>NW_023339652.1:10999007-11042002 GCF_004916995.1 Morone saxatilis | reverse complement strand
CACTCAAAAACACAAACGTGAACCTCACGTTGAAGGAAAAGTCAGGGGATGGCCAACGTCATCAGGATTCATCCTCTGGGAAACATGAAAGATGTGAAAGGCAATCTATCCAACAGACTGGAGCAACGTGTTGTACTCACCAACCCGACCAACTGACATTGATCCCTAGAACCATGCCGCTAACATGGCTTAAACTGTACCACAAATATATATAATATTAGTTGTATATTAGTAGAAAACTTTCTCCAAACATGTATATTTTCAAATTATTTCTATTCACTGCCTAAATACTTGCATACTTGCAAAAATTGCTTTTCAGTATAACTTAACTTATATGCGATTATGGGAGGACACTCAATCTGTATGTAACATGCAGTTCTAGACAAAAGACAAACCAAAACCACATACTATTATCAGCTACAAGAAGAGTTTAGAGAATATATAGCGCAATTTTATGCAACTGTCCTTTCCATCACAAGGAGTAGCTTAAAATATTTCTTTGACAGGTACAATAGGACAATTGAAACACTTTACTTTCAGACAGGAATATGATCCAAAGTGTTAAAAACATTAAGGGAATCCAAGAAAGTAGAAGAAACTCTGAACACGCTGAGGGTTAAATTGGTATAGAGGTTCTTTCATACAGACATTCCGTAACATTAGCTGAATAAATTGCCTGAACTATTCTGGTAGAGGCAGCAGCTTCTCTTGTTCACATAACCAATGTCTTAACACGATTTTAATGCTATGTGACCATTCACACACCGACACCAATGGCACTTAAGTCCTCTGCTGTCTGAAATTAGACGTGTCTTACGTCAGAGGGTGCTGGTGTGGCGCACGCTTGATGCTTTTCCTCACACAATATGTCAGTACAGAGCAGTTATATTACATTGTCCAAATTGCCTTAACTGATTTAGTGCCATCGAAAAGTGAGATTATTTTTCACTCCTGTACAATATGAGCAAATCTGTGAAAGCCAATATTCACATATTATATCATATATTTTATTGCCTGGAACCTGTCTTTTTGTTTTTTGTTTTTTTTGGTCATATTTGCTTAAAAAATTATGTAAAAAACATCAAAATGTTTTCCTATTAATTTTCTGACCAATGACTAATGCATTAATTAAGATCTGTATTAGATGACACTGTCCATCTCATCCAGGTATTTGTGGGATTATTGTAAATTTTGAAGAATTATTTTCCGCAACGTCTGCAGGGCTCAGATCAGCCGCAGTAATCTCCAGGGTATCCAACAGAACGTGTAATGCACTTGACAAATAACCATGATTTACTTATGACGTAGGGGTTTCTCTCGCTGATCTTGTTGTTGTTCCACAGACAGAATGTGCAGAATGCGAGTGTGTGAGTGAACTCGGCGGGAGCTGACACTTGACATTAGATTTATGGGTGGGAGATTATGACCCAGGGCACTCTGGCAGAAACAGAGAAAAAGACAAGCAAAGCCAAGGTCAGTAGTGGGAGAGAGGCAGGAAGAATGGAGCAAAGGGCCATGAAATGAAATGAGGTGCTTGATCTCCCCAGGACAGGTCAGGTTTTACCGGTGGAGTGTGATCTGATGTAGAGCCTATGAAAGAATGGACACCACCAGCTGGACTGAGAGAATTCCTTATGGCCACACATAATGGGAACGGAGACAGTAGCTCATTGTGATCTATGTATTTATTTGTCACACCACCATTCTTTCCCTGTCCATCCCACTAGCGTATTAATATTTCCCACTTTTCTCTTCTTGGAGCAGCACACTCTGAAATCTCACCTAAGTCTACACTCTTTGTCCGAAAGTTTCCTTGAGAGGTACTTGGTTTTACTCCGGGCCTCTGTTGTAATCTTCAAATAACCGACCGTTTCTCTTTTCCTTTATTCTAATCGATGCACTTGGTGCAGCGAAAATCTATCCACCTGCAGATGCCAAATAAGGGCCTCAGAAATGAAAACTTTCCCCCCTCTTTTAGATGACAATTGTATGTGGTTGCCTCTTCGTCTGGTTTACCTGGGGGTCTTTGATCATGACAGCATGCGACGGTGTTTGATTCCTGGGGTACTTTGACAGTTTGCAGGCTGGCAAAAGGCCCTCCAGTGTCTGAAGTTAGATCAGAGGAGACAGGGGCCTGAAAAGCATGCGACCAGCTGGGAGAAGATCAGAAGAGACACAAACTTTAGCGAGAGCCATTGTGAGGTACACAGTGGCTGCCGGCTCCCATAACTTTTCCCTTTGTATGTTTTTTATATCGCTCTCTTCTCCCTCTCTTATCTTCTGCTCAGAGTGTTGAATGGCTCAGTTAAAGGTCTGTGAGGTTTTATCTGATTCTGACAAAAAAAAAAAAATCACCTTGTATTTGTTCCCTCTTTCAGCTGTCTCTTGGGGTTTAAGGCTGGTCTGTGTGAGCACGTTCACAATGGTGCACAGCTCCTTTAAAGTGTAAGCATAATGCCACGACATAGTTGTAGTCGAAATAATAATGACTAATTAACTAGAACATTGTCTCCCACATTACATGCCTCATGCTGGACAATAAACATACCCAAAGCTTGTTCAAAGAGCATTTTCGATGGATAAAGTTGACAAAGATTGGACGGGTGCATGAGGCTTTTGAGAGCCATAAGTGAAATGAACAGTTTTAGTCACTGTAATTACTGGCCATATTAGCTAATGTATGACATTACCTGATTATTTTACTGTGGAGCCTCAGCTGAGTGATTTGAGGAGATTGTCTCAGGTGTTTGGTAAGTGTGGTAACGGTGCCCTCTAGTGGATCAATGAAAGAACTGTCAAAAACTTGCTAAAGGCAGGTGTTATTGTGCCAGGTGGTTCACAGCTGTGGTTAGTCTATCTTGGGTCCTTTCAAAGTTTATGGGTCTCCAATTATATAAATGCCACTTAAAAGACGTATAAACAGCTTACAAAACTGGTTTAATAATGTCTACTGCAGGTATGCAATGCATTAAACATTATATAGTTTGCATACATTTGCTCTATGGGGATACATATCAATATTGGAAAAAATATCCTCATGGATTTCAAACATGCCACTCAGCCCTAATGTGCATGCTGTGGAAAGGGTATAAAAATGTCATTGTCAAGATCTGAAAAGGTCTTTAAAGGACCACATTTGAGTTTTAAAAATGTGCAGAAACCCTCACAGTTGTGCAGGAGTTAAATGTGGTCCAAATGATTGCAGCCATGGCAATCAGCAGCCTCCTTAAGTACATTTACCCAAGTATTGCAGTTAACTTCCACACGTGTGTACATTATTTAAAAATGTACATTATATTTAAACTACTACTACTAACTACTATACTTTTTTACCCCTTCTACATGGATCTGGCAGATAGTTACTTGCTTGATTAACAAATGAAATATGTTACACGTTGCACAGTCTTTAAGTGGTCTAAATTTAGTACAATTTTGAATGCAAGAAGTGTATTTATAAAGGTGGCAGCCCCAGCTGCCCCCTAGTTGGTGTCAAATGCTGTCAAATGTAAAACATTAATTTAGATTCATTTAAAAAATGAAATGAAAATGTAATGATCTGTTATGGCCACATTTTAGACTAAATGGTAGCCTTAAGTTCAGTGAGAAAATACATGTAGCCTATTTGGAAAAAGAAGATTTGGAAATAAAACAATTTATTGATTTCTAATGCAAATACTAATGTGCCAACATTACATTACATGACAATGCAATGTTTTGAGTTAAAACATCTTTATTTGGAAGCTTTTCCAAGCAAATATGGATCAATCTGACACTTCTTCTACCACTGCTATTACCAACCGTCCTTAACCCTCAAAGGTGAATAAATATGTTAAGAACAGGTTGAGTGGCAAATGAAAACAGACTGACAGCAGTGGGTGGCCTCAGTTGACCTAAATGAACTAAAAGGCATCATTAATCGATGGACGATGCCAGCGCTGTGATCTACCTTTACTGTCTCTGCTCGGCTGGAGCTGCACACCAAGAGGGGAGCCCGTCCTTTTTCAAACAATGGCAACAACAGTGAAACTGAACACCGGTGCACAAATGCCCATTGTGGGACTGGGAACATGGAAGGTGCGTTTATATATATATATATATATATTTTTTGCTATGTCGTCCTGACGTTACCTATCGAGGGATTAAGGTGGTGTGTAACTTAAGCTAGCTGCTGACTGGAGACATGTTACATAAATGAGTCGTTAAAACTAACTTTACTCGGCATACGTGGCGATATAAGCACTGTAAAGTCGGAAGTAATTGCGTTTTATTTTAGAAGTATCTGTGAGTTGACTTTTTTTTTTTTTCTCTCCCACTCAACCATAACTGATAGCAGCCGTAAGCATGGTCGTCGTGTGCAAATGTGCTGGGTAAAGTTACCTTGCAACGTTATTGACTGGGAGCTACTTTAATGTGTAATTATTCGCCTTTGAGCCACTGTAACCCACAAAAACCAACGATTACCCAAGTTTAAGTGTTGCGATACACGCCAACAATGATGCAACCTAATCCTTAAAGTGCTTGCTGTGGTTTCTATCAGCCGTCTTATAGCTCGAACAGCCAATTTCCTCTTATGTGTTGACATTAAGGGCAGTTCGAGGTTTTGTGTGCTAATATTAGCAACATTATCTATAATTATCTTGGAAGGCTGCTGTTTCCTGCTTTATAGTATGTGTGGTTTTCTTCCATAAAATATCAAAATGATGTGTGTAATTAATTAGTGTTGGCAATAAAGTAGACAGGCTTTGCTGTCCCCAAACTTGGTGCACTCTTTTTCAACACATGATGGGTACATGGTGTCCTCCCACCACCACCAAAGACATGCACATTGGGCAATGTGCACGTTGTTTCACGAGGTGCTGCACTGTGATTTCTGCTGAACAGTTTGGAACAAATGCAGAGGACACACCACCCCCAACGAGGGGTGATTAACCTTCTTTAAGACAGATAGTCAGGATGGTATAAGTGCAGAATACGTGACCCCAAAAGACAAAATTAAAGTGTGTCTTCTATAACTTGTCCAACCAAATAGTCCCATGAAGATAAAATCTGGAACATTCCCTTTTAGACAAAGAACAATGGTATTTTTAATGCACTGTACTGACGGCGTGTAAACTTTTGGACACTACAGTGACTAACAAACCGTCCCTTGTGTGTTAGTCTCCCCCTGGCAAGGTCACAGAGGCGGTGAAAGCAGCCATCTCTGCGGGTTACAGGCACATCGATGGCGCTTACGTCTACCAGAACGAGGCAGAGGTGGGAGAAGGTGTTCAGGCCATGATCAAGGACGGCGTGGTCAAGAGAGAGGATCTTTTCGTTGTGAGCAAGGTGACTTCT
Organism: Morone saxatilis; assembly: GCF_004916995.1. Lineage (NCBI taxonomy): Eukaryota > Metazoa > Chordata > Actinopteri > Moronidae > Morone > Morone saxatilis. Next base: position 11,036,668 of record NW_023339652.1, on the reverse strand, counting down.
GGGTGCATAATGTTACATATTCGTGTCATTATTACTATTGTTTAATTGGAACTGCTGCATGTTTATTGACTTTATGTAAACTGTGTTTTAATAACTCTTTGACTTCCCTGTCCTTTAATTTCATAGCTGTGGTGCACTTTCCATGAGAAGTCCCTGGTGAGACAGGGCTGTGAGAAGACTCTCAGTGATCTTAAACTGGACTACCTAGACCTTTATCTAGTGCACTGGCCCATGGGTTTCAAGGTAGGCACACTATTGTCATGTCAAATGTACTTTGGCTATCTGCATTTTTATATGACGATTCATCTATGAGCGAGCCTCCATATGGTCAGTGTCACAGTAATGTTGTGTAAACCTGAAGGCTGTTAATCCCTTTGTCATGTTCCAGGCTGGAGGTGAGCTTTTTCCTTTGGACAGCGCAGGAGAGACGATCAATGATAATACTCACTTCCTGGAGACATGGGAGGTGAGTTAAACAGACAGACAAACTCGTTTCTATCAGACACAAGATTCAAACTTGCGTTAAAACTTGCTGGGAGTTTTTTTTTTTTAGCACAACTCTTAAGCTAGGGCAATGAAGAAATACCAAAAAATAGTGGTACATATGCATTCACAGAGGATCTAGTAATGGCAAATTGTGAGTTGGGAGCGAATTGTGTAATCTATCTGTCCTATTTTATGATAAGTTAATTGTTTTATGAGCAACATTTTTTGAGGAAGTCAGAAAGAGGCTTTAAAGTGCACTGAAAGCAGACAGCTTTAGGAGTAGTGCAAGCTTAACGATGTACAGTTTAGTAAAGGTGTTTTTTTTTATGGTCCATTTTCTAAGGGGATGGAAGAGCTGGTGGATGCTGGTTTGGTCAAAGCCATCGGTGTCTCCAACTTCAACAAGGAGCAGATTGAAGCCATTCTCAACAAGCCAGGCCTCAAGTACAAGCCTGCCAACAACCAGGTACATTAAGACATACCTAAAAACAAGTCGCCCTCCAGTGACATCACTCAGCACACAGTTGTAGAACAAAGAGATAACATTTCACCTGATAACCGTAGTGGCCAACTGCTGTTGAAACATATCCAGCATTCTTAGTTCCAGCATATTGCGAAAGGCTTCCAAGCAGCAAGAAAACAGATACATTTCAAGATTGCACTTTGTAAAGGGCAAGAGGCCGTAATGGCAGTATCTGTCTCCTCCTATCCGGTCTGAGAAATGAATGTCCTGTTAATTCGTAATGGGCCACAGCAGTTTCCCCTCAGGCCAGACCAATTAGCTGAGGTGACCTTATATTTTTGCTGTTTTTCAGAACCATTGTTCAACATCAACGTCTTGTTTTGTCTGGTCTTGTTATATATTCGATTACAGCACCATTTTCCTTCTGCCCTTTGTCACCACACAATCCAAACACAGAACAAAAGGAGTCTTGTATATTGAATATTAACAAATGTATCCCTTAAAATAAGTACGGCAGGCCCTATAGGCTTATGCCAAATGCAGTCATACAAATGTACTCCTGTGCCTCTCTTAAACGTAGAATACTTTTTAACTAACTACTAAGTCCTATATATACAGAAATAAGACATAATTGAAGCTCAGTTTAAAGCCACTGTAAAACCATTTATGTATGAAACTGAGATTTCAAAGGCTGGACAGTCTTGATGGCCTGAGTAAGGTGACATACATGTAGCTCACTCTGTATTTATTTCATTTGGTTTATGCGGCACTCCATGGTTTCTGCAGCACATCCCAAGAGCTTTCCGTTTGTCCCACTAGGTGGAGTGCCATCCGTACCTGACCCAGGAGAAGCTGATCAACTTCTGCCACTCTCAGGGCATCTCAGTGACTGCTTACAGCCCCCTGGGCTCCCCCGACAGACCCTGGTCAGTTAGCATGACACTCGCAGTGGTGACAAAATAACATGAGAGAGACTTATCTGTAAGTCCACACTGCTACAAAGTGGGTCATATTTGGTTGCGTGCCATCCAGTATTTGTCAACCCCATTCACCACAGTCATATCCCTGTGGTTAGTTTCAACTTGTGACTGTTGTTCCTCTTTGTCTTTGCAGTTTGTCTGTGTGGCCTATTTTGTCAGGATTTTGACATTATGTAACTGGCCTTTCATTGTCTGATATTGTTTTGTTTTTGACAGATACGTCTTTATTTCCTGTAGAGACTTTCCTTTGAAAAAACACATATAGCTACATCACTTGGAAGCATTATTTCATCCTTCGATTGTCAGCAAAATAACGCTGGATGACTTGCAGGGCCAAACCTGAAGACCCCTCACTGCTGGAGGACCCGAACATTAAAGCCATCGCTGAGAAGCACAAGAAGACTTCTGCTCAGGTGCAGCGCTCACGCTCGAGCAAATGAGAAATGAAACTGAACTAAAAGTTTAAAATAGCTATTGCACACACGCCAAAAAAAAAAACGCTTATTCAACTTTTTTCTTGCATCTTTGAGCTTATTCACAATCACAGTGTAGTACAAATGAGCACAAACACATGAGAGAAGAATGTGGTAGATTTAAATACCACTCACATGGATTTTACTCTTACTACACTTCAAAGTCATGACATTTTGATCACATTCACATGTTAATACCCGTTTTTCCTTCCCTGCCAGGTCCTGATCCGATTCCAGGTCCAGAGGAACGTGATCGTGATCCCCAAGTCGATCACACCTCAGCGCATTCAGGAGAATTTCCAGGTAATTGGCTGAGAAATAGTTGAGATATTTTCTAGGATTAGCCCTCAATCTGCTTCACTTTATTGTTTTTTGCTTTTGGCCCGTGCATGAAGACCGTTGTTTGTATCATTACAGGTGTTTGACTTTGAGCTGACTGAGGAGGAAATTAAGACTATTTTAGGATTTAACAGGAACTGGAGAGTCTGCCCCATGCAATGGTGAGATCGTACATCGTTGTGCTCTTTAATGATTTCTTTGTAACATTGTTAAGGAGATGTTTTGGTCAGGCAACCTTTTTTCTTTTTTTAAATATTCCATTTCTTTTTTTTTCTCCTCTCTGTAGGAGCACGAAGCACAAGGACTATCCCTTCAACGCTGAATGCTGAAATGGAAAAACAGGTTTACAGTGGGTGCTGGTGCTTACTTCTCTCCCCTTTTACACTGCTCGCTTTCCGGTTCTTTAGAGCAGTATGCAATACTAGTGTGGCCTTCTATCAGACTTTTATTTTCATGTTACATCTCAAGAGAAACACTGACTTCTTTTGTTACCCATGTACACACACTCCCAAGTACTTATTATACCCAATTTAAAATGCTAAATTTATACAAATTAAAGCCACTATGGGTATGAGTTTTGCATTAGTACAATTGAGTATTTGCGTCTTCTTCTTACATGGTAATTTTCAAGTTTGTTAGCTTGTTTTAACTTGTTTTTTTTTACTTTGCTTTCTTATTAAGAGTAAATTCTACTGCTTTACTTTGTGATCCGTGTTGCATCTACAGTTACTGACAAACCAAAATGTGTGCCATATTTAGTACAGAATAAATATTTTTAAAGAGAGTTACAGTTCTGAATTAGTTCTGAGCACAGAATTTACAAAAACATGGACATTTGTCAGTGTTTTATTTGTAGTTTTACACGTTTGAAGTATCAAATGTAAGAGAGGAAAAAAACGAGCTTGTGTAAATTCTTTTTGCCAAACTAAAAGGCAAAATCAGTATTTAAGTATTCTTTTCATAGCACAAATATCATCCATCCAAAGATGTATCAAACTTGAAAGCACTCCTTGTGTAACTGAACCTGTTTTTCCTTCCTATTTCAGTTTGTGAAGAGGTTTATTTGTACCACTTGCAGGTATTAGTCCCTATAGAGAATAAACATTTGACAGCCAAATTCAAAGGACCGTTATCTCTGTGTAATATAGAGCATATTACCTCGGCTGGTCATAAGATGACACTGGTACTTCCCATCATTACATGTGAGTCATATATGCCATTTTAAAATCATGTGTATTAACCCTGTTATGAAATAGTCGCTTTCACTTCCCGTGTGAGCTGTTTTTGTTGTGCACTACAATAAAGTCCTGTGGGATAAAATAAAACAAGTTGGTGTAAGTTTACTACAGTCAGACCAGTGCAAAGAGTATACCTCTTAGTGACCACTAGGGGGCAGAAAAGCTAGAGATGAGACTGGCTCTCAAAGATATCAGGTATGTACCATTGACAGTACGCGCGCGCACACACACACACACACCTCTAAGTGTATAGCCACAATTGAATCTAGTTACAGAAATAAAATGCAGTATTGATTATTCTACTAGTTAGTGTTTAAAAGTAAGGTCTGGACACATTACGAGTGACTGAAGTCTACATTTGGTTTCATGTGGCACTGGTGTTCTACCATAGGAGCCTTATTTAGCAGGCTTCAGTTGAATATTCTTGAAGATGGGAGGTTGAGGCTGCCAAAAAAGACAAACAATCTTAGTTGTGATTCAGGTCTTGAGCTAATGTGATGCATTCTGGGAAGGCAGGAGGACCAAGTTAACATAAAGAAAAGTGTCACAACAGAGTTCAAAATGTCAATATTGTATCAAGTGAAATGGTTATCACAGACTGTAGATAGAATAGTCATTCACATAACAGGCAGAGTTTATTTATATAGCACATTTCAGACAGGCAAATTCAATTTGAATCTATTAAAAACCTGAACAAATACACTATGAGGGTAAACAAGTTTAAACATATCAATGGAGAAGTAAAGAAATCAACATTACAAACACTGTAAATATATGATTAGTATGATGAGTATGATGATGATTAGTAGATAGTATGATTTTGAGTCATCTTGACATATTTCTGCATTTTTCTGAACTGGTGCATGTGTTTACGAGAATGTAGCTTATATAACGGGACCCAAATTTATAGTGTAAGAAAAAGGGTATAAGATTACTTAAACAGTAACCTTGTGCACCTCTGTAAGCTTACTTTGCCATAATGATCAGCCTCCTCAAGTAGCTACATAACATTTATAGTGATCACTTTCAGCTTCTGCAACCCACAGATTATTTAGCTTACACCCCTTCAGGTATTGCAGCACACAATTATTTTAAATAAAGTCAACATACAAACACTATATCCTAATAAAACAGAATGTGTAAATTCTACTTAAATTCTGTGTTCAATACATCCAATGGATTAATTCTTTTAGTAGCTAACGTTATACAAAAATGGTCCAGTACAAGATTAGTAAGTACAAATAATTATTCAGGCTCTGTCTTGATAAGCACAGTTGGCAGGGAGCATATGATCTGATGAGTTAGTATTCTGTATTCAGGGGGAAGTCTTTGTGTTTTGAAGCCCTGTAGAGAAAAGAAGAGGAACATATTTTACTTTAATCGTAATAGGCCCAGTTACCTGGGGATGTATTCATAAAGCCTAGAATAAAACGTTGCTCCTAATGACAAAATTCTAAGAAAATTATTAGAATTATAATGTTTCATGAGAAATTCCCCATAAATCAAGACTAGATCCTGGTAAAGCGAGTTATTCACAAAGCATCTTAGCCCTTCAGGGCAGGGAGGACCTCTTAAGAGGCTTAAGAGTTTCTTAAGCAGAGGAGAAATTCTACAACGCTAAATGAGAGTGAGTTATTGAAACCAGATATTAGAGTCAAAATAAAAAGTGATCCCAATAATAAAATATTTGGACACTGGAAAAATGCAGCAGTGATGACTCGGGTCTGTCGCAACCTTCCATCAGCAGTAGTCACTGAAATTAATTAAAGCTGAGCCATTTTCCCCAGTTAATATCAAATACATTAAGTACTAAAATGAGACATAAAGAATAAATAGACAAGAAGATGACTCGGCCCTGTTTGAAGTTAACAGAAACAGTAGAAATGTGCTTCAGATAAACCAAGAGAGTACTTTTTACTTGTATACTTTGAGTACATTTCAGAGCCTGTACTGTTTTACATAATGTTTGTGAATACAGCCCATAGTCTACCATACAAGCATTCGTTTAGTTATCCTTATCTTTTTCTCTTTTTCCCTTTTTCCCATCGTCGTCCTGTCTACTCACCATGGCATGGGGAATCCTCTCCAATTATGGTTCAAGCTCAGCATGGTCTTCATGTCGTCTTCGCTCAACTCAAAGTCAAACAACTAAAAGAGAAAGAACAGATAAAGTCAGCTCTCAAGAAGCTTCAGTAGTATGCATAAATGGAATCCAACAAGTAAAGTGCACACACAAAAATAACTAACAACAACGCATTGGAAGGGTAAAGAACATAATCAGAATTTTTGCCAAATGCCGAAACCTAAATTAAATACGTTTTAAGATTGGTAGACCTGGAAATTTTCCTTGATTCGATGGGGCGTTGCTGACTTGGGAACGACGATCACATTCCTCTGGACATGGAACCTGATGAGGACCTAGTGATAAAACTTTATATGAGCAAAGCATTGTTCAGGTATCTTCTTGAGCATCTCTGCATGACTACACAACACTGTACTGTTCAATTTCCAATGTATAAAGTTTCATAACAAACCCTTTCTTCCACCATGTGACAGCATTGACTTTGTCTTCGCTGACTTTTGTTATTTAACTCTGGAAATGAAGCGCTAAGTGAACAAAATGGTTATGTCCAGTTCCAGTCATGAGTGTGCACCCTATGACCACATACAGATATCACTCATCATTCACTTTGTGCTGTACACTATCTGGTATGTGACCTTAAGTACCCAATATGAGGCATCTTGTATAAAAGCTTCAAACTGCACACAGTGTGTGCTCATTTTATATATTTAAATTATATATATTCATTACTTATGTGAATGAAATACAATGATCATAATGAGTGTTTCCTTACCAAACTTAGCTTTGCAGTCTAAAATAAACATCATCCAAAAAGCTTTATTTATTATGTATTTATATATCCTGATTTTTCCAAGAAAAATAAAATAAAAGATGCACATTAGGTAGACATTTCTTTCTTACCTGTGCTGAGGTCTTGTTGTACTTGTTAGCAATGGCCTTGATCTTAGGTTCCTCCAGCAAGGACGGTTCATCAGATGAAGCCCTTTTGTAAAAAGGATATAGAAAAGAATGGATGACGGTTAATACTTTTAATAAAGCTGCAACACTGTCTGTGAGTGCTGTGTACAATAGGGGACGCTGCCTCTCACCAGGGTCTGTCGGGGGAGCCCAGGGGGCTGTAAGCTGTCACTGAGATGCCCTTTGAGTGGCAGTAGTTGATCAGCTTCTCCTGGGTCAGGTACGGATGGCACTCAATCTGGAGGAACAGCCAATCGCTTTAGCTTTTATGTTCTTCCTTCTAAATACTGTGATATTGTGGAATCACAGTCTTGTTTTGTACCTGGTTGTTGGCAGGCTTGTACTTGAGGCCTGGCTTGTTGAGTACGGCTTCAATCTGGTCTTTGTTGAAGTTGGAGATGCCGATAGCTTTGACCAGCCCCGCATCCACCAGCTCTTCCATAGCCTTTAAGACACGTTACGCATTACTGTTTATGCATCTTGTTTTGCAGCCTATTTTACATGCTCATAATTGATTTAAGCCCACAGCATGTCAGTAGCAATATCAGTATGTCAGGCTTTTCTTTACACATGTAAGTCACTCAAATTACCTCCCAAGTGTCCAAGAGGTTGCTGCCATCAGAAATTAACTGGCTGTTGTCATCTAAAGGAAAAAGCTCATCCCCTGGCTGCAGTGGAAAAATTACAAACGTTAAAATCAAAACTTAAAGACTTATTAGTGTCCACAATATAAGTAGTTTTGCCAACCTAGTAGAAGTAGAAATTGTAGAGGAAATTTTAAGCAAAACCTTAATTTAGAAACATCTAACTGTTGCATAATTATCTGATGCCAAGTTTGACAGACAGATGAAAAAGGCTAAAGGGTGAGCTTGACCAGAGTCCTTCATACTGGTAGTTCTACCAACAGACAGTGGTATCCAAACCTTGGCTCCCATAGGGAAATGCATGAGGTAAAGGTCAAGGTAGTCCAGTTTTAGGTCACTGAGCGTCTTCTCGCACGCTCCCCTCACCAGAGATGGAATGTGGAAGGTGCACCATAACTGTGAAATACAATCAGATTTTGTTAAACATACTGTTAGTGTATGCCGTTTATGTGGGTGTGACCAGTGTTGAGTGGGGCATGCTGGGAGTCTGGTGGTGAAACTGTAGTAGTAGTTTGTCAAATGATACACAATGCAACAAAGCTGCATGTGTGCTAATTGTAAATAGTAAAGAGCTATGAAGCATTACAAGATGGAGGGGAACAACCCAACCCAGTTATTACATTATGTTATTATTACATGATATAATAAGGAGGTCACATGGAAGAGCATAAATTGGTGTGATTTGGTTGTGGTAATAGTTCCGAAATACAGTAAGGAATTGTTTTTCCCACTTTCCCAGTCAGAAAATGTATTTGGTGTAGTCCGATGGGCTACCTTGGCGCAAATGTCTAGTGTCTATGGGGTCAAATGCTCTAAAAGGTGGCCCATGTGGATTTATTAAACAACTTTGGCTGTTTACCATACCTTACTGACAATGAATAGTTCCTCCCTCTTTACTACTCCTTGGTCAATCATGGCACGAATTCCCGCCCCAACTTCTTCTTCATTCTGGTACACGTATGCGCCGTCAATATGCCTATAGCCAGCACTTATTGCCACTTTAACAGCCTCAGTGACCTTTCCTTGGTCTGCCTGTAGAGGTAGGGTGATACAAAAACAAGGAAATTACAGATACAGATAGGTATCTCAATAACGTGAGTGAAATATGTGTCAGTGGCAGCCATGGCTGTGATTGTGTGCTGTTCTAGCCCCATGAGTGAATGGCTATGTTCTGTTATATGAATATGAATGGTAAAAGATGAATGCAAAGGGCATGTTGCCATTGCCGGTATCACTGTTCAGGCAGAGGTCAGTGTGGAGTAAAAAGTTTAAAGGTGGGCTAGTGTTTACTCTCCTGGAAGAGATAATGTTGAGGTCAGTTTGTGAAATTAACTAGTTTATTGGACTTTAATAGAACTACTTAAATAAAAGATGTCTCTATTTTTGAACCTAGTTTGTGGGTACAGTGGATTAAAGTGGCAAGGCAGTGGATTCATAACATAAAAAAAACAGACAATACAGATAATACAGACCATAGAACCCCTCAAATGTAATATAGGTACTTAGAGAAAAGGAGTGGGACCAAGTCCATGCACCCATGCATTTTCTAAAGCTCATCTGTTTTAGGTAGAAAACATTCAGCCTTACCCTCCACGTTCCCAGACCCACAATAGGCATCTTTGCTCCATTGTTGAGTGTAACTGAAGGTATCATGTTGGATCTTCTGTCGGCGTTCTAGCAGGATCAGTCAACAGGCAGCTGTTTGTGCAGGCAGACTGTAAGTACACCGAGGGAAGAGGCAGCCCCTTACAGCCAGGGAGAGAGGTGGGGTTAATCAGCAGAAAACAGTGTGTCTGGGATTGATTAGTCACGTCTGCCCTGCACATCAAGAACGCATGAACATGGAGGCTAGAGCTGGGCTGCAGAGGGAAGAATGAATCGGCACAAACAGTGTTATTAATGTTTGTGTAGTATTATGGCTGCCTTTAGTAACCGTATTCTGAAGAGTTGAAAACGAGGTTAAAGACAATGAGTGGTTGTTTGGGTCTGCTGTCTTGTGTCACAAGGACATCAGAACAAATTAACGCAGATTTATTATGATCATTAATCCTGCATGTTATATATTTACAACTGCCTTCTGTCAGTTGTAAATATATAACATGCAGCGGATTAATATCATAAGATAAACTGCGTAATTTCGTTCTGCCATTTTTATAACATCACGTTGCTATTTGTCATTTTTGAAAGACAATTATAACATATTTTTCAACTTGCATATAAGATTAATTGCATAAAAAACACACCCTTGTTCAGTTCATACACTCAGTGGGTTTGGCTTGCGTACAACTGTACTGGTCTTGGGTAGACCAAGTAAGGCTAATGGGCAGCTTACCTGTTTGGCTAAAAGTTTTAAATAATGATTGTTGTGTAATTGATATTAATCAAATTACGATGATGTTTGGACTTCTTCTTTACTTATACTCACAGTTACATCACAGTTTGAACAGTTACAGAGCACTAGTGTTTTGGTTATTGTAAAACCACAAAAATTAAAAACAAGAAATAAACAACATTGATGTGGGGCCCTGAGTGCTCTCAAATACAGAAAACGCTAGTTGCATGTGTTTTCTTCAGGTTGGCAGGTGGTGGCTCTCAGGCTTCCAACCAGTATGTTGGCCAATAGTGTGACGGTAATCCACTTGTTGCACAGAGGCCCACTTGCTCAGTGTTACATGCCCCTAGGATACTTGTTTCTAATCTGTATATTTCTTTGATAACATTGAAGGTATTTACAACTACAATAAGGATCCTAAATCCTTAGTTGATTATCATTTTAGAGTTTAACAGTCAGAGAACAAAGCTCAAGACAGCGGCAACATATACAGGTGCAAGATGGCGGGGTTGCCGTTCTAGGTTCTTGTTTTTGATGTAAAAATCGTGACAACTGGTGCTCTTGCAGGTTTATGCCACTTCATCTGCCGCCAGAACTCCAGTCGTTACTGACCAGTCATTCAGTGTGTTGTCCAAGTGTATTTACTCGGTCGTAGGTTTTGTGCCTCAAAGACTTGGAGTTTGTGACTCCACCTTTTTCTAGCTGAGCCCACGGGCCACTTCAAAATCAGGAGAAGAATACATAGGGGGCATTACAGGAAAACTCTAATGTGACAATAACCAACAATGCTTGCGCCATGTAGCACTTGGGACTTGCCTAAAAATTAAAGCTGTTCATAGGCCTTTTAAAGAAAACAGCTCATATATGGACCTTTGACTCATATACTTAATACTATATACTGCATGTGACAATGTGATGACGTATTCATGCCCATACACGAACGGAGCGACATTTCATTTGTGGTATTTGCAAGATGATTTCTGACTTCCTCATACCAGGACTGTTCAAGGACGGAAAAAGAGGGGCAGAAAGTGTGACTCAGCAGAGTGAGGAAGTAAGCACAGGTGCTGCGAGCTGTCCAGGGCAGAGCAGAACATTGCTACACTTAGCTACCACTTGGTTAGTAATAGTTGGCATGTTAGCGTTAGCCTCCTGGCATCGTTTTGCTTCTTTTAGTCTGGCTGGGGGGGCAGCTTTCTGAGCTGAAGTAGGTAATTACAGTATTATTTGGCGCTCTCTTTTCTTTTTGCTGGCATTCCGATTTATGCAAATCCTGAATTAGCAAGCACTTCACTGCCATCATAAGCCAGTACTTGAGTTTAGATCATTAGATTCTCAGCTCAATGCTGGGCTGGCCAATTTTTTTACAATTTACCATACCAACGAGAGGAAGTTTTCAGACTACAAATAGAACTTTTTCAGGCCCACGTGAAAGTGTAATGCACAGTTGCCATTCACATTTTTCAGCAGCTGTTGCGTCATGCAAAATTTAATTCTTATGCATCTTTTTTTGAGTTTGTGGCTGGAACTGTATATTTCGATTTCTCATGTTTGATTATTTTGACTTGATGTTGCTTTAGTGTCTTGTAAGCCCCATATGGACTCCAATCCATCCTCTGTTGAATATACTCTAGGTATGAATTGTCAATTCAGATTTTATCTGGTCTCTATCTGATTAGGTTTACGGAAATGCATACAAACTTCTCTTTTTCTTTTTACTGTTCTTCCTTCCTATACAAGTAGATTTTATAACTGTCCTCTCTATGCCGTCCATAGTAACTCATCTAGATGCTTCTAACCCACGATTGTCTTTGTTTTCGTCAAGCTGGTGCTCTTCTCTTTCACAAAGGCTCTCCTAGTACACAAGCCCTGCTCTCTGTCTTAGGAAAGCACACTCTCTACTGGGGTTAACTTGAACAACAGTTGGTTATACCACGTTGTGTCTTGTCAGCAGTGTAAACTTGAAATAAACAGTTGCTGTACAACACTTGTGTCTTGTCACTTTGCAGAAAACAATGAGTTGTCAGTCAGCAGTGTTTCAGAAACACTGCTGACATGACAACTGTTTTTTACTCTCAGGCAAATGATTATATATCTGAAAAACTTGACTGACAAAGCTTGATCAAATTCCAATTGCACGGGGGAACCATGGTTACTTCTTATGCTAAACTTGGATTAGTGTTTAGTGTAACTGAAAAAATAAATTTATAGCTATAATAACTAATAATAATAATTACTTGAATTATACGGATGCATTTCTTACACTTTTCCTCTCCAGAACAAAACACAAACTCAGGCTCGGTGTAACTTTTTTATTTAATTCTCCAACTATTATGCAACCACATCAACATTTAGGCCACTCTCAGCATACAAACACACACACTCTCTCACTCACAACACACACACACACACACACACACACACACACACACACACACACACACAAAGTGCAGACATAAGACAATGACATTTATACAGCACTGTCTATGAAAGATAGGCAACATGAAGAGCAAAGGTGCTAAATATTGCACGTTATGATCAGTTCAGGAAACTTTTCAGACCGTTCAGCTTCACTGGCAGATGACCCCGGGGTTTTCTTTTAACCATCAAAACAACTGGTTACAAAAAACAGCTCAGAGGACACACACTTCGCCTTTGGCTTAGTATACCAGCATTTGTCATAGGACTGATGTTGATTTCCTACCCTGACTGAGTGAAGGTAGATGCAACTCTGTAGAAAGAAACTTAAAACGAGGTAACAGTTGATAATGGCCAACTTGCGCACATCTTCTGTGTAGCTCCACTTTCACAGCAAAATTTGATGCAAGTTCTATGAATCAACATCCGTGAAACTTAAACTGTGTAATCTTTAAGCATGTACAAGGCCAGGGTATACTATGTTTAGATGAGCAAAGCCTGGTTTTACATTAGCAAAAGATTTATGTTAAGAGCACAATAACAGTATGGCCTTAGTAGCTGCAGAATGACAAAATCTTATTGCTTCATTGCTCCGAAAAAAATCTTTTTAATTCAAATTATCTTTTAACCTTAGGCCATACCTGAGTCTAACAGATTGTACCATCATGAGAAATGAACACAAGTAAACATAATGAACACGGTAAGCTAAATAATGGGGAGGTATCTTAATCAGCATGAGACTTGTGTCGTGCTATCAGCAATAATGTGCGTGAGTTATTGCTCGGAAGCAGCCGTGTATCAGGCCGACTTGGATATTTGTTCCTAAAAGGAAATTACACACAGAAAATTACAAAAAAAAAAAAAGCCACACAAAATCATTCTGTGTTCCACCAAGTGATAAATTAGCACTCAATTCCAAAACCACAACAGAAAAAACCCAGCAGTGTCCCATAGAGCGCCGTGTTCTGCTCCTCTCAGGAGCAGTCGGTGAAGGTGGTCACCATGTTCCCCCTACGCTGGGTCACTGTCCTGCAGTGCTGCTTTCCCGAACCCTGGAATCTGCTCTCAGTCCTGGAACTGTGCGTGTTAAAGGAGAACATCTTCTCCAAGTCCTCAAACATGTCGTCAAAGAGTCCTCCGCCAAAGCCCCCCTGCTGAAACTGCCTCCTCTGTCTGTTCATAGTCTCCCGATGAGCCTGGAAGTGGCTGTCAAAGTGTCTCTTTTGGTGGGCCTGATTCTGGGAGTGGAAGTGGTGCTGGTGTCGTTGCTGCTGACCAAAATGGTCAAAGTCTTTGAAGATGTCATCAAAGTTGAAGTTAAAGGACTGGTAGTGCTCGTTGAAGTTGTAGTTGCCACCTCCCCCTCGTCCACCTCCTCCGTGGCCCTCCCCTGGTGACGGGCCGTGACCAAACTGGTCGTACTCTCGCCTCCTCTTATCGTCTGATAGCGTCTCGTAAGCTGGTAGAGACAAAGACACATTACATCACTCATTGTGCCGGTTGCTGTGACGCCGCCACTCAAACGTTTCTGAACAGGCTGAGTTCAAGCTTGAGCAATGTAGTGACGGGTTTATTATCCATGTATTATGAAGCGAGAGGGAAATGTTTGAATTGCGGAGATGAGATCAGATTAGAATGAGACAGATTGAGGTGGACATAAATTGAAAAATTATAAATGTAATCCGATTTCACTTAAGATTAAATGAGTGACCTTTCCAGTGTGATTTTCTTTACTGAGGCCCGTTAGAGAAAAGAGATTGAGCCAGTAAATACACCCAGTTGTTGTCACGATAGCATATGTCGCCTCACAACAAACAAGACGTGTGTTTATTACTGTAAGGAATGTCTCACAGGGATGAAATGAAAGGCATTCCTTTTGAAGACAGTGTCACAAATACACAATGTTATCTAATCTAACTATAACCATCTCTCAATGTACTTATATGTAATCCATAAACATATCCTTATTAAAGGTAGTTAATGCTAAAAAAAAATCTTGACTTGGGGTAAAAATCCTATGAAGTCTAAGCTGCAGGTAAAGAAGACAAGTATTTACCCACTGCCCCACATTATGGGATGACACAGTGACTCACTTACCTTCAGCTATTTCTCTGAACTTCGCCTCGGCGTCCGGGCCCTTGTTTCGGTCAGGGTGGTACTTCAGGGCGAGCTTGTGGAAGGCCTTCTTGATCTGGCGCTCAGTGGCATCTTTGGTCACCCCCAGTATGTCGTAGTAGTCTCTCTTGGCCAGGATGAACTCTGAGATGAGCAGAATGTGCACTGCGAGAAGCAACACCGACTGCGCTGTGGCCATGGCTGCTGGTTTTGGCACCTTTGAGGCTGTGAAGGGAGCAGTTTGACAGCTCGGTTAACGACGTGTCACACGCCCCTGCAGTGCGTACAGAACGGTTTCCAAAGTCATTTGGTTACCTTAACTATTCAAAGAGTAGCCAGAATGAAGGTTACATGGCGTTGCTAACTACTGTTACTTTAAAAAAAACAACTCACTGTTTTAGCTGAATAAGGGTGAAAACTTAATGAGCCCTGCTTTCAATTAGCTTTTTAATGGCACTTTAAGTGTTTCTCGTTTGCATATAAAACAGACAAAATTCGCATTACCTGGAGACGGAGTGACAAACAGCCCGAAGATACCTCTCTCTCAGCCGCCAACAGCTCCAGCTGATGCGAAACGAAAGCTAACTATTGTTGACGAGATGCATTCCTGAGCCGTAACACCACGACTCGCAACGCTATTGGTCGGTTTCTCAACACGGTGACTCAGAGCCCAGTGATTGGTGGAAACAGTGCGCACGTGGAGAACGGGGATAGTGCGAAAAGAAGCCGAATGCAAGCGAGAGTGTGACCTGCGTGTACTTCCGTCTTCGCTTTGCTCCGTTATTTTTGCATAATCGATTCGGGTGTGAGGCGTAAACTGGTTTTCAGACCTGTAAATGACATTATTTAGTGAATATGTGTACTATTCTGAATAGTCTTTGCATAAAACAACAGATGAATGGTCAAATGATATATTTGCGGAATCTTATTTTATGTCATTTCCCTCCACGTAGTTGTGTAACCGTTTATAATCACACCCGGTACGTTAACTATCTTGATAATTAAAATTTTAAAAGGAGTAGACGTCACCTCCGCTGCGAGGAGTACTACAACCCGGAAGTGACAGTTTACGAGCTGGTTTGTGTTTTCAAAAATGTTAGCCACGAACGGGAGTCTGTGAAGCGTTTTCATGCAGTTTCCCCGCAGATATGCCGCGGTACTGCGCTGTGAAAGTCTGCAGAAACCGCGGGGGAAATGCATCCAGACAAGACAACAAGAGAATAAGCTTCTATCCGTATGTGTTTGGTTTTCTTTCTGGTGTGTCTTCGAGTTGAAATGTTTGTTTACTTTAGCAGCAACTGCTTATTTTCTGTTATCCTTAGCGCCTTTAGTCAAAGATAGAGGAAGTGAGACGTTAATAGTAATAATGGCATGTCAGAAGTAGCCTCTTCTCTTCTATATGTCATGTTTACCTGTTTGTACTGGTGCCATGGGAGACAGT
Source organism: Morone saxatilis (assembly GCF_004916995.1). Taxonomy (NCBI): domain Eukaryota; kingdom Metazoa; phylum Chordata; class Actinopteri; family Moronidae; genus Morone; species Morone saxatilis. The sequence goes on along the minus strand of NW_023339652.1, from coordinate 11,020,699 downwards.
GGACAGTCAGAAACAATGCAACGTTCAAGTGACGCTGTGTCAAATCAGCCATTTACTTCACGTTTCCGTCTCTTTTGCCTAAAGGTTTCCGTTGCAAGACAAACCCAGGCTTCAGAAATGGGTGAACAACATGGGGCGGGAGGAGTGGACCCCGAGTCGACATCAGTACCTGTGCAGTGAGCATTTCACAGAGGACTGCTTCGATATTCGATGGGGCATCCGCTACCTGAAGAACACAGCCATACCGACCATTTTCCCCTCCACTGAGGATGTATGTATCTGTCTTGTTTTGTTATGTCTTATCATCCATCCGAGAAAGTGCCTGGTGCACATCAGAAACCAATGGAACAACATTTTCTGCAAGTGGAAGAGTGCGCTTTCACTTACAGAAAATACTAAAAGAAGTTTAGGTCCATCGAGAGTTTTTTGGTGTGCCTGTTCTTCATTATAATTTGTTTGCATTGCCTGAGATTGACCATTGCCAGTCTGATTTATATTGCTCTGCAGAGAATTTCTGATGTTTTGTCCACACAGTTCCATTATAAGCATGCAGTTTGCCTATTACAGTATTGTGCTCTTACTCTGCTGCCGTTGCATAATCCCATTTAACGAAGACACATTTTCTTTTATCTCAGGATGGTGAGAAGAAAGTTACAACCTTTAAAAGAAGCCCCAAGGCAAAGCCCAGGACCATAGACATTGACATGAAGCCCACAGGAATCGACTTCCCTCTCAGTAACAGGCCTCTCATTTTGAGCAGAACATGCAGAAAGGTCCATTTGAGTACAACAAACAGCACCGTCGCGGAGCACACAGAGGTGATATTTGAACCGCCTCTGGTGTCGGACACCGACATCTCCTGTCATTCGAATCTCTCAGAGATGCGGACTGCTGCTTGTGAGATACGGGGCGACACTGGAATACCAACAGCGTCCTGCCTCGCACTTTCCTCATGCATTGGGCCCAATTCTGAAGAGCAGGCTGACTCCACCGTGACTGTGTTGTGCTGTGAGACACTGGGCCCTTTCTCCGACGGAGAGGCAAACGTGGACTCAGCCGCCCTCCAAGCAGCTTTGGGCCAGGCTTTTAGCTTCGTCCCTGTGGAAATGGTCACAGACCAACCCACGGGCTGCTTTTTGGAGGAGACGGGACCCGCTGAGGGGGAGCACATCTCTGTTTACGAACACTCGTACTGCAGACCAGACACGGACAAAGATCAGCTTTGGAGTAAGATCTTGAGTTTGCATGCAAAGATCTTGGAGCTGGATCGCAGGGAGGAGAGCACCGTGGCCAAAATCCATGATCTGGAGACAGAGATAGCCCTCCTGAAGAGAGACGGTGCTGCTTTTAAAGAGAAGCAGAAAGTTTTAGAAGATTATATATCATCCGTTTTGCTCTGATTCTGCAAGTAATTACAAGCCATGGACTCTGTGTTTTCACTGTTACCATTCAGTCAGTTTTGCTGCTATGTTGCACATGCTCCTTTACATAAAGCACAGCAGTTAACATTGTGTCTTATAAAAACTCTATTGGTGCTCAGTGTTCTGTGACATTGCTCTCGTTTCCATGTTACAGTTGTATATTTGTTTTTGTCCACATGGTGGCACTGTGTGACCGTCTTTACAGGAAGTGGTTCAAAGCTAAACTGAAGCATTGGTTTTCTCTCTGTTGTGCATTACGAATGCATATCCAAGATTTTCTGTTGGGTGTCTACACAGTGGGATCTCTGACGTGATCGGTACCGTATGCTAACTTATTAATGGCTCTTTCGCTTTTATTACACAATGCCATCAGCGTTGTTGTGTTTTATCACCTGGTCTGTGTTTGACCGTTGCCTTTATCACACTTTCTTGGTCCATTATGTCATTTCATGGTGCAAAAGTGATTTTTTTTTTTTCAAATGAAAAGCATTTTCTAACAGTCACCATGAATCAATACCTGGATTCACAACTGCCTGTTCCCTCTTAAGCTTTGATATATGTGACTGCAACAGCGACTTCTCGCTGTGTTAATACACATTAAATCAATTCTTGTGTTGTTTGACCTTGTTCAAACAACATCATTCACACATGTTGTACATGCAGCGCCTCCAGTGTCCTAGAATCACTAGCAATCATGTCTGTGGAAGCAGAGGCTCATTATATTTCTGTCCTGTGCTTGAATGCCCGTCATTCTGTGCAATTTCCTGCAAGTCAAAAAATATTCTTCTTTACAGAAAAACCAGTGATGGATTTGCTTTGAAGTATAATAAAGTGTACCTTAATGTGTTTCTTAAAGCATGTGCCACTCTGGGGGCTGCGTTTGTGTCCACTATGTCCCCTGTGATTGTTTTAAACCCCACAATGACATGAACATGAACCAGCAGCAGGATTTATCTGCCACTTTTCCACCCTACGGCCCTGACTTGGTCATCATAGTATTTTGGCCGAGTGAGATACCTAATCTTATTTGAAGCAGCTTTCCAGAATGAAATACGCCATAGGCTGCCTCTGGACTGTAACAGGCCTGGTCACAGAATCTGTGGAACAGTGTAAAGCGGATTGTGACCATGTTAAAACATCATATTTTGAACCCACACCTGTGATGAAAGTAGGATTAAACTGTCCGAGAGATAAACACACCTGTTGTGCTGTTCATTGAGCGTAGCCTTACATGACTGTGTTACATTGAGACTTAATTAGGCTACAAAGACAGTAGACACTCATGCTGAAGGTGGAGTAAATATCTTTAATTTGACACACTTTAGATTTCCACACCAGCTGTGTAAGAGAGAGAGAGAGAGAGGGGCAGAAGGGCAGAAGAGAGGCTAAATTAGTTTTCGAATATATTACAAAATGATTGATTGCACACATGAAAGGATTTGTGAAGTGCAATTTAAAATGACTCCAGGGTGTTGCATTACATTAAAAGGTTATAGGATGACACATTTCCCTCCCTGCTGAAGAGTGACACTGGGCTCTGCTGCAGCAAGGATTAAGAGAATGGATTCTCGAAATTAGTAATGAAATGAAATAGTTGTAATCCTGTTGCTCCACCTCTTGTCAGGAAAACAAAACATCATCACAGTGCATTAGGGGACTAATGTACTGTGATGAGATCTCTTGGCATTGACCAAATCCTTTAGAGATAAGTGCAGGTCTCAAAGTACAGGGAAGCAATAAGACAAGTCTTTGTCTGGAAATGTGCAATATTACCAAAGTCATTCACAGCCGGGGAAATTCACAATCAATAAAAAAAAAAAAAAAAGGAATAAGTATTAAAATGTTAATAATAGAACGAGAGCAAGGATAAAATAAGCAAAAGATGATACAGCCGTCTTTTTATTAAAGTCCTTTTTAAAAGCATTTTCAGAAACACTTAATCTCACTGTGTTCCTCAGAGGATCTCTTTAGGAGCAGAGCAGTAACAAATTCCAACAGGTGCTTTACATCTCTGCTACCGAAACAAATGCTGCTCTACATATTGTAGGCAAATGTAATTATGTATTTATTAGATTGAAAATCTGGAATAGCTGTGTTTATTTGTGATCATGCAAAAAGGCTAAGTCATACACGCGGAAGGAAGAGATGCAGGTAGCTTGTGTGTGCAGTTAACATTATAGTTAAGAAGCATTTACAGAACATTACAAATAAGTCAAATATGTGTGGCTTTTTAATGGGTATTTTTTTAAAGGCTTTGCACATTATTTGCTCCAGAACTGAAGGAAAGACAGTGTTGTGCTCTGCGCAAGTATCGTTACACCTGGAGGAAAAGATACTTACGCTGCCATATTTTAATATGCATTAAACAAGAATATGTCTTAGCTTGTTTCACAGCTGTAAACTATTCTGCAGAAACATATACAGTATGTTTTCTTTAATGCACAATTAATGTTTTATTTGTCGGAACACTGAAAACATAGTATTAACTCACAAAATACTGTAAAATACCGAGAGAAATTCAATATAATACTGATATACAGTCAGAATTTGTAGCACAAAAGTGGTGACACAATGAATTCCAGTCCTCTTTATTATTTTTTACAAATTTGCTTGTGGCCATAGTGCTCATGAAAGAGCATTACACAACAGCTAACACAGATTGAAACAAAATCTATGCTGAACCTTTTTTGGTTTTCTGGGTGTCAGGTATCCTCATCCTGATGACCCATCCAGACTTCATCAGGCCCAGGCTTGTATCTATGCCTTGATATGAAACACCCATATAAATATTAGTTCATAAAGCTTTGGCTCTTTTTTTTTAATTTTAGCTATAGTAGAGATATATCCAAGGGTTGGTGCAGCTGTTGAGACTGGCCAGCAGCATGATGATTGCAAAAACTGGACCTGTGAGAGAAAGAGAGAAATGTGTAAACAACTGAACACTGGCTCTGTAGAATATCTCATTCGTTATTAATGTATAAGGTGGGCCCACACCACAGTGACATTAAATAGAATGTGGCAGGCATCTTTGGTCCTTTGGATGGGGACCTCCTGGACAGCATTTGGACGAACCTTTAGTGGGCGCACTGCTGGGGCTCCATGCAGACCATAACTGCACAACAAAGAATGGGCTCCAACACACCGTGTATGTCATTATAATCACAAATGTCATTTTCACAGTCTTCACCTTCGCGTTGGACACCCCATTCCTGCCCGTGCGCCCTGCCTGCAGCGCCTTTCTCTTCATGTTGAAGTAGATTGTTGTGCATATTCTTAACTGGCAATAGAGCAAAATGACGGCAGGCAGGGCATACACCGACAGGGTGATCCAGCTGATATAGATCCTGCTCCCCCACGGTTCTATAAATGTTGCCCAGCAGTCGTACTGGTTCTCCTCCACCTCCTGAAGAGAGAAGATGAAGAGCTGAGGAGAGCTGAAGGCGAGGGAGATCAGCCAAGCTGCGCCTATGGAGAGGTATCTCCTAAATGAACCCTTTAAGAAGGAAACCATCGGCTTACAAACCGCATGGTACCGGTCTATGGTCATAGCCACCATCATGTACGTGGAGGCAAACATCCCAACCACTTGCAAGTATTTTACGGACCGGCACAGGAAGTCTGTCCCTCGGAACCTGTGCGTAATTTCAATGAGAAACTGCGGTAGGACTTGGAAGAATGCGACCACCAGATCCGCCAAGCACAAGTGCAGGAGGAACAGCTGGGTCCTTGTGTTTCTTTTTCGCTTCTTCCAAAGTGTGCCTAAGAAGAAGAGATTTCCACATGTTGCGAGCACAAAAATCAAACCCAAAATCCCAGCTCTGATGAGCGCAAAATGTCCATGCACTTCTCCATCCTCATCTGGTGCCTTTTCAGAGCTGTTGCTTCTGGGATCCATTTAAGCGCGAATTCCTGATGTGTCCTGTTGGTCCCGTATCTTTAGGGTTCAATCAACGTTGCGTGTTCCAGGAGTTGCAATATTGCAGTGTTGGCGCAGATACGTCTCGACATTTTCCTTCTTTGCGCGTGTGTGAGTGACTGCGGTGGCTGTAAGAAGGGAAAGTCATCCACTTGAAGGGGTGAAGGGGGTCAGTGGCGACTGAATGTCAGTGTCAGCCTTACGAGAGACAGAAATAAACACAAGACTAGAATGCAAATAACAAATAAATTCTAAAAAAAGGTTAATCCTCAAAACCATAACCTCTAAATGCAAACTTAAATCAAAAAGCCTTTCCCCCCCTGAACTTTAATTAATCACCATTATTAATCAATAATTCATCTTCACATGGCCTTCTGAAATGGCCCTTTAACAGGTTGTAAAATATCTATATTCCGTTATTACACATCTTTACTTTACTTTTTAGATCCAAAGAATTGTTTCACTAATGTTAAGAATAGTAACAGATGCCCATTTGTGTATAAGACCACAATGATCATACTCTGTAAGTATTCAAATGTATTATTTAGTAATGTAATAGAATGTTAAATGTCAAACTGCGTGTGTAAATGATCAGCATGTCTTCATCGCAGAGGATCCCAATTTAAAGGAGACCTATTGTGCTGATTTACAGCTCTATATTTCTATTCTAGATTAACTTTGCATAATTCACAGTTTTTAAAAAACTCCTTATTTATCTTATATTGGCCCTTTATGTTGCCCTTCAGTTCATCCTCTGTCTGAAACAAGTTGTTTTAACGCCTGTCTCTTTAAGGCCTGCCATACAAAGTCCATTATCTTCTGATTGGCTAACTTCCAGACGCCTGCAACAGGGAGCAGCCAATTCTTGTGAGCACCTCCTCATCCTCTTGCTGGTGTGCTGATGGTGTATGACAGCTACAGTAACTTGAGCTTGGAAAATAGCAACATGGGGCACTGAATTTGATGAATTTAGTGTTTATCAGATCACAAGTAAGACAGGAGTTGGGTTGGAAAAATGATAGCTGCTGCCGGAGGGAAGTGTTTCTGGGTGCCAGGCCTCACTGATTACAGCACAAAAACACAACTTTGATTTTGGTGATTCTGGTTTTCCCAGTCCTCTGGCTGCTTAACTTTCTTCAGAGTTTTCTGATGAATAGAGATCTTTACTTGTTGTTGGGGGTTAGCTACCATAGCCACTAACTACTGCTAGTACTAGCTCATTTAGCCGAGCAGCTAGCCGTCCAATTAGCTGACCCTGCCTGGACTTATTCACTTCACCTGTCAGTGCTCATAATGTTATAGCGGATCGTAATGTATGACAGAAAATAAAGGAAAGCATAGAAGGTCACCTTTAATAATGCCATTCAATTTTTTGCATCTTATTTGTGAAAACAAATGGTATACTCCACTGATTTTATTGGGGGTGGGCTTGATAGTAATTGCACTATAGGAATTGTCATTACAGCCCTGACACTTAGATAATGGAGGTAGAAAAAGAAATGAAAGAGCCAGCAGAAAAGCTAGTCAAATATTGTCCTTGACTGAATACAGCTCTCCTACTGTCCCATCAGATGTTAAGGCCGATGCACTTCAGTACACAGAAAGAGTTATTTTGTATATAAAAGGAGTGGGAATGAGTAAACCCTATTAGGTGGATGTTGGATTTTGATACTTAAACTGTTGTTAAACAGTCAACCGAATAAGACGCCTGAAATATGAGTTGAAGGCTGTCAAGCAACACACATAACATGTATTTACAGCTGAAGTTGCAACGTGAAATATGAATTAAAAGAGTACTACTTCATTAGGTTTAAGGGCTTGTGAGATACATGTTTTTTGTTCTATATTTCATGCTATAGTTCCTATAATGCAACTTTCAACTTTTTTTTTTTTTTAACCCTGGTTGTCTGTTCAATGCTGGCATCTTTTAAAACTTTATACCCCCAGTTGTGTCTAATAATCATTTCAAACCCAATTCAAAACAACCCTGATGATGTCATTAGGGTAATTTTCTCAGACTTCTCCGAGTCACAGAGATCATGTTCTTTTACAGCACCACAACATTCACCATACAGAAAATTGCTGTCAAAGTATCTTTATTTTTTTCTTCTAAGTACTTTTAAATTGTGCTTAGATGCCAGGGACATGTACAGTATAATCTCCATGTTGGAGCAGTTACAACAAAAGTTGTGTGGCCGCCATTTCACTCATGACAAATGAAAGAAATTACATGATCCCTTCAGGTTATGCAGGGTGCTCATCTTACACAATAGATAGGGTGGCGTGGGCTTGAAGCAGAAAAAGATGATAGTGTTTTAGTGTTGTCACTCATCCAGCCGCTATCAGACCCTTTTGTTTTCTGCATATTGTACGTCGAAGAGCTGGAGTTCTTCCAAAGCAATAGCAACAGTATGCACAACAATATTCTGACTTTCTATTTGTTCATGCCATTATGTTGTGCCTGTATCATACAATAGTATAAATAAATATAATAATGTGCTACAATGTGCTCAACGTGCTAAGAGTGCAAAAAATGACTCTTCATGAGTCATTTTTTGCACTCTTGGCACTCTCAGTAAGAGTGACACTTTTCTTTCATTCCACCGTACTCTGACCTGAGTAGGCCAATTATCATCCTATTTCCCACACACAACCTTTAGCAATTGTTACCACCCGATGATTCTATTTCCACCCACTTTGCCTCTCAAAAGAAGTTTCTTTCAAGTGAAATTCTCAGCACAAATAAGTGTCATCGCCTCCATGCGAACTAGATCCTTTTGAAAGAGCACTTACACTGACCTTTACCAGGGCAGCCCTCTGACTGGATCTGGCAGATGGAAAATGTATTATATACCAACCTATGGCACTCCGGGCACTGAAATACCATGAACTTCAGGCCCACACAAGCTAGGTGAAGTTATACCACAAATCTTGTTGGCTTTGATTCATCTTGAGTGCCAGAAGTGAATCATTGAGAACAATAATTGACCTTTAAATAGCATTGTGGATTGGCTCTTAACTACCGTGTCACCGCACAGAGTTTAAAGTCATTATAAACAGTGGGGAGTGTGTATGAGAACTGAGTAAGAGGGACCGTTAATTGTGCACTGCATTAGTATTCATAGCACTTACATGGATTTAATTAACTCTAATATATTTTCAACATGACATGTCACTCTTTTTATGTCACAAATCACGACCCAAGACAAATGGCTTCCCCCAGTTTTAAGTCTAACTGTGTTGAATCATTGATTACTTCAAGCTAAGGACAACCGTGCCTGACATCTTGAATGCCTAACATCTCAATAAGACAGACAGATTCGGGTTTTTTGTTTTGTTTTCTGACACAAATGGTCACCAGGATATTGTAACACTGCATGTTTTATAATGTTGCAATGCACTGGTGTAACCGTGAAGTCTATTTCACTATGACAAATGAATTAACTGTTGCTCTCCATGGTGCTGAAATGCTTACAGTATGACTGCTGCTGGCTATGTTTGTGAAAGAGCAAACCCAGACCACAACCACAGATCAATACGATTATCAAATCATCATGGTCATGCATTAACACGTTATTATCTACACTGCACATATTGTGTTGTGGATTATCTGTATTTAAATTGCTTTTTTCGGAAGGGGGGGGTTTCTTCTTTGTATTTCAAAGACGTTTTGTCGACATCTAGTGGCCAAAATAAAGCATTGCACTGTAACGAAGGGCACTACGTCACCTCCTCTCCTCTTCCTGTTTATTTTCCGTCACCAGCACTCGTACATGTTATTGTACCAGCAGCACACTGAATGAAATGTTTCTGCAGCCTATCTAACCGTCTCTTGTTTACGTACGGTAAGAAGACGACAATTTTATTATTTTGCGACACTGCGTAAAAGTCGACAAACTGACTTGATTAAATTAGCCAACGTTGGGCTAACAGCGGCTAATGTAAGGAGTTTTTAAGTGTTACAACGTTGTCAGCTGTCTGTTCAGCGAGCTAGCCTTAAAACAGCACGGCCATGAGGTGTTTGTTCGACACATTATCGAGTTAACACAGACAGTTTCTTTGTCTTGGAAACATTTAATATGTGCTTCAACGTTAAAGCTAGCTTAGCTAACTGTTAAGGTCCCTGTGGTCTAGCGGTATTTAAAAGTGGGTTGATGTTTGTTTGCAGACAATATAGCCATCCTGTGGGATTTATTAATGGTATATAATAAGTTAACGTTAGTGGGTGTTGAGGTGGTTTCGGCGGTGTCTCCTGATCAAAGGTCCACGGCTCTCTGGAGCAGAGTCTTGCTCTCAATAACGTCCGCCAGCCACTTCTCCCTGAACCTGGTCCTCCCGGGTGTGTGCACCAGCCTGTTGGACTCCACCACGAAGAGCACCTCCACGGGCAGAGTTTGGGGTTTGACTTTAGATATGTTCACGGCGAAGTAGACGCTAGCTGTGCCCTGAATCGGCTTCCGCGGGGTCGGGGTACTAAAGCGGGCCCGGTAGTGGTGGAAGGTGTCGTACTCCTCCTCGGTACAGTAGAGGAAGGCCAGACTGTAAAGCCAGCAGGGCTGCATCTCCCAGGTTTCAATACACTCCCCAATCTGCTTTTTCCCCACTTCGACTGTAAAGTCTTTGGCAGCAACCCAGCTCACAGTCCTCACCGTCTCGCTGTCGGCGGAGTGATCCACCTGCTCCTTCGTGGCAGTGCGGCGGCGTCTGTCCAGAAAAGCGTTCACAAGAAGCGCTGACTCTGCTGTGAAATTCATATCTGATGAATGTCGGTCCTCTCCCATCTTGTCTTTGTAACAATCGCTATCAGACATGGCATCAGCCGGGTTTAAGTTGTTGTTGTTGCTCTAGCAGTTTCCATGGCTACCAGGATGGATAGGGTGTCAAATGGCGCCCTCTGTCGGCCCACTTTCCCTTTGCAGTGTCAAATGTTTTCTCCTATGAAAATATGTTTCTATTAAAGAATAATTTGTGCTGTGTGTCTTTTTTTTTTTTTTTTTTTTTTTTTCAGGAAAAATTGGAACAAGCAGCAAATTTCCAAAATGGGATTCTACTGAAACGAGCTGTAGCTGATGGCAGGTAGTCTGCCAGCATGCTGCATCTTTTTACACAGACATTAAGCATCATCCTTTTGCCTGAATAACTTACAGTTCTCCACTTCAGTGCAGAGTGAGCCAGCAAACGCATGTCGCGAATCAGGACCACGCTCGACAGCGTCACCAAGGCCGTAGGCAGCACAGACCTCATCTCCAAGTTTTCCCGCTTCAAGCCTGGCAGTGCCACAGTCGACAGCACCCATGTGGAAAAGGCTCTGGTCAAAGCAGAGACCTTAGCCTCTAACAACACGGCTACCGCCTCGCCACCCGAAACCACCATGAAAGAAGAAGAAGAAGGCGAGAGGAGCACAGCAGCGGAGGAGTCAGACAAGCAACGCCAGCAAGTTACAGAAAATCCGTTTGTCGCCACAAAGAAGTCCACATCCGGTTCAGCTTCTGCAACAAATGCGTCTGCTCCGAGCTCTTCCTCGAACGTGGCGAAACAAACTATGCAGCTGTTTCACCCCGCAGGTTTGTCCACTAACATGGATGAGACCTACAAAACTCTGGCTCAGCACATCAATAGTTACTTTGGTACCAGCACACCAGTGGAAGAAGGAGACAACAGGCCGCCGCCGCCGCAGCAGCACGGAGGAGGGGAGGATCCTGTTTCTGAGCCCATTCTCAGCGCTGTGCCTCAAACGACTCGCAACCACATTCCTGTTTTGTCCCCAGTGGCTGAGGCTAAAAGTATTGAAGCACCCACTACCTCTCCACCTTCTCCGTCTCCATCAGAAAAGCTTAGTCCTCCAGTAGGGACCCCCTCTTCTGACATCCCTGCACCTGAAAGTGCAGCTCAGTCCATTCCCGCGCCTGCTACCTCCCCTAAAAAAGGCTTCACCCACTATCTTTCCTACCCTCGGCCCAGCGTTCAGGCGTTTGTTGGCAGCTACATCGCACCCCTGGTCCCCAAATTCAGGGGTGACTCCAAAAGCATCGCAGCTGAAAAAGAGAAGTCTTCGGCAGTCGCTGTGGAAGAGCCCGCTGTGGACACGGCAGGAGAGAAGACAGAGAGTGAAGAGGAGAAAGTGAAACGACAGCTATTAAGTCAAAGAGAGAAGGTAAGGTGCTCAGACTAATGTTGAACGCATCAGTGTTGTGGTAGATAGTTTGAGCTTTTTAACTATTGATGGCTTCAAATTTGTTTAAATTATCTTATGTATGTACCCAACCAAACCAGACAAAAAGCTTTAACAAGGATATTATATATATATTGTCCTAATGTTTTGTACACGGTGTGTATTTGTCATACAGATAATAGCCAGGGTGAGTGTAGACAACAGGACCAGAGCCCTAGTTAAAGGCCTGCAGAGAGTCACTGATGTCAAGCTCCTCACCACTCGAGTGGAGGAGCTCAGCTGTCATCTCCTGGAGTTCCCAGAGACGCGAGGAGTAGCTGTAAAGGTCAGTGTGCATCTTTTCTTTATTTTTATTTTTTATGTATGCCGCAGTTCACTTTAATGTCAGATGCACAGTCCTACATGTAAGTGTGTGTGTTACATTTTTTTTTGTAAGTGGGACATTTAAGCAGTCAGTATGTTTGTGTGTAATTGTGACCTTTTTAGGAGAGAGTGCTGCCCTGCCTGCTGCGTTTGCGCCAGGCCAGAGACCTTCCTCTTCAGTCTGCTGTGAGAGAAGCACTGGCCCTGGTTGGCTACACCGAACCGGTCAAAGGCAGAGGAATTCGGGTTCTGGCCATAGATGGAGGCGGGACAAGGTAAAGCTATTTCGGGGGGGAAACAAAACGCCAAAAAATCCAGATAAAACCAAGTCGCAATACAGGCTCCATTGCTTGATTGACAAGTGAGAAATGATGGGAACTAATATGGTTTATTTTACACTACAGAGAAATATAAAGTAACAGCTTTCGTTGCAGGCCAGCTGTCAAATATAAGAGCTGCATGTTTTCAGTCCCGGTTTGTAAAGCTTGTGACTTTGTTCCAGGGGACTGCTGGCTCTGCAGACTCTCCATAAACTTCAGAATCTGACAGGCAAACGTATCCACCAACTGTTCGACTACATCTGTGGAGTCAGCACAGGTACGTTGTCATCGCTCAACTCAACTCAGCTTTATTTATATAGCAGCTTTCATACAAACATGCAGCCCACACTTATTCTCTCTCTGCTTCAGGTGCCATTTTGGCCTTCATGCTGGGAATTTTCCAGATCCCTTTAGAGGAGTGCGAGGAGATGTACAGGAAGCTGGGAGCGGACGTCTTCAAGCAGAACGTCATTGTTGGAACTGTCAAAATGGGCTGGAGCCATGCTTTCTATGACAGCGAAATATGGGAAAACATCCTCAAGTTAGTCTGCAGGACTCCCTCCTTTTTTCTGTTCCTTCACAACTCTCTTCCATCCTTGATTACAAAGACACTGAGGTAGTCTATTTTGTCTGTGTTTTTAATCAGTTTTTGCATTTTCTTTAGGGAAAGGATGGGGGAGGGGCATATGATTGAGAGTGCCAGGGACCCAAACTGCCCTAAAGTATGTCGCATATCTTTTCAGCTCTACACTGTTTCTACACATGTCAATTTTATTTGAGGATGTTTGTGTATTTTTATTTATTTTTTACTCTTTTTTTTACTTTACTGTCCACTGCGCAGCAAAACACTTAAATTGTGTTTAAAATACACAAAAATATCAGCTTGCTGAGGTGCCTGAAAAATAGAGATGACTTTGCATGTTCCTCTGTAAATATGCCCTTTTGTATGTCCACCAGGTGTCAGCAGTGAGCGCCATTGTGAACAGGGGTTTACCTCTGAAGGCCTTCGTGTTCAGAAACTACAGACTAATGCCAGGAGTGAGATCCCACTACCTTGGAGACTGCAAACACAAAATGTGGCAGGCTATCAGGGCCTCGTCTGCCGCCCCGGGCTACTTCAAGGAATATGTCCTGGGAAAAGACCTCCATCAGGTACAACATGGAACATGGAGAGAGATGGGAGATGCAGAAGGAGGTTAACAATGCCACAGATTGCAGAATAGATGAAAAGCACTGTGGCTTATAATACATTACCTTTAAAAGGTGTGCTAAACCAAAACAATGATAAAATATAAAACACAAAAAATAGATTTCTTCTTCTATCTTCAAAACCCTGAATTGATTCATTTATTTTATACAGACTGGTTTCCCTGGACTACCGCAGTGTTAAACCATATCAATTTAATTTTCAGGCATAAAACATCTGAGTTAGGTTTTATTTTGTCCATGATCAATAATGTTCTGATATTGATTTTCTTTCAAATTTGCATCAACAGTGGTGCATATCGCCGCAGCGATGTCACATCTCTCAAAGCTCTAGTTCAGTGTGAGAGAGTCATTTCCTTGAAACCATACCAATCAATACACTTCACTGTGGCGCTGCATTGCCTAGTGCCAAGGACGGAAGCACTGAGCATTACACTGCACTCTGTGTGCGTGTGTGTGTATACATCAAGGGTATGTGTGTAGATTTGTTTTATTTTTTCAAACCTGTAACCTTGAAGGCGGTCCCTTAATTGATTCATTCTCTCTTCTGGCTGTCAAGAGTCAGAGAGAGAGAGAAAGTGAAGAGCATGAAATGGAAGTAGAGAGACAGTCCTTGGACCCGGTCTGTGCCCCCTAAGCCTCCTTCTTCTTATGGCTTATCCAATAGGGCTTAAATAAATTCTAAAAAATATTAGGTTCAAGAATGGTAGATTGGGTTTAAGTAAGTGGTAATTGAAGGAAAATCTGGCTTTTAAGGCATCTGATAAGTGACTACAGTTTATGTAACATGTATTTTACTTTCTATTACTACTACTCATCTTTTATATTGCTCTATCCCAGAGCACCTTTAATGTGTTATTTTATGAAGTTTGATTATTAGGCCAGATATCTTTAGATGGTCTTTATGAGCAGCAATTATGCTCAAGGCTTAGCTTAATTTTGATAACCTACTTAGGCTAAATTAGCCTTGTCCCTGTTTCCAACAAGTATTTCTCTTCCCCTGCCATTTCCTAATGCAAGAGTCTCGGTAGCCAGCCCTTTCCAATGTTTTAGTCAATAACAGATACTTATCTCCAATAGCACTCTGCATGTTTACTGATCATATCCTTGGTTCTCCTCCTTTGAATTAAAAAAGGCCTGCTAGTTCTTCGCCTGAGCCCAAGCTTTTCCAGCTACTAATTAAGCAAAGAATCAGCTATAACGGAAACCTCTTACCCGGAAAACCTGTGATGTGTGCTCGTTTTGCTACTAATGTATTAACAATGCAGAATTTCCATTTATTTCCAAGTATCTGTTTGTTTTCCCATGGACTCTGGGATGACAGCAGGGATGGAAAGATGGAGAGTGAATGAGTGGTGTATGTATGTGCGCGTGTGTTGTTCTCTACATTCCTCTTGGAGCTGCATAGTGTTTCATCGACAGTTGAGCTACCGTTGCCACCCACCGGTCTCACTCCTACTCTAGTTTTCAGCACTAGCGGTGGTATTTCTCAGGAAAAGTCTGCCATTGCAGAGCACCAGAAATACATATATACACACAGATATATAGACGTGGCGATGGATGCATTCACAGACTCAACATAGATCAAATCTAGATATTTCATCCTAAGTTTTTTTTATTTATTTATTTATTTATTTTTTCCAGTTCATTAATTTTATTTATAGCAATATCCAGTTGTTTGCCTGTGTGATGACGCTGCACTTTAGCAGCTTTTTGTTGTGATTAGGTGCAGGCTGGATGTCATTCAGTTAGGTGAGACCTCGGGGTGAGAGGTGGAGAGTCAGATCTGAGGAGCAGCTGCATAATTAACCTGCTGTCTCAAGAGTGTGAACTGTGTTCCACTGTTTCAATAGCTTACACTTGAGGATAAACCGCTTTATAATCAGGCTAAGTGATATGTTTTAGGCCGTATTGTTCCATAATGATACCAGAGCAGCAGAGTGATTGATTGATAGTTATTTAAATCAAAATCCTGGACAAGGACATTAAAGTTGTCTATTTTTTTTAAATTAGTTAGGTGAAGAAAAAAAGGTTTAATTCTAGGTACATACGACTTGTTTGTTTGTTTCTGCATTGGTTGTCGTTGACTGCCATTTTCTGATTGCTTTATCCCAGAAGAAGGAGAGGATTTAAGCTTTAAGCTTTTTGGATACTTTCCCACCACCCACCCCCTTTAGAAGCATGGAAATGACCTTTACTCCCGCTCTGCTGGGTAAGACCGGACCTCTTGTGTGCCACACTCGCCTCTATTAATCCAAGCCAAAATCACTTCAGTGGCTGGATAGGGTCCAAAACTGGACTTGGGGAAAGACTGAGTGTTTAACGCTAAATTGGTCTAGGCATCCATTCAGCTTGATTGTCCTCTTTCTCTCATTGTTGGCTTCATTTAGATCAGCAACTCTTTCATGAATCCAGTAACATTATTTAGTGAAAAAGAGACTAATGAAAAAGCAAGCACATCATTTGTGATTAGCTTCTAAATGAATTCAGTCGAGATTAGAATACTGAAATACAATATGCTGTATCAATTTAGAGTAATGCAGCAATTAGACTCTTTATATAGCTAAATTCCAGACTAAATTACTCATGAAAATTACTTATTTTAGCTGCGGATAGCTGCTGGAAAGACAGCCTTTCCTACTTGTTTACTTTTGAATGAACAGGGTTGTTTGCCAGCGCAGCACATCTCTGGCCAGGGAGCTTCTTTTCCTCCAGCCTAAAGCTGTGTAGCTCTGGGACAGCTTGTTCACTTCACCTCATTTGTCCCCTACAGGCTGTCACAACAAATATATTAAACCTCGAGGCACATTGTATACATACAAAGTGTCCTATTTGTGCAGTAACCTTGGGTAGTAAGCATATTTGACTGATGAAATGCTGAAGGTGACTTAACAGTTTTGTGCTTGTTGGTTTAAAAGGCTAATTTTCTGCTCTGGCAATATGACATAAACATGCTTCTTACACAGAAACATGGCTGACAGATTTTAATTTGATCTGACTCGGTTCTTGTCTTGTAGATGCAGTATTAAAACAGTCACACTCACACACACACATCATTGACTTCCTTCCTTACAGTTGGGTTACTGTAGGGTAATTGGCAGTCTTCTTTCATTTTATTCATGGTTCTCTTTCCCGTTATCCCTTTTCCCTTCCCATCTGTCTCCTCCTTCAGGATGGAGGACTCCTAATCAACAACCCCACAGCATTGGCCATCCACGAGTGTAAAAGTCTGTGGCCTAACACGCCACTGCAGTGCGTGTTGTCTCTCGGCACTGGGCGGTACGAGACGGCGGGCAAGAACAGCACGACCTACACGAGCCTCAAGGCCAAGCTCACCAACGTCATCAGCAGTGCCACCGATACAGAGGGTAAGACCACACAAAATGTTGCTTGTATGTGTTTGGCGTCTCACACAGTTATTTATAAACCCCAAATTAGAGGTATGTGGTCACAGCCAGTGTTGTTTTGCAAAATTTCCTGTGACTAACTGCTATCCAACTAATAGCTAATGGCTCCGGCCTCCATCCTTATTTCAGAGGTGCACACCATGCTGGACGCTCTCCTGCCCCCCGACACCTACTTCCGCTTCAACCCCTACATGAGCGAGGACATCCCGCTAAACGAGAACCGCACGGAGAAGCTGAACTTCCTCAAGAGCGAGGGGGAGCGCTACTTGGAGCGCAACGAGGCCAAGCTGAGAAAGGCGGCTAGCGTGCTGGGCCAGGAGAAGAGCACCATCCAGAGACTGGCTGAGTGGGGCAAGCTCAAGGCCGACATGTACGAAGGTCTCCCCTTCGTCTCCAAGCTGTAGTCACTGGTCTGGCAACAGTGTGACGACCAGAGAGAGTTTAAGGTAAGAGGACACGGAGTGTAAAGACTGTCATAACTGATTGTGACTAACTTAACTGTTGAAAAGGAAAAGGGAGCAAACTGGACACTTTTTTTAAGCATCCAGAGAGGAATTTTGGAGTAAAAAAACAAATAATGCACTTGGTTTGATTATGTACCTAACCCTAAAGGACTGTTTGAGAAATTAAAACTATGATTATTTATTAAAAAAGACAATACAGTAAATAATAGTGTAGAATTACAAATGTGATGTAATTTGTTCTTTGTGGCACAGAATGAGTCTATGATGGAGACAGAATAATATTAATTCACTAGACTCAGACAGCGGAAATACTGTATGTGTACGGAAGTTCATTAATATATGAATTATAAGCTGGCTAAAAGAGTTGGTTGGATGAATGCACAAAAACAGTAATGCGGCACCATGTTATGGAACATTAATGGTTATATAATAACTAGTTATTTTGTAAAGAAATAATGTAAGACTGACTGTAAGACTTGTCAGTAACTTGAATATATTAAAATGAATACGTGATTGCACAATGAGAATATAAACTTGACTGCCTATTTCTAACACTGTACAGAAGAAAGACCTCATGCACTTTGTAAAATGTCATTCTTAACCAAGAAAATGTAGATAGTATTTGAAGTAATTCTGAGTTACTTGAGTGCTCTTGCAAGAATTTAAAAATATGACAAAATAAATACTGCTGATGCTTAAATTTCCTTTCCTGTATTGGCACATACAGCCACCCTGACATCCCTTCTGACACTAATGACAAAGTATCAGAATGTGTGTTTTCCTATTGGTAACAAAGCATGTTCTCCATTGTGGCCCAGTATTCAGTATGAATCTTTTGCCTTTAACCTCACTCAAGCCTGAAATCCTTAGCCGTGGCCATTGTTGTCTCACACTTTATAGATTTGACACACTTTTTACATTGTCAGACTCCTAATTGCCCTGATACCCCCCCCTCCCCCTGCTTTGTGGAATGCTAAAAAATGTAATGAAAAAATAAAACTTGGTGAAATAAATTCTGTTCTGTTTTGAGCGATCTACTATTTCTTTTAAAGTCTGAGTGGGTTGGGAGTATATGCCACATGTGTTGTTTGATGTTACTCATGTTTATCTGCTTGTCCATTCTGCTGCCACACACACATCACAAAGAGCCCCACAATAGAGTTGTCACAAAGGAATGCCATGCGTCTTCCTATGATGAATTGGTTTTTTTTTTCCAATTGCACACATTGATTTTCTGCTTTTATTGTTTTGATCCCATTGAAGATTCACTGAAATTCCACAGCGCCATTCCTCCCAGTCAAACTGACGTTACCCCAATCAACGTGAACAATACGCCACGAGGAGGTATACCTCCAAACCTCCACAACAATGACGGATGACAGATGGGAATAATGTGTCAATATTTCACTTGACTGAGGCCTCACTCCTGGTTTCAAACTGTCAAAGTTGTAACAGGCTTCGACTGATAGATTGATGGTCCTTTTTTTTTTTTTTTAACAATACCAGCTTCACCATGGCAAACTTTACCCAAACGCTGAGGTCTGATTTATGCCTGTGTTGCCTACACTTGGACTTTTCAGTAGGTAAAAACTGAGACTGCGGTGAAAGATCCTACAAGAGTGTCTATGTTGACAGCTCTCGATATGGCAGAAAATGTGTTTCTGAGACAAATATATACATGGAAAACTAAGGACATCATAGGAGGCTGATGGGATGTTGGATTAATATACATTTTACAGTTTAGGTGCATGAAAATTATAAGGACTTTCTCTATGAAAACCAACCAACAGTGTCGTAATTCAAAGCATGTGTTCCCGATGCACAGCAAAAAAGTCCACAAGAAAGGAAATTGATATCCCTAAAAAGTCAGGGTACATTGCGTTATTTAGGTACATAAGTTAAATGATTAAAAACAAGACAATTTGGTTGACAAAATCTATTTTTCAATGCTTAATCAATGAGATAGTTTTGGCATATGAAGATGGGTGATTCTATAATGAATGCTTCCAAACGCAGGCATGTCAAGTTGAAATTGACTAGATACCCCATGGAGTAAACCGTTTAAAGATAAAGGGCCAGTAATGGAGCTACTGTATAGAGAGCAATGCACCTCTGCTGATCTGAAAACTTTTAATACTGAGGTGTAATTGTTGCTGTGAAATTCCACTGCCAAACACAGCACAAAACATTATTTAAGCCTCCCATCCAGCTGCGTGTGGAGACTGAGTGTCTCTGACGAGCACCGTCAAGACAGACGAATGAGGTGAACGTGAGATTAACACTCTCAGGATGTTCATCCTGTTGGCAATTTCCTTGAGTCGGAAAGGGCCAAAGTGCCAAGGTAAAGTGAAGTCTGCCAGGCTGTGTTTACATGAAGGAGTGGGATACACACACACACACACCACCACACAACACAACCACCACATTATGATATTATATATATCATACCACTGTTTATTAGGATACCTTTTGTGGCATAGCGAGTCCGTCTTTTTCCTCTCTCTCTCCCTCCTTCCTCCTCCTCCTCCTAAGCAGAATGTGAGTTGTTGTCTGATGGTGGTTTCTAAACTTATATTCCCCCTCTTGGTTTTCATCTTTCAATGTATGTGTGCCCAGTTTGCCTAAAATTGTCCTGATGCTGAGAAGTTGTTACACAACTCCACCTCTTTTATTTTGATGCTAACATGGTGTGTTTTACCTTGTGTATGTGAGCTCAGCTTGAAATACTCCATACAGAGAAGAAACTGAACGCTGCTCACTCTCAGTGTTGGCCACCAACAGTCAAATATCTCGGGCCCCTTTGCTCTTTTCACCTCCCCACCTCCGCACCCTCCCGCACGCGCCTCACCCGCGGGATTCCACTTTCAGATCAACGTATCGCAGCAGAATATATAGAGTAGTTTCCTTGGTAGGCAGGATGTTGTAACACGTATTCTTATAAATAAGAACACGCGTAGTGGCACTATGTGAGTGAGCAAGTTGTGTGTGAAACAAAGTTATCTATGTAATCGCGTGTGTTATGGTGTCAATGTGTCGTCGCAAGAAGCTGCCAGCTTGCATCTGATAGCAATAAAAAGAAAATTAAATCGAGCTGATAGCATGATATTGGTTACTTCTGTACTCAATTACAGACTTAGATGACGTATGCGTGATTCTGTGAAGAAAACGTGATGTAGAAAATAAGAGACAATCGAATCCTGGAGGTGATGTAATGTGGTGTATGTTACAGCGTTCGCGCGCTGGAGTAGGAAATTCGCAGGAAGAAGGAGATGGGCATCCCATCTTCATCTGAAGGGACAAAATTACCAAAGGCTGAAGTTCCAGTATATAGTCACCTTCTGGTTTTGCTTCCGCTCATATACTTGTTCATTCAGGATATGTATGGAAAGAAGCTGCTTTGATCAGTTGCACGAAGCTGCGTACGCCAGTTGTCAGTATGAGCGCGTCTGTGACCAGACGTTAGAGGTGTTTGTGTAAACGATATGGAACACGAGTATGGAGAACGGGATTGTAGCTGTCAATATGAGCATTGTTTTCGCGAGTGGGCCGTATTGATCGTGCGCACTGGTCGTTAAGCACGGACGCCAGACGAGACGGTGATGGTGCTCCGAAGTGGTAGAACCGAAGTACTGAGGTTGGAAGTTGTGTTGAAGGTGATTTTACACGATAGTGTGATGATAAGATGTCTCCGCTCGCAAAGGTATATTGCAAGAATAAATGGAACAATAAATTGTCTGTCAATCTGGGTTTGTTTTGTGCTGCAAAACGAAACTATTAATTACCACATTCAAATCTTAAAAATACCTCTACTGCTATAGTACTGGAGCGTTCAAGTGTCAACATACACTTATATAAGTCACAATACTGACGAGGTTGACTTCAATACTATTCGTGATGTTACGTACCATCACGCTAAGTACCACCGGCCTGTAAAATTGTTTCACATGACACAGAGAAGCGCGTTTCCACTTTCAGCAGATGAATGTGAAAACAGCCCTCTTTAGTGTCTCTGCACATACTGCATTCTGCACAGGAAGCTCAAACACCCGACTCTAGGAAACAAGAAGAATCATTACGGCTCGAGCTCGATTTTTTTGTTTTGTAAGTGCATTATGGACTTATTGGAAGAGCAGGAGGAGGGGAGAGGGAGACCCTCCCCGCCCCGCCGCCCCACGGCCACAGCACCGCGCACCCGCCAACACCCGACGCGTGGTAATCGTAAGATGAGGAATAGCTTTGAAAAGGACCCTGAGGAAATTTCACCACGACGATATGGTCGTGGTAAGTAGTTGGGGAGGACCGGGGGGGGAGGACTCGGTCCCTGGTATGGATGATCTTCATTGGAAAATAAGAAGACTCGGCCCAGAGATAGTTGACCACCAGTGCGCGTGTGGTCGTGGAGATCGTTGTGCCAGTATGGTAG
>NW_023339652.1:10995022-10998982 GCF_004916995.1 Morone saxatilis | reverse complement strand
CCTCCTCCTCCTCCTCCTCCTCAAGCAGAATTGGATTGTCTGGTCTTATGGTGTTCCCTAGCAACCGTTATAGTTCCCCTCTCGTTTACAATCTTCTCAATGTATGTGTGCCCACGTTTTGCCTAAAATTGTCCCTGATCTGGCAGAAATGTGTTACACAATCCACCTCTTTTATTTTACTGCTAGAAATGGGTGTTTGACTGTTAAAAAAAGCAAAAGAAAAAGTGATCACATTTAAGTTTGCCATCAATATCTCGGGCCGTGCTCTTTTTCCTCCCCCCCCCTCCTTCAGTTGGCAGTTGGCACATACTGTTTATTTGCCGTGTGGCAGGATGTGCCATATTCTTATACAAACAGCAGTGCACCATGTGAGGAGAAGTTTGTACAAGTTGTCTCACCTTGTTTTTGTCATGGCTCGCCAAATGCGGCCGTAGCTGCAAATACATAAAAAACAATTACACATGTGATCATAATCTATACGTTTGCTGTAGATCAAGTGATGCAAGTAAAGTAACAAATACATCCCTGAGGGGTTAGAAGTGGGTGTGAAGCTCGCGCTGGAGTAGGAATGAGGAAGAAGGAATGCATCCCATCTGTCATCTGAAGAGGACAAAATCACCCAAAGGGCTTGAAAATTCATATATAGTCACTTCTGCGTTTTCTTCCCGTCATATAACCTGTTCATCTCAGGATATGTAGTGTGAAGAAGCTGCTGTTTATCAGTGCACGAAGCTGCGTCACGCCATTGTCAGTGATGACGCTCTCTGACCAAGTTAGGAAGGCTGTTGTGTAAACGATATGGAAACAGTATGGAAAGCACGTATCTGGTAGCTGTCAAATGTGACATTGTTGTTCTATAATATATCTTGGCCTGTATAAACTGATTTTAAAGTACACATAGACGAGAGACGGTTTGATCCTCCAAATGTAAAACGATACTGAAACATGTTGAATGTTTTGTCTTGCAGGTGATTTTAGCACAAATCTGATGAAAGATCCCCTCCAGACATATATTAAGACATAAATGAACAATAATGTCTGTCAGATCTGGGTTTTTTGTCTGCAAAACAAACTATAATTACCACATTCAAATCTTTAAAAATACCTCTACTGCTATATGTACTGGAGGCTTCAAGTGTCAACATCACACTTATATAAGTCACATACTGGACCAGGGTTGACTTCAAACTATTCGTGATGTTATACATCACGCTAATACGCCCCGGCCCTTAAAATCTGTTTTTCAATGAGCACAGAGAACCTTTCCACTTTCAGCAGATGAATGTGAAAACAGCCTTCTAGTGTCTCTGCACATACATCATTCTGCACAGTGAAGCTCAAACACCCGACTCTAGGAACAAGAAGAACATTTAGCTTCAGCTCATTTTTTGTTTTCGTAATGCATTATGGACTTATGGAAGAGAGAGAGAGAGAGGGAGACAGTAGACATACAGTTTCAGAAATGAAAATATGTTGAAAGGACCTGAGAATATTTCACACGCCACAGCAGTATGTCTGTAACGTGACGTTGGGGGGGGAGGGAGGGGGGGACATCAGTCTGTCATCATGTCTCCTCATTGAAAAGAAAACGGCAGAATAGTTGACACAGTGCTGTGGCTCTCTGCAGATCTTTGCCAGTCAGTTAGTGTGAGGACACACCTGCGCACACAAAACACACACACATCCTATTGTCCAATAGCTGTGCATGAATACCAATGTAGTGTGCAATGTAAACCTGATCTTCTAGGTCAATATTAAGATATTTGAAAAAGATCATACCATGTTTTCCAAGTCACACCCATGGAAAACAATTATGCATGTAAATCATTGAGCTGGAGCGTAACAACCAACAGTTTTATCTCATATCAAATCATGTTTTGCAAGCTCCATTGCTAAAACTCTTCTTCCAGGGCTTGTCACCATTACTAGTAGCGACGCTACATGACTCACTTATGAATGCTAATGCCCTTTAGCCTTGGATGAGTGTTACATGCGTTTATCATGGGAAAAAAACTACATGTACACCCCCCTTTTTTCACACGATGCTCATGACCTGAACATGCCTCACGGTGGGTTACATATGAATAAGCCGTGGCAGTAAAAGGTGTATTTGCTACATTCTTTTCCTCACTCTTTTGACTGGTAGATGAGCAATGTGGACATTAATGGTCTCGATGTGAGTAAGACATGCTCGGACTGTCCCACGTTGGAACTGAGTAGCGCGGGTGAGGGGTGTTCATACACAGCTGTCATGTGCGTTCTGCAGTTCAAAACGTGATGTGGATTGGTCGGCCAGTAATGGTAATGTAATGTGCAGTGGGGCGTTGGACACCAGCTCTGCCATGTCTGTGTCTGACATGGGCCACCTGTCCTCTGTAACACCTGTGTCTCGTATTCAAAGGACCAGGACCTTTTTTATTTCTGGGTCATTTTAAGTCTTTATTGTGGAGATGACTTTAAAAAGATGACAGAAAATGGGGAGAGAGAACTGGGGAACAACATGAAACATTGGTGGAAGAAGTATTCAGATCAGCCACACTTAGTACTCAATGTGCAGAAAAATGATCCCCGTCAGTGTTTTAGTATCATGTATGACATTTTTGGATTAATATTACTGCTGCATTAATGTGCGACTGAGGCTGAGCTGCTTTGAACTACTTTATATACAGTTACTTTAATCTATGCATCATATTCTGTCATCATGTTTGTAGTGTCGCTGTCCCTGTCTTCAGCTTTGTGACAATGAGTTTGAGGGCTAATGGAAGAAGGGGTTAAGACGTGTATTTAATGTAAGATGTAGGGGATTCTATCAGCTCTTAAAAGGAATCTGTAATCCTTTTAATTTATCATAATTTATCAGAGGAATTCAAGTTCAGATTCACCAAATTTGGAGATACATGGTTTTCACTGGACAGGAAGGGTATGAGTAATTGTAATCGGAAAAGTAACTAAAGCCTTCAGACAAATGTAGTGAAGTAAGAAGTACAATATTTGCCTCTGTGATGTAGTATAAGTATAAAGTTACATTAAATGGAAATACTCAAGTAAAGTACAAGTACTGTAGCTCAGTGTACAGCACAAACCCATAAGCCACCAGGGTGCCCCAGAAAAGTGGATCATTAACAGTCCAACAGTCCATCAAGATCCTGGAAGAGTCCGTGATTGAATTGCTCATTTATGACATTTTAAATTCTCCTTATCAAATTCCAAATATTGGAGGGAAGGTATGAAATTAAATTAGAAAAGAAGCTACTGCCACTGTGAGATTACCACGGACGTACAAGGCTTCAATCCGGAAAATGGAGAACTTTCATTAGATACTCTGCTGGGTTATTGTTCACACACATATCTGTGTGCAGCTCCCACTGCTGCCGCTCATTAAAACGGGGTCGCTGCAGTTGCGACTTTCTCTCTCGCTCTCTCTTTCTTCCTGCGAATTGGCAGCGACTCGCTGATAGCAGAAGGACTCAGTCTCTCAGACTCAGAGGTCTCACTCCGATGCATATTTCTTCATCGACCAGAAGTAACATTGTTCTGGAGATTGAAGTCCCCTGTGTAACAAAAACATGGAGACTGGATCTTTTTTTAGTGAGTCAACAGCTTTGTATGATAAATAGCCTAATTCTTAATGATAGCAGTGTGTTTACTAGCAGAGACACTCGGCTGCAGACATATTAAACTACTACTAATTTAGATCTACAGCACAATGACTAAGCTATTGACTTCCATTTGCACTGTTTACTGTTTGCACTGTTTACTGTAGCTATTGTTAATTTTATATATATATATATATATTATATATATAATATTTTATATTTTATTTTGTTTTTGATTATATTCTTAAGGTTAGGGTTTTTAATTTTAGTTTAATGTCTGTGTAATGTAGGCCTATGTAATGTATGTTTTGTATTTTGTATGCTACTGGATACTTGAATGTCCCTCGGGATAAATAAAGTATCT
>NW_023339652.1:10973936-10994967 GCF_004916995.1 Morone saxatilis | reverse complement strand
TATCTATCTATCTATCTATAAAAAATGGAATGTGATGCATCGGATATCCCTGCAAGAAATCAGAGTGCATGTATAGGCCTAAATATGCATTTACTATTTCCACCAAATAAAGCACATGTGATTCAGCTGTAACAATGTCCAACATGAATGTGACGCCCACTCGGTCTGCATACTGGGTCCGGCTGTTTCGCCCGTGAGTGAGCCGTCCTCTGGGAAGTGGAGACGATCTTTGTCGCTGCTGGTTTTTGACAGCGGCGGGGGAGCTGGTGAGGAGAGCGGAGGATCCGTGTGTGTGCGTGTGTGTGTGTGTGTGTGGACCACAGATAGCTGCTGCAGCGGCAGAGAGAGAGAGAGGGGACGGACACACACCGGCCGGGCACGGTCCGTCAAAACACACACCTCATCATTTTTCTCCAGCATCAACACACACTCACTTGCCAGGGGAGGAAGGTTTGCAGCAGACGGTGAGTTTGATCATTTCTCCTTTTCTCTTTTCTTTTGAAGATGATTGGGGGGGGTTCATTTTCTCCCCTCCACCACCCGCCCCGTTGTCTTCTGTATCATCCTGAAAATAATGGTGCAGTGGACGTGTCAAGTCGGTGCCTCTTCCAATCGCCACAGCGTCCCGGTGATGCTGCCTGACTAGGATGACCAGGTGCAAATAATCCAGCAATATGGAGGCGCCCGATTGTCGTGGTTGTTTTTCTTTTAAAAAATTCTGCTCAAAGGCAGACAGACAGACCGCTGCAGCCTGTGCACTCACCAGCCGCACTGCATGCGCTGCATCCTGAGGAGCAACCATCAAAAGCAACCAGAGGGGAGGGAAAGGCAATGTGTTGATCGGGCTCTTGTGTTGGATGCATGGATTCAGCGGTTGGTTGCAGCAGCTCATTGTTGCTGCCGCCGGCCGGCCGGTGCGAGCAGCCAGGCAGGCCCCGCAACCGCTCAGAGGATTATTTGATGTCTGCCGGTGATGCTGATGCTGCCAGATGTAGCTGTCAATTCAAGTGTTTAGACTTAAAGGCAGGCGGCAAATCCACTAAGGCCTTGTTTTTTGTGTAGATATTAGATGCAGAGATATGATATAATGGTCAGCAGGTGTCTATTGATCAGTGGGGTTGGGTGGGGGTGGGGGGGCTTGATTCTTTCATAAAATAAATGAGAGGGTTCCACAAAGGAAATGTGTGATTTTTGTGGGGGTTTCCCCTCAAAAAATGTTCCTTACCTCTCATCAGTGTGCGGTTTTTCATAGAGGAGATGTCTCCAAATGCAAGCACAGAAACAGCCATGAAAGCAGTAGATAACAGCTGGAGCTGACATGGGATTGGTAACAGTCAATCAAAGAAGTTGGTTCACCTTTTGGATGAATTCAAACCCCATTCGTAAAGGAATCATGAATCTAACCATAAGCATTTTTAAGTCAATACTAGTGCTGAAATTACATTTAATTAATTGGTTAATCAATCATTTCAATTTTCAAGCAGAAGTGCAACATATTCTGTGGTTTTAGCTTCTTGTTTCGCTTGTCATGTATGATAGTAACATGGACACTTTTACTATTTTCATACATTCTATAGACAAAATGATGATTGACTGATGCAGCCCATGTCAAGATACAGATTCCTGTGAGCTGTATGCATGCTGATATGAATGTGATACAGAGTAGACATGGTGGTGGGCTGTCTTTGTGTGTGTGTGTGTGTGTGTGTGTGTGTGAGGGAATATAGGCAGTCATCAGTCCCGCAAACGTCCCCCATTGGTGTCTTACTTGTCTTATGTAGTGGTTTAATTCCAACTGGGGGCCACATGTTATTGTGTTGCAAGGATGTGTTTGTTTGATGATGTATAACAGATGCTTGGTACTGCTGTTTGCAGTATACAGTGTATGTGACCACACCTGACTACATAAACAGTCTATGAGTAGGAAGAATCACTGTGATGCTAATAAGAATCCCACGACCTGACAGTGTGGAGTTATTTCATGCGGTGTTAATATTTGCAGTCAGCGTCTGCGAATGATGCAGTATGACATGTTCACTTTGACTCTCATACTTCATGCAAACACGTCCTTATATTATTAAGCGTTCAATCATCTTTTATATATATATGTAAACAACATAGAACATCTCTGCAGCTACAGTCGGTAAATGCAGTCGCAGTGAATTGGAAGCCCTCTGTTGCTGCACTAGAATGCAAATATCAGCCTGTTAACCTACATTTCGGAAAGTTCCAGTCAGCATTTCATACTGTATTCTCGTATTCGGGAACACGGAACACTTTCGTGTTGTGATCTTTCTGTGAATCAAACCACTCACATAACTTAGGCAAATATCAGAACCTCCTGATACCTGAACCTTGACTGCAAACGAATCAGTAATATTTACTCAGCAGTCATTTAATAGTGGCAGTGAAACTCCACAATAGACCAGACCTTTGGATATGTCAAGGGAGGAAAAGCACAGGTGTAAACAGTGAATTTAAGTGACGGCTGAAATCCATTCGCTTGAATAGAGCGGAGCTGGTGTTATTGGTGACACCTGAGCTTTTTCTGCAGTAACAAGTCAAAATGTCTCAGATGAGCAAGGCCTATTATCCTAACCTTCAAACATACTCTATCAGATAAAAACAGATGAAGACCTGGTTTAGTAAAGTGATCATTTTATCAAGTGCTTAGATCATTGAAAATGACACAAATAGAATGTAATGCTGTGGCATGTCATGGCAGGTATTGTGTGTTGGCACCACCATCACTCCCTCCCCAAGAGACATCACAAGACATGACTTCAGTCTCCAGGTGCAGAGGCTGCACTGAACACATTACTCACGGCAGATGCAGTGTCATCGCCACTCTCCCGCTCAATTTATCCCCGGTCCATTAGACACGAGTCAGGTGATGGAGCTTATAGTGGGGTTTATGTGCATTCTCATTCTGCCCACACTGTCGCCTTAAGTGATGACATTATTTTGGAGACAAGCGAGATGCATAATATTGCTTCCAGTGCTGTTTGGGGATTAGAGTCGAGGTCAACTCCCTTTTATTTAACTCAGGTGAGATTGACACTGTGACAATGTTATAGCTTTCAGACTCCATTACTTTTTTATAGATTGTAACTTTTTATGGTGAACAGAATTCGTTATCTTTTAAAGTGGCGTTTTGATTGAGTCTTTTCTCTTTCTAAATCATGGAAGGAAACCTCTTGTGTATATATTGTGTCTCTGATGGCTTACTGTGAGCTATATACTGTCACCTATATCACTTTTTAACAGCAACATATTGATATTAGTATTATTTTTACTGCTTATGTTCGACTGTGGATTTGGTATTTTAAGCCCACGTATAAGTCACTCAGCTATCAAGCAACAAATGTTTGATGCCTTAACTAAATGAATTGCTCTTTGGGCTAAGAGCCCACCTATCGCTGATTTTCTTGATAAACTCATCAATGATTTGGTCTGTACAATATTCTAATGCCCATGCTGACACCTTCAAATAGCTTTTTTTATCCAACCAGCAGTTGAAAATCTAAAATTTGCAATTATATAAAACAGAGAAAAATTACAAATCCTCACATTTGAGACTTTAACCAGTGGTTACCATCCTAGGGGGCGGGACCCCCACTAGGGGTCGACAAAACTTCAAAGGGGGTTGCAAGGCCTTCTTGATTTTAAGAGGTGTAATAAAATTTGAAAAATATACATGGTAGGCCTATATATCAGTGTTTTGTTAATTTCTATGAAGAAAAACAGAATGAAATTGTTACTTTTAAAGTTCAGATTATTATTTAAGATCTACATTTTGGAAACCTGAACACAAGCTATATTCACAGAGCCTTCACTCTCTAAGAAACAGCCTCGTCCTGCATTAGAAAAGTATGCAGAATTGAACAATGGCCAAGTGTCAGCGAGAAGAAAACACAAAATGTGTCAAAAAAGAAGCATATTAAGTGGATTGATTATTAAAAATGAAAAAAATAAATAATACAGACAGAGAATTGTATAAAGAGTTAATAAAAATATCAGGAAAACTCATCTCTGATGCAATATTCACAGGAAATAATCTTCTCAAAATTCCTCTAAATTGCTCGTTGCATTGAATGAAATATCCCTAAAATAAATCACATAGTCAGGGGTCGTCAGTTTACGCAATGATAGAAAAAAAGAGGTCCCTTAAGGTAGGGCCGGCTCTAGCCCATTTGGTGCCCTAGGCGAGATTACCCCCTCATTTCCTCATTTACTCTATGGAATGTCAAAATGTGAGAAAAAGAGGAACATGCCCACCACAAGTTATGAAAACCAAAGTTGATATCTTTAAATGCCAAACTGAAAAACATTAGATAGAGAAAAGTAAAATAAAACTTTTTGCGGATTTGCTTCCTATTTACTAAGTGATCGATTAATTGACTAATTATTCACCTATCTGGAAAAAAGCTCAAACAAGTGGGATTTTGGTATCAGCTTGTGGTCCCCGATACACTGAGGAAATGCTGTGAGAAAATCTGTTTGCACATCTGCATTTTCCAGCTGCATAATGTCGCTTATGCTTTTGTGTTTTTGTAACAATGCCTGCTATGCTGCAATCAGTCCCTGCACTGCTTCAGGCTCTGCCACAACAAGGAAACAATGCATCTTTATCCCCAGAGGTTGTTAAGCTCACTCCCTATAAGCAACTGCCAATGAAGTATGCAGGTGCACATGTTAATGAAGTCATAACAGGAGCATCCTGGGTCTTTGTCTCGGTGTAGATTTATAAACTCCTGTCTCACAGCTATGAGACCACCGGGAAGCTGCAGCCAAATGAATACAATTAGCATCATAGATTCTTCTTAAGGTTAATAGCATCAGCACCCTGCAGCGATGATAGTGGGTTAGGAAGGGGTGGGAGGGGCATGAACTCGCCCCCCACAACACCCGGTGTACCCCCACGCCCTTGGCTCACAGCTAGACATGTTTGGGTGGCTGTTTTCATTAAGGGACCGGGCATGTTAAATTAACATGACTGGCTGAAGATTGATGAATTGGAAAATGGGGAGCAGTTACAGCCCGGGCCTCAAGTGTGACACTCTGCTGCTGCTGGTAGATTCCTGAGAGAGCAGATGCTGTTGTTCCCCCGTCTTCCATACAAGACAGATGGTTTTTTGTGGTGTTTTCTTTTTTTTTGTACCTCTTTTTTGGAAGATGATGTTATTGCTGAGAGATGGGAAAGACCCAGTTCTTGTGCAAAGAAAGGCTGTGAGAAGCATAGACGATTCCACTGAGGTGGTGATACTGTATTATTATGGATGAAACATTGGGATGAATACAAGTTAGTAGCATTCTTCCTCTTCTACCAATGTGACTAAACTAAAGCTAAAGCAATTACTTTAATAATCAATTGAATCACTTTTCAAGCTAAAGCTCCAGTATGAGGATTTGCTGCCTTTTTCTGCTTCATGTCATTGTAAAATACATATCTTTTGGTTTTTGACACACAATTTTCAGACATTTTCTAGACAATTCCTAGACAAACTAGCTGAGAAAATATTTGTCACATTAATTGATGATGGAAAAGAATTGTTAGTTGTACACTAAATACCTTATACAGCATCGCGGTTTAAGAGTATATATGGTTTAAAGTAATTAATTTAACTGCTTAAAGTCATTAATTGAGGTTTATGGAGGCTTTTAAGCCAGGAGAGGATAGGAAGGGAGGGAAAGATGGGAGAAGAGTGGAGAGGAGAGGATGACAGGAAGAGTAAGGAGAGAATGGAAAGTAACGAAAGGGAGAGGAAAGGAGGGCTGAGGAGAGGAGAAAATGAGAGGAAGGGAAGAGAGGAGAGAGGAGAAAAAGCACAGTACTGGGGAGAAGACGTGGAATGACGAAGGAAGAGGAGCTGCAGTGAAGAGGAGTAGAAGAATGGAGAGGAGTGATGTGCCGCTGCGATCACCAGCTGTGCCGCGCCACATCTGAAGTAGAGCAAGAGACTAGAGATTAATAAAAGAAGACATAGCGTGCAGCTCCTGTACTATAGACATACAGACATAACAGTTTTTACATTTTTAGTGTCCCATCAGGCTCTTTTGAAATGAACCAAAAATGCTGGAGTCTGCTCGTGGGTCGCAGACGAGTTGTTTGTGTGGATCAGGTGGGCAACAGATGGGAGAGTGGGTGAGAGCCGGGGAGTTGCCAGACTGGTAGTAGCTGTCACTTGCTGAGTGTAAAAACATATCAGCATATCTGTCTGAACGGCTGATTTAATTTTACATACTGAGCCATATGCAGGCAAATTTGTTATTTGTTTTCGCTGCAGTTTTATTTGAGTGTTTGTGGCTATGATGTTGTTTAATGACTACAATCTTACTAAATCCATTCCAAGAAAAAAAAAAAAGATACCACCAGATCCTTTTATTCAGAAATTGCCTGTGTGGTTAAAGTTTTGTAGGGAGGACCCTACGATAAGGCATTTCAGAGGCATGATTCCACAGCTTGTTTTTCCTTCATGTTCTCATTAAGCCATGTTAAAATGGAGAGGGATTAACTGATCATCAAGATTTGAAGGAAAGTATGAGGTCTCTTTGGAAGAGAAAAAAACCTACAATGTAATCCTATATCAAGGACATATGGTCATATATATCTATATATCATTTTTATTTTATTTTTTACCAGTATTAAGGGAAAAAAAGAGGGAATGTTCAAATCCCAGTGGTGGGAGCTTAGTTCATTGTACAGTGGGCTTAAAAATAATATTACCCCCATCCACCAGAATCTTTGTCACAGCTCTAAAATGATTAGTAAGGATTTAGGTCAAAGAAGCCATTAAAGAGCTCCCTCTTATCCCAGCAACATCCAATTGGTTCAAGGCACCGGCATCACATGACAGGTGTGAACCAACCAGCCTTAACGATGATTATTAAAGATGTTTACACAGGGAATAATTGAATCTGTCAGCTATGGATGATTTTTTTTTTTAGCTTCTTCTCTCAAAGGTTGATATCTTTTCTTCTCCCAGCCACGAGGAGAGATTAGTTTGATGGGGGATTTATCTTTGAGCTTTTACACATGATTTGTAGAGTGTGTAATTATGTATGGCTTTTTAAGGTATTTTGTTGGCCTGAAGCTGACGTTGTTCATACTACACCTACACAGGACCCTAACGCTCCCTGTGGCAAGACTGGTGTTATTTCCGATAAGTACGTTCATACAGAATATTCAGGTGACATATTTCAGCAAATTTCAATTTATTTATTGATAAATGCCTCTCCGTTATTTAGAAAAGGTTGCACTTGTGTTATGAGGTCTTCCAGTGCAATTTAGGGGAACTCCTACTTGCATCAGTGGTTCAGGGGAAAACTTTATATTGAGCATCTGTTAATCATCAGTATGTGTATGGTGTGGGAAATGCGGCTCCAGTTCAATGGAGCCTGGCATGTGTCCTCGAATCCTACTCGTCTGACCCCAGAGAGAAGGCCTTTCTGAGGCCAGCCCGCCTTCAATAAGTGCCCTCTGGTTGTGCTGAAAGAACGGCTTTGTTGAAAAAGATAAACTATATCCAGCGAGCAGCTGAGGAGGACGGAGAACAGAAGCAGTTCTCAGTGTGGAAAAAAGTCATCTGTCAGCTTAAGATGTGTCTGCTAACTGATAAACCAATTAAAGCCTGACAGATCCTCATGTTTATGAGCCTTGAAGACAGAAAAAGACGTATAACATCTGTCTTGTTAAACAGGTTTTTGTTTATTCCAACTTTAATTTGATTTTAGCTCTATAATCCACATGACACACACTTAAAGCATCTTCATTTGTAACAATACTACATACGCTTCACATTTAATCAATATTGTTTATTAAATTTCATGCCACTAAAGCATTACAAATTATAAGGTCTTGCTCTGAGACATGAAAGTGATGTATATTACTTATGAACACATTTAAAGTACGCTTTATAACTATTAAGCACAAATATCTACATATAGATATCTATATATTTGATATTTCAGAAATACAAGGCAGTCCATCTGTAAGTGGAAATAGACTCTATGATGAAATCTTCAATGTGTTATGTAATAGACTGTGCATACAGTGTGTGTGTATTCACATTTACAAAGATAGGGATAATAAAAGCTCAGGGTACAAAATATATATACACAAATAAATATTAACCTATTTGAATGAAAGTGTAATGTTTTGGCCATAAAGCTTTAAATTAATCTCATCTGCATCTGTGATATAGCTATATACAGTGAAGAAGACCCAGCTACTTACTGTAATTTGGGGAAATCTGAGGGACTGTTTCACTCACACCATGTAATGATGAAAAATGAATCAATAATCACTAAAACGTTTTTGATTTAAAAGCCAGTTTGATGATACTTTGCCCTTCAGCACATGAATCCATTTTATTTTACTTTCAGCATGTGTTTCATATCAACAGACCTAATGCAGTCTGACTTACAATAAGAATAACTCATTTCCTGTTTGTTCTTGCTCAGCATCATTTGATGCTTTTGGACGTCGTCCAATAAAAGTCAATGGCGTTTCACATCACTGATAATGCCCCACCCTGCCACACTACTCCGTCCTCTCTGCCTCTATCTCTTTCACCCCTAAAACTGCTGAGCTGGCTGGTTTTTTGGGCTGCCACATCCTCTGCATTGTCCTCTCAGAGCCAGGCTGCTTTACTCACCTTGCCTTTTTGCACGCTGATGTAAAGCATCCACGGCTGCTTGTATAGCAGTTTAGCTTATTACAGTTGGATGTGAGATACGAGACAAGCACACTTTAGTTGAAGATGTAGATATCTCAAGAGCACTGCTCTCAAGGTTTCAGGCTCTGAAACTCTGCGGCTGGTACTGATCAAAAGTAGGAACAGATTGTGGCTATTTTCTACTAAATTAGCTACTGTCTCCCTCTCCTGATCTCTGTTCTTTAGGGAAGAGATAACCCTGATGTCCCTGCTTAGATTGCTAAGATACACAGTGATGATACTCAGTTAGATTAAAATCAGACGCAGTACCTGCACAAAGGGAGTGCATACAGAGATGTAAGGCCATAGAAGTTTGTACTTACATATATAGGTTGTGTTAAGGACATTAGTCATTATCTTTTTAGGCAAACAGAAAAAACATAACTGCATCTTTTTATACTACATTCTCTGTGTTAAGAAGAGTTTTTATCTTTTAGGCAAATATAAATCATTTATCACCTGGAAGCAGGGGCTTTATGGCACTTCCAACCCTCAATTAAATTCGTAATGCAAAATTAACTATCTCTCTTACGAAAGATATTCTGCTTAACCTTTCCTGAAATAATACAACTGTTTCCTTGCAGCTTCTTGTGCACAGATAATTAACTGTTTTAATTACTTGGCTGGGAGCCAGTAGCTATAGTTTTCTTTTACAGATAAATGTCTGTGATGTCTTTTTTTTCCCTTCTCGTTGGATGGGCATGGCAAGATTTTCTGTGGGAGTGACACGTTGAAGTTGATTTTAACACAAATCATTTAAAAGTATATATAGTATATATCTTGAATAGACTTTTAGGCTACTTGGGTACAGGGCAACAACATATTGGCATATTATAAAGTTAATATGGATATGGATAAGTTAGCAAACAGTGGTTTATTTACAAATCCATCAGACACTGAGCAGCTTATGACAAATATAAGTCCAATATTCTCTCTTTGCCTTTAGCTCTGTTTTGGTTTCCACCAACTCCTGACGAAAATAGTTGGCTCTATAGCTGCTAAATGCTCCATGCTACTTATT
Source organism: Morone saxatilis (assembly GCF_004916995.1). Classification (NCBI taxonomy): domain Eukaryota; kingdom Metazoa; phylum Chordata; class Actinopteri; family Moronidae; genus Morone; species Morone saxatilis. The sequence goes on along the minus strand of NW_023339652.1, from coordinate 10,985,229 downwards.
TGTCCACTTAGGGGACCGCTGAGTCAGGTGATGATTTTATTTGTTTGCAAGCCTTATGAATGTTATTGTTCTTTAGTGGAAATGCGATGGACACAGGCTTGTTTTTCCATAAAAATGACGTTATCAAATATGACATCTCAACGCATCCACATTCTTTAAATCGTAATCACTTCCATGCCTGGGAGGGCTGCACACAGCTCTGCACTACGCCTCTTTGCTCAGCTTTTTTCCCCCCGAATGTCCTCCCAGCATTTTCTCACCACAATCACACTGCTGGTATTGACCCTCAACCCACTCCATCTCTCTTCCACTCTCCTCTCTGATCTGTGACTCACAAAGCCCATTTAACCTTTACCCAGCAAAATGTAAGCCAGCGCTCAGCCGCTACCCACTAGGCAATCCATGTTTGTCTCTTTTAAACCCTAAAATAATTATCTTTGGCACAATATAGATGCAAATATAGTGAAGCAGAAGAAAAAACGGGGGTATTGATGTCTGCAGTGTATCAGTGTGTCCTTTCTTAAGCACAGGAAACTCTTTCACTTTGTTATATATTCATTCAAGCCGGTCATCCGTTACAGCTATGTGATATATTACCTGCAAGATATTCACTCTACAAAAGGCCCATTAATAAGTGGAAGAGCAGCTACGTTTCTAAAATGGGTATCACATACTTTTCCCACGGTGGTCTCCTCCGTATACACGCTCACATAACCAGGTAACACAAGCTATCAGATGTCCAGGGAGTGTCCCGTAACTGTTGGATCACATGAACTGTTATTTGTTCGGTCAGCGATGATACAGTTAATACTGTCATTCTCTCCAGTATTGTCCTACCCATCAGTACTTGACTGATACAACCTGCTTTAGCCTGCTCTCCTCAGAGATGGATGATTTCAGGTAAGGCCTGAGTGACATCTGTGTGTCTGCCTTACATTGGACTATACATCAAAGAGAATATTATAAGGAATCCATCTATTTGTGCCGAGGAAGTTGATAGCAATGTAGACCCCCATTCACTTCATAAATGTTGTAGCCTGCTCTCAAAAAATGTATGATGAATTTTATGCATGAAATAATCTCATGGAGAAACAACTAGGAGTAGGTTAGAGCCCGACATTGAATCAGTGCAAATATTCCAAAGGTTTACTGGTTCCATCCTATAAAATATGAAATATTTGCTTCTATCATATTACATTAAATATTTTGGATTTATATATAAAAATAATAATAATAATAATATATAATAATATAATCTCATAATCAATCATCAGATGATTTATAGTCCCAATAAATGTTGGATCAAATGGATTCATGCAGAAAATAATTGGCAGATAATTTGATAATAAGAACATAATCTTTTGTTGCAGCCCTGTTTTAAGCTGTTAAGTGTTTTTGGCCTGCTGCATATTATGTGAGCATTTTCATCTTGCCACATGACATTTAAAAATTGATGTCTGAGGAATTCGGGTAACAACAACAACTACAAAGCTGTACATAATGGAATATTTTCATGACAACACAATGGCCTCAGACATTGAATTAACACCTGAGAACAACTGTGAACTAACCAGGTCCCTCTAGCTATGAGAGATGATTCATGTCTGAATAATTAATGTCCTTTCACATATATATGCAAAAATATGTCTCTTATCTTCTTGCTTAGAAGCACTGCCACTGCTTTGGTGTATCAAAGCCAGGCCACAAAATACTATACTGAGTGATGAATTATTGAGTGATCTGCCCCTCTTGTCACTTGCACTCACAGTCCTCCATGTAGCAGGGTCGAATTTGGGATGATTGGGGATGTACTGTCCTTGTTCCCATCAGAGAAATGATACGGTCTCACACTCAGGTTTAGGATTTGTTTTGTGCTTCTTTTTCTCCATTATGAATTTCCTTTGACTTTCACCTTTTTATGATTTTGGAATTTACTGTTTTTTCTCACTCTGGACCCACAGCGGAGCATTCACATCAACACACGTTGATAGTGTGTATCAGATATCACAAATCCATATGTGTCAGCCAATGAGGTTGTATTGACATTAGGATTATTGATCCTGGGATTAGGCCCGGGGACCTGGAGGTGTTGCTGAAAGCAGAAGCCCTTGTTTTTAGACAGCTGTGTGATCCTTCACAAGCTTATTAAAACAGGCTGGATGGAGATGAGTGGGTTAACTCAGTTAATCTTGTTTAGCCAAAATCCCAGCAGTCAGATGGGCATTTTGTTAGACAGGAGCTGAACTGAACTGAATTGCCTCCAGCCAAAAGAAAAGGCATTCAGCTCACATTCCAGGCAAATTTTTTAATGTCATGTTTTAATGTGCAAGACACAGATATGCTCGAATACCTCCTTTCTTTTTGTTGAATTTGACTTCTCCAATTCATCTTCTGATAAAGATAGAAATCATAATTATATGACCTGCAAACATCATATACCCAGTGAGATAATAAAGATTTAATTGTACTTAAAGGAACAATGAAATAATAGCTCTATTGAAGTCTGATTGTAAATGTTCCTGCAATGAGGCATAGCCTTTAATAGGTTGGTAAACACAATAGAGGATGCATTTGCACAGATGGATATTTAGACTGTCCCAATGTAAACCCTGGGCCACTGTGCTGCGAGGTACACTCATTAGCTCAGACAGCATCTGTTTTTAGAGTACCAAAGTGCTGACTGGGGTCTTTGTATAGAGATAGCTACAGCCTCTCTTTTACAGCTGGGTCCATGCTGTCTGGCCTGCCACGAGCTCAGCACCATTGGCCAACAAGGCTGTACAGCCCTGTGGGCAGCAATAGCAGAGAATAGCTTATGTCTGTGTGTTAGTGTGCAATGAGAGATCGAGTGATAGCAAACTGCTCGGGTCTGCTACTTTGGTAAGACCATTGCAGAGCCCGGCTTCACACGTGTAAAGTTTTCCACACAGTATTGTTGATCTTGGCTCGGATTTATGCTTTTGTTTTAAAAGATAAATTGAACTTGGGGTAGTACTGATGCCTAAAAGGTGATGCATGTTTCTTTAAGATCTTTTTGTGATCACCACAAGTGGGTTTGAATTCTCACACTTATTATGCAGGTACAGGAAAATATTAGTAAAAAGGGCTGCAAGAGCCAGAATGTAAGCTAATGATAATCCTTGGGAACAAATGCCAAAGTATTTTTCAGTTTGTTCCACTGACAAGCTCAGATTGTTAAGTAAGTGTCTGGGAAATTATCCCTAAAGACATATACCTTTTGGTTAACCATAAACAACCACAATATTGCTATAGCTCGCCATACTCCAGAGACAAAAAAGTGTAATTTTACCTTGCATGGCATTGTAACAATTTTAAATTTAAGGTTGACAGAAACAAAATAAAACTCAAACAGTCTTCGTTAGTCTTGCCACTGTTACAACAATCACAAACTCTGGTTAGGTCGAAATTCATCCTTAATTCACCAAAGTAGATGAAGGTAGATGAATGATGGACACAGAGCAGACACCTATGTAAACAAACCACAGAGAGGCTGCGACAGTAACACAGGCAAAGGGAGACGTCATTCTGTGCTCAGGACGCCATTACTTCACTATATCTTTACATAGCAAATAGCTGTTTGCAGTTTGCCTTTGAGACAAAGAGTTCTGGAGTCTGCTGTCTAGAGATGAAGAAGGGAAGAGGTGTTGATTATAGTCATTTGAGGACTGGTCAGTGATTGGCAGGTGTGGAAAAAAACAGCACTTAAAATATTGATTTCTTCTGCTCCAAAAGCAATATAAAGGTGTCAAAGGATAGATTTACTCAGTCTTTCTTAGTTCCAAGATTGGGGTCAAATAATGAGGTTACTGGGACACACACAGACAGTCTTTTCTCAATGGATTGTCATCTACGGTGTTACAAATATATCAAATTAGCATAAGAGAAAGACATTTTTATCCAAAGGGTTTTAATAGTGCGACATTAGCATATTCTAAACCTATGACTCTTTGAGCCTTTCAGACCGGCGCGGCTGATCTGTGGTATGTTTTGTTCTCTGGATTTGACTGCAGGTCAATGTTGTTTCATTGGGAATTTGTTTAATGAAAATCAGGGTAAAGGTGGGAAGCAAATAAAGTAGGTCTGTGTGTCTGTGTGGCTTCATGTGCATGTATGTGTGAATCCATGTGCATGAACTTGCATGAATATATAGATGTATGTGTGTCCAATTCATGCTACAGTGATCCTGCTCACCACAGCAAGGAAGCAACGACATCTCTGCATTACTGGACCATGAAAGCAACCAAATAAGTCCAACCGAGCTCTTTCATTTGGCTGCTCTGGTGAGGTCATGAATCACGGCTGTCACGTAATCCAGGATGGCTTCAGGAACATTAGCACCAGACGCCTCTTGCTTCATTAAGGCTTACTTTCTTAGCCCTCAAAATGTAGCCACATTAACACAGTCTAGAGCTACGGAGGCAAAAGCAATGGGCTATTGAGTGGGTGCCGTAAACAAATACAGCTCTGAAAAATGCAAAAGCAAAGCACACAAGCACATTCATTCAGCTAACACGAGAGGCCTGGTAATGCATAATACCGCTGTTTAGATAGCGCTCTGTTTTGTCTGCTCGTAGCCTCAAGTCCTTTTTCAGAAGTGGACTGCTAATGTCAAGTCCAACCAGTCTAGTGAAGTGTATGTTTTAGAGCTTTCACATTCAATCTAGTGGAACTGCTGAGTGGAGTGTAATTAGTCACTTCGTGTTAGAGTCACACACCATCACATCTCACTCCAATAACGCATGTGGTATATATTAGCATTTCACTGCTATCATTGTTACCGTATGGTGGCAAAACTGTTCATAATTCAATTGTGTCACAATTGTTGTGATGGACAGTTGTTATAGAAAAGAGGGTCAGGGTGGTTGGGCATGCAAGGCACAGGACTTTGACACAGGAGACTGGAGTTAGTGCCTTTTGCTTTATGTGCCTGGTGGTTCAGGCCACTAAAACTTTTGGTCACGGTTATAGAAAGATTGTGGTTTTGGTGGAATATAGGAGGAAAAATGTACTCAAACAACCTTGTGGACTTTCATATCAGCCTTGACTGTTAGGAGCTTTCTGTAGCTATAACCAAGTGCTTTGAGTTGCTGAAACACAACCGTATAAAATTGAATCATACTTTAGTGGCCAAAAGCAGATATTTTAGCAAACTGTATAGTGTTGGCAATTTGCAGATATGTTTGGAGGAACCAGAGGCTGTACAAGAGTGGAGGCAAAGAAGTCCCTGGTCTGGAACTTAAACTCTGACGGCACAGCTTCAACTTGTGTATCGCTTCCTTCACAAAACATGGAAGTAGCTCAAGTATAAATGTTGTCTTGTTGTCTACTAACTGTCTACTAACCATTTTGGTTTAGCATATTAGAATGCTAACATTTGCTAATTAGCATTAAATACAAAGCACAGCTAAGGTTGATGGGAAAGTAATTGCCGGTAGCATGGCTAAAAACAAACAAAATATCTGTACAAAAAGTTTGGATTAAAGTTGGCATAATCAGATACTGGGAAAGGAGCAAAAGAGCATCACAATCTTTTGACAGGGCTCTGACTTTCTAACAAGCCATGTTATTGGCACTCACATTGCCTTGGGGTAATCTCTTTGAAGTGGCAAGTTGACTGATGGTCACAGCATTCCTATAGGCGCCATCAGAATTCTGAGTTGGGACTGATATGAGATATAATGTTTGATATACTGTCAGTGGGACATAGCCTGATCCATACTCGCGTGTAGAAACCCTGAGGGAGGCATACATAAAAATGGAAAGCAGGATGAAACACCAGACCTATACTTAGTCTACCCTTTATTCCTATCTAATCTTAAAGCTCACGTATAATGAAAATAGCAAATTCAGTAATGTCATCTTTTGCTTCCCCTCATTTCCAGTTTTGATCTCCCCAAAGACTCTTGGGTGGCGCGGTTACTGCGGGATATACCGATTACACAGCTGTGAGGTGCTTTGTGTGTGTGGTGTGAGACTAGCAGTGGAGTGAAAAGCGTTAAAGCTACAATCCGGCATCGCTCTCCATGCGGTGGCTTTGTTGAACCATTATAAGTAAAAAAAGGAAGAGTGATATCCCGTTTACAGTAATCTCACTTGGATACGACTACACTGTCAAACAGAATGTAGCAAGTGTAATATCTACACTTCACTGTCACACTAAGCCGTTGTGTGTGTCTGAGCAGCCTTTGTGTTAGCTTGTCACTTCCTCATCACAGCTTTATGCCTGAGAACAAGGTTTTTGTGAGGAGTCCTAAATTAATGAGATCACATAGAGAAATCCCTCTCCACTGGTGTTACTAATATTAGGAGGCCTCAATCTTCTCTTCGTCTTCTTCTTCCTCTTCTTCTACTTCTTCTTCCTACTTTCTCTGTTAGGTGGAAGATATGCAGTCAATATTAGATGTCTCCCAGGCATCCTATAGGTCTATACCCTCCACTGTTTGCCCTCCCCCTTGTCCACAGCCCCTTTGTTCATCACACTCTCATTTCCACTTTCTCATTGCCCTCCACTCATTTTCACTCTCATTGCTTTACTCTACATCTGTCTCCATCTTTGTCTTTCCCTTGCCTCCCCCTTTGTGTTGTTCCTTCAGATAACATGGTCTCCAGGGTTATGGCGGAATGGGCATTTTTTTCTCAAGGTGTTTCTGACATGTCATGTCACTGATGACCAAGCTCTGCTCGGTTAAGCACTCTAGGTGTTATTCTGCTTGACTCTTTCCATGGTGACGCTTCTCAGATCTCGATGGATCCAGTTCCTTCAGCAATATCGGCCACCATCAGGTCTTTCTGTGAGAGATTGTGCCTTTTATGTTATTAATAGGACAGCAAGTCTTTACATCCATTTCTCACATCTGTGTCCTAGACAACAGGACCTGATTGTTTACATGTTGTACAATGCCCTAGAGGCTGAACACTGCTGTGTGCAGTTTACATTAACCCTCTAAATCCCTTTTGTCAAGCGTCTTATTTTTCTGTGATTATGGCAGTAAGTCATGATACAGTGGCCTCCTAAAAGGCTGCATTTGTAGTTTATAAGATAAGTCATGTCCATTAATTGCTGTAATCATTCTTCCTCTCTATACAAGCTGTGTAGGGATCCCTTCCTAACTTGACTCCATTATAAGAGATGAGGGGGGAAATCCACAGCCCTCTTTTCATGCAAACATTTAAACCAAAAGGCATATGAGGTAGTAGTAGTAGTAGTAGTAGTAGTAGTAGTAGTAGTAGTAGTAGTAGTAGTAGTAGCAGTAGTTAGATCTGGTGGGAATCTACCAAAATTAAAAATTCCTCATTTTGTTTGTCTGGACAGCGTTTCCCTGCTTTGTTTCAGTGGAAGAATAGTAACACAGACAAGGAATATACTAAAAAGACTGTAACAAAACTGTGCTTTGTCCCCTAATCTGAATTGTGTTAGGAAGGGCTCTCTTCGTGGCCACCAGTAAGACTTTCAATGTACATATGTGAGTAGTCTTTTAAGATAAAAATAAATGTGAACATATTATTAAAACATTGAACTTGACAAAGCCCAAATGTATTTCTACAACTTAATATGTTGACTTTAGCGGACAGACATCGTTTTCTTTTTCTATAATACATGAGTACACAACCATTCCTTTCTCATTTTGGCTTACTTAGCCACATGCAGTGAATCCAAACACAGTCATTGCATGGGGCTGCGTTCTTTAAAGAAAGCCATATTGAATGTCAGACAGGTCTTTCTTCCATGTTTAGGAGTGCATGTTTATGTTAAATGAGGTTACAAATCCCCACAGTGTTGCCTTGGGAGGCGTCCCCATGCACATTCTGCAGGGATCCTGCATTAACATAGAAATCAAACTCTATGGCAGGCCCTCTTTCTCTCTCTCACTGTGACTGATTTAATGGACCTGATGTCATATGGTTAGATGTTTCATCTACATTCACGGTAGCCAAACTACCCGTCTTTTCCAGTCAGCTTACAAATCATCTTTTTCTACAGTCTATTTCTTCTTTTGTCGCTCCAAAACCTCCCACTCTCCTGTTCATCCCTGTCATTCTCATGTTTCCTCTCTCCTCTATGCTTCATTCTCGCTTTCAATACACTCCCTCTCTGTCGGTGCTGTAAAATGAGTCTGATGATTGGATCCAACCCCCAGAGAGCTCCCTCATACCTGGACACTTTTACAATATGCTCCTTCAGTTGCAGAAGGCTTAGCAGAAGATCAGCAGTAGAGGAATGCTACTTCCTACTGTTCCTTAATCTTGATTTATCTTTCTTGCTCTTACCGTCTCTGTGTGCATGTGTGACATTCTTGATGACTCCATTGTGTGCATTGTGTGGTGTGGAGTGGGAACTGTGGGCATGGGGGAATTGTCCCTTTAACCTCTGGAGGGAAGAAAAAAAACTAACTTCCAGGAGGCAGTAAATCTCTCTGATTAAACCCAACTCTCTCAGACTGCTCTTTCTGTGTGGGACTGGACTGTGTGTGTTGTCTGTCATCAGAAGGATGCTCACAGACTGTTAAAATTAAAAAACCTTCAAATAGCCATGGTAACCAACCCCCCCTCTCAGTCTCAGTGCCCAACACACACTCACAAATGCAAACATTACAAGGGAATGTGTGGGTTTGAACTATTCAGTGGAGACTTCAAAAGCAGCTGTAAATGGCTGACACAGGCTTGTGGCATTTTTCAATCCAGCCTTACCTCACAAGACAGACCAGGCTATTTGTGCTGTTTTATCAATTTTTCCACATTGTGGTCATCCACACTGTTTTTACTAAATCAGTATCAGTGCAAGAGGAGTGAAAGACCAGTAATCAGGGTGTCTGTGGGGTCTTAAAAAGTAATTTTAGGCGCTTAAAATGATTTTGACATTTTGAATAACTAAACATTGATTGTAAGGGTGCATTTTTCTGCTTTCTTTTTTAAATGTTGTTTTGGGGAAAAAAATTACAACTACAAACTACAAAACAAAACCAACATAGAGACAATTTTCCTTCATAACCGTCCTACTTCTTTTGCCAATATGGACATAAAATAGGTCCTAAATTGCATTCCAAATGGTCTTAAAAAGTCTGAAACCTGCAAAAAAACCCCGTAGTAATATAGTGCAGCAGTTTACAAAAAAAAATATATTCATGCATTTGCTCATTAATGTCTTTGTTGATTGATGTTCCTTGGCTTATTTATGGTTTTTGAGATTTGTTGGAAATGCAAAAAAACACAAAACATTTAATGTCTACGTGCCGGGGGATTTTGTAAATGGCTGTGTGGAACCTTTTTTTTTTATCCATGCGACACAATGACACGGTGCACTAAACCCAACCTGGCGACCATCTTAATTAGGTAATTTGTCATTTTTTGTGACTATGGGTACATTAGACAGATGTACATGGGCACCGAACACACACAGACACACACACACACACACACACACACACGGGGAGAGTAATAAATAACCCCCAAGGCCTACACCAAAATCTCGTCACAAACAGATGGTATGTACTTGATGAACAAACAACCTTCAGGCTCCAGACAAACAGTCGTGACTGGTCTGGGTGCTACTGCTTCCCTAGCATTGCTTGGCAATGTAACATCTGCTCTAAACACTAACTTATTTTCTTATCTTGAAACTGAAAGTCAGTTGCGAACGCCTTCAACCACTTTCCTGTGTTGATGTGCTGCTGACACTCTATATTTGTTTATAAAAAAACATTTTGCACAAGTGTTGCTTTGTGTTTTCTGCTGTTTGCACTGGCCAGCCCCAGGGCAACTGTATCTGGAAGTCAAAATGTGCTCCCAGAAGTGAGAAAGTTGGACTTCATTTATGGCAGTCTGTGTTGCTCAAAAAAGCCCAGTGCCCAGACTCGGCTTACAGCAATACAGATTGTCTTACACTGATTTCCTTGGTGGGCGAGAATAGGCAGAGAGACAGGATGGATCCATTTGGATTTCAGCTCACACCTGCTATTATTTTGTATTACTGAGTTCTCCAAGACTCCAAATGTACAAATAACAAATAGAAATCATGGCCGTTTAAAATAATATCCTCAACAATGATAACAATAATTCCATGGAGGCTGCAGTAGAGAGCAAACAGTGGTGAAATTTATATTGCATGATGTTAGCAGGGTCTACACTGACTTAAATTTAGTATACAAAACAGTATACAAAAAAAAACAGTATACAAAAAACAACAAAAGTAAATGCTTATTTTCCACGTTGACTGGCCCATGTTTATAAAATCATAAAAAAGTGTTTGATTGTGAAAGGAAACATTTTCACTGGACATATTTTGTTTTGAAAGTTAAATATTGACACATGACGCTGTAGCTTTGACCACAATCTGATCACAAGCAGAGTGCTATATGATGACAATGCAAACGCAGTGTTTTACTTTCATATACCCAAACTTGCCACATCTGCTACTTCTAGTAATACTGACATTTGAATATTACATTTCAAGTATCTTTTTTCCCCCTTTAAATGGATATCAAGCAACTAGGAATTACATTTTGGTCATTTGAACCCACATTCAAAGTAATGTCTGCTCTGTGCATATGGATTTATGAGGATGTGTATGAATGACATAGAGGTGGTTTTAATTTACCAGTTTTTGTGTGTACTTATGTGTGTGCCTGTGTGTTAATATTGCGTAGGAATCAGATGAAGGTAGAAGTGGGCGTGGAGGCCAGGCAGTCGCGGCGTGTGTTAAGTGTTTTTTATAGCAGCTGCTACTGTGGCTGATTGCTGAGGCCCCTCAGTCAAGGAGATTACGACACACACACACACACACAGACATGCACCCACATTTCTATTCATGCCTGGGGTCAGTTATTCTATCACAGTCTGCCCCCCACCCTCCCCTCCAACACACACCGGAACATTGAGACATGTGCAGTGTACTGGTTCCCTGTGGATCCATAAACTCAATCAGCTAATTGAAACAGAAGATAGATAGTAAATCAGTGTGGTATTGCACCAGGCTTTGGGACATACGGCTTTAGTAATCAGGCATAATGATCACACTGGTAGTTGGTATAAGGACATTCGGAGAAACACTGGCCTCTTCCGTGAATGTTCAAATATTCACAGAGCGTACATTTCACATTCACACTGTTGTCATAGAGATATTTTAGATCAGATCTATTTTTGCCTCATGGATTCTTCTGAAGCCTCATCGAAACAGATTCGATACATTTACTCTATATTAGGGTTGAATAGTCTGACAATACAATTAGTATCACGATACAGTGGTTACAATTATATTGCAATACTGTAAGCAAGG
>NW_023339652.1:10973623-10973798 GCF_004916995.1 Morone saxatilis | reverse complement strand
TATCTAGTGATTGGGGGTTTAAACGCAAAAATATATTGTCTTTTCGAGATTGGATACAATATCACAACACAAAAGAACAAAATAACAAAAATGTGCGATACTCGTGTGGTTTTACATTTGAAAACCACACAGGCTCAAGTCACTGCTCCCATTCAAGAAATAATCCAGCACATAA
>NW_023339652.1:10972926-10973446 GCF_004916995.1 Morone saxatilis | reverse complement strand
TGTTTCCCCCTGTTTCCAGTCTATTGAAAGCTAAGCTAACTATCTCCGTCCTGTAGCTTTTATCCTTCTCATCATCTAACTCCTGGCGAAATGGCAAATAGACATATCTCCCAAAATGTCGAACTGTTGTCATGTGGTATCCAGGATCTGTCTCTCTCTTCTCGTATCCATGGTAATGTGCTGGAGCTTGGGGTCATGTCTACTGGCTTTTCTCTCCTGCCACCTCCCAGCTCTCCTCTCCTCTGCCCCCCCCATCTCTCCACCCCTCTCTCTTGCGCTCTGATGATGAAGCACTTTTAGATTTGCTCGTTAAAAATGCATGTTTCCAATTCCCACTCTGTTTTATAATTTTTTCATGTGATTTCCCTCTCTCTCTCTTTCCCACTTCATCCTCTCTCTGCCTTTCCAGTTTTCTGATGTCTTGGTGCGTTCCTGTCTCCGTTCATTAACATCTCCCTCTATTTTTCTTTTTCCTCTTTCCCACCCCCCTCATCTGCTGAAACAAATTGAACCGAGCCAA
>NW_023339652.1:10972474-10972826 GCF_004916995.1 Morone saxatilis | reverse complement strand
GTTGCCAAGTTCCCCTTTAAGGGAATAGCTATAGCTACTATAGCTTGGATTCATATATGCTCTAAATGGACATACATTTTGCTGTATAGTGTGGCTGTCACTGAAAGCACTACACAACATCTTCGGGATGGAAAGGCATTTTATCGATATTTTCAAACCATTGCTGTAGTTCAAATAAGAAAGGTCAGTTAGCATGGATGAAAAGTGCTGAGTGTTGAGGCGAGTCTCACAGGCTGGCAGTGACGGATTTATACCCTGTGCAGTCTTGACTGCGCCCTCTTGGTATTTGCAGTTTATACAGAATCAGAATCAGAATTTGGTTTATTGCCAGGTAGGTTTTTACACATACGAG
>NW_023339652.1:10919963-10972364 GCF_004916995.1 Morone saxatilis | reverse complement strand
CATATATAGAGGGTGGGTTTAAGAGTCAGACTCACCAGTGGCAAACCCAGCAGAGTACAGTAGCTTGATGCCTGTTGTAACCTCTTTGAGAAATGAACTCATTAGAGAAGTGAGAGAATGTTACTGAATAGATTTAAATTTACTGTACAAGCTGCATGATATAGGGTGTCAGGTTGGGCTCATGGTTTGAAAGACTGTTCTGTTAGTGTAAGAGTTCAGCCAACATGCGCGCTAAAAGCATTGCATCTTTTGGAAAACAGTGAAATGTAAACATGCAAGAAGCCTGAAGCCTACAGTAAAACAAAGCCACTGAATGTATCCACACACCCAGAAAGGTGAGAGGACAATGTGAACACCCAGCATGTTTTGGGACTTTAAATGTGACTGGAAAAATAGGAGCCACATGACCAGGCATCACCTCCTGCTCACCTGCTGCTGGACATACCCATGTGCACACACACCAAACAGAGAGAGAGAGAGAGAGAGAGTCGTGAAACAGTGCACAGATGATGAAACATTTGCATTTTTATTTCATGTATTCTAACTACTTCCAGAAAATTCTAAAAATATGTATTAATTTGCATTCACAAATGTATATACATGTAGCAGCAGGACTATTGGTATTCCATCCTAAATACTGAGCAACAGCATCTGCCCATATATTAAATGTTCCCTGTGGAGTTGTAGACCTCTAGTAGCACTTTGGAGCTGAGTTTCAACGACGAGTGGGTCCCTGTTGTGTTTATATCATCCATGGAGGTGACACGATTCACAGTCTTACCAATGGTGTCAAACTATTCCACTGATCATCAGATGGCATGATATGCACCAAGATATGCTGCAATGCACCAACAACAGCAGGAAACAAGAAGACTACAAGTTAATCAATTTGGATGTTAACAACTCTTGGTTTATACTATACTATACTATACTTGTTGCTGTTTAACTTCAGCTTTGCAAATTTTTTATCAGGAAGGAAATGCACTGAGCAAACTGAACTACAGTTGGTTAACAAGAAAACTCCGCAGTGCCCCTTTTAATAGATAACCGACCTGTAGCACACATTGTGCTGTACCTGCCTTGTGGAAAACCCATAAAATGAATTTGTCAGTAGAGAGCAATGCCTTAGTAAGTAGAACAGGCAGAACAGTATTACATAACACACCACTACAATGTTTCCACCTCCCAGTACTATCATTGTAACCTGAATAGCCCATGAGAGCACTCCACTATATTGGGCTGATCCGTGATTTTAACGGTTAGTCATTATCATTTCAGTTTATGGAAAAATGGTTTGAATTCAATAATTGTACGTTGTGATGACATAGCTCCTCTCCTTTCCTCTCCTCTCCTCTCCCAGTCTTTGCCCTCCTACAGTTCCCCTCTCCTTCTCCATCCCTCTCTATATGAGTAATCCTGATGAACAGATGGGTGGAGGAGAAAAAAAAGGGGCATGCCAGCTTGTTGCGCTGCTATAACACCGTCAATCAGTCCCCTCCCCCCCATCTCACCTCCTGCCCCCTTCCCATCACATCATGCCCTTTTCTCTCCTGTCTGCTCATTTCAGCCTCCTCTACCTAATGGTGTTGTCGGTCAGTCCACTGATCTGTCTGACCATCTTTTCAGCTATCTAGGGAACCAAACATTACCAATTCCGTAAAAAACCTAACATTTTTAACCCTACAACTGGCTCTAAGAATAGCAACATCATCAGCATCCTGAGCGTCCTATTCAACACTATGAAGGGTGCAGCATACCTACCACAACCAAGGTCATCAGAGATGGATCAGGCCTAATAGAAATGAAGTGTAGGAACCTGAGCTATAAAAGGTATAACAGTCTTCGCTGAACGACACACAAACAAATGCACTCCTGTACACATCCACAGACACATACCCAGTAACTCATGTCATAGTAAAGTCCAGAGTCACGTACCAAGGCCACGTGCGCCTATCTGCTCATCAATACCTTTTACCTAGCAATAGCACCCAGGAATACCAATGAGACTTGGCTCGTTTACAAGCCCAGCTGGATTTATGTGGCCACTATCACGTTGTCACACTGTATTAGAATGACTATTGATTATAGGGTCTTTTATTCAACATGCATGTGTGCTTCTCCTCAAACACACTTTTTCACACAGTTCAGATATGATATTTGATACTGAAGGACAGTGCTGCAGGTTTTGCATGGTTTAGCAGCCCATCAGCTACAAGTTGTCTGCATTATACATCACTGCTGACCATTATCTAAATGATACTGCACTATATTTCAGGATATCAAGTTTTCAGAGAGACTTCAGAGATAAATACACTGTTTTGATAAAAAAAGGGAAGTACGTGACTGATGGTGGAGTAAGAGTGTGTGAAGGGCTGCAGAAATTTGTGTTTTATCTGAAGATGATTATTGCTCATTTCAAAAGGATTCACTATTTTCTGTTGCAGGCTGATGCAGTCGAAGTTGTAACATAATTAAGATATATACTATATGCTCATACCTTAATTTTTGTCATTTTAATGTGATATATTAAATAAACATACACGTGCACACACACACACACACAAAGATGCAGAGACACACACACACATAAATATAACCACACACAGCATGGCCCTCTGCTCTGGCTGAGCCCACAGCTTTTGATGAGATGACCTTAGACAGGCGAGACATGCACTCACCAACCAACACACATACACACACGCATACACACTCGGGCAAACACCCAACACCCAACCAAGCCCCCGGCAGCCAACAAACCGGTCCATACGCCTGGCAAAATGTGTGCAATTGTCCAAATATCACAGCCCTATAATTGGATGTCAGATGAAGCGGATTTTAATGGCAGCTATCTGTAATGGCTTTTGATGAGTTACACATGGATGAGTCCAGTGCTTTTTTTTTTTTGTGCAATTATATTTTTTCAAAGCCATTCCAGATGAATCCTGTAGTCTTTGTTTACTCATGGTCACAATTTACATTGCCTATAGTTTAAAAACATACACAACCTTTTTTGTCAAATGCCATTTTTTGTAATTATGGCTTAAAAATAGGTAAGAACACATTTAGTTTGTAGTAATTTTTTAAAAATAGGTAAGAACACATTTAGTTTGTAGTATTTTTTTCACAGCAGTGTCCTATATCAGGCAGCGGGTGTGACACCTTCTGAGGTGTTCCCATTTTTTCACCTTTTGAGCGAGGACCACTCTGTTGCCTGAATGGGCCTTGAGCAAAGCTGTTAAGATTCAGTTCACAGAAGGGCAGAACTGCTCACATTTCCTGAATAGGAAAAAGAAAAAGGGGCAAGGGAAACAGTAGTGGGCAATAAGATATTCCCTTTTTGTAATGGTTAAGGCTGTTCATATCAGTCATTTAAGAGTGCTGGGAAATGCCTGGGAATTCACTGCAGTAGGGTTATGTTTAAAGTTGCCTGTGTGGGGAGTAGGAGTAGTCAAAGATCTTCACTTTGACTACTCCTGTTGGGTTAGTAGGCTCGTTCTCTCCAGCTCTAAATGTCAGTTATGACAGTGTCCAACCAATGTGTTTGGGAATCAGATTATCAGAAGAACTCAAGACACTCAGACAAAGACTTAAACATTCCTTAATAGTTTAGGTCACCTCCTTGTGTTTGACAACTGGCGATCCTGCCAGCTATGACATAAATCACACTTCACATTATGTGTACAAAGTGTTGTCACTTTAAGATAGAACAGAGATAGCCAAGACAGCTGTCGTTTGTCTCAGCAACTAATATTTCATGTATATGTAATGGACAGTTTTCTCCACACATGACAAACGTGATTAAGATCAGTATAAATCCCTCTGTGCACATATTATAAAACCTAGTGAAGACACAAGATACAGTACATGACAATTACTAGACCCTGGCTTTTTAGCAAGCCTTAGAGAACCAATGGATAGATATTGTAAATGGCATATAGAGCATTAACCATATGAAATTTAGTTTAAGATTAAAGAAAGAAAAGGGAGATTCATATGCCTGTCTACCAAAGGGCTGACAACTAAAACTATGGTAAATGCAATTGTGAAACATAAAAGCTAATGTGACTGAAAGTGTAACATTCTGTGACCCAGCAACTCCTGTGTATACCATCCACTTTAACCGAGTGAGCTCGTGTATATTGTGTTATATAACAGAAAATAATATTTTACATAATCTTGGATCAGGATTTAGCTTTATGTCAGATTGGTCCAATGAAGATGTAGTTACAATGATGGTTAAAGAGAAAGCCACTCAAAGTCACTACATTTGTATTTTAAGACCATACGTCCATGTTTTTAAACTGTATTTAGATTAGGAATTATGCACTCTTCACATATGCAGATGACCCGTCCTTTGCCTGTAATGTATCTAGTTAGACACAAATTGATTAGAAAATGATTTTCCAAATAATATTGCTGGAAAACAAATCCTTCCACTATGTATGTGTAAATTTGCTTTTATATCCTTACTGCACACTATGATGCCATAAAGAAATATACCCAGTTGAACTGTGGCATCTTTTATTGCTGGAGGTGTCACCTTGTGCCCTAGAACACCCCTGCCATTTCAGCGTTATCCCAGTGGTAAACAACATGAAGGACAATAGGCCCCATGGGGTAGTTGTAGAGGTGCGGATGGAGGAAAGAGGGGGGAGGCATGGCCTGGTGCATGCTGACCATCAGCACTTCACAAAGCCTCAGAGAAAAGCAGGCGCTGGGGGATTCTGCGGATCGTGCTAGAAAAACTGACCCCAAAAAGGGAAGGCCCTCTGTGTGTGTGTGTGTGTGTGCACATGCAAAAAGAGGCAGAGATAGTTTGTTGTGATTATGTGGCTGTGTGTGATCCGGTTTAGGGGGTATTGGAGACAAAGAGGCTGCCAGTTCTGTCCTTTCACTGCAAAGAAGTGGTGTTAGTGTAGTGAAAGCTCCTCTTACAATAACTTCCAATGTAGCAGACAGCTTCCGATGAGGTCAGCAGTTACATCATAAGGGAAACCGGGTTGAGGTGATCTTAAGCAACTGCTTCCTGGCCAAAAGTACAAGAATATAATGGTAATTTTTCAGGTATGAGCATCTGTAATTTTTGCATTGTTACCAAAAAATTAAAAAGGAATCAAATGTACAAACTGTGGACACATTTGGGGCATGCTTCCCAGGAAATAAAACCATACCAGTAATGCAAGTACGGCATTGCCTCATCTTCACTAGAGGTTATTGTCTTTTTTTACAATAAACTCCACACCTCACTTCTGCATTTCACAGTGTCAGGTATTTGTTTAACAGAAATTACACTTTGTATAACACCCTGCATAGCTTCACTTAAACTTGAGAGTGAATGCTTTATTCCCATCCCTCATATAATGTCTCTCCTTACCTTCCAAGGTAAGTAAAGTGTAACATTATCCACCTATTGTCTGCAACACAAATGTGCTTCAGTAAATAATACTTAACTCAGTAAAAAGATATGAAACATGTATGAATAGTGGACCATCTATCAAAATGGATTAGTGAGGCAATGCAACCCCTTGTTTTCCTTTTTGATCAAAAGGTCCAGTAAAGGATTTGCCCCAAAGAAGTAGGACCATTTTCTCACCTTACAATGGGCTTTGTTCATGGCAGACCGGTCGCTTCATGGGGGTTTGTCAAGGAGGGATAGAGACACAGATAAGGGGAATGAGAGACAGAGCAGTCGGCCAATAAAGTTATGCAATTGGCAGATACAGACACCAGGACTAAGAGCAGGTTGTAGTCTTCTACTTGAGGTCAGCACTTTCTTCATTTGTTTACAGAGAGGACTGGTATGTTAGCATGTCTTTGTGTCTCTCTTGGTGTCGAATGCATCTCTGTCTGGTACTTACTGGAATTGATTTACATTTTGTATTCCTCTTCTACAGGCACTGGAAGTGGCTTTTTGTGTTCAACCACCAACCCTGGCCTGTGTTTCAATGTATAAAAAAAAAAGAGATACATTTATTTAAAGTAGCTATAGACCATATTTTTAGTTTATCAGTGGGTCACTTGTATGTGAAAGGGGTTGCTAACAGCTCACAGAACTATTACTAGACTCTACAGTTCCTTTATGCTTTAGAGGGCTTTATTATTTTGTTTTTTTAGATTTTGTCACAATATGAGGGTGTTTTCTGAAGAAGTTCAGATGATGTCTGCTTTCTCAAATGTCAGCAGTGAAGTGGCAGTGACGGTGGCTTCACATTTAGGTTGCAGTTCCCCTCCGTGTGTTTGTGTGAACTCTCACTGCTCAGAGCTTCTATTCTAGTGACCTGGTTACTGGAGGAGGCCACTGCAGTTCAGTGTAGTCTGGTTAGTGTATTATGAATCATGTGCAATGTCTACTAAAAAAGGCATGAAATCTCAGCCTGCAATGAAAATGTAACTGATGTTTAATTTCACGACAGGCTGCAAGTTCTACTATACAGTGATGTGGCATTAGTGTCTTTACGTTCAAATCGTGATCTGTCTGCATACCAAGCTACAGATGAGAGAACAGCCATTCCAGTCCGGTCTGGCTGAAAGCGGTCCGACTTAGTCTATCGTCTTAGAAAACATCTCTGTCACTATGATCCGATGTGACTGCAGATGACTGTGTTTTCATACCCCCTTCCAATTCTCCCCCTGCCTCCCTTTGCCTCCCTCGCTCATCTGTCTAGTCAGGCTGTCATGCCTCAGTGTCTCTCAGTGTGACTGAAGGCTGTGGAGTGACCAACTTAGCAAGTTGCTTCAGGGTTTGCAAACTGAGAGGCAGAAAGACTGTTGGGTTTGTGTCAGCAGGCTTCACTTCATTCTTTGTTGTTTAAAAATGTTGGCTCTGGTTATGAATTGAGTATGCAATATAATAAAAAGTCCTTTCTCATCTCTCACAATAACCTTCACACTACACTGAAGATATCTGCTTTCATTCCGGGGAATTTCACTGAGTGCAAATAATAGTTCAGTGTCAAAGACACTGTCAAAGACACTGAACTCAACACAAATATTTGTTTTAAACTGTTATTAGATGAACTCTCCAGCAAGTCAGCATATTACCAAAGAACCAAAACCAAAAGAATAGAGTTGCAGTATAGAGAAGGTATCAATCATCTCACCAGCAAGTAAGCTTTTTCCAAAATGTCACATTATTCCGTTAAGCTGTGACAAAACAGGATGCAATAATTTTCAAATGCATAGAATGTGTAAGGATAGGTAGGATAGGGGTAGTGGATGTCTGCCATTATCATCCATTAAAATGTCCTCTGAACACCTTCCTGTTCACTTGTGTACTCTATAGTCTCTAGAAGATGAGTGTCAGCTACTGTAAATGCTCAAAATATAACATTGCGACCTAAATTAGCCATTTCAGTTTGATAATCAGTCTACTCTGCGCTCATGAGCTTTGTATAATGACGGATGGCAGAACACAGTGAAATGGAGGAAGGAAGACAGGAAGTGAAATAAATAGACTGATCAAGATGGAAAGGCAGAGACGGACTCTTTGACCTCTGGGCTTTGACCCCTGAGTCAGAGAAGAGAGGAATGAGGCAGATGAAAGATGACCTGCCCACTAGCCAGAGTCATCCTGCTCATCCTCCTCTGAGTCCTCTTTGTCATCATCATCTTTGTTTTTTTTGTCCGTGGCCTGTGAGAAAATGAGCAATGAGTACCCACTTAGCTCCAGGATGAATGTTAGGCTTTATATGTGTTTAATTGTGTTCCGAGAGACCCTCTTATTTGATAATATTGCCCCTCGACAAATATCTTCCACCACACAGCACAGTACAGCCTCGTGGTAAAGCCTTTAATTATGAAGAATTCACTCAACAGGCTTCAGAGACATGCTGACTGTGCTACACACACAGGTATGAAAGTATGTTCATTCTCTTCGCTTAAAAAGGCCAAAAGTTCAGCTTTATGGTGCATGATCATCCAAATCAAAGGCTGTAAGGGAATTTCCAACGTGAATGTCTGAGCAATTTATGCCAGTTAACACTCTGTGACATTCTAGCTGTTGAAATATGGAGATGTTGACATTTGCACATGGCAGCTAATTTTATGTATGTGTCTGTTTTCTGTTTGTGTCTGTGCTCGAGGGTCATTTGTGTTGTCTGCTGATTTTTTTTTTATTTACCCCCGGGCATCTCTCTCTGGAGATATGACCCAGGTCAGACATAAAAACAGACACACAGGAGAAAAACAGATGACAACACAAAGAGTTATATTATATTTCAATGTTGGGGGAGATTTTTACTTTATTTTTTATTACTTTATATAGAATATAGAGCTTGTTTGTGTTAAAGGTTGTTTGACATTTGAAGTTTGATGTAGAGGAAAAATTATCATTTATAAAGTTTCCTTTGTCATGACACTGCCTCTGTTTAGAAGGCTGTTTTCCGCTGCACTGCAAATGAACTTGCTGTTTTTGTTACAATGACTGCTTATGCTTTATGTGATACATGATGGGGTGAAATATTGCTCAGCCTACACATGTTTGATAAACTGTACATGAACTAATGAATACAATAACCACCTCGATGTAATGTAAGACAAATTTACAACTTGGCCTGAACATAAAAACATTTGCCCAAGGTCGTCTAAGACAGGAGTGGGCCTTAGTTGATTTGGGACAGGAAGATGTTTTCACTCAAGAATACCTCCCCTATTTTCTTTTGACGTTCACCCTCTTATGCTTTATGATCCATCCTTTCTTGTTCTTCATGCATATATAAAATCACTGGTAATAAGGCACTCTTCATCGGACTCCTCGCCTGACGCTGACCGTCCACTTGTTGGTGTTGATCCTTCTGCGCAGAAGCTTGAATAAATACACAAAGACAAATTCTCTTTGTTTGGTTTTCCTTTTTCGGTCAAACTTCCACCACATTTGACACAGCACCTTTAAAGCTCACTAATTACCATGTTCAATCTTGTCTGTTTAATCCATACAAAAACGGAAGTTAGAATAGGTTTATACCCCAAAATGTCTATCTTTTGCTTTTCTCTCTTACCTGTAGTGCTATTTATCCATTTAGACTGTTTTGGTGTGAGTTGCTGAATTTTGGTGTCTGAAATAAATGGCACTTGGCTCGTGGTGCTGAAAGCAACAAAAGACATTTGAAAAAGTCATCAGCAATGTCTTTGTCCAGAAATCATGACCTAAAAAATTGTGAGTGTTCAAGATAATCCACAGACCTCGTTGTGAACAGTTTCATGTAGAAACTACTTTCTTTCATGACAGCATCTTTATCATATGTATCCATTTCTGCAAATATGTTGCAGGGATGTCAAGCAAAACTGCAGGGTTTTATTTCTTTATTTTATTTATTAAGTATATTTGACTTTATTTTTTCTCAGTTCAGGTTTGATATATATTTCTGCTATATTTTATTTTTGTTCAAATCTTACTCTTATATTATATACAGGTTTCTCATAATAAAATTTATTGTGCAGCTGTATATCAAATGTAACATTAATACGACAAAATGTTAAAAAGAAACTTTTGGCTGACATCATATTGTTAGTATTCTAAAATACTGGTACAGGCCTCAAATCCAGAATTGGATTACGAAGGAATAAGGAGAAGATCAGTAAAGAATTTGATGCTGCATTTAATTTTGAACACATGCCCTATCACATTCCTCCCTTGGGCTATAGAATTTCTCTTTTCCTTTCCTCCCGTTCTTCTGTGCTGTCTATTTGTATCATCCATTCCCCTTTCCCTTTTTGGTCACTTATTACCTTCTATACAAAGTCCCACTTATAAGCAGCCATACCAGGTGTCTCTCTGGGAGAAAATGGCCTGAGGTCCAGCACCGCTTAATATGGCTGTGGGGGAGGCCATTTCTGCTGCAGCAGCATGGAGCATTATTATAATTAATCTGAAAATGGGTTATTACATTTGCATGATATGGCATTGCCTTTTCCACAATGAGATTAGAAGATTTAGCATGCATGGCCTGCATTTAATGCAATAAGTGCATTTCATTGTGTTGCTGTCTCTCTCTCTCTGTTGTCTTGCCTCTCGATTAACTAGTGAGAGTGATATCCAATAGGACGTGTCAGCGTAATTAGCTGTGTCCTGGGGTTGTATTAGCACACACACACTGCATAGCTTAGCTGGATAAAATATGACACACTACTTTCTGTGTGAGTGTTCATTACCATATTCGCCCTATGTCATCAGACATGCTTCCTCTCCAGCCGAGTAGAGATGTAACAGGTCTGACTCTAACAGTGAGCTTGATAGTTTCACCTTCAGATGGCTCTGAAGACTTCAATCCCCCCTGCACATGTGTGTGCAGGCTGTGCCTTGAATCCACGTGTGTCTGTGTGTCTACAATATATGTGCAAATGCATGTACTAGTCATGAATAATGAAGATGTCAGGATGGACTGAGCCATTTACCTGACAGCAGCAGCACTGCTCCATCGAAATCCATCTTAGCCTGCTGGAGGAGTTATTGTCACCCTTCGGCTACTTTGATCCAGCCTGCTCATGCAATGGAAAAAAATGGCAGAACAAATCATTTAGTCTAATGCTGAGAATTAAAGTCTGTTTTTAGGTCTGTTTTTATTAACAAAAAATGTGCTTGTTGATTGAAGCATCTTCTGGAATAGAACTGAATATTTATAATAGTGGAGCTGAAATCACATGCAAGCTAAAATGTAGACCTATGTTGTATGGAAGACAGAGACAATTATATATAATTATCAAACAATATATGCACAGGTGCATCTTGATGCCATTGGTGCAGTAAATTAATACCGGCTAATGCACATGTGACAGATACTCACACTCCGCAAGACTGAGGACATAAAAGGGAAAAACAAACACACACACACACATAATTTCCAGCTCCCCATGGTGCAGCTTACCAGAGCCCATTAATGCCCATGTTTCTGTGTGTTTGTGACGCCTGTACGTATCAATCTGTGTCTCTTTGTTACAAACTACGCAACAGAAGCTAGCTAACGCTTTAGGGTCTGCACTCATGTGTAACTTGAACTATATGACACACTGACAAGGATGCTTTCACTAATGTGGTGCGTTTGTGCATGCATGTGCCAATCTACTTTGCAGCTATATCTGCAGCAGAGCTCTGTGATTGTTCTGGCCGAGTGCACTCACATGCCATATGTTTACAGGCAAACACGTGGTATATCTCAGCGGTGCACGTTGGATGTTCTATTAATCAGTGGCTCTCTTGTCTTGAGAACAATGCAATGTGGACACAGCTTGCTCCTAATATCTCCACAAAGACTGCCTAAAAATGTGTGTCTGTGTCTTCTAGACAATAAGACATTCTACGCTGTCATATACTATCTTATATATGTTAACTGCTTATATTAATCCACTGTGTCTGTTGATGGAATCTTGACTACCAGAGAAGGCATAGTACATACGACTGGCAAGTGCAGGAATCTTAAGTTGTTTAAGTTACAATGACTGAAATCAAGTTTGTTTTGACGTTTCCTCCTGCCAAAGTCTTTTACGTTGGCAGGATGACAGGCTATCCAATGGACAAGACACTTGTGATCTCTGGCTTATACACCCTAGTTTGGGTGTTGTGCTTTAAGAATGTCAGTAAACTTCAGAGAAAAAAGCAACAAACCTTCCATTGTGGCTCAGACTAAATAGTAGATACAGTATATCTTTTTTATGTACTAATAGTATGTCATTTTTATGGATTAA
This sequence comes from Morone saxatilis, assembly GCF_004916995.1. NCBI lineage: Eukaryota > Metazoa > Chordata > Actinopteri > Moronidae > Morone > Morone saxatilis. Next base: position 10,960,685 of record NW_023339652.1, on the reverse strand, counting down.
TCTTATATACATTACACTATTTTAAGACTTATCTTTGTATATGTAGGCTAGATGTCTATTGGAGCAGATACTTTCATAATGCATGTGCACTTTTAACTCTGAGACCCTTTTCATACTGCAGTCTCTATAAATCCATTAAAATTGTATATTTTATTGTACTAATCAGTTCTTTTTTCTTTTTTGTAGTGTGGATCCCCACTTTGTCACTCTGCTGACCACCCTGACTGTGTCGTTGAATTTCGACAGAAGGTTTTCATCGTGACACACCCAACCATGGACAGGAAGAGGAAGTGGGTGCCGGGCTTTGGAGCTGTGCTACTCATACTCATGAGTCACATGACCTCAGCGCTGGAAGTGCCTCTTGATCGTAAGTATTGTCTTCATCAATATCACAGATTGCCAAAATAGTACATTTAGAAAACGTTTTAACCAACTGTTCTGCTTGCATCAGCACTTCATGCTCAATGGAAAACTATAATGGAAGTTATTTCATATTGTGGAACATAATGAAGAACATTACAGCCTCTATGGGCCACTAAAGGGGCTTTAGAGTAGCTGCAGATTGAGCAGCATTTACTGGTTTCTTGTGTTTCAGCTTTGCATGTTTCGGCATGGAATTAATTTAATGGTTTTCAGTTATGAAATGCAATTCAATTTCTATATATCACACATCCTGTGTGAAATTATGTCTTCAACTACTTTTCTTGCATTGATTGTACCTGCTTGGTTAGTCTTAAGCCATAGAAGTCAAGCTAAAATCATAAGCAGGCTCAATATGATGCTTAAAAGTACTTGAACGTGCGACTATTTCACCTGAACCTGTGGTTTACTCCTTTGCAAAAACTAACACCTTTCCTCAATATTCTATCACTGTGGTACGGCGTGTCATGGTGGACAAAAAGCTAAAGTACTGGAAGGATGTAAGTTGCCACAAACACTGCTGTGACTTCTAGTGTTGAGTTTTTGCTGTTAAAATTTATTGAGACTTGCTTTTGTGTGGATTCTAGCAATGTTAGATGTGCATGCAGTTATCTCAACGCTGTTACTGTGTGAAGTGACTTGCTTGTTTTGGAGTGGCGCTTGGTTTACTGCCAGTTCATGGAACTGTAAGTTCTTATGAGATTAGATACTTGTTGTCCCTTTGTTTTGCAGCTCCAGATGGTGTTACACTTGATTGTCAAGTTTAACTGAATGCTTGCTGCATGTTGCTTGCATATCCTTGATTCTATAAGTCCCAGGGTGCTATGTTTACATGTCATTATATGTATCTGAACCTTTGCTTCTATTCATGTTTCTCCAGTACCCCAACCCCCCACTATAACGCTACAGTCCCCAAAGGATTACATCTTTGATCCGCGGGAGAACATTGTCATCCACTGTGAGGCCAAGGGGAAGCCTCATCCCAGGTGAGGCGATCGCTCCTCCAACCACATCGATGCTTGTTTATCAGAACATGTGCAACAGACAAAAAGTTTGAAGGACAAAAAATCATGAAATAATGACGTGGTCTAGGTAAGGTAAGGTACTCATTTACATTTAGCTTTATGGTTCTCTATGTGAAATCATACATCTGTTTCTGAGGGCAGCTTAACCTGGAGTGGTGTGGAAATATGAATCACCATAGCAACTGTTGTCATGGAGACCACTTGAGAAACACACCTGACAGAGTGAATTATACACAGTTTAGATTTGCCACCAGCCTCTGAGTCAAATTATTTAGAACCTGCCAAACTCCCCACAATGAAATCATGTGATTCAAATCAGTCAGCATGAACGGACCACAATGCATCTTGATTATTTGAATATGCTGTGTGTTTTACAATACAGTGATAATTGTTTTTGTCATTGATTCTAGCTTTTCATGGACAAGAAACGGGACCCACTTTGATGTAGAAAAAGACCCCAAAGTCCTGATGAAGCCCGGTTCAGGAACTCTGGTCATTGACATCAGCGGGGAAAAGGCTGAGGCTTATGAAGGAACATACCAGTGCACAGCACACAACGAGCACGGCACAGCTGTAGCAAACAGTATTGTCATCAGACAGTCCAGTAAGACTTCAATTACATTATTTATGTTGTTTTTTCCCAAAAGATTCTAAAGACTTTAGCCTCAACTACAGTATAAGTTATGTTTTATACTTAATGTTGGACTTAATGTTGGAATTTAACTCTTCAAACAAAATAATCGATTCCTAGTTTCCAGCATCCTCAAAATGCTCAATCAACCATATGGCTGTGCAGCTATGGAAGCCTGCAGTACCTTTGTTTGATGTTTATGTGACTCGCAGGGTCCCCCTTGTGGTCGAAGGAGAGAAATGAGGCCATCGTGGTGCAGATGGGGGTCTCCCTAGTGCTGCAGTGCCGACCCCCTGCAGGGCTGCCCCCTCCTGTCATCTTCTGGATGGATAACAGTGAGTCATTTGCATATATACACATCTGCACACATTGTACAAGGACATAAGCATTTCACATTCAAAAGAGCAATGCCAGACAAACACAGAAGGAGATAATTGATGGAATATAGTCCTGATGGACCCCCAGAAACCATTTACTGATGTTGACATGTTTTTCTCCCTGTCCTTCAGATTTCCAGAGGTTACCGCTGGATAAACGAGTGTCCCAGGCTCTGAATGGGGACTTGTACTTTTCAAATGTTCTCCCAGAAGACAGCAGGCCTGACTACATCTGTTATGCCCGCTTCCCTCACACTCAAACCATCCAGCAGAAACAGCCTATCTCAGTCACCGTGCTGGACAGTAAGTCAGGACAATCAATGATCTTCCAGGATTTAAATTGTATCTGGTTAAACCATGATTTTCTCCCCTTTTACAGTCACTTTTAATTTTCTTTCTTGCATTTCTAGATGTTTTCACTACATTGTATGATCAATGAGATCTTGTGTTGCTCCTGTTTAAACACCATATGCTGCTTATGCAAATCTGTCTTAGCCTTGATGATTTTTTTGCCGTTCTTCCTGTATTCTACCTTTTCTGAGCTTAAAGGGCTTCTAGCAACATTTGATTTTACAATGGCCATATCTCAGTGTCACAATCATGTAACTGTTATTCCGATAATGTGTCAGTATGTGTGAGTTTTTGCAGCAACACGATATTATTCTGTACTCACAATGCATTTTCCACAAGCTAATGCATTGGTTGATACACTGGGAAAAAAAGCCATTGTAAAGTAAAGCATTTCCGGTTTTCTTTCCTAGTTTTGCATGCTTATGCTTTTCTGTTATATTACAGTGGAAACAATGAATGAGACTGTGGCTGCTTTATACAATATCACTGATTTCTATAGTGGTGAGTGCTGCTGGTTTATTCCCATTCAGCCCCCTCCGTGTAAACCCAGCCCTGTTTTTACTCCCTGACCTAACCATACCCAACATAAAACCTTTAATTGTTGCCTCAGTCCCTTCCTTGGTGACTTTATTAACAAACTCAACATTATTATCTTGTCAGTCTTTTTGTGGCGTATTTACTTATGCAACTTGAGGGTCTAAGGATAGAGAGGGATTTTTGTCAATATAAATAAAAATGACCTGACTATAATGCATGATACTTATTACATGGCAAAATATCAATAACCATGATTGTCTTTGTATGCTAATACCATAAAGCCTAAGATGGTTTAAGACTGAGCATGCACAACATTAAATGTCAGCATCTCTCCTGGAATCATAAATATGCATATGCAATTCAGACTGATGTCATGATCTGCGCAATCAAGCGCACCCTCAGTGATTATCCACTATGACCCCATATGAAGCATGATACAACACATTATTATTCTAACATGGCATTGCTGACCTTGTTCAAAGAAGTCTAGATGCTTCCATTAAAAACTTGAGGGATGTGTAAAGCTGTGGGGTGGCTTTTTGCCAAGAACCCCTGTGTTGCCATAGCAACGAACTGACATCTACTCCTCCACTTCCTCTTGCTCTCTGATTCTGAGATTCTGCTCGTATATGATGAGGTTTTAAGAAGAAAACTGCTGTTACATTGTATTAAATCATCACTCATTCACTATCCCTTTAATGGACTTCATGCCAAATCACAATGTGACTCTTTCTACCACCTACTCCATGAGAATATAATTGGCCCTCTAAACTCATGGTGTCACCTAACTCATTTGGGGGGTAACATTGTGGTAAGAGAAACCTTCAAATCTAATGTCTCTGGGTCTGATTTGATCGTATGCCCTCTTGTGTTCAGACAGCCCAGAGGGGGAGCATCGCCCCGGTTTCATGATGCCTCTGGGCACCACCAGCAACAAGATGGTTCTGAGAGGGGAGATTCTGGAGCTGGAATGCATTGCTGAGGGCTTGTAAGTAGACATCTGCTGTAACTTGTATCTATAATCTACATGGAAGTTGTATTATACAAGAATGTTCTTAATAAGAAACTGTCAGGGTATTCATTAAACAAGTATTTGATGGCACAGAAAACACAATGCAGAAATAGCACAAAAAGAAACATCTTGTTGTAATTGCCACTATGACAGGCCCACTCCAGAGATCTCCTGGCAGAAAGATGGAGGAGAGCTGACGGGCAGTAGGACGTCCTTTCAAAACTTTCAGAAAACACTCAAGATTTCGGATGTGAATGAAGCTGATGCAGGGGACTACCGCTGTGCAGCCACAAACAAACTTGGCACTGCACACCACGTCATCAAGGTCACTGTCAAAGGTATACAGTTTAACCTGCTTATTTTCTTGTTTCACTCTAATGATGCACTGTAATTTAATTATATTGTTACATCAGAATTGGGTTGTAGCCTGTAGTTTTGGAATTGGAAAGTAAACTAATTGTAGGGAGTCACAGGAGTGATTAGATTCAATGTTGATATAAATATAATTGAATTCAGAATTGAGTCACCTTTAACTGACATGTTTTAATTTTACATTCAGAATGGATGCAAATATTTCTGCATCCCTAAACATTATGTATCAAATGGCTTAGTAAAGTAATTCTCTGAAAAATCTAACTCTGTCTTCTTTATTTCTGTTTATCATCCACAGCGGCTCCTTTCTGGGTCAGCGCTCCCAGGAACCTGATCCTCGCCCCGAATGAGACTGGCATCCTCACTTGTCGAGTCAATGGAGAACCCAAACCGAAGATCACCTGGTTTGTCAATGGAGTCCCTATAGAGAGTAAGTAAAATGAGACTGTGCTTGCAAAAACAGAATATACTACAGCAGCAGAATTGTAGTGAGAATTGACCAAGCAGTATTTTTTTCCACTTTATAGTATGTTATAGTTTCACACATATCTGCTGATCTCTACAAACACAAAAATAAAATGCAAAGATGGAGAACTTGTGTCGGAAAAACGATAGGTATACAATATATCCTGTCTCTCGTCTTATAATAGATGCACCGGAGGACCCTGGTCGGAAGGTGGATGGCGACACTGTGATTCTTAGCAACGTGAAGTCAGGCTCCAGTGCTGTCTACCAGTGTAATGCATCCAATGAATTTGGGTACCTGCTGGCAAATGCTTTTGTCAATGTTCTCGGTGAGTTACACTTAATCTGTTTTGCTGCAACTGTAAACAAAATTTAATTGGAAAATTTGGATATACAGGCCAGTGTGTGAGTGCTGATTTAGATAATATTGTGATTCTTCCCTTAGCTGAGCCTCCAAGGGTGCTCACTCCACCCAACCGAGTATACCAGGTCATCACCAACAATCCTGCATTACTTCACTGCGCCTCCTTTGGCTCACCAATACCAACCATCACATGGTAAGATTGAGGTTTTCTGTGACTTTTATTTGGAATAATTACATTTAAAAACCTTGTTGAAAAAAATACTTTTTAGCCATTTCCTTATGGATTTTGCTGCACAACACCATTAAATACTAAACCCATGTTTTCTGTTTCAATGTAGGTTCAAAGACAGTCAGACCAGCGTTAAGAATGGTGACCCTTATGTGATCCATGAGAATGGTACATTGGAGATCCATGTGGCCCAGCCTCTGAACAGTGGAAAGTACACCTGCATTGCCACCAACAACCTGGGGATCAAAGAGAATCATGTCTACCTGGAGGTTAAAGGTCAGATATGGACCAGTCACAACTATACTAATATAGTGAGACTGGTGGTTTAACTTTTAGCCTGTCAAAAATACTACTATAGCTCATAAAGAGATGATATTTTAGACCTCAATAGCCATTAGGTCATGCGGCCATCAAGCTGTATTATTTTTTACTATTAACTTATTGTCTCCATCTTCCAGAGCCCACCCGTATCCTGAAACAGCCAGAGTACAAGGTGGTGCAGAGAGGAATGAGTGCCGCATTCGAGTGTAAAGTCAAACACGACCCATCCCTCATTCCCACCATGACTTGGCTCAAAGACAATGGAGAGCTGCCCGATGATGAGAGGTACAATGACCTTGAGACTCAGAGATTAATTCATTTTAACACTTCTATGCAAGCTCAGAGAAAGGAAAAATGCATTATCACTCTGTGATACTCTGTTATCAGGTTTGTGGTGGACATGGAAAGTCTGATCATCAAAGACGTGACAGATGGAGATGAGGGCACCTACACCTGCATCATGAACACCACCTTGGACCAGGACTCAGCCAGTGCCATGCTGACTGTCGTAGGTACGTTCACAGTTGAACATGCATTCAAGTGTCTGCACTCAGCAGGATGTCAGATGTCGGACGTTGTTTTATTGATTTGAAAAAAATCTTTATCAAACTTCAGCAACAGTGAGTGTGAGTTCTAATCTAATTTAGTGTCACATTACACGGTATTGTGTAAATGTGTTTCTAATATCTGTCACTAACATCTATCTCTTCTTGTACTTTACTTTTGCTTCTCGCTGTCTCAGAGGCTACACCTACTCCAGCTATTGTCTACGGTAAACGATGTCCATAGATTAGGATTTTGTAGCCTCCTTCAGTCCTTTTTGTAAAACCGGCAGCATCCATTTCACCGTATTTTTATTTAATTTTATGTTGATTGTTTTTTGCTTTATTTCATATTGTACAATTTGATATGAATTTATTTTTATGTAACATGAGGTATGCATTTTACAATTTTAAAAGTTTTATTTCATTGTGAAATGCACAGCATCTGTGTACCTATGCTTCACCCACACAGATGTTTTCACTTACCCTGCCTGATTAAATCTCTTCTCAGGTCTTTGTGGGCATGTGCAGACTGTAATTGATTGCAGAGGTCTAATCAGTCAGAAGGGAAAACACCTGTGTGGGTGTGCATGGTTTTAACATGTTTAATTGCATGAAATAATGTTACACTTTTTTAATACGACCATAAGAAACAAGGTATTCTTGACAAATAACTAAATACGAAGAAATAATGTTAATTGAACATTCGGCAGTGATATGTTTGTCCACAGTAGTTTCAAAGCACTTTCAACTCTTTGTTAGTTTATTTGTGTTCCATGGGCATTTTCATCAGAAAACTGTTCAATTACACATTTTTGACCTTAATTAGATCTAAAGCTACGGTATGCATCAGAGTCAACTTTTCAGTCTAACTAGTAGCAAGGACTAGCTGTAATCAATAGCAGAGAGAGTTTTCATTGTTCTGTGGTCCTGGTCTGCTTGTTGCGTTTGCAGAGAAACCTGACCCTCCAACTGACCTGGAACTGACTGACCAGACAGAGAGGAGCGTTCAGCTCACCTGGATCCCTGGAGATGAACACAACAGTCCCACCGAGAGTATGAAATGTTATAATGTTGCTGCTTTAGTTGTTTGGCAGCAAGTTTATTGAACTACACTATACTACACTTTTCCACTGCCACACTTGAACTTAGACACTATAGTCAATGAATTTCAACCTTTAAATGTTGTTAATTCAGATACAGATATAGTTTAGGTTTCTTAAATTAGCAAATGTGGTTTGGGGGAAATAAACAAAACAAGAACTTGATAGTTGGCATGATGAGCAATGAATTATCATGGCTAAATATACACACTTTACTTAACCTATTAGAAATCATCATCAGAAAGAAATGTTTTTCTGTCCTGTTCCTTTGACACAGTGGCTGCTTTCGACAAAAACATTCACAAAACTCTGTGAATGTTTTTTTTTTTCTTCCCCAGAGTTTCTGATTCAATATGAGGATCTGCTCCACCAGCCAGGAGTTTGGATCAACCTGACAGAGGTTGATGGTACTGGCACTACCGCACAGTTAAACCTCTCTCCATACGTCTACTACTCCTTCAGAGTCCTAGCCAAGAATCATGTTGGCTACAGCGACCCTAGCCTGCCCTCGAGCCAATACAGAACAAACCCTGCAGGTAATAAAAACCTCCAGAAAAAAAACCTTTTACAATATGTAAAATGTTAAAAAAAGACATGCATGATTGAACCGTCATTTTTTGGTTTTCCCAGCTCCTGATGAAAATCCATCAGATGTTCAAGGAGTAGGAATAGAGCCTGGCAACTTAGTTATCTCCTGGACAGTAAGCTATAATTTTGTTACATCAGAAATAACTTGCTGAATGTAAACTTAACTCTAGTTAATGCAGTGTAATTAAAGGCTTGGCAAACATTTCACCACTATATGTATGTATATATTTTTAATATGTGTCGTTTTTCAGCATCTGAAAAAATAAATATTCTCTGTACAGCCACTGACAGGATTTCAGTCTAATGGGCCCAGTCTGCAGTACAAAGTACAGTGGAGACAGAAAGACTCAGATGAGGATTGGATTGAAAGGACTGTGGCCAACGTTTCCCAGATTGTTGTGTCTGGAACTCCAACCTATGTGCCCTATGAGATCAAGGTTCAAGCTTTGAATGATTATGGCTATGGGCCAGAGCCTGGAGCAGTGATTGGATACTCAGGAGAGGACTGTGAGTGAACTGATTATCTTTTACTTTTTAGGGTTCAAAAAGTTTTACAGCATTTATTTAGCCATCATTGGTCACAGCTTCACAGATTCATTGTGAATATTAAAATATTTTTGAGAGTCAGTCGACATAAAGGCCACTTGCCATGCCACTTCTCAGGGGAGTGATTGAAAGTTCACAATTACCACTTTTGACCACTGAATTTGATTATTTTAACACACTTTTCATAAACTTGACATCATGACAAAAGTCGTTGTCATAATTTCTTTTGGAAGACAAATGTAGTACTCCATTACTGTGGTGACTTGACACTATATTTTAACTGTTTTTCTCTCTCTCATTGCTCTGCAGTGCCTTCATCTGCTCCTGATAGTGTGCAGATCATGGTTCACAACAGCACACTTGCAGAAGTACACTGGGAGCCAGTATCTTTACCCTCTGTCAGAGGGAAACTACAGGGATACAAGGTATTCTTTCATAAATGACTAGCGTTTACTGCCGTACTGTGAAGACAGAAATCAGAGAGAAATGGCAGAATGTATCAAATGTATCACTTTACATACTTGCAGTATGCAAGTTATTGCCTACTTAAAATGTACAGCTCAAGCCTTTATAACTCTTAAATATCTGTACACTATTACTTCATAATGTGCTTCTAAATGCACTGAAAAAGCTAATAAGTTTGATCCGTGGTTATAGCTTCATAGTCAAAGAGGCACTTCAACCATTTGCTTTCATCATATAAGTCATGTAAATGACATTTAAGAAATGAAACAGACCCCCAGAAATCCATGTATTGAAGTCCACCAACTTGAATGTTGATTAAAGTGTTTCCACCATGTGGACACTATTATGTTGTAGCAGTCCCTCATTCATTCATTCATTCATGGAGAGCAGCTTGGTGGTTCCCCTCTCGGCCAATCCGGATGTGACGACGACGCCCATTCCTGAAGGCATAAGAGATGTGGAACTGCTCACCCAGGGGCATTCTGACCCTTTCTGCATTCAGAGCAGCACTCACACTTTGATACATAGTCAGCCCAAAACTCTGTTTTTTAGGACCCCCTGAGATTTCTTTGCTGTCTCTCTTGTTGCCTTAAAGTGTTAGAATTGTTACTAAACCCAGAGAGAATGTTGTGTTGTTAGTGCCTATAGCAGCACAGTCTGGTCTAATTTGCAAGAGTTCCTTGCCACTCAATTACCTGCTGCCTGTAGGTTTATTTGTTTATGGTTTTGTTTTTATTAAACCAGCTGCCCATTATTTTATTTTTTACCTTTTATTGGAGAGGCATTATTTCACTGTTAAATAAAGTCCAAGTGTTTTTTTTTTTCATTTTGCTGTTGGGACCTAATTCTTAGGCTCCTTTTCTTTGAGTTGAGACTTGGGAAATCAGTACCGCCACAATATGACTTGTACAAGTAGCAAGATAACTTTAAAAAAATCTTAGTCTCTTGCTGTAAAATGTCTTATTTGTTCATTCAAATTTGTTTAATGGCATGTTGGATGTCATGTACATTCATTTTCGTCTTTTATTTTACATGTTGTCTTGTCTTTTTTTACAAGCTTGAATTAATCTAATCACACTGTGTAGGTTGACATTATGAAACAGGTTCTGTTTGAAAGGCTCTCTCAAGCCAAGCTTTTCATCATAAGCCTATCTGCATGTGTGCATGGTACCCTCACCATGGTGATGAGAGAAAAACAGATTTATTGTGCACATCAGACTAATGTAAGTATTAACTTCTGGTGTCTTTCCTCCAGGTATACTACCGCCGCGAGCGCGGCTTGCATGAGACAGAAGTGGAGACGGAGCAGCAGGAGCAGGTTTTGACATTTAGTGGGAATCGTAGTGAGGGACGTCTGCCAGGCCTCGAGCCTTACAGTCTCTACAACCTCTCCATCAGGGTCCTTAATAACAAAGGAGAAGGGCCTCCTAGCCCCAGCAAGAGGTTCGAGACACCTGAGGGAGGTGTGTATAGCTAACGTTGGCTGACATGGTAGTTCTACTGGCCCCAGCATCATGCATATAGACAATGGATGATTTTCTGTTAAAGGTCACCATGTCACTTTTCATGTAATTCTTCTGCCAGAATAACCCCCCGGCTTAGTTTTGGAAGTCTTTGGAAAATTCTTGGGAAAAGTACTTTCAAATATTAATTAGGTCATCACTTTGAATTTGATTGCACTACATCAGCCTCTATTTGTTGATACTTACTACGAATACTACATCTGCTGTTACGACTACTATCAAATTCACCATAACAACCCCCAATCTATCCCAGCAACAACCCAGAGCATCCATGAAAACAACCCAACAAACTTATAGCTACGCCCTTGCAACCCATCATGTTCCACCCTTGAAACCTTATGGAACACCCTAGCAACAAAATGGCCTAACGCTCATACAGTCCGTGTTCTGCTCCATAGCCACTATCTTATGCTAATAAAATATATAGAATTACAAAAATACAGTGAGTGCATGAATGCATCATTGACAATATTCCCAAAGCATTTAGAAATTTGAATAAAAATAATATACTATATATAAACGTCCCTTGAATGGGTTCTGTGCAACGTTCTGATCCTGACTGTGGTTGTGGGTTTTTGTTTTCAGTCCCAGGGCCTCCTGCTTTTCTGAATGTCATAAACCCTGGTTTGGACTCTCTCACTCTTGAATGGGGCCCACCAATGAAAAACAATGGACGTCTTGCTGGATACATACTGAAATACCAACCAGGTAGACTTACCAGCTGCCTGACACACTGCCTGTTGTGTTCTATGCAGTATTATGCAGTATTGTGCAATGGATTGTACATTTCTAACATCAGCCTTTTCTTCTTTTAACTTATTCACCCTTTCTCTGTATCACTGCAGTCAACAACACCAATGAACTGGGACCAGTTAAGGTCAAGAACTTCCTAGCCAATGAGACCACCTTTACCTTGGACAACCTGAATTCCAGCATGCTCTACAGGTTTACTTTAAATGCAAAGACAATCAAGGGCTCTGGCCCCACCATCACAGAGGAGTCCTTCACAGCCATGGACACAAGTGAGTTATTTAAACGGTAGCCATTTAGCTTCATCTGTAGCAAATTACATGGACAATAGGAAGAAAAGGTCAAAGTCCTATATCGGTGGCATTTAAGCCAACAGAATGTGGAGGGCAAGGGTCAGAATCCCAGTGACCTGAAAGATATTGGGGATTCCTGTGAGTTTAAAAGTACAACCATGAGCTCCTACTGCATTCCACACCTTACACCCCCTCTATCTCTTTCTCTTTTTTTCTTCTTTCTGAAGTGCGTACTCAGCCCACTGTAGAGGCGGGCAAAGGTAACCCAAGTTTGCCACTGGAAGCACCTGCATGTTATCCTTACCATCAGATATTAGAAACAGAAAAAGAGCTTAGCTTAGATGTTGCCTTTTGTATAATTGTCCCTGCATGTTACTAAGTTAGCATGTCTGAAAACTTCCTGTGTAAATAAATAGGGTTTAAGTGTGACAGACTTCCATGGCATCTGCAAGCAACCATGCTTGTGTCCTGTTTTGAGAGAATAGGTTACTCTTATTGCAACATAGTTTAAAATATCTGGTTTCGTAAATTAGCTGTGCTTGCAGTATTTACATCCTTGTATTTGCTTTCTTCAAATGAACATATTTTCATTTGAAGCCTCGAGCATGATGCTTGTGAATGCGTATGTTTCAGTCCAGTACTAACACAGTTTATATATAGCTACTGATAAACTTATGGATTGTGTATGTACGTAACTAGAATTTTATTTAAATACTGTGTGCCGTAGTGCTGTGATTCAGAGTTGGTCAATTTATTGACTCTGAACTTAACTCAGAATCTCAGGATTGAGAGGTGTTGCAACGTGTTTTTACTCGGCATGCAACTTTCTCTGTAAAACGGAGGCTATGCAGTTTTTACTGTATGGCGACTATTGTGGTGTGTATATGTGTTGTCTCACTTTTTCCATGTTCTTTCAGGCCCCACAGAGCCCCCTCACCCAACCTCCCCCATCACTCAGTCTCCGCCTCCCCCGTTTCACAAGGGTACAAGTGCACTCCCTGTGTCCCCCTTCTATCCCAAATATCTGCACATATTGCTCTGCCTTGCAAAAAATGGTCAATCTCAGCAAAGGAGTTGGTTCTTTTCAAATAATAGTTTAATTATTGGCTTTAATCAACTTTTTAAAAGTTCAGTAAAGTAGATGTCTATTTTTCTCTCACCTAACTGACTCGTTTGATTTCTTTTAAAAGACTAATAAAGTCCTCACTGAGATGACCATTTTTAGCAACTATATAACCAACCTGTTTCTATGTGGTGGCAGGATTTTATTCACTACTCTGACACTATTCTTTTACATTACAAAAGCAGTGTTGCCATGTATTGTATAGTGGGACATTTTTCTAAAACTAACATACTAAGTGGGACAGAAACAGCCAGATGTTACCTGAATGTAGTAGATTTGTAGGCACCAGCTTTATCCTGAAGACTGGAATATTGTATGATTATTTCTTTAGAATGTTATTTTTACTCCTGTACTTAAGCTGCCTATCATTATTTCAAAGGTTATTTCATATTAAGGTATTTTAAGGAGTTGGGAAGGTGACTTTTGAATTAAAGCCCTTGATTTTTATTTTTTTTCTCTCTTGTGTGCTCAGTGGCACCTATAGGCCCTGCGTTTGGCACAGTTAACACATCTGTGTCGGAGGACGGTGCAGTGATCAGTTGGGATTACTTTGGACACCATAAGAATGTATATGTGGAATATATTGTAGAAAACAGTAAGGCTTCACTTTGTATTTGCAGTCATCTTAAAACAGTGCATGCAGTGATTGGCTTTCTGTAATTGAATCAGTCTGATCATAAATACTGTCCCTGAAAATAGGTCCCTGAATCTAATTCCTCTCCATCCACTACACCAATTCTAGGTAAAGAGGACTGGAAAAAGGAGTTGGTTAACGGTTCACACTGGCATATGATAAAAGGTTTAAAGCCGGGGACGTCCTATAGAGTGCGCGTGGTAGCTAGAGACCCGGCCGACCCGACTGTCCACAGCACTGGGGAAGTGTTGGTTGCGGTGCCAGGTGAGGCGGCATGCCTCAGGATAGATGGTCTTTGTGTTGTTTAATTTTGCCCGTGTCATTTTCTCATCCCCTCTCTGTTTAAGCACTTACTCATTATCAGACATACGATGCTACATTCAGATGTGAATGTACGGTAGTTAGTTTGCTAGTTAGTGTACCAGCATGTCGCCATCAAGTTGGTCTAATGCATGTCAATTAAAACCATTACTAAGAGGTCCATTATTTTACTGTTGTGGCTTTTGTTTGTTTTTGTCATGTTTACAGCGGCTCATCATTTCATATTAACCCATTTTAAAATGTCATTTGTGTTTACAGCATCTTTCAATCTCAGTGTTGCTCAGCATGAAGAAAACAGACTACACTCTTTTTTTAGCAACTTGGATTGAGATTTGACTTGACAGCTATTGCTTACAATTTGTCTCATCTTTCCTCACTATCTGTGTGTTCAGCTGTACCCAGCCGGCAGGTTGACATTGCCACCCAGGGATGGTTTATTGGACTGATGTGTGCCATTGCTCTTCTCATCTTGGTCCTACTCATAGTGTGCTTCATCAAGAGGAACAAGGGTGGCAAATACCCTGGTAATGTGCACATTTTCACTGTAATTTTAAGTGTATTGACATGTGTGGATGAAATATTGAGGAAATAAACTGTGTAATCTTCAGTGAAAGAGAAAGAAGATGCTCACCAAGACCCCGAGATCCAGCCCATGAAGGAGGATGATGGGACGTTTGGAGAGTACAGGTGAGAGAACAGACAGTAAAGGCTAAGATAGGACCACACCATACATTAGTGTGTGTAAGATTTCTTTTTTCATTCATTGTGTCCTGACTTGCCTGTTTGTATGTAGAACATTTTACCAGGCTGCAGAGACACTCTCCCCACCAGACTTCATTACCAAACACTCCATAGAGGCAAGGAAAAGATCTGCACTACTGTTGATTCTTATAATGACCAACTCACCTGCACACTGGCCATCTAATCAACAGCTTTATATAATGCATAACAAGTAATCTAATCTCTGGCTAAGTCACTTTGTAACTGTTCTCAAAAAGATTGTAAAACAAATTCCATCACATTTGACAGTTTTCCATCACATTTCCACATTTTTGTAGGAATATCTAGAATTCTATAAAATCTAGAAGGCTACTCAGGATTTTGGAGGCCTACAAGTTGGTATAAAGTAGTTGCTTTGAATGAACTATGTAATAACTTAATATGGATATCATTGTGCTTTAAATGTTTCCATATGCATGCTTTGTCATGTCTGTGTCTAAAGTGCATAAAAGACACTCATTGTGGCTCATGAATTGCTTTTCATATGTCCTTCCATTCTTATCTTTGTTGTTTTTTTGCGAGTTTAGGTCTATGGAGAGGTAAGACGAGATGTGGCATAAAAACGCCATGCATGCAAGCAATGTTTCTGACTTTGGTGCAACTAAAAGCAAGGAGAAAGCACATCAACTGATCTGGTTTTACTATGTCATCATTCTCACTGGCATAGTCAAAACCATAACCACAGTCATGACATTAACACTAAAATTTAACATTTAAAAGTACTGCTTCTATTTCTATAGCTTCATTTAATTTTTAAGATGCAAATGCATTGAGCTTGAAAATGGAGTCGAAATGTATGAGATTGTAGAGCTTGCATAGTATTAACAGGAATTGGACGGTTTTTAGACCAAATGAACATACTGACAGATGGTAACCGGTATCTTTGGGGGGGGGGGGTGCATTTTTGATTATTGCATGTAAACTGAAAGCATATTGGTTGATTTTATTCCAAATATTGTACATAAAGGTATTGCAAGAGACTGAACAGCACGCATTTGCAAAATCCCCTTTAGCAGTGGTCACTAACCCTAAAACTGCACCCAGGCTTAAAACAGCACTAACACTATAGATAATACTATACAATGCTATAGCTATGTTTTAGACATTCCATTGTTTGGCCGTTGTGCATTATAATAACACTTTAGTAAGCAGTTGTGTACCTGTTGGCCTATGGCACAGGGGCCCTACAAGAACATTTGTGCTACACTTGAGCCCAAACTGTGTACAAAACACAACAGCAATATATGTGTTTATTATATGTGGCCTTTGTATGGTGGAAAAGCCAGACTACTCATGTAAAATGCTAATGCTTGGATAATAGCCTGTCCTCTGTGGCACCATGGTTTCTGACCACTGCAGAAAAAGTTCAATAAACTGCCTAAATTGTTTTCTCAATAACCTTCCTTCCAACCTTTCCCTACCCTGTTATAGTGACACAGAGGACCACAAGCCGCTGAAGGGCAGTCGGACGCCGTCCAATGGGACGGTGCGCCGTGACGAGAGCGACGACAGCCTGGTGGACTACGGGGAGGGCGGGGACGGACAGTTCAATGAGGACGGCTCCTTCATCGGCCAGTACAGCGGCAAGAAAGAGAAAGACACGCACGAAGGCAACGAGAGTTCTGAGGCCCCATCGCCCGTCAACGCCATGAACTCGTTTGTCTAACAAAGGGGCCGCGGCCTGGCTGCGATGGTTGCTATGGCCCACGCCTTGTCACCCTGGCAAATGTGACCATGGGGACTGTCTCTGCGGTGACACTTGCTAAGGTGACAGTCGTCGTGGACACCTACTCTCACCATGGTGGCTGTCACTTCGGTGGCCATCCCCATGGCTGCCTGTCACCAAGACTGCTGATAACGCCCTCATCTCCACACCCGCCAGCCCCTGTCACACTGTGACCTCCTCTGATCAACACACACTCAACATGGCAAATGACCGAACCCCGCCGCGCCCCATCGAGCATTGAAAGAAGGTGTGAAACGAGGGATGCAAGGACTCTGAGAAGGAGAGAGGAAGCAATATAGAAAAGCAGAAGGAATGTACCAGAAGAGTTGTACCACTCAGACTGAGCAGAAGTGGCCACGTGTGTGTGCGTGTGCGTGCGTGCGTGCGTGCGTGTGTGTGTGTGTGTGTTAGTGGCATTTGATCTCCTTTGCAAACATACTAAACATGATGTATCCAAATATATATTTTATCAAAGTACAGTACACAACCCGCAGGCAGGCAAATATGCATTGAATCACACTCATGAACACCTGCATGGAGTAAATCATGATTCTATTAAGCATTTTACCATCCTCGTGTCAGTTGTTGCAGAGGTGAGCTGTGTGAGACTGTATATGGTGCACGCCTACTAGTGACTGGATTATGCCTCTTTTATTGTGTTTTTTTTTTGTTTTGTTTGTTTTTCAGTCAAAGTGTTCAGTGGCGTATGATATATAGAAAAAATGGCAGCAGTGTCTTTATGGACACTGCTGTGAAATGTGTGACTCAAAGTAGAAGCTAGCATATGTCTTTTTGAGACAGATGAACTGTTTGTACATATGTAATAGAATAAGAAGAAAGCTATATTTCGAGGTCAGGGATGCCCCTTTGTAGTGACTGGAAAACCTGGCTAGAACCACTTTGAACTCAGCGTTTGGTCACTCCTTATCACACCTGCCAGCCAGCCAGAACTCCCACATCCTATTCCAATCGGCCCGTTTCTAGCCTCGTGTTTTCTCAAACTTGTTCTTTGCTTGCATTTTTTTTCTTGCTTTTCTTTCTCCGATCTGTTCCTTTTACACCAAGCCTATGCTTCTTGTTACTGAGCACTAACTAAACACAAGTGGAGGTGTGATCCAGTGTCGTCGTCAAGTGTTTCCTCCCCAAATCGTGGCCACTGTGCCGATATTTGTTTTTAGGTTATGGTATTGGCTGAACTAACCCCTGTCCCGACCTTGTTTTCAATAGCATTTCCACCGATCTGCTGTGTTTGATGGCAGAACAGAGAGAATAAGATGTTACATGTAGAGGTTTACTGACAGTAGACACTGTAGTTTCTGGATATTTAGATGTCGATGATCAAGAACCTCTCAGCACGGTTTCTAGTGCCTTTGTAGAGAACAGTGACTTACATCCATAGAATTACATTACAATTACCCTCATCATATACAGGACACACCTGGGCTCAGTGCAGTTTATATAGTCCATCAATACAGTACATACAGAATAATATCCCATCTTAATCTAACGACAACTTTAAAGGCTATGCGAGTATTCAAGAGTACATTAAACAAAAAATAAGCTCTAAGGGGTTCCGCTGATGTTGAAGAATTTTGTTAATTGACAATAAGACCCTTTATTGTGAGCTATGTGGTCATTGAGGATTGTGAAACATTAACTTTAAATGGCCTCGTTGAGTCTTTCAATAGTTTTCAACAGGAAATTCTAGAAATTGATTCAAAAATGACCTTTTTAAGTCGTACGCTGGCATTAGTCATAAGGGATAATTTTCAGCTATTATGGCCTTGTCGACAATCATACACCCGGTTTTCATCAGCCCGTGTAACAGACCAGTCCACACCATCTGGCTAAGAAGTAAAGACTGAAGAAATGTGTGGTATTTTAAAACGAGTAGGAAACTTCAGAGCATGGACGCCTTGTGAGATGTCGTCATGTGTTCATTTCAGACATTGTCCTCCTAACACATTCATCTTGAGGAGGAGCTGCTGCCCAGCAGCACTTAACTACTGCCAACCTACTCACCAGGTAACTGCCAACAGGAACCAGACTCACCATCTGGCTATTATCAGAATGGGACTAACTGTTACTGGTAGCACTTAGAAATGAAGGGGTCGGAAACTTGCATAATGAATACTGAATGTGGAAACAAGTGTATGTTTATGTGAATGAAAATAATTGCTTGTTTCACTGCAAATGGTAAAACACACTGGTGACTTTGGTTTATGCATTTAACCTTATATCTGTGTATGTTGTCACGTTTTGAGCGCAGCACTCAGTGAGTTTTATATTCCTGTAAATGAATGAAGCTTGTGTGTGAATGTTTGGGTGCATGAGTGTGTGTATGTGTGTGCGCGTGTGTATGTGCAGCACATGCATGCTACTGTGTTACAGCGTGCGTGATGTATACTATCGCTTTCAATTTCCATGGATAACCGTCTAATTCTGATGTGTGTCCTGCAGTCTGCTCTCAACAGGAGATACAAGACTTTTTTTTTTTTCCAGAGAACATTTCCACGTCTTAGGTTTATCATAACTTGCATCAAGTTTTTAGGTTTGCGATGTGTCAGCTTTCCCGTGTAGATATTTTTGTTGTATTTTGTAAATAATGGCTTGAATTGAGCGTAGATGTGTTGAGGTCAGAGGTGAGAGCTTTGACCTCAATTGACCCTGCTGCATTATGGGTAGGAGGGCGTTGTGTGAGATGAGACTATTTACAGTTTTCACTCGTTCATTTGCTGTGAAATTTCTTTAATTTCTTTCATATTTTCTTTTTTTTAACTTGCCAGGTGGATTTGCTAGCTCAAATGTTTAGCCTATCAGGTATCAAAGGAGATTATTTAACTTGTGACTGAGCTCTTGTGACACCTGTATTGTTTCTGTCTCTGACAGTTCATGCATCTTTTTTTTCTGTATTTTTTTTATAAAAAAGGTACACACTTCAACAAGAGGTATCACTCACACATCTGTGTGTCTAGTTTACAACAACAACATCTGGTGTCTGAACACGGCACACTGGAAAACTGTTGCCCTAAACTAGACATCAGGTGACACTAATGCATCCTTTTTAAGAGTGTGCATCTAAAAAAACAAACAAAACTGTAATTTGGAGCATACAGAAGGATGGCCGGCATGGAACAGATAAGCTGACTGGCACATCGGAGTGTGAAAACCCTGGAAACAATGTACTAGTGACTGGTGAACATACAGTAGGATATACAGTATATGATATGATATAATATGACATTCTGGTTAATGTTGAAGCTACACGAGAAGCATGAAAGGCTGTCAAAATGGTTTACTCTACAATATAATATTGCAAAATATTTTGTATTTTAAATGAAGTTTAAAAAAATGAAATAAATGTTGGTTTCAGGATTTCAAAAGTCATGTTTTTTTTTTCTTTGTGGTCATGCATGCAGTGCAACATACTAAAGTGTGTGTGTGAGTAGCTCCACCCAGTGTATGAAAATGGGAATTGTTTTTTTTGTTTGTTTTTTTGCCATGGAGAGAGATAAACCCCCAAAAGTTAATCCATTAAAGATTAACATGCGTTTGCCGTGTTAGTGCATGCGCAGTGGGCCTGTCTTTTATTCTTCTTGAAAGAGCTCTACGGTATGGTTTCTATGTTTTCTTTCCAAGAGGACAGCCAATCACAAAATCTAACTGCAGATTAAAACGTCAATCTGAAAATTCTAAACTTAGATTAGATAGATTAGATTAGAAAAGAGATTTAAAGTATTGAAAAAATCTAAGATAAATAATAAATTTATGTAGGTAATGCTAATGTGTATATTGTCTAAACACAAAGGTGGACTATTTATAACCATCATGCAGCTATCTTTTTCCAAAGAGTCTCATTGTAGAGGATAAATTCATATCACATATAGTCACGCAGCTGGTGTCTGGAATCATTAATTATTAATTGATATGAAGGTCATTTAGGATTCAGAGCACATGTAGGGGAGCAAGATATGGACAATAGAGTCTATGCACCTTTCCTAAATTTTCCTACGGCCTAACTAAAGCCTATATTAATGCGCCTGAATATTCCCATTAAAACCTATTGCGTGTGTCCAGGTACATAGACTCATTGCATTTCTTACACTTGCTGGTAAATCAAATAATAGGTAGGCTACGAAAGTAATCCATTCATCTTAAAAGAATTCCTGTTCTCAGTTTATTAAAAAGCTCAACTTTAGTTTCCGCAGAGGTTTTATTTCACTTGTCTGGGATGCGTAGCACCATGATGCTCACATCCCTTCCATCCTCCCTTTCTCGTGGACCAATCGCAGCCGCATCCTCGTTGCCACACAGAGGTGTCACTCCGCTGCTGTCCTCCAATAGAAAAGTTGCGCTGAACGGGACGCTCCGGCGGGTGGGCTGTGGGATGATGCGGTTCGGGTCCAGGTGTGCCATGCGGACAGTGTACTGAAATCCCCCCTTTTCTGCCTCAAAGGTAAGAACCACACCACATGCGAGTGTGTGCATGACCTAAGTGGCTCTTGTGTCTGGAGTTGAGTGAGGATAAACCGGAGTGTGTTCAGCGCTGTAGTGCAGAAGTGGACCGGCACAGGAGTACCGCAATGCAGAGCAGTGAATTACCGGTGCCGCTCAGTCGTCATTGGGGTGAAGTGATGTAAGGGTGCTGCGCAGTTGCTCTGTAGAGGCTGCATTGGGTTTTTTTAAATGACTGCGACAAAGTGAGCGCTGTACAATTTAAAATGTTTTTTGCTTCTCATCCTGCACTTGTAGTCATGGAAGGCACATGCTGATCTAAGAAAGTGTGTTTCAGTGGGGCAGGGAGGAGACGCAAGGTGGAAAGAGTCAGATACTGAATGCGTCAAGGGCGCAGGAAGCTGCTGGGTGCACCATGCCATATCTGTGGTAAAGGACTGACTGTCCTTCATTGGCAGGAGGGCAACTCCCTTATAAATCAGTGTCTTAAAGGTTGTATAATATAGGGTACTCTAATAAAGTCTGTAGCTATTGAGTCTACAGTCACATTTAAGTATAAAATATATTTGGTTTGAAACTAAATTAAATATTGCAATAACTATTACGACATTGATCCACATATATCATCAGAATATGAATTTTTTTCACTGCCTACAGTGTCCACTGGACTATAAC
The DNA here is from genome assembly GCF_004916995.1 of Morone saxatilis. Lineage (NCBI taxonomy): Eukaryota > Metazoa > Chordata > Actinopteri > Moronidae > Morone > Morone saxatilis. The sequence goes on along the minus strand of NW_023339652.1, from coordinate 10,939,057 downwards.
AGAAAAATACAAAATGTACCAGAGACCAAGAATAATTTAGCCACTCCCATTTTAGATGTCAGAAATTAAGAAAACTGTCATGGCTGCAAGATGTTGAGAGAAAAGGGGATACTTCTCCCCTCACGTCCTCAACATGAGGCCGTATTTTCTTATGACATATTCTAGCTTGTGTGGTGCAGAAGAGCTAGAACCAGCACACTCACTCACAAACAAAGAACTCAAACAAATCAAAGGAAGCACTTTCATCAAGTCTCCTCTAACCCAAACAGCATTATTCATCCTCTTGTTGAATTCAGTCTCGACTTTCAATGGGATTTTTCTACAAACACGGTTATTCAGGCGGTCACTAAGACACTGAGCTTAATACATGTGCTGACCTAAATTTCACTGCCCTGTCCAAAGCGGATCTGTGATGGGATTATTGCGAGAGGAAACACATGAAAACACACTCCGATGAATTGATTAGAATTAGTGGTAGAACAGATTGCTGCAACAATAATCTATAATGCCAAGGTATAGCCTTGGCTTCATAGATTATTGTTGTAGCAAATATATATATATATATTTATATAATAGTGTCCTGGAAGCTTGAGGTCTAAACTTTATTGATTTTTGAATATGTTATCTCACTCTTTGTTCTTTGCCTACTCCCTCTCAAAGATAAACAGTCTGAAGACATACAGCCATTCAAATGCAGGATAGATGCAGCCACCCACTGGTATACTGTGGTGATATTATTGTTGAGTCATCAAGAGTGCATGTATACTGGGTGTAAGCCTCTGCTCTCCCTCTTTCTATTTCTGTGTGCTTGAGACAAACGTGGCTGCTGAGGCACATGGGAGGAGGCTGTCTGGCAATTTTTACCCTTTTTTTCTATATCTTCTCACATCCACAACAACTCAGCAAAGACTGTCCGGCTGCTCCTCTAACTGGAGGATAGACAAGCATTTGCCACAATATTTACCTCAAAAACTTACCATTAAATACATTTTTTCTTTAAATTCATATTAAATAGTAAGTTTATACTTTTTTTCACCCCCCAAAGAAGAAGTTACCATTTGTTTTTTTCTATGTAATATTACGTTTATTTCCCAGAATTTTTGCGTTTTGGACACTTGCATATCTAAACATTTCTAAGGGAAGATTGCTGTGGGTTTATTGTTCCTGACCATATGCCCTTGGCCTGTGACACTATAGGACGATTATCAGATGTAGGTTTTGTCCAAAAGCTCTGTGATGCATTTTGGAGTCAGCTGAGGCATGTAGAGCGTAGTGTATCCTCATCCACGAACACAAACTTCAAGAAATCACAGCTGTGCTCTACAGTAAACAATATATTAATGTTGTGTTAATGTCATGCTGGACAAGTGAAAGACTATAACTGGCCGATCCTAAGTCCTGCCCCTTTTTGCTCTGAGGTCTGATAACTATTGAGCAAGCCTCTGTCAACTTTCTCTTTTTCTGCCTCTGATTGGCTAGTACTCATTTGCCTTCATCGGTTTGGTTCAGGTTTTGGTTGGTATAGGCATGAGGAGTGAGATTAATTGGGGTTAGGATGAAAATGTCTGGGTAAGCCTCCTGGAAGCGCATCCTAGAGGGTACTGTTTGTCCTGTTTGACATTGAAAGTTGAAACACTGCAGTCACAGCAGTGCTGCCATCTCATCCTGCAGAAGTGATGTGTAAGCATGTGTAACGGCACAACAGGGGCCGTCTTCTGCAGTGCTACCTTATGTTTTGTTAACAGACAGCCTTATGTGCAGAACTGTGTCTCTGCCGGTGCATGCCCTGGTGGATGTGTACGCGCTTTGCATGACTACTTGTAGTGTTCTGCTGAGTCACTCACATCCTGCATCATTTATATACACCAGGAGGATTCCAGCTAGTTCTGCACTCAGTTTCTAGTGTGGATAGTGATGCACAGTCATCAGTCTGGTATTATATCTTAAATGTGTTATTATAATAATAATAATAATAATACACTGTTGCCACAATAAGGGCTGATCATTTTACACACGATGTTCTAAGCAGCAGTTCTGTTTCTGACAGCCTCAACTCTTTTTTTGTTTCTTATTCAGCCCTCTCCAGTTCATGTCCTGCCCATCGTTTTTTTATTTGTGTCCCTCTGCACATCCACAAAACTCACGTGGCTGCGGTAAGTCGGTTTTCTGACTGTCATGGCTTCCACTGCTTTGCTGCTCCTGGCCCTCTCCTCCTCCTTCTCCCTCACAGGTAAGAGGCACAGTGATGCCTAAAAATGTTCCCCCCAAAATTCCTAACAAGAATGTCAGTAGTACCTGCGCATCATTAGCTAACATGACTATGTTTTTGCTTTGCAGTGGCAGTCCTATTTGGTGAGCCCAGAATTTATGGAGGTGAGTTCAGTTTCTCGGATTTGTTGTCCAAATGAGTCAGGACAAAAAAAACACTGCACGCAGCACAATGTTAAAGGGTGATTTGTAATTAGCACAGAAGCTAATTGTTGTGTAAAATTTGTCAGAGGATGCTACTGGATATGGCCCCATCTTTGAGGAGGAGCCTGTAGATGTGGTCTACACTGAGGACTCACCCGATGGGAGAATCTCTATGAACTGCAGGGCAAGGGCTAATCCACCAGCTACATACAGGTTATACACACTAAAGATTTTCATTCAAATCATTAATGCTGTATATTTTATCTATCGTATATCGATTTAGATTTATATAGATACAGATTAGAATTGTTTTGTATTACTGCCAGGTGGCGCCGGGATAACTGGGAAATCAAGCTGATGGAGCAGCCGGACGAGCACTACAGCCTTGTGGGGGGGAACTTGGTTATCACCAACCCCAGACAAAATAAACATGCTGGGACATACATCTGCGTGGCCAGGAACATCTATGGCACCGTCATCAGCAAGGAAGCCAGGGTCAAGTTTGGATGTAAGCATTTGAACCCTGTTAGTCTTGGCTGGCACCAGGATTTTTTCTCTGCTGGTGCTAAAGGGGAGCTTGACCAATACGTGGAGTGCTTATTTTTTCAATAAAAGCAACTATGGTACACAGCACATTCAATACAAATATAGTTTTTAATTAAATCTGGCCAAAGAATATTCAACAAAATAGCTACAACCCTAATACAAGTGACCACAAGGCAATGGCAGTGTGTTTCAGATGTCTCTAGGGTTAGGCCACATTGGATGCTGATTCGAATTCGTTCCTATTTTGATCTCAATTTATTCTCCCCAAAAGTAGTACTAAAAAACGTAAAAGTTTAGTCACCTATCCCTTTTATAATTGAAATTGTGGGCATAAATGAGCTAGATGTGGATATGGAGGTTTTGTGCTACATATATTGTAAATCTACCTTTCAGTTCTTCAAGAACCACCAACTTATCACCCACTCTAATTTTGCCTTGAATTACTGTCATCTCAGTTTTGACCTGAAGTCAAATTGAACGGGTCTTCAAATTGACCTAAAAGATACAATGTTAAGAATATCAAAACTGCCCTTCCTGTTTGAAGTTTGAGTTAGTGTGTTTATCCTTTTTTATTTTCTCCTCATGTGCGATGTAGTTGTGGAGGAATTTCCCCAGGAGGAAAGAGACCCAGTGTATGTCAAGGAAGGACAGGGAGCTGTTCTGCTGTGTGCCCCTCCAAAAGCCTGGCCAGGTATGTACAGGTCTTCATGTCTCCATCAGATAAGTCAGTCTTGTGAAGATAACAATGACAACTTTTTCATGTCCCTCTGTCTTTTCCTTTACAGAGGAGGTGACCTACCGCTGGATCTACAACGAGTTCCCAGTTTTCCTGAACACAGATCGCCGTCGGTTTGTATCCCAGAAGACGGGGAACCTGTACATCTCCAAAGTGGAAGCTCAGGATGCAGGAAACTACTCCTGCTTTGTTTCCAGCCCCATCATCGGGAAAAGTGTCTTCTCCAAGTTCATCCCCCTCATCCCCTCACCCCCTGATGATGGTTAGTAGAAGCTAGTTGTGCTGCAGCTTAACAGTAAAAATCTCCATATAATATCCAACATATGTTGCAGACTTAATCACAATTAAGGGATATATGTATTACAGAAAAAGACACACTATCTCTTGCAACATTTGGATAAAATGTACTTTTTTTGGCCTCAGGTGAGGAGAGAAAGTACCCAGCAGACATCAGGGTGAAGTTCCCAGATACTACTGCCATGCTGGCCACTAATATTACATTGGAGTGCTTTGCTCTGGGAAAGTAAGTCTCCATGTGTCTTCTCTTGATGTACTGAATTATTGAAGTACAGGGGCTCATGAGATTTATGCTTTCACACAGACACTGGATTATTTGAAGATAACTGTTGATATGTGCATTTGTCACCTTTTATTGAAAGTTTGAGTTCAATTGTAATTTAAGTTTGTCTGAATTCAGTCAATTTGTTTTTTTTTGTGTCTTTTTAGTCCCATCCCTCATATTGTTTGGAGGAAGGTTGACGCCACTGACCTCCCACCAAATCATGAGATCAGTGAATCAGGAGCTGTGCTTCATCTGTACAATGTACAGTATGAAGATGTGGGAGGATATGAGTGTGAAGCCATCAACACTAAAGGAAAGGACTGGTACAAGGCCTGGGTGTATGTGGAGTGTAAGTGATGTTAGATTGTAGAGCGTACTCAGTGTAGAGATTATTTCTTATAATTGAATCTGCGCATGACGTTCCTTTGTGAGCTAAAAATAGAAATAAATAGGTATTTTGGACAGCACTAATGCAACAAATGGCACTTTTGTTTTTGTAGCTGCTCCAGAGTGGGCGGAAACCATCAACAACACTCAGATTGACATTGGCTCAGAGCACACCATGCGCTGTGTGGCGTCAGGAAAGCCGTTCCCCTTAATCCGCTGGTACAAAGATGGATATATGGTAAAATGTCATACATATTGCCACCTTCCATGAAAGACATTGTGGAGTACATGATATCAGCTTAGTTTTTGTGCTTTGAAACCATACTCGAGTTTACATTTGGGTTGTGTGTGTCTATGTGTTTTCCAGTATGGGAAGGGGGAGCTGAAGTTTTCCAGTCTCACTTTCGATGACTCAGGAATGTACCAGTGTATCGCTGAGAACTACTGGGGCATCAAATACGCCAACGCTGAGCTGCGAGTCATTGGTGAGTCAGTTGTGTTTTAAACAGTTTCAAGGACAGGACACAAGCTGTAAAAATGAACTGCGTATTGATGCACAATAATCTAAATTCCTTTTTGCTAGAGGAAAGGTAAGAGTGGGGACAATTACAACAATTCACAATTTAAATCTCTCTTCAGCCTGTGCTCCTACATTCAAGTTTAACCCTGTGAAGAAGCAGCTTCTTGGAGCTAAAGATCGTCGTGTTGTGATCGAGTGTAAACCCCGCGCTGCTCCTAGACCGCGGTACACCTGGACAAAGGGCAAAGAGCTCCTGTACAACAGTTCACGGTCAGTCCAACTTATAATATACTCAACAATAACTTGGGGTTGCAGCCACTAAACTTAACTAATGTTTTAATTTGTAGCATTTCCATCCTGTTCGATGGGAGTCTGGAGATCCTCAACGCCACCAAAAATGATGAGGGCCTCTACACCTGCTTTGCTGAGAATGACAGAGGAAAGGCCAACAGCTCTGGCTATCTCACCATTACGGGTTAGTCAGTATGCGCATACGTGCATACAGTGAACATTAGCTGTATTCTTGGATTTGTATAATGGTTTAAACTTTATTTGTGATGCTTCTTTTTCCTAGAGGCTACCAGCATCACAGAAGCACCTGAAGACACTGAGGTAAAGGTTGGTGATGAGGTGATTCTGAGGTGTGCTGCTTCATACGACCCCATGCTGGACATCGCATTCATCTGGGCCATAGATTACAGGGTCATCGACTTTAACGCTGAGTGGCAACACTATGAACGTGTTATGGTAGGGTGATGGTTCATCCTAGCCTCATTTAACATCTTAACCTCTAAGATGTCTCCCAATTGGTCCCTTGACACCCTGCTGATATAATGACGATTTAACAGCCCTACGTATTTTCCTTCTTCGTTTTTCTTTCCCTTCCTCTTTTATGTCCTTGTCTTTGCCTGCTGTTGTCCAGAGTGATGATGGCAGCGGTGACCTGAGAATAATGAATGCCCAGATTTGGCACGAAGGTCGCTACACCTGCACAACTCAGACAGTGGTGGACAGCGACACGGCATACGCTGATCTCAAGGTTGTAGGTCAGTCGATCGTAGATACTTTGATTATTTTTTATTTCTGATCCCATTTTAGTATTTCGATTGATATTCGTATCCAGAGTAAATATACAGTCTGTATTGCTATTTTCATTATATATTTAACTCCCTAGCCATTTGTCTGAATATGTACCTTTCCTCCCTAATCCAGGTGTTCCTGGGCCTCCGGGTGTGATCCGGGTGGACGAGATCGGGGACACGTGGGTGAAACTGTTGTGGACCAAAGCAGGGGATCATAACAGCCCCATACTCTACTACACCATCCAGACCAGACACTTCTGGGCTCTGAATGAAGATGACTGGAAGGACGCCAGCACCTGTGAGTACTGATAACTGCCAGCAGGGGGCCAAGTCGCTCTGCAGTTTGGATTAACTCGAGCATCATGACAGCATTATGACCTAATGTGATCTGTTCGTTGCATGTTTTTAGTAGCATTGCATAATCAGAGACAGCAAATGTAGCACAATTTTTAGAATTGAATCAAATTGACATGACATTCGTGTCTTTTTCAGCACCAACCTTTCTTGATGGCAGTATGGAGAAGGCAGAAGTGACAGACCTGTACCCCTGGATGGAGTATCAGTTCAGGATCATCGCCACTAACGAGTATGGCTCCGGAGAGGCCAGCATCCCCTCCCTCAAGATCAAAACCTGGGATGCTGGTAAGGAGAGAATGCTAGTTACCTTTTAGTCAGAAAGTAAGTACAGGTGTGGGGTAAAAAAACTCTGATGACCTTTGTTCTTCTCAGCTCCAGTGGTTGCTCCCACTGATGTAGCAGGTTATGGAACCAGAAATGGTGAAATCATCATCACATGGACAGTGAGTAAGCCCTCAGTTCACATGACACCATAAATACTTACACACATCCCTGCATTACAAAATCTAAGAGTTGTTTTTTTCTTTCTTTTTCTCTTTCCACTCCTGACCCCCTTAGCCTGTGCAGCCATGGTATTTCTATGGCAAAAAGTTTGGCTACATTGTGGAATTCAAGCCTCGTGACGGTTACGATTGGTTTCCCCAGACCATTTCAGACCCTGAGACAAGGCGTTTTGTTCATCGGGACCCCACATTCATTCCCACTGAAGATGATTTCCAGGTCAGAGAGTTTCAGGTGAAGATCAAGTCATTTAATTTGAAAGGAGACGGACCGTACAGCCTCACCAAGACCATCTTCTACCCAAGAGATGGTGAGGATTGTGTTTTACAGCTTGGTTTAATTTTATGTTTCCATTTGGAAGAATACTGTAAAGGGTGTGACACTAAACTTAGAGCAGTTGGCCAACTTTTTCTCTTTTCTCATCCATTTGTCTGAATTCTGTAGTCCCTATAGAGCCTCCAACAGACGTCTATGCCCGGCCGGTGTCCTCCACCGAGGCTGTGGTGTGGTGGTTGCCAGTAGTCGATACTGGTACAAGCCTGCAGCAGTACATTGAGGGATACCAGGTACAGAGCTTTTACTGAACAACACACACTGAAGAATTACACAAAGACATACTAACTGTTTATCCAGCTCTTTAACTTTTGATTGAACCTACTGGATAAAGATATACATTTCAATTATCATCTTTCTTCTAACCAGGTCAAATACTGGAGAAAGTACGATGATCCGGAGCCGGGAGCAAACCGTATATTTGTTCCAGCCACAGTCAATCAGACCAGGTTGGAGAACATGCTGCCAGACTCCCACTACCTCATTGAGGTCCGTGCCTTCAATGGAGCCGGCCTTGGACCCCCTGGTGAACACTGTGAGATGTTCACAAAGAGACCACGTAAGAGCAGTTACTCACAATCTATGGGCAATAAACCGCTATAATGAGAGCTATCTTATTAGAATGATACACAGATGTAGAAGTAGAAACAATTTTCTTTTGTTTACAGCACCACCAGACCCTCCCAGGATGTGGCGCTATATTAGCTGGACAGGACAGTGGTTGTATGTGTGGTGGGATCATATCCAGTATGACTGGTTTGGCAATATTTCCTTCCCACTGTACTACAAGGTGGGTGTGGGAAGCTTTGCTATTATCTTTTTTGCCCAATAATACATTTTTAATTAGATCTGAGACTGACAGAAAAATGTCCCATGCTTTTTGTTTTCCAGGTCATGTTCAGAAAGACAGGGTACATCTACGGGAAAGTTTACATCACTGGCTGGCACTTCATGGACTTCCCCATGCCTCAGGTTGGAGACTATGAGCTGATGGTACGAGGCCGTTATGAAGGAGGAGATGGCCCAGTGAGGAAGATTAGGATTCAGGGTAAGACTAATATAATTTTATGATTGATTTAAAGATGCTTTGTCCTCTTGGTTCATTTGTCTCATGTTGTATTCACTTCCTCAGGTAAAGCATCTATGATCACGCCCACTCTAAGCCTGGTGTCTTTGGTGCTGCTGGCACTGTGCATTGCAGGATTGGAAATTTAAGCCTGCCACAAGTAACATGTATATAATAGACTCTGGGAAGTTATTATGTAGGCCTACTGTAATAAGAGATCCAGTCTTCTTCTCCAAACACTCCTCACCTGATAGTCAGTTAGGATCCTACATCATGCCTCTGCCCTGCATTTCTTCTGTTGTAACACCACACAGGAAGCTGTTGTTCACAAAAAAAAAGACCCGCCACTTTTTATGGACTTACTTCATCTTCTAAATGAACACAGCAGTGCTACTGAGCTGCATAAGACTCCTGCATCGATCGTATCATATCTCTAAGGAGAAGATCTGAAATGTACTCTGTCAAATTCAAATATGTTTTATCCAAGTCAAAGCCAAAACGTTAGACAGGTAATATTTGGTTGGATCATTTAATAAGGCACTTAATTCTTTAATTAAGCTCTCCACATACTGTACTGTAAATGCATTCAGAAAATCCATGTTAAAGTTATTAGCTGTAGTTATAGAGCTGGTTTTTATGTCCTGTTCATCTTATGTCATCCAACTTCCTTTATGTTCCAATCACGGTTTCCTGTGTGGACAAACAGGTAGAATTCAACCCTTAAAATGGGGGAATGTTATTTATAACAAGCACTATAAATTTCTCAGATGGTTAGGTAATCAATAACATATAAAGATAACCACTGTATTTGGTTTGGAATGAGAAGAGAAGGATGAGCGACTAGATTGTATGGATATATAATGTCACTTGTCCAATTTTCTTCTTGGATCACACACTGTATATCATATATTTTAATAGGTTTGTTATTCACTATCATAAGATTCTATATTCAGGAAGGTGTTTTCACTTTTGTTCAACTTTTTTTAGATTCATTTTCTACATTTTCAATGGTGCTGTATGACAGGTACAAAGGATGCTTTCTTCATGTTAATTAAAGTATTCATTCTAACCAGAATCACATGCGTAAACAATTTAAGTATGAGTTTTAGCTGCACCAATGAAAGCCATATCACTTTGATGACAATATCCTTAGAGACCAATGATGATTTTTGCAAGTGAAAATGGAATATTTGAATGAACCATGAAACTGTGTTTGGATAGAAACTGCTATATATCACATATGTATACTAATTTCCTTTATGTCAGGCTGCAAAACCATTAAACAGTGCAACAATTTATATTGTCTCATTGGTTGAGTTTTAGTCCATTTCGTGTTTCTTTCCAGTCAGTACAGTGTTAATGAAGTACTTTAATAGGATTATTCAGATATATTTTGTCTTGGTATGAATTTTGAGCAAGAAAATAATTGATTTTATGTTCTTGCTGTACTTTTTAAGGTTTCTCACAGCCTGCAAATTGAAATGTGATGTGTGATTTCAATCAGCAGATGGCAGTATGTCCACGCGCCATTTACCAGTATTAGTCTATCATTCAATCCAATCACAGACACAGGAGTGCACAGAAGGGTTTTTTATTTCCAATCTGAATTGTGTCATATCATCTATAGTTTCAGTAATACTCTGCAGCACTGGAAAAATTTTAGTTTTTTTTTTTCTTGAATGGCCTTGCACTTTCACAGCAATATTATTCTTTTCCACACTAAATGCTCCTGTAGTATTGGTTTGGATGGTAGTAAAGGTTATTGCTTATTTCTTGTATAGTGTAAAAAGCATATCCATATTTTGTGTGATGGTGCTTAGGAAGAAAAAAGGAAAAGGATTTTTTAATGTGTGTGCTTTTGTTTGTGCTTTAAAGGTAGCTTGCTTTCATACTGTACACTAGTCTCTGTGTGGGTGGCTTTTATCTCCCCTGTTTCCACCTCCATTACCAGCATTTCTCGCATTTTACCTCCTTCCCCTCAAACAAATTACCTAGACACAGAGAATCCCAAGTGAGGCTGAAATCAATGCTCCCATCATTTACAAACAGTCACAGCAGATGCACATAGGTGAGTCTCCCATGGCAGGAGAGTGAGTCGTCCTCCAGAGGAGGATATTGAAGAGCCTGTTGTTGTGATACATGGTTCTTTCTGCTTTTATTTACATGCTCTGGTCTGGCTCCTCTGTGGACAATGAATGGCAGCACCATAGTGTGTGCCTTTATTCTATCTCTGTGGCTTGAAGCAGTGCATTACCCCAATCTTTTATGTATAAAATCTCATGTTTTTACAAATGCTTAAAATCCAACATTTTAAGGCAGCCGTTCTGTTAAATCAGATTCTACCTGAAAAGTTTGTGAAGTAAAGGATTTGTTTTTCCACTGTGACTTTGTCAGGCTTACAGTGAAAGGGGACTTCTGACTACATGTTTGCCAAGTCAAATCTCCACAATGTGAAAAACAGTACCCCGTTTTTTGTATGAGGTGCCACTGAGCAAGGCACTTAGGTTAACTGTGGTAGTGGTTGGCTATAACACAGGCAAATACTGTGTGCATACAAAACATGGAAGGCTGCTAATATGCTACTTTATCAGTGTGTGTGTGTTTATTTGTGGTGGCTGTGACTGATATTATGCTAAGATATGTGCAGGAAGCACCCATCTCCCTTTCGGCCTTTACTGTAAATAAGAAAGGTGATTTGGTCAAGTCGCCTGATCAAGAATGCATATGCAAACAAAGCTCTGCCATTGGTTGTGCTGTCAAAATAAAATGCATCCACACAGTGAATGGCGCTTTCAGGAAATTCATCTGAGCAACTGATTTCATGAATATTACGACACGCTGCACGGACGCTGCATTAGGACAGGACCAGCACATGATGTCAATCTTAATTATTTGCCTTAACACATTTTCTGTCGACTTTCATCAACCCCCTCTATCCTGTGTCAGTGTGCACATACAGTATGACATTACCCAAGGTGTCTGCAAGTCCCTGCAAACAAACGCCTACATTTTTATTTATTGTTCTTGCCCAATAAGCCCACTCAGTTTCTGACAGACACCACTAATGCCAGGTGTCAGATACAGTAAATAAACTCCCAGCGATGCAGTGGAATTCAGCTGATTATTTACGTATTAGATATTCCCTTTGCTGCTTTCCATTTGATCAGAAGATGCTCTCTGGCTGTCAGGTTGGACCTGTGATGGTGGGAGCACATAAATAGATTTAATAATAGACCTGGAGCCCTTAGTGCTCAAAGCAGGTTCAGTCTGCGTGATTTCCTACCTCTCACATGTACTCATTGCATTTTTATCAAATCCTCTCAACCCTTTAAGCCCCATTTCAATTCTCTGAATTATCCCCAATCCTTATCCATATACGGTGGCTGTGTTTCTGCACAACAGCACACTATAAATTTAAATATAGAACACATTTTCTATAATTTAGCAGCAGTTTCGAAGCACAAAGGGGAATGCTATGAATACTATAAGCATCAATGGTATGAAAAAGTTCAAAATAAGCTCTGTAAAGCCAGCAAAGAGCCAAACCAGGACATATGCAAAGCAGCCTGCATTAGCTTTCGCACTGGCCCATAAATCACATACATTTGGCAGGGTCCCCCGGCTTGCGAGCTAGTTAGCCCAGACTAGAGAAGCCACTTCTGCTGCTCCCACAGAGCAGAGTGGCCTATCGAGCAACATCAGATGGCTCCCAGGGTTCGAAAAGAGCCACACTAAATCTCCTAGACCAATTTGGCATGGCAGAGCTGGCCTGTGTTAGCAGCGCAGCTAACCTGGTTAGCAGCCTGTTAGACCACAGTTGGAGGTCCCTCCCGCTGTTCGACTGGCTGAAATGGGCCGTGGTGTCAGATCCGGAAGTAATTGCCTCTTCTATGGGTAGTTTATGACCCTGTTTACCCTGTGAAGAATAGCTCCTCCACATATCCCTCTTTCTGATGGTGGTACTTTGTCAGGCTGATGGTTGATGTAGGTGCCTTCTCACTATTAGTGAACAAAAAGAATGTGCACCTTGAGGCTGACGGAAACAATTTTAGCTGTATTGTGTGGCATTGAGAGGGGAATTGATTGCTTACTGTGCATTGTATACTCTCACAGAAGAGGCTTTTCCTGTCCATTGGCTAAATTGGGAAACTTCATTGTGGAAATATTCCCTAGATACCTAGTGCCCGGCAGTGCTGTCTAAATTCAGAAATAACAACAGACAGGTTGTAGTATTGTGTGACTTCTGTTTTGTGTGGCTCATCAGCCTCCTGCCAGATTTGTGCTCACTCTGCACCAGGACCCCCTAGTCTGCTTTGGCAATCACACCAAATCCTCTCTCTTCCTTTCTGTCTTGTGCTGGCAGACCTGATGCTTGGTATTTGCTGATGCCAGAAAAAACGTTTCCAATCCTCTTTGAGTCCAATTAAAGATTAACAGCAGTACATCCACAGAGCCAGGAACCTTTATTGCTGTAAATACCTTCTCAGCTTTTGTTTAGGAGATGTTCTTTCAGTACAATTGCTGAAATTGGGAAATGGGCAGTTTACACAAAACACAGCTGTCATTGTTTGATACATTTATTCCACGATCTGGATCAAATACTGCACTGTTGTAGGGTAACACAAGGATAATAGACTAAAATAGAGAATGACATTTCAGCGCCACCAGCAGGTTGACATTTTGGGATTTTAGCGCATTATCTCAACAACCATCCGAAAACATGCCACGACATTTGGTACAGATAACAGTGGTCCCCAGAGGATGACTTCTAATGACTTAGGTGATCCTCTAACCTTTCATTTAGCACCACCAGCAGGTCAAAATCTTCCCTTATCCAAACACCTCAGCAGCTACTGAACGGATTGAGATTTTGTAGAGGCATTCATGGTTCTCAGTTGATGCATCCTAAGTGTGCGTGAGTGTTCTTCTGACTTTTCATTTGGCGCCTCAAAATCTTAATTCATCCAATACATTAAAGAAAACCTGCAGATCAGCCGTACGTTGGCATATGTATGTTAGCATGCTAAACTAAGATGATGAACATAGTTAACTTTACACCTGCTGAACATCAGAATGTTAACATTGTTATTATGGGCGTGTTGCCATGCTAGCGTTAGCTCAAAGCACCACTGTGCCTAAGTGCAGTCTCAGAGAGATGCTGGCATGGCTGTAAACTTCTGCTGTTTCTATAGTATCAGTTGAAACCTACAGAGTTTATATGATATATCATGACTCTGTTATCCCTGGCCTGATCTAAGAGGATGAAGCAGTACAAGGATGTTTGCCTATAATTACTGAGAATCAGTCTCCAGTATCGACAATTATAGTCAGTCAGGTATGGAGTAAGGCGGAGAACACTGGTCAAATGATTCATTGCTCTTTGTGTATTCACTCTCAGTATTACATTTCTTAACAAAAAAATACTCATATAAGATACATTTATTAATTTATTTGCCTTAATATGAAAGGGCTTTGTTTGAAGTGCTTCACTTTCAGTGCAAAGCAGGCATGTAAACAACTATTGAGTGTTTTAATTATATGAAAAAAAGGAAAAATATCCGAAAAGAGTGAAAAGAGAAATTCCTTCAAAGAGGATTTTCAAAGAATGCAGATTTAATAATTTGATAGTTGCCTTGTTCTTGAAACTCTTTGAGGTAGAATAATATTTATATTTCTAGATGAAGATGAATAAGAATTTAAGATTAAAATGTAAAATGCTAAAATGGCTGAGATGAATGTTCCATTCCAAACACTTCCATTGTTTCCGGTGTAGACAGGAGGGAATTAAGGGCTTCAGCCATTAGTGTGGTGCGCTCTCAGCTGTCACACAGGAGGCCATGCAGTGAAGGATGGATGTCAGCCTTATGAAAGAGGAATGTGATACCTGTGCTGTCAGGAAGGAAAAGCTGGAGGGATGGAAGCAGAGAAAGGCAGGAAACAAGCTGGCAGGGGAAAAAAACTGAAGATAGAGAGTGAGAAATAGAGGGAGACAGGGGAAAGAAGATAGACTTTGAAAGACACCACAAAATGATGTGGCATCACTCAGTGCCCGCAAGGCAAAATCACCTCCATCCCTCCTCACACCCTCAGAATAATGGCAGGATTTATCACACATTCCCTATTCACAGAGAAGATTTCTCCAACAAGGAGGAGATGACATGAAAGTAGAACTCAAGTTAAAGTTTAGAAACAGCTCAATGGCATGAAAGTACTATTGCTGAGCTACACCCAACAAAAATATCCCTCTCAAATTCCCCTTGTTATGGTGAAAGATGTCTGTCTGGGGGCCATGATGAAAATATCAACTTCAAAAGTCTTTTTTCATCCTAAAACGTTGTCTTCATCTGAATCTGAAGTGGGAACAGATGCACAGAAAGATGAGCCCTCTGTGGTGTCTGTCTATGTCTGCATATTGTGTTTATGCATCTGTATGTGTGTGTGTGTTGCATAGTCTTTTGTCTCAGTTTTAAAGGCAATTCTTTTGGGGGAATTGGCCTTTTTTTCACAGACAACAAGCAACATGAAAGGCTTTTCACACTCTTTCACATCTTAGTTTTGGTGTCAGCAAGGCTAGCAGATTGCGTCAGGTGTCTCAAGCGGGTTCAGGTTCAGACACGGAGACAGGCTCTATTGTCAGACACAGAGGTTACGTAAAGTGTCATTAGTGATGTTGCATTGTTAAGTAAGGTGACAGATCCAGTCTGTTGTGTGTCATATTGGGTTACATGCACCTGTACACAGCAGACATTGTCCATTATAACAAGAAATTTTATCCTCTGTCTGTCATACGATTTTATTTCCACAGAAAAAACAACCCAGCAGTAAATATGTCATTCCCTATAAATTATGACTTCCCTGTGTGGGCCAAATAGTAATAAACATCACATTGTAAGCTTTAACAATGAGCCAGGGTATGTGACACTGATAGCAAACAGCTGTAGTGTCCTGCTTGGGCTGATAAATGTAACACATGAGTACATGGTGTTATATTGCAAAATACAAACAAATAATATATGGTATGACCCCATTAGGCAAAGCTGTGTACTTATGAACATACTGGAACATCAATTCACTCTATTTTGTCCAAATCTAGGCAGTGGGATCAGGGATGTTTGTGATAGATACACACAAGGATAAATGACTCATTTGTCTCCCAGTGTCATCACAGATTACAATAAAATTCCCATACTTTATTTCCCATGGGAACTAAATTCCTAGTGGAACACGTTGAAGTTGGGGGACTTGAGGGACAGCTTAAAAAAAGAGTCACAGTCTAAAGCGATGCTAACATGCAAATGTCTACCAGGTATTATATTTACCATGTTTACCATCTATTTTACAATTAGCACAAAGTACAGCTGAGGCTGATTGGAATGACATTAGTTTAGTTAGGTATAAAGGTATAATTTCCACATTAAAATCCTTAAAAAACATCTAATCCTTCTACCTTTTTAAAAATTCCAGAATCTATGAATATGCCAATGCTGTTCGTTTCTAAAGTTTTACTCACTTCACTGTCCATTTTCAGTGTATTTGCACTGGTGACTATTTGTGATGTCACAAATCATGCTCGTAGGCCCGCCCTTTAAAATCTGATTTTCAGTAGGAACAGAAAATATTCTACTTTGAGCGGATGAACATGAAAACATCCTTCTAGTGTCAACTCTGCACATACATCAATCTGACAGTGAAGCTCAAACATTCCAACTGTAAGGCAACAAGAGAAAAACTACATACATACATACATGCATTAGAGGGCTGTACAGACAGTAAAAAAATGTGCAAAAGAGTGTGAGAGTACAAAATTGAACATGCAGCTGTAGTGATGTGGCAAATGTGGCATTCAATACAAGGAGACAACTTATACTTAAAATGCTTAAAATGCTACCTGCCATGCTGATCCTAAATGAGCTATTGCAAGACACCTGACAGATGGCAATTATACTATTCTATTTGATATTCTGTCATTGACATTATGATTCCTAATCGTCGTGGTACAAATGTGGATACAATTTTACTCGAAGAGAGTAAAGTTATTTGTTAAAGTTAAAGTTAGTGAATATAAATATTTTTTTTGCCTTAAAATGCTACACCACAGCGGATTTCCACTGAGTGTATACTGTATAATACAAGTATGAAAATGTGTCATTGCTATGGAATTATTCCAATGTGTTTGTAATGACTTGACCTGCTGGCAATTGGCTTCAGGTGTGTTCAATCAAGCCTTAGATCACTGACTAGGTGCACCTGTAGAGTAACCCATAACTAGGGTGACTCACTGTGAATGCAAGTCCAACATGGACTGAAATGTTTGCACTCATTAACATGTTTCCACTGTCTGTGCAGCCCTGTAACATATCAACTAAGAATATAAAAATTCAGATCTAGTCTCACTCCCTTTTTCCGCTTTGTGCATGAGTCCTCCCTTGTTGCACTGTAACTTTTTCTGCTGAGTACCACCAGTGAAGAAGACAAACAAAGCACAGTTTTAATGCACAGCTCAACCTTCGTGAACCTCTAGTAAACTGGCTTTGACATTACAATCAGTAGAGTGTCTCTTTAAGTTGCACTCCAGCATGATCACATATACACACAAAACCTCAATTAAGCTATGCTGAACACCTGTATACACACATACAGGTGAATACAAGTGCCTTGTGTTGTAAAGACTTAATGTGTTATCACCTTAAATAAGACAGATGCATATTTAATGGCCGGTCCTTTCTCAAAGCAAGAGGCATCAAATTATGCTAAGTAAGTGAAAAATGCTAATGGATATGGCTCTGGTTGCTGCAGAACGACAAACTATGCAGTTTTTTTTAATGTCCTTTACCCTTGGTGAAATCCTTAACCTGGATTTCTTTTATTACTGAAAAGCTAAAATGGTTCATCTGCAATTTAGAGGATGCTGGTCTAGATTAGCATTACACCCAAATATCTAAACCTTAGAAAAATCAATTTTTTTTCATTGTTTTATTCCTCTCAACAAATCTGTTTGGTATGGATATTTGCTCTTTAGTAAACACAGGCTTCTCATGGCTTCACGATCCACGATGATCTTCACAATCACCAAACAAAACATCTGTTTTCCTCCACAGTTCAGTGTTTATCTCCAAGCTTCAGCTCTTACTGCACTCCTGAGGTGGCATGTTAACTCTGTGAACACCTGGAGAGAATCAGGCTGATATCAAGGCGGAGACAGTTCAGTGTTGCAGGGACCACGTGTCAAATACACACACACAAATGTAAAACATAGCTATGCAAACACAAGGACACAAATTTGTTTGCACATTTGTGGATGCAGAGAAATATGCATGTGCACAGGCAGGCACATAACAAGACACACACACTCATATACCCACATAGACTGATTTCCTGTGCTGCCATCTGTCAGTTGTAGAAGCCTCAGGGGAGTTACAGTAGGCTGCAGACTGTGCCACAGTTGGGTGCTAAAATGAACAACATAGCAGATGTTTGGGTTGTTTTTTAGTAAGTTCCTATAGTAACCTCCAAGAGGAGACTGCCACTGTCATGTAGTAATGTCACTTATTGAATGACACCCCCACAAAATGGTTGGACAAACATCTGTGTTATGGTTAGGCTTGTCTTTGTGAGGGATGGGCTGCATAAGTTGAAGAAAGGAATGTCAAGACCAACAGAAGTGAGCCCAGTGGGAGTGCCTGCAATGACAAAAAATTATTTCCACACACATAAACACTATATTCTTTCGTCATCACATACACATATGGAGCAAGCCCTCTCATTACATTTTAGTGGTTCAACAAAGGCATTCTCATATAAAGCAATATTTATTACATTATTTAAAAAATAAACAGATCTTACTTTTCAACTAAATATAAAATGTGGCAATAAATTTTATTAGCCTGCATTAACAGTACATATTGCTGTAATTATTTTAACATTAAAACCATTATTATTTTTAAAATGATTAATGCGATATTGTTAATGTTGATGAAGACTGCTGTTCACATTGTTGGTTGAATATATTATTGCAACTGTTGAGATGAGGATGACAATGAAGTCAGTTATGGGGCAATATATAAAGTCCTATACACGTGTTGTGTGTTTCTTCCTTTACAATGGCGTGCCATTTTTTGGATGACACCATAGATGAACCGTTCATATCGAGAATGGCTTTCTGACAGGAGAGAGTGTTTCAGGACAGGTTGGACTCACTGGCTTTTTCCCCAATGACTACCTGTATGAGCGATACCTATTCTCTGGAGATACCTTACCTTTGCAGACTGCTGGGTCCAAAGATTCAGCACCTCTCATTCCTCCTCCTCTTATTTGCAGAAGGAAATTCATAAAATCTGAACATAGCAACCATTTGCTGCACCATTAGCAAAGTATATTTGGCAGTGAAAGGATTTTCACACAACTTCATTACCGTCCCCGACTTCGGAAGAATGTGCTGCATTAAAGGTAGGGTAGGCAATCCTGTTCAGAAGCACGTTTTGTTATACTGGGTGAAATGGTCCCTCTGTTGTCAGAGGAATCAATTCGTTATGTCTTCAGAAAAAAGAACGGAGAAAATCAGAGCTCTCTGTCAGCTGCAGGACTGAGAAAAC
>NW_023339652.1:10903204-10919863 GCF_004916995.1 Morone saxatilis | reverse complement strand
GAGGGGTGGAACCATGAGCCAACCAGAGGAGGCAGGAGGCGGTGCTATTTTCAAACCTTGCTAGCTCTCTCGCTAGCTTTCCAAGATTACCAACCCCAGCTTTAAAGAAGGATTCTACCAAATTGCCGGTAACATTAATTACAGATTACAAAAACGTGTTATTTTACATTCATAGCCTACATACAAACTTCGATTACTCATTGTGTTACAAGGTTCTAGGACTTTTGGACCTGTACAATTTACCAGCAACTATCAAAAGATATGTTACAAAAACAAGTGTTTTATTTTGCAGAATCAATTGTCTGCTGAGGGTGAGCTTGGGTGTGGAAAAAAAAAAATAACAATGATAAATACATTGTGTTACAGGAATGCTTACAGTGTGCATTGAAATTATCACTCCTTTATAGTTTTACGGATTTCTGGATTTCTAAGTAAATTTTCCTCAGTGTCCAGCAGGTTTCTTTGGTATTTTATTTGCACCTGTCAGTTGTTTTTTCAAGGGAATGCTGTACAGGCATCTGACAGTATTGTGAGATCTGTAAAACACAGTTAGCACAACAGAAAATGTGCACGGTGTAGATGTCCTTACATTCTTAAAATACTCACTATGTTTTTAGGCTGGCTGTCAGGTTGTACAGTGTCTGGTTCCTGCTACAAATAGGACATTTTATGAGCACCACATCACTCCTTTACTGTCACGATTCAGTTCAAAGGTCGACCCAAAATGCATACAGGACACAAGGGAAGGTTGAATGAACAAAAGGCAACTTTAATAACTTTGTAGAAATGGCAACAGAAGCACAACATGACTAAAGACAAAACACGTGCACAAAGAACAAATAAACTAATGAAACACCTAATCAGGGTGGGGAAAGCAATCAAACCTGGAGGGAAAACTGACAAAGACAGGAAGTCAAGTTTAACAAGACACAAGAGGATAGTTAAACTAAACCCAGAACCATGTCACTCTCACTGTTTACTTACAGAGGCAGTGTTTTTATTTAGTTTTTTACATTATATGTTTTACTTCCTTGTAAGCTTCCATTTGAAGCTGTTGTTTGGTTGGTGATTTCATTTTAGCATCAGTAAATTGATGAGTGACCTCCGTGGTTTTGCAACTATGAGAACCCATATTACACATTATACAGTCATCCACTGTTGATTTAAATAAAAAAAAATCTTTATTTAAAAATATCTCCAGCAGTTTGAACTTATTTTAATGATTTGTTGTGTTAAAGGTATGATTCTCCCAAAAGGTTTACTGTTCAAAAATACTTTTTCCAGCGCTCCATTACTATAGAGAAGCATAGAGGAGAAGGATGCACTGAGGAAAAGGTTTGACAGGTCTGACATGCATGCACCCAGTATGACATCACCGCCACATTGTAAAGAACGCCTCTCAGACAATAAGCCCATGTCCTATCAATTCCCAATAGAAATGATTCCACAGCCTTGCATTAGTCATTGACGGATGACACAGTGAAGCCCCTCTTTCTATTGTTCCTGAACATTACACAAATTAGCTGAGTCTCTAAGCACACTCCCTGCTGATGTCACCAGAGCCCCTCTGTGAGAACAGATTAGTTGCTAATATCCTCTGTTTGATGGAGTAAGCCTTTAAATAAGCCTTTTCTTTGAGGGGTGATATACAGTTCTACTTTTGGATCGTTGTTTGGAGGAAAGATTGTACGGAGCTCGAAGTAGTGACAGAGCGTGGTTTCTTTGCTTTTTAAATCTGGAATTTAGCGGTCATCCTGATCCAGACTGAAGAAGTGTGTGGGTAAGTAGGGATTTAATGTCTTACTCAAGGACACTTCACAAGGACACATTGAGGCTTTTTTAACATTCATTTTTATGTAGCCTGGAAAAAAATGATATGAGAAGCTTGACGTAGCAGCACATAGTTTGGCACAATCAGCTGGCTCCAGGATTTAAGCATCCTCAACCTTCGGCGACGACTTTTTACAGCAGAAAGGAACCACCCCCAACAACCATGGTAACTCAGAGACAAAGAAACAAAATGATATAACAGAAAATTGCGTGCACTCCATCAGAACAATGTAAGGATAAAAAGCAAATAAACATATTTCAAGTCAAACAAACAGTGTGATGTTAATTGTTTGGGTGTCGTTGACTAAATGAAAATGGCAACTAATGAGGTGAAAGAGTGTGAACTGGGTTGATATGTGTGGCTGCGGGCAGCACACATCAAACCAGATGTTACATATTTATTGTTGCTAACTTGACCGCAGAACCCTGCACGTCCAGAAATGACACTAGAGGGGTACCTACGGTGTCATATTTTGACCAAGCAGCAGTATTTGACGACTTGGGAGAGAGAACAGGTTGGATTAGAGAATCTGTTTCATCTATGCATCATCATATAGATTTCCCACACTAAACTACACTGCCATGTGTGGTAAACTTTATATAGGCTACAAATTAGCTTGTCAAACAAGAGCCTAAGTTCACCAGACCATGTCATTTAACCATTGTTTCACTTTTGTAAGTTTTTATAAGGCGATCATAGCTCTACTAAAATGGTAAATATCTTTTGAAACAAATCTTTTCAGATACAACAGGGCACTCGTGGATCATCTCACGAAAGCACTTGCTATGTGATATGCTTCAAACTTTTTTGATTGAGTTCACATGACACCATGTTTTTGTCTCACCTCTCCTGTCCTACTCAGCTGACTGCTGTCCAACATAAGGAAAGTAAATCCAAAAAAGCAGAAAGGTACGATCCCCGCTCTCAGCAAACCATTAACCCCTTGCACAGTAAGGCCTCGCCCATCGATTTCCACAAAACCTTTTGTCAGGTTTGATTTCTGTTCCCATTTCTCACACTTCTTAAAATGTACAGGGTGAGCTCTGTGGATCAGCAGAGAAGGGCACAACACTGTGTTTGAAATGATGGGTTGACCACCACTACAAGAAAAATAATGAAATAAACACTCATATGGGGTAAAAAAGAAAAGACTCAATTGCTCACAATGACTTTTCACTGTGACAAGACAAGCTACACAAATGTATGTTAACAAGTGGGGCTTGTCAACCTCCTGTGACCCAATACACGGTTTCCTTTCCATGCCGAGGTTGGAGAAGTGACAATCGTGGACAGAGGGCGTGACCCCAGTGTGTGCGGGAACGTCAGGATGAGGCTAAAGGTCAGAGGGCAGGGTCTTTGGGGTAATAAGGTCAGACAGTGATACATTACTGTAGCCTTAATACAAACTACTCTCCAGCTGATGGAAACCAAAGACAAGCAGTGGATTGACTAATATTATTGTAAGAGATAGAGGTCAGTGACATATCACCAAAAACATGGGATCTTTTAGGTTTTTCTTTCTAACTTATAATCTGTTTACTTCAACTTTTGGTATCAATTTTGAGGCATATAAGCTATTATATAAGCTATACAATGCATTGAAAACCTTCAGACAATCTTGAATGGGGTATTCAAAGTTTGTTATTTTTGTTGTTTGTAAAATAAGACAACATAAATCATAAAACACAGCTTTGCAATAGTGTGAGCCCCCTTCTATCCTTAATTGTGGGCACTATTCTGCCTGGGGTGTTTGTTTTTTATTGTCTAAATTTTAACATAGTCATTCATCTGAACAGAATCAAACACAGTGGAGCACTTGCTGTGCCTTTTAAACCCGTATTCGTATATGTATACATACATATATACGTATTTATATGTAAATACATGGAAGTCAATGAGAAAATAAAGTTTTGACAAATGTTTGTTTGTCGTGTAGTCATGCAATCACACATTTCAAATTACTTATTGTCAAAGTTTTATCATAATATGTGATTGATGATTTCCCCTTGATTAAAGATGCCCTTGTGGTGTAAAAATGATGCAGAAATGAGGCATGAAGATTATTTGGTGACCTTTTAACCTCAAGAGTGACCCCAACCACAACTATTATTCGTACAACTAATAATAATGAGTAATTATGGTTGTTAGCAGTTGTTCGATGCCACTGATCCATCTTTCGTCAACAGATTTGAAATGTTTAAAGCTTTAGTGAAAAGCATTATGCAAGACATTATTTATCCACAAATTTCCACCTGGCAAACACAATCTGACACATTTAACAGACAGCTTATGCCTAACACATTGTCACAAATAATTTGGAGATTTCTGTTTACAGACAATGGAGTAATCTGCCAAATTCTGCATGCAAAGCTTGTCACTGAAAATCTGACATGGCACAAAGCTGATGGATCACAGTTGGCCGCTGATAGGTACAAAGCTGTTGCGGTGCGTCTGGAGCTTTTTGAAACAGTTCTTAATTAGAGGTAGCATCTGGACGAACCAGCCTGGAAAAAATAAAACGTCAGGAGGCTATGACATTTTACAAAAAGCTTTACTTACAAGACAGAGTTTGGTCAGATTAGTGTTTTAGGGGCAAAAATGTGCACCGATGTTGAACATAAACTTTTTGTCAATTCATATGGCCCAATATCACAAATCCAGGGAATCTACAGGTTTTTTTTACAACATATGACACCCTCTGTCCTTACACGTTCAATTTGGGAAAAAAAGGAAAAAACTCCAGAAAGAGCAACACAAGAGGGATCCCTCCCCCGGGACAGACAGACAGCAGAATAGACCAACACAATAAAATTACAGCATGGACAATCAGGATGACAAAATTATAGATCCATTGTAAACATATGAAGAATATGGATCTGAGATGACATCAAGCAACTTCACTTGCTTCCAAACAGATAGGACCTGAGACTCACAAGCTCCTTTTCACCAAGAAGACCTGAAAAGAGGGCAGACTACACAGACACATACGGCTGAAATTTAAGGCAAAAAAAATATTTTGAGTTTAAAGGCCTTAATAGTCAGACTGATTTCAGCAGGGAGGTTATTCTAGAGAAAGGAGGCACAAAAGAAAAATGCCCCGCAGCCAGCTGACTTCCTTTGACCTCCAGGGACAGACCTTGGATGGAATATAAGGTTAAAGGAGATCAGACAGGTATGAAGAGGCGTGCCCACTTGTATCATCCAAGGTTCCATTAGCTGTTGCTGATTAAAGGGTAAGCTTTAATCAGAAAGGGTAGTTTCAAAACTAGTAAAAGTAGTAAGTCTATTATGATATGGACACAAGCACAGAGTAACAGAGTATATAAGTAAAGTTAAGAGTATAAAACCGAGGAGGGAAAAAGAGTAGATGGCAGTTGTGGATCTCATGGAATTCACAGGAAGCAGCATCACACCATCGAAACAGCCAGCAGAAAGTAAATCTATACGAGGAACTCAGTCCAACCTTTCATTAAAATTACTGTTATTTTTGAAACCCTTGCCTCAACTAAAGATAGACAGAATTGTTCTGGGGAGCCTATTTGCATATGCAGTGAAGAATAAAAATGTGACCTGAAGACCCCGAGGCTGATGAAAGTACTGGGCTCTGGTGTGGGCAACCAGACTGACAAGCCTAAGTATGAGAGCCAGTTCCTCAGACAACAAGACTTAGCAATTATCTCCACCGCAGGCCAATCAGACACACTGCGCTGAAGCAAGAAGCCCGCAATCAATCTCCAATGCTTGTAATGAGAAACATATTTTTCTCCGCCAGTGAAAAGATAATCAGCAGCTGAGCGGAAGGGTCAACAGGTCCCCTCTACAAGGATGTAGCGAAACAAATAACACAACTCTCTATCAGCCTCCACAGGGTAGCCGAATCCTCAAACAAGGTTACCTTCAAACCTGCAGACCCTTAACACAGCTGCTGCTTGTGGTATCGATCAGTGTGTGTGTGTGTGTGTGTGTGTGTGTGTGTGTGTGTGCAGAAGTATCTTAGCCTGTAGTGCCAACAGTTTTCCTATGTGACCTATGTAAAGCATTCATTGATTTGAATATGTGATATGAGACTGTATACAACATAGTTTTTCAGTGCAAGAGGAACATCTGCAATGTGCCTGTGCGACCTCTCCACAGTGTTTCCAAATGTGACTGAGGAAAAGAATGAAGGTTACTAAGTGCTGTCAAAATGTGTTGAAGAGAGTAATACATTTTCATTTAAGTATTTTATTATTTATTTAATTAATAAATGGACTAAATTGCTTAAAAAAGCTAAACATTTTGGTGCAAAAAGCATGGCTTTTAAGATTAACCCGAGGAAAAAATATTGCAAGAATTATTCACGAGAATACATTAGAGCCACGTGTTGTTGAAAATCAGCTTTTTGGTTCAATCATTATTAATTCCATTGCCTTTTGAAGTATATGTGCGCACTGTACTTACATAATTTAATATTTTGGGTCATTATACAGAGGGAACATATATCCAATACAATCAGACATGCTTATAGCTCTAAATGTGGCTTTAATGAGAGTACTCTTCAAAATAGGCTTTTCTAATATAATCTTACACGCAACGCTTTGTATCAAGCCACTGCAGGTTGAAGTAATAGTTAGACATTTTGGGGAATTTTTTGCAGGCAAATGAGAAGATGCATATCATGCTTATGTCTGTACTGTAAATGTGAAGCTATAGAAGCTGGTTAGTTTAGCTTGACTGGAAGACTGGAAGACTGGAAACCACCTACCAACAGCACCAGAACGACACAATGAGTTAATTTGTGATCTTTAGAGGTGCTGATGGGTGAATTTTGTCATCTTGTGGACAGACAGGTTAGCTGTTTCCCATTTCTAGTCTTTGTGCCAAGCTAAGCTAATAATTTCTCATTTTAAAGCCAATATGCTTTCAAATTATTGAACTACTTAACAGCTTAAAAAGATCAGAAAAAAGGCACAGACTGTACTCCCCAGTTATCAGGCTAGTGAAGAAAATTAGCAAATGCTCACATTAACTTTAGAAAGGGCATGGCTAGATCTTTTCCCATTTCAAGTCTTTGTGCTAAGCTAAGGTAACCAGGTGCTGGTAGTATCAGTGCACAGAGATCTTCTTACTATTTTTCAAACGAAAGAAAGTGAATATTTCCTGAATATATAAGTGTCCAACTATTTTTTTTAATACATTTAGCCATTAAGTCCTCTACTGAAATGTCAATTGCAGCTCTTCAATGGTGTTTGTGTAGATTACATTCCCCTCTGACACAGGAAAACGTATCCAACCCTCTCAATCCTACTGTGTTACTTAAACGATGTAAGTATCTTATGATTGCATACAAATTGTTTTTTATCATTTAATAGCTGTAATAATTACTTTCATTTGTATGGTTATATAATTTCTGTGGTTTGTCTCTGCTGTAATAGTGTGTGTGTGTGTGTGTGTGTGTGTATATGCGTGTGTACGTCAGGGTTGGTGTGTGGAAGTTAATGGAGGTTGTTTTATTTTGCCATTGTTTGTGAGATGGAGGTGGAACCAATTTTAGATAATTGGAATCAGTAATTTAAATGTATGTTGCAATTTAAAACTTTGATTTGGCCAATTAGAACAAAGCAAGTGTGTGCTATAAGTCTGAAAGTGTAAAAAACATTAAATCCTATAAAGTGAAGCAGAAAAACATGTTAAATAATACAACAAATCCATTAATTACGCTCTTCTGTTTTCAATATCTCATTTCTTGTATCCTGCTGTGTGGCCTTTGAAGCCTGTATGTATTTTTTGTAATTGCAAGACTAATTCTTCCACGGCTTTGAAGAGTTTTCAACACAGCTACTGAACAGGTTGTCCTTAAACAATCTCCCAATTGTTTATTCATTCAAATAAGTTACAAAATAAGACGTTCAAGGAAAACATTCTCTTTTAAGATTACAACAGCAGAAAGTCATTTTATGTAATATTCCCAAATATTACCTTCTGTAGCATATATTGCATTTGTGTAGGTGGTTACAGCTGTGGCTGTAAGAAACAAATAACGACAAATACAAAGGGTGGGTGGGATGTGTTTTGAGGTGACCTCAGTGTTCATCTGACCTCTTGTGACTCCCAGTTTATGACCTGTGAAAGGATACAAAGGCTTCTGACCATAGACATAAATCCATATTAGGCACTGTGAAAGGGATAATTGGACCAACCCAATTATTTATTAGTGAAGGTTTTTTGAGATGCTATATTTTATATTTGACAGTTGCTACATCTGAAGGACAAATTGCTTTTGTAGAGTTTAAATACCCTGAGCTACTTTCTCATTCTCATTATGAACAATGGGGTCCTACATGATGACAAAATGTTCTGTTGGAACATTATTTCACATTTGAAATTGAAAAATCTGTATTTGTGTTTTTGTCTTCTCACTGTTTTAAGTGGACGAGGCTCAGTTGATCAAAGACAATGTTATACGTTCTTCCTTGCACAATCAGGGTTTAGCAATATATAATATAATATTGCTTATATTTCCAGTTCTGTCAATCAAATGTGATCAAACCACAACCACAACCACGACCACAACCATGACCACCCACCTAGATCCGAAGGGTCTGTCCTAGGTTTCTGTCTTTTAAAAGGCAGTTTTTCCTTGCCCCCGTTGCCAAGTGATTGCTCATGGTGGAACTGTTGCGCTGCTGTCTGTCTGGCCACATATTCTCGTCCACATCACAGCGTATATTCTCCCTTGCGATGCAACGAGGGAAGAAACGGCGTGCATGTCGCAACCATCCCCTGCACTGATCTCCTGTAATATCATCACACGCCGTGTCCATTGCATGGAGCAGGGACCTCTGATTTTGAGCCTGATGCTCATACACTTTCCACCTCCAAGCGGAGAAAAACTCTCCTCAATAGGATTGAGGAAAGGAGAGTAAGCTGGTAGGAACATCATGACATCCTTGGATGAGTCGTGAACCATGCCCTGATGAGTGGGCACGGTGGAAATTCACATTCTCCCACACAATTACATATTTTGGTAGGTGAGGCCCTACGAGACATCTCTCATTTTCAGGGATCAAAATCAGAATGATTGATGGATGAGAACACAGCTTCTGTGTGTTGTATGGGCCAAGAACTGGGGTTGTGAATGGCCACACCAATTGTTCACATTCAATTCTGTTGTGAACAATTGCCAAGTGGTTGGAGGTTTTGTTTATTTGAGAAATGTAATTTCTGTTTCAAGAAATGAGCCAAACCAATGGAAAAAACTGTAATGAAATAGCCGCCTTTCAAACATGAGTTGGCTGACTAAACTGAATATTGCTAAATACATGTTCTGTCATACTATGAAAAAATATAAATGCATTATAATCAATCTGTCACTGTATCTGTATGGCATGCCGTTTAGGAAATGAAAGAATTCTTGAATATATGAATGAATCTTTGAATATATGGAATGAAACTTGACTGACGTCATCAAGGCACTGCTGCCATCTTGTATTTTGCTGCAAGA
Organism: Morone saxatilis; assembly: GCF_004916995.1. Taxonomy (NCBI): domain Eukaryota; kingdom Metazoa; phylum Chordata; class Actinopteri; family Moronidae; genus Morone; species Morone saxatilis. The sequence goes on along the minus strand of NW_023339652.1, from coordinate 10,910,549 downwards.
AGTGAGAATGAGTCAGTCAGCTGGGAACCTTGTGGCAGCAACACTGAGCAATGAGGACATTATTAACTCATTGGCAAGTGCTTGTACGGGCCAAAATCCTCCCGATAGTACCCGTGCCCAATGCGGAGCCTTCCTGTCCCCTAGTGGCCAAAAATCAATTAATGCTGCTATAGGAATTAGAACCATTGTATTGCTTTGGCCACAGTTGCAACATTTCCACAATCATTCAAAACTTGGCTTTGAAGGGACATCCTGTGCCTGGTGTTAATATCAGCAGCATAAACAGGTGGGACTCTGGAAAAGGGTCTCTTGGTTAAATCAATGATTTATTTACGCAGTCACAAAAGAAATATATTCTGATATAGTTCTGTTTCAGCCAGTACAGCCCAGGGATGCCTAAGCATGGCATGTAATCTTAATTAATTACCTTAAGGACAATTAGTTCCAGTTGTTCAAGTTTATCTTTGTTTATATTTGTTTATATTTGTTATTGCAATCTATGAGGTGTGTCAGATATAATTCCAAATAGAGAAGAAGTATTATTTAAGAGATCAGAATATCAACCTAAATATTACCAGCCTCCTGCCATAGATGGGTTTACTCTCATCAGTTCTCACCTTTACAACTTCAAGAGCCAACTTTGTGACCAAGTGCTGTAAGTGCTGTTAAACATCAGAACCACCCGCTTCCAGAAACATCCACAAGCTCTGTCATGTACTGCCAAAGCTCACATACACACTCACATAGTGACTCATGAATAACACCACTGAGAGGTAAACAACACTTTAAATTCTGCATATGTGTGGTTTGATCTTATTTTCCCTCCTAATGTAATATACACATGGTTATAAATGTATGTTTTCTCTCTTGTATTATTTTGCCACAAATGTAAAAGAAATGTACACAGTCTTGCAGGGTTGGAATAACTGGGAATATATCTTCTATGGTGGTATAATAAAATGTATATGTGTTTTGAGTTTGAAACTACATATATGCATTTTTAAAATATTTTGATATTTAAGGGTTGATGCAGATTCATCGCTAGACAGAAATTCTCAACAACAAGAAAGTTTGTATTTAGTGCTAGGACTTACTGCTATATATTTGTGTGTGTTGTGTATATATTGCCATACTCTCAGAGGTTGGCAGTGTGAAGTTCAAGACACATTTCTACTACCAATGTTTTCTATATAGTTATAATGTCTGGAGGGGTTGTGTGTGTGTATATGTATGTGTATGTATAACAGCCACAGTACAATACTTTTACGATACATTTAACTGATCTGCCTGGACCCTCAATATACAGCCCCCAGGTAATGACAGTGCAGACTGTGTGTATGGTCTGTACTCACATCTTGCCTGTCTTTAGGTTGTTTCCTCATCTAGTGTATTCCTGGATATATGAAAATAAAATACATACTGTACGTGTGTGTGTGTATGCATTTTTGTTACCTTTTGGGGACCTCTTCTGGTATAAACACAGACCTTGTCGGGACCAGTAGTACTCATGGGGACCTTAGACTGGTCCTAATGCAGCAAAATGTAATTTCTTGAGGTTGGGCATGACTTGATTATGGTTAAGGTTAGGGTTAGGTTAGGCTGTCCATAATAAATAAAGTCGATGTAATTTCCTAACAAGTACTGCAAACACAACTGTGTGTGTGTGTGTGAGGGGAGCGGCCCATCTAAGAATAACTGTTGCAGCCTATTGCAACATTTGCTCACAGGAGCATGAAATATCGCCAGAAAGATGAACACCAAGGGCATACAGTTTCCTAAAAAGATAGACTGACTTGCCCACCCACACACGGAGACACACACACACACACGAGGACAGGGTGAATGACACACTGACACTGACACAGACTGACACAGTTTTACCAAAATAGCTCGAGAGGATGTGAACATCCAGAGTACAAATGTGTCTTAAGGCAGAGGACGTTATGCAACAGTAAAAACGGATACTGTAGGATTTCCATAGACTGGGAATTCCGGGAACACCACAGAAAATTTTTAAAGGATTTGTTTTTTTTGTCATTACAGCTGATGGTATAAAGTGTTGAAAGGAACAACAGACTCAGGATTTTGTAACTTTGAGTTTGGGCAAACGGTGGGGATACAGAAAAGGTCATGGTGTCATTAAAATCAAAGACTTTATCCCCAAGGGAGCATAAATAACTCAACAAATTTCATGGTAGTATTACATAATTTATCTTTTCGTTGACATTATGGCTTGAGTGTAGGTAGGGGTAGATTTTACAAATTGGAAAGGTCCTCTTTGGGGGGAGAATGTGCTTTTATACAAAGTTGTATATTTGGGAGTACTAGTGGAAGTGTTGCCCTTAAGAATTCACCCTTGGGAAAATCTCATGTACATCCAGACATGAGTTTAGATTGCCTGTCATTGACCAAGTCTTGTTCAAGTGACAAGTTACTCCCAATGGTAGTGCTCAAGAAAATGCCAGGGTGTTACCAAAACATAATGATTCATTCTCTTGGACTATGAGTAACTCAAACATTGCAGCTTAGTTATTAGTTTAAGATTTTTTTTTCTTTTTTTGTTGGATAGACAAACCTTTCCAACTTCAGGCTCCTTTGCCAGCAGAACAAAATGGTACTTTCTCTGCCATCATCTTAGTCCGAGCAGTGTCATTTGTAGAAGTCTCATCACAGTAGATATGAGGAGTAGAACACTGGTCTGACCCAACAGTCAGCACACTCCCACTCTTCATGTGCTGAACTGTGCCTGCCTGCTTTAAGCAAGATGCTGGAAATGCAGTTACATCGGTCATATTGTATGGTTTCCAGTGGCAGAGGAAAGGTTACAGAGCTGAATGCGAAGATCAATAAGAATCTGAAGTAGTGTGTTGCTGAAAAAGAGCAGAAAAATTAAAAATCCATACATCAAATAAAAATATTTTCATTTCACATATACCATTAAAAAAACATTTTATTTTACTGCCTGACATTTTTTCAGGCAGTCTGTGTCAGTATGAAAAACAATTTGTAGGGGCTTGAAACAGACAGGTATTCCATCATAGTAAACTGTATGGCCCTTTTATCCCTGTTACAGATAGGTAAGTGTTCTGAGAAAAGGCAGCTACTGACTGTAGCAGTAGTGACAAAGATTTTCCCATAGAAATACATTCTTACTCAACTTTTAAATTAATGTCACAAGCTTCTTGCAAGCTTCGTACAAAGTGTTCAAGCACCTCAAAGTCTTCCTTAGCAGATGGAGTTTGTTCTGTTGTCATGGAGATGACTGAGATTGCTCAGTTACCAGCTAATATATATGTATATATGTAATATATATATAATATATATGTATGGAACTCCCAAAGTTCCATACATATATATTGTCATTATATTTTCATATGCCACATGCTTATAGTGAATGCATCCTCATTTGATTTGATTTGATTTTTTTTCCCAAACAAAATCCGCTGCTGGCAAATAAAATGTGTTTAAGGTATTTATATTTGTATATTCAGACAGGTAAACCATTTGGTTAAAGGTTACATATTAAAGGAGTCAATGATTACCTAAAATATCAGGCAAGACATGAACTCCAACCTCCATACCCTTATTTCTCTCTGCACTCAATGAATGACTAATTCCAGTGGATCCAAATGTTACCAACATTTCATATGAAGATTGAGCTTCACTCTCACTCTTTTTAATATGTATGAGTGGAAAATGGAAAATATTTTTGCTCACCATTTTGCAATTCTATCTATCTATCTTTCCGTGGGGATGAAGGGAAATGTTTGATGGAGATAACAGCACTAAAATCTGCCTCATCTCCACTCTACTCTATTATTCCCTTATCTTTCTTGACTTTTCTGTCTCTACATTCTGTTTCTTGCCAGTTCACTCTTTTAATCATTCACATCTTTCTCTCACCATTTCCTTTTTTACTTCTCATCATTTGTCTGTGTTTCTCTCCCTCTCTCCCTCCTCCCCTCTTTAAGGGCATCAGGGTAAACACAGTCCAGACAATTTTGTCTAACAATTGAGTTGTCAAGGTGTAGAGGGACTTGTTAGCCTGCCTTGTTAGCAAGGAGCAGCGGATGATTTCTTTGTTTACAGAGCAGTGCCGCCACGCTCGGCTATCTTGTTAGGGACGCAGGAAGAGGTTTCTGTATTGTCAGGTTTGTCAGGAAACCTCAGGAATCAGCGTCTGACCCTCTGGCTTAAGAAATAACTTGCAATAACACATTTCAAACATTTATTCAAAACTCAGGTCTGCTTGACCAAATGAAGGCATCCTGAGGTCTGCCTCTTTTTTTGCAAAACAGACTTTTGTTTTACATGTAATATAATTCCCTTAACAATATACTTATTTTCGTGTATTTGGAGACCTTGAGAGATAACTGTTCAGAAGCTGAAGTAATTTTTAAAAATGCAGTTAGTTTATTCTTTCAGTTCAGTATTTTTGTGCCAGTGCCTTGATAGGTCATTATCTTAAATAACCAATGGTAACATTGAAATTTGTTATGAATATTCATTGATAAAGATAATTTATGATGATGGTGACATTGAAACCTTTACTCCAGTGGCAACATCAGCCCAAAATAACACCTTGAACCTCGAACCGTCCAAGGTACTTACAAAAGAACTGTCTGGAATTTGATTTCTTGTTGGTATCAAGCAAGTGCAATACTAAAAGGTCCCAGACTCTTGGAGGCAACAAAAACACCTCAAGCCACTATTTTGTCAGGAATACATCAAAAAAGAAACTATATCTGTTCCCTTGCTGAAGAGTTAGAGATTTGCAGCCTGTCACCTGCAGCTCTTCATCCAACTTATGCAGGGATAAGGATAAACTCATAATAGGAATAGAAATTAGTGTTGGGTGGAAAACAGTCAGGTGACCAGTCCTGTGGAAGCACTAGTAGACTAGTAGTAGTCTCTGTTGCGTTCAGTGCTTCTCTTCCTGCAACAGCGTGAGTTCACGTGAGATGGTGCGTTCAAGTCACATCTCAGAGAGTTGGACTGGTCACGACTGTTTTCCCAAGATGGCGCCCGCCTGTATACGTGAGCTACTGTTGTTCTAAACTATCTTTTTAATAACTGTCTGTACCTGTACACATACAAAGTTCTCAATGCTTCGGTTTACAAGTAGGGACCCTAATTATGCTACTGTGTAAGTGTGGTGCTATTTTGAGCCTTGTTAGTGGTATAGAAATAGCTTTCTTTTCACTTTACTCATGCCCCGTTGACTAGCGTTATACGGTAATTAGCGGTTTTTGTTTTTTTTTTTTTTTTGGAAATGCACTGCCAATGCGAAAATGCATTAAAATAACCTGTTTTCACAGCCTGGGGGCAGAGCTTATCATTGGTAGCCATGACGGACAGCCATTCACATTGAAACTGTTTCCTGTGGCCGGAGGGACACTACTATTGATTAAACATTTAGTTTTATTTCTGTTTGCAGTTTTAAGTGATGGATTGAGCTATACACACAAACAATAAAAGGGATTGTCTTGGCACAATTCCTCGTGTTCACAGCTAATAAGTTAGCGTTAGCTTACAGGGAACACTGACTGGTTTAGGGGCGGAGGGTTAGTTAATGCTAATAGATGTCCACAAAGTAGACAGCTGGAGCTGCCTGAAGGGCTAAATGTGAGACTACAGGATGGATAAACTTTGCAGTGCATAATGTTACTACAGAACTACAAAAAGCCAGCCATCAGCGTCTTACAATATAATGCTGAATTTCAGAGAATTACTGTAAGAATAGACCTAATATTAGTTTTTCATTGTACCCATAAGTTATTTAATTAAATTGAATTTAATGTTTTTTTTTTCTGTTTTGATTAGTAGCAGGAAACTGTGAATAGCTGGCTGTCATGGCTGCCATCTCAAGTTGAGTCAGCGATGATAAGCGCTGCCCATGGTGCCACCCCCAAGCTGTGATTGGACAGTTGCTTGTTTTTTATCTTGGTATTATAGTGTTTCCATTCCTAAAAATAGTTTTTTTGCATTGTTACATTGTTTTGTATTTAGTATTGGCAGGTTGAAGCTGCTCTCTGATGAACAGCACTGCATAGGGATGTCACGATACCAGATATTTAGTAGTCGATCCCAATCGCAGTTAAATTCCAGATACAGCATTTATGCTGCGCCGTCAGGTCTGAAGAATTGCATCTTCAGTACCTGGTACCTACAGTGCTGGTGAAAAATGAGAACCATCAGTTTTCTGAATTTTGGTATCGACTTGGTACCAAAGTTTTGGCCCAGTATTGTGACATCCCTAGCACTGTAATATAAAGCTTTGGCTCAATTGTAGCCCTGAATTGGTCACCGCCAAATCAGACCACATTTCTGCCAGATGTGCACAAAATTTTGCATCAAACTAATTCCTGTCCTTTGACCCCTTAAATGTATCTCGAAGGTCAGAGCTATGAACCATTTTTTTACCGGATGGCAACACCCCTTTAATTGGCCAGCTGATCTCAAACAAAACAATTGTTATTTTCATTATTAAGTATGTATCCTCTTGAATGTTCAACACTGGACCTTTTAAGTCTGCAGATCTTGGAAACAAAATGTCTTAAGTTTTAACTGTAAACAGTGTTTCTGATGACCAATGACATTTTTGTGAGTTCGCAATGTTTTCTATGCAGGCTGCTTTTCCTTTGTATAACCTGACTCCAACATAGCTGCAGTGTAGATAACACCCCCTGTATTCTATGGCATTATATGTTGTGTAACATACAGGTGGCTACCTCTGACTAGTAGCCCACTGTTGGAACAGCCATGATGCGTCCATACGCTCTTCTCCATAATTATGCCACAAAAGGAAGTGTTCAAGGATTAGTAGAGGCTAACATTGCAGGCTTTAATTATTTAAAAAATGTTCCTCCTATGCACATTTTCACAAAATCATCCAGTGGATTTCTACAAATGCTCTGTCTTTGGTAATTACCATTACCACAGAAATTGTCCGAAATTATACTTCCAAAGTTCAGAGTTCAGATCTTCTATAGCTTCCAACTGTTTATATACCTGTAGAGAGAGCATGTTGTGGGTTACACTGCTGTAAAAGTGGGCCAGCTTGTCGATATCTGATTAAGACCAATGCAAACAAGGCGGTGAACTCCTGCACTCCTTCATTAATGATTAATTGATGAAGTCAGAGGGAGTGAGAAACTAGCAGAATTGCTGAGTTTGGTGAGTAATTCTCTAAAAATATTAGAGACGGTGATAAAGCTGGATTCTGCTGTTTATTGTCCTCGTCTGTACATGCCTGGATTATATTAATGAAATGCTCCTTTTTGCCTCTTGTGTGCGGTGTGGGGAGTGTGCGGCTTCCCGTCGCTCTCTGTCTCGCATCTGACCA
>NW_023339652.1:10882958-10903104 GCF_004916995.1 Morone saxatilis | reverse complement strand
CTATACAAATAAAATGTAATTGAACTGAATAAAACAGTTTTCCTCAAACTTTAACCCCCTTATTTTTAACTTATTTAGTCAGCAAATTCTCTATAAAAAGTAAATATTCATGAGATTGAAACCAAGATTTCAGGGGCTTTAACCTGGCTCAATATGGTGCGAAATAGTCTAACACCCTTCCCACAGTATAACACCTCATATGTGGTTCCGATTAATGTTAGAGATGAAGGGATGATATGCACAAGCCTACAGGAAGCCCATACATTGCAGTCACTCTAACACCAAATTTTTAGGAAGTGTTGCTGGCACAAAGCAACTGTAGAAGGCTTAAGTTTTGTGCTACAAAACTGGCAAGATGTCATCTCATGGAGCTTTGTTTTTTTTTTATTGTTCACACAGTCTGGAGCAGGACAATTGTCATGCATTGGAAGCAGGGGAGCATGACAAGCACAGATAGACAAGGAGACACACCATATATAAGCTGTAGTACACTGACAGAGCTACTGCCATTTGTCTCACCCAGAGTGGGACAAGTCAACCCTTTCTTTTGATCAATGTTTTTTGTCATCACTGTGTCTTTCTCACCCCCCTCACTTTCTGTCCATCTTTCTTTCTTAATGTCTCTTTTTTCCCATTTTATATAGTACTTTTTTATGTCTCTCCTTTTCACATCTCTCTTTCACAAATCTCTGCAATTCATACCCATATATTTTTTCTTTTATAGCCTCCATACACACCACCCACAGACATTATGTTAGCTATTATGTGAATAGTGGTCAGTATGGTTATAAAGTGCATCATATAACCTTCTGAATCAGAATTTAAATTGTAAGGCCATTTTATATTACACTTAACCATTTTTCATATATGGTACCACTATACAGAACACATGATTTGATAATAATATAGTCTCACAGAGAGGCATTATTACCTTTCATAGATTAGGGTGTTTCATTAAAGGAGTAGGTTGATTCTGGTAATTCTATATTTGTACGAAGAAATGTAGTAGTATACAATCACATAATGTCTTAATCTCATAGGCAACATTGCCCGTGAGCAATTGGCAGAATGTCTTGTGTGTTCTTTAATTTCTGATAATATTGAACTCCTCATTTTGATATATGTTACAGTTTGTGTACAGATAGGTTGTTACAGTATCTAGTTACTTGAGGATGTGTGGCCACTATGGTGTATGTATTGTTGAACAGGATGTGTCACTGAGACCAAGGACATTTGGCTGGTTGGATATGATTTACACTTGCTGAATCAAGAAACATATTTAAATACAAAAAAATCCAGGGGCTGTTACAGGGTCAGTGGAGTCTGGGGTTTAGACCAGAAATCTTTGAATAAGCTTTGAGTCATGTTTTGATTGATAAATATTGCAATATTATATATAAGTGTAATCATATATGAAACAAAATAAAACATAGCTATAATTTAACCACACTGATGAAAGCGGTGAAAGTGAACCATAACAGTAAAGCTGCAGATGATGAAACCAAAACAATGAGCTGAAAGACACTAAAGCATCAGTAGAGCTGAGTCAAACTGCAGATTTGAGGGTTCATCGTTCACCTGTCACATACAGTCATTTGATCTGTTGTTAATTTGAAAATACTGATAACAGCAGTTTTAATTCAGTTCAGTTCAGTCTACTTTATCAGCCTCATAATATCTTAAGTAGGATTTCCTACTCGCCTTGTTACTTAATAAGATATGGCTGCTAGGAGATTTGTCACAATGACAATGAAATAATATTTCATAAAGAGAAATGATATTGCATATATTCTATTACTTGATTTGACATCTCAATATGACATCTCATTGTACACATCACGTATTATATTTTTTTCATTCACTGGTTTTCAATTAAGTTCTATTTGTGGTCATTTTTCCTCTCTCTTTTCTTTGTAATGTTATGCCTGTACATTACACTGTAAGTTCCCTGAAAATAGTGAGAGCAAGAAATGGATGAATGGCTGGGCTGACAAATACTGGAAATGCTTGGAAAATTTAGAAGTAGTGATGAAAAAGTAATTGAAGGGGCATTTTAAAAGTGCCTAATATTCTGCTATTAAGGCCTATTAGCAAGATATGACTATTTTCGGCATGATTGGACGCTGGGACATTTTATAGGAGCGCTTTGTGGGTTTATCCCACGTGCTCTAAGAGCTTAGAGTGGTCTTGGTTGCCACTGCAGCACTTGAAGACACTCATGGATGCTGCAAGCCCAGACTGAGCTGAAATTATCATAAAACCCAAAAATGGCCTCTCAGGTCAAGTAACCACACAAATAAAATACTCAGCAATGTGGTTGGAACAAGTTTACAACTTCTAATCTAGGTGCTTCAAACTTTTTAAACTCTTTTCTAATTTGCCTGCATTATATTGCAGACACCGGTATTGCTGTATTTTATTTCTTATCTGTGTTAAACCACATGTAAAAAGCTCAAGAATCAAAATCAATCAAAAAGCAATTTCTCCCTGCAGTAATATCTGGTAATATCTTGAGTGAAAGTGATGAGATGAGAATCAGAGCTAGTTCAAATATTCCTTTACACTCACACATACTGGGCTGCAGCTACACTTCGAAAATGCAATGTCAGATATGTCTGGAAGTGTTAGCAGCGCACTTCTAGTATCCCTGTACTCAAGTGAACTTTGTAGAAAACATAAGGGGGGACAAAAACTTACTGTACTGCACCAATGTTGTGCTAACACAGTACAGTTGTATGAAATGGAAAATGCAGCACTAAACCCAAGAGGGATGGCTGATGAGAGGTTTGAGTCTGCAGAGAGCTGTGACCAAGAGCTATTCTGGTAGCTTCACCCAAGACCCCCATACTGTGTTAGGACCAACCTAACTGTTACCTAAATGTAACTTTTTTGTGATTTTTTTTTTTGTATGTAACACAACTCTTTCTCTCTCTCTCTCTCTTCTAAAACGGTTCACCTGGTGGCATTGTTTTCACAGAACTTAGTAGAAGAAAGCAAGCTGAAAAGAGAATGAAAGGTTGAATGGTGCCTTCTGAACTCTGACACTTTACTGACCTTGTGGCATCATGGATCCACTAAACAAGCGTCCCTCTCGTGAGATTACACTTCTTAACCATTTTGATCTTTTTGACCGAAGAGGACCCCCACTGGGACACAGGGTGACCCTAGCATGCCCTTAATGCTCCGTTCTGATTATTTGACTGCTAAAGGTCAACACAGAAGAGGCAGGAGAGGTGCAGACTGAACTGACAAATTTGAAAACATTTACCAAACACATGATCTGACACTCCATTATCTCCTGTTTCAAATTAAAAGCTTTGGACCTTTCATGGTGTTTTTTAAGGTCCAACTAAGAAGGAGAATTCAAACTAACATGTAATTTGCTGAAATGAATTTAAAAGCACGTAGCCTAATCCTAAAACAGTTTGCAGAATTAACTTTGTTGCATTAGCTGTGTTACGTTGCTAAATTCATCAATCATAATTTTTCCATTAGTGGTGTTAAAACCAAAATTCTTCCTCATGTTATTTCTTAGATGGTGTGGTTTCCTGATTATCTGTTCAGCATGACTAACCGACAAGGCGTCCAGATGGACATTGGACATTGGAGTGCAAGACAAATGCTGTTGTGCTTGAATTTTGAATCCAAACAGATGGAATCACATTTCTTTTCCCTATCACATTCTAACAATAGTTAAATTTTTGAAAACAATGGATGATACAAAGATATTGACATATATTAACATTTTACAGTATTCATTAAAACTCAATCAACACAATCAGAACAGAAATGTCTTATCCATTGTGTTTACATGTAACCTTCCACCACCAAACACAACCTGCTAAGGAGAGAAAGTGAGTTATGGTGTTTTTCAAACATTGTCAGGGGTTTTGTTGTTGTAAGTCTTTCTGCAGGTTAGTTTTACTCTTGCAGCCCTGACTTTCAGTCAAGTACGAACAGAGAGCCCTTACTCGTTTTGCCATCAACGCATAACACACTGTCCAAACACACTTGACATTGCCTCTTTGTCATGTTTGTGGTGAGAGGAGAACTCACGGATCAAAACAAAATGATTTGGCTTTTCTGTGGACACAGCAGAAGGAGAAAAAGTAATGGTCCATCCACATGTGTGTTCATTCATCTGCGCACCCACACACTCTTTTTAGTTCAAACACTCACGCACACACAGGTACACGCATCATTATAGCATGGCTCCACCATGCAAGGCTATTTCAGTGACAGATCTCCGCTTAGCACTCCTCTGTCGTCAGCTCTGTCATATTGCATGGTTGCCATGACAACCACAGCATGATGTCAAGTGAAGTGAGGGGAGGTAAAAAATAAGGTCTTAGTGCCCAGCACCCTACTATTTTTAGATTGATTTGATTAAAACATATGGCACATACTGTACACGCAAGCATCTGCATATGTGATCACTCCAATTTATATCTGACAGGCTAATATGTCTTTAACAAGCAGTTAAAGTGCTGTAAAATGCGTTTGACAGCATTATGACTTTCACTGTTGGTATGTTCCAATAAAAACCTGCACTCTGACCTTCTGTGTTTTTCCCAGTCCAGGATGGCTGTAAAAAAAATGGCTTGATATTGGATCATAAACAACTGACAAGGCTGCTGCTGGATTAGAAAAACAAGATATTTTACAAGGGGAAAAGAAAGCTGTAAACACCAGTGTGTGAATGTTCCTGTAGCTCTATCCTTGTGAGAACAACGGTGTCATGGCCTGGTCACACTAACATGTAAAAAAATCAGATGGGATCGCCATGATGTTGGAGTCGCTCAGAGAGATGAAGTTAATAAGTGGACATTTGTGTCAAGTCTGATTTTGGGGACCCACTAATTTGAAGCGTTGATCAGTAGCAAGCCATATTGACAGTTTTGCTGACCTTTGAGGCTATCAGAGTCCAAAATGGCAAACGCTATTGTAGTTTATCAACTATGAAAACCAGACATCCCGATTTGTCTGGTATTGTCCTGTTTTCAAGCTGGGTGTGCCAGGTCTCAAAAAATATCTGCAAAAAAATGTCTCGGTTTTCAACATTCACTACCAAGTTGTCCTGGTTTTTACCACTATTAAAATTATAATTATAATTTTATACTTATTATGCGTTGCGGGTAGGTGAAATTGGATGAAGCGTCTTGAGGCCCAGCAGCATCTTTATTTATTATATACATAAAATAAATAATAATTCCTTTGAATCTGTGGTAGGTGGATGGTCATCACTAATATGAAGTCTGTTAGGCTGTTACTTGCAGCTTTTGAAATAAGTTTTATAGAATATTTCTGAACCTTAATAAAAAAAATAGAACATAACTTGAACTGAATCACCGCATTTGCAGGCATACAGTAGTCCATTTAAAAAAATTTAATTGAAAAAATAAATCACTTATGTCTTCACATAGGGGATGCAATCACACACAATAACGGTGTCATTGTATTGTCACAGGCGCGTGAACGTGACAGTGCTGATGCTCTAGTGTGACATCCAGTGGCAAGTGAATTTCGTATATAAGCTTTAAAGGCCTAGTTTAAGTTAAAGCTTGGGCTTATTAGGACGGTTTAAAGTAGTCTGGTAAGGGTTCAGGGTCAGGGAATAATGTAGTCAATAGAAGATCCTAACTGAGCTTGTATGTGTGTGTGCGTTAGTACTTGTGAAAAAGGGGTCCTCCACACAATCCTCATTAGCATTGTAAAGACGGAGGCCATCTGATCCTTACATCCCTTTAACCTCTGGGGTCATAACAGAGCTGGTGTCAGAGCTTTTTGTATGTATCAAACCGTCTGTGTTCAGGCTGCTTTGAACCTCACTCTATAATCTCTGAAATGACCTATGTGTCAATGTTAAACAGATGGTTGACAGTGCTTATTTAGAAAACACAAACCTTGCTAATTTGGAGTCATTTTGGTTGCAAATAAATACTGGACATTGCAGAATGAAATGAAACCATTCAGTTGGACTGTGTGTCATCTTCTCCTCATAAAGCCGTTTTTTTTCTTTGCTGTATGGCTATCGTGGGGACAGTAAATTTTTTTATTGGTCACTTTGGGCAAAGATTGGGACCAGCAGGGTGCTAAACGCACGCCCAGTCGATCAAGCAATCAATCACATTTATCTGTGTGTGGATCATTTTGTGGACAAAAAAACATTCTGTCTCAAAATATCTGGCAGTATTGTGAGCAGTAAAAAGAAAGAACAGCAACAGGGAACATTAGACCCAGAAGCCCCATGGCTCTCCAGATGCAACCAAATAAAAAGCACTGTGGGATAGATCAAGTAACAGATCAGTGAGATTCGGGGCTGCTTAGATTCGTTTATCTGGTGATTTTATTGCAGTCATGATGCATCAACAACAACCTGAACTTTGCTTTATCTGAAAGGCTTCTTTCAACAATAACATCCTCTTACCATCTGAAGATTTTACCTTGAAGAGTAACAGCATGACAGCATTTATAAAGTCAATCTGTTATTATATCAGTGCTATATCATAGAAAAGAAATATCTATTTACCAGAGACATCTGTCTTGCCTTTTGGGTTGTCCGGGCTATGATGAATTGATCTTGTAAGGTTATAAGATAAATTTACAAGTCAGACAATACAGGATTAGAGGCTTGCCACTTACCAACCTACAATATGAGTAATTGAGGTGAATGAAAAAAAATTACTAACTACTAACTAACTGTTTAACTGTTACTCTGATTGCAGTTTTTCACATATAATCCCCAATTGTAACAAAACATCACATAGGGTGTTGAGCAGGGACGTAGTTGTGGGTAAACCCAAGTAAATTCTGTTTGTTTACTCATCTATTTTCAAATCAACTGTATATAAATGAGGGGAAACTACTTACCACTATACACCTGGTGATAAGGATGTTCTGAGCGGGTTTCAACTTCTAATAATAATACATTTTGAACTCATTATTACATTGTAACAGGAAGAAAAGCATTACACATGTCCTAACAATATTTTATTCCTCAGTGTACAGTATTATTTTAAATAATAAGTCTACCATGTAAATCTTGTCTATCAGCCATTGCTCCACAATTGTAGAAAGAATTTTAAAAGTTAAAGCTTCACAGTTATTTTAGGTTGCAAGATTATTATGGTCTTGCAAGTCAAAATGCATATAGTATAATTAACATAATGTAAACTATAATAATGTGCATCATTGTAACCATCATTGATGAGTCCAACTGTGAATAAAGAGCTCAACAAATGATGAAATAACTCATTCAAATAGACATTTATACCTATGTAGCAGAAATCCCCTGCTGACCTGCTGTATAGATTTACCCAGTATAGATCTGTGTTCTTGGGATTTGCCAAATTACTGTATGTTCTACAATCTGCACTTTATTGAGCATATTGACTGTAAGGCCAACCGCTGCCAGTTAGCCAGCCACACCCATAGCCACAGAGGGTCCCAAATCAATACTGTGTGCTTATTCACTACATGGGCTAGGGCCCTTGTTATTATGGACGCAATGTAGCACACAAAAGGCATTGAAATGTAAACTTAATGTGGGCTCCTCCTGCCATGTGAAGGAATTGACGTCATCAAAACATTTGTGAGTATTTTCCTATTGCTGGAGAGATTTTGTTTACCTGTTCATGGCTAGAATTTCTCCAGCAACCAAGAAGGCTAATTGCAAGAAAAAAGCAAATAAAAACTCATCTCAACATGTGTCTTATGACTTTTGTGGTTTTTTTTTGTTGTTGTTCCAGATGGAGCCATTGTTCCCAGTGCTTTTCTGCTGTGACCACACCTCAGGTTGGCACATTGACATAAGAAGCATCATAACAGACATAAGGAGGATCAAGGACACAATGGACACTTCCTTATCTTCCTGGCAGTCAATAGCTTGCCCTCCATCAGGATTAGACAGGAAAGGGGGCACCAGCAGCTGGAACCAGGAAGTAAGACGCCACGCGACATTGCGGGCCTCATGTCGAGCTCAGTGGCGTATGACTAATCTTGTGTCCTCTGACCGAACACGCTCTGTCTCTTACACCGCTTTATCACTGTGTATGGGGGGCCAGATTAAGGCCACATTAATTCACAACAGGGAAGCCCTTTTAAACCCAGCCGGTGAACTGATAAAAATCGAAAGGGCTGTGCTCCGCAAGGGGGGGGGTATGCATGCAAAAGATGGAAGTGAAAGGCAGAGACTTTGTGAAGTATTTTTCAAAAGAGAAATCTAGTGCCCCCCAGTTACAAACACAAGGTTAATACCATTAAGATAATTATGGTAAGCTTTTAAAAATGTGTTTAGCAATACAGGTCTGACAAAATGACAACACTACCACATAGTTTATATAATTACAAAATAAAACATAACACATGTTTTGCGTTTCAACCAAAATTGGACAGTTGTTTTTTGGAAATCATTCATTTCTATTATATTTGTGGTAAGCCTCAGTGAAGAAAGGGAAGATGTTTACTGCCTCAGCCAGAAAATGGTGTATTTGTTCAATATAAAGTGCATAAAGGGTCTTTTGAAGCCCAGATCAAGAAAGTGATACAGCTCCAGATGGGCAAGACTTCCAGGATAACAGGATAATAAGAACTGAGAGAGAAATTGGGTTCATGCATTCATGTCAGATGGACCCACCAGATATCACATAGTAAATTAATCTAACTCAGATTAATGTCGTAAATGAATGAGTCACCCTTATTGCTACTAAGAAATGCTAGACCTACTAACTGCATAATTAAGAAGGTCTTTAGTGGTTTAGCCATGTAAAAGACATGGCTCTACAGATGGCATTGTCAGTAATTTGGGATGTGGGTTTTACCACTTTGGTTCAGACTGATATATCTTGCTATTAGAAAGATTGCCAAGACATTTTTCAGTAGATGAACCCTATTAACTTCTTCTGACTTTTCCCCTTGCACCTTCCCAAGGTTGACATTTGTGGTTTTAGTGAAATGTCTCGCCAACTTTCAGATGTTTTGCCATGACATTTGGTCCAGACATTGATGTTACCCTCAGGAAGAATTTTAACCACCTTGTTGACCCCCTGAATTTCCATTCAGTGCTATAATTTCCATTTATATTAACCTTTGGTAAATGCCTGCAAAATAAACAACATTTACATTAGCCTCAGCTGTACTTTGTGTTTAGTGCTAATTAGCAATTGTTAGCATGCTACGGCCCTAAACCTAGATGGTGAACATGGGGAAACCTTAAACCTGCTGAACATTGTTATTTCCAAATAGTTTGAATAGTTAAATACTTTAGAAACCTGGTTTTACGAAAAGTGCTGTGTATATATAAAGTTTTACTTTGTCACTACTTACTATTTAAATATTCTTAATAAGCACCAAGGTGCAAAAGTTCAACCTCACAGAGCTGCTAGCAAGGCTGTAAATGCTTGTTTCAGTAAAACGCAGAATGTCAGTATCTGCTGCTGGTTTAATATCACTTCTTTCAAATGGAAAAGAATGCAGTACAATGTATATTTTTTGGAGTGTGGTATTTTTTAGGTTTATTTACACTATTCTTGTAACGCTGGGCCTCACAGTAGCACAGTATCTGCATGCTCTGCCAAGCATGGCCCCAGCCCTTATCCGTAAAGCCGAGGGATGATGTGTCCTTGTGCTTCTTAGTCTGCCTTTGAAGTTTTAGGTTAAGTCTGTGTATGGAAGTGTGTGTACGTGTGTGTGTGTGTGTGTGTGTGTGTGTGTGAGTGTATATGAAAGAAGCTGGCCTTGTGCCCCCCTGTAATCCTGTTAAGCACCTGGACAATGGAAGAACAGCTGGCTTGGCCTTCTTGCACTCTCCAGCATAGAGTGGAGGAGAGGAAGATGTGCACAGCATTCAGATGGAGAACTGAAAACAGAAAAGGATGGACAAATCTTGGTATCTATATTGATCTGTTGTCTATCTATCTGTTTTATCTGTCTTCCTCTCTCCCTTGGGTCGCCAGTGGTGCTCTCTTGGCCTTGGCACTCCATCCATTCTCTTGGTTAAATACTGGCACAGATGTTGCGGAAAGATTGAGAGGCCCACTTGTGCCATTAGTCCAGCAGCAGGGCCTGGGAGCAGCAGGGGAAGACTTCTCTAATCAGTTTTATTGGAGCTATGCTATTGGGTTAACACAACAGGGACAGGCCCAGAGCCCAGCAACACTCCAGTTTTAAATGTGTGTGTGTGCAGACAGGGGGTATGTGTGTATGTTTACACCCTAAGGCTATAGCACAGATAGTAATGTCTCCCTACCTCTGTCTCTTTTATGCACACATGCTGGTCGGGGTGGAACCTGAGACTCAGCTGTGTGGCAGATGAGCTCCAGTTGGTTTAGATACTGTGATCAAATAACTGCATGGGATCACAACTCACTGATATATTTTAGTTGGAATTGGAATCATAGTAGGAATGAATGAAAAGCAACAAGACTACAGGCACACTAGCTGCTCCGCGTGGCTGTACATAAGCATAGTGATGCTTTGAGCTAAATGCTAACGTCAGCAAAACATGCTCAAAATGACAATGCTAACATGCTGATGTTTGGCAAGTGTGATGTTTATAATTGTCCCAATCTTGGTTAAGCTTTATAGCACTCAACACAGAAGCAGATGGGACTGTAATTGGTTTTGCATTTTAGTTATAAACCAAAGTATTACAGAAACTACAATTTTGACCTCAAAAGTGAAGGGATAATCAAAACCCATTCTGACGACATGAATGTCTTCACCAAAATTCAAGGGGAATCCATCTAATAGAGACACATTTTTACAAACGAAAATGTCAAACTAATGGTGGCGCTACAGGAAAGTCTGTAGGATTCATCCTCTAGGGACCATGAATGTGTAAAAAAAATTCAGGTAGATGGTGCCATATTTCACTAGATTTTCAACTTGACCTGCTGGTGGCACTAATAGAAAAATCAGAGTCATCCTCTGGTCACCAGGGATATCTGTACCAAATTGTATAGCTACCCATCCAATATTTGTTGAGATATTTCCTTCTGGATCAAAGTGGTGGACCAACCAGACTGACCAAGACTGACATTTCCATCCGTGCCTTTGGTAAATGTCTTTCAGTGGAACAAAGCTCTTTCATGCTTCGTAGGCTGATTTTGAGTGCATACAAACTGCTCAGTAGTCAAAAACAAGCTGTGGAGGGAAATCTGAACCTGTGTCCCAGTGCCTGAGGACAACTCCATCCTTATGGGCTACTTGACCCTCCCTGGCCAACTTGGTGTGAGGTCAGCTGGTCAGACGCCAGTTTGGCTGCTCACTTATTGAGTAAAGAGGCTGTCAGGGTCTCATATTCCCCTCCGGTCATGCTGCACTGTGGTGGTTAAGTTGCTGTATATACTGAATAGCAAGCGCGGAGGGGGTGACACAGCCTCTGGGTGTCTGGTCACAATGGTTCGGAAAAAAATGGCCATTTGTTTTTCTAAATAGCCTTGTTCAATGGAGCAATGAAAAAGAAAGTGTTAGCGACTGTTTCAACAGTGATTTCACTTGTTTTAATGGCTGCCTCCTTCGTTTGACGCCAAGCTCTGAATGGTTTCATTATCACACATTTTGTCTGTTTGTGTATATGTGTGAATTTGTGTGCATGCCTCGCTTTGCCTGGCTGCTCAAAGGGGACATAACTAAGATTGGACACTAAAAACACACTGTTTCTACAACAATTCACTAATGAATGATTTTTGCCCAACTGGCAGTCTTCAAATTATGAACAAAAGGTCCCTCTGTGTTTAGTTAAATGAATCCCAATTTAGTTGTTTTGTCTTTTCCTTACTTTTGTGTGCTGACCGCCTTTTGTGTCTCTTATAACTCTGCTCATAATTTGATAATTAAATGACTGGAGTCACTCGGGCTCTTTTTTTTTTTACAGAGTCAGTCATTTTGCTTCAACAATCAGGATCAGGAGACAATGAGTGGAGGAGAGATAGTCATTATGAGGATTGGATCTGAACGCTGGCCTCCTGCAAAGTAATTAGACAATAATGAATAGTTACAATGTAATTACCAGAACAAAAAACAGAAAAGGACGCCGCTTTTCAATTACCATCACGTACCATCATTTCCCCTCGGCCTTTAGCTCCGTGCTGTAAGTAGCACTCTAATCGTGTTTTTACCTGTGAATGGTTCAGAGTGTTAAATAATGTATGGGTTATGGCTATTGAGAGCTGTGTGTGGGTCGCCCTCAGGCTCTTCTCACGCCATTGGCTTTGAGACGCCCAGCTGTCTACGCTACCAGAAATGCTGCTGTTTTGTATTGATCTTTCCACACATGGCGTGACGTCTAAAAGTCACTTTAAAAAGGAAACTTTTTCAGCCACAGGTGGTTGAGAATTAATTGATTTTGACAAAGGCTAAGCTGCTAATTCAAAACTGACATCGGAACCGATTAGCACATTTTCCTACTTTGGTCAAAACAAATGTGCTGCAAGCCTCACAGCTCGGTCTCCGATTTCTTTGAAAGAGAATCTGGTGCTGTTTTGAACATCTGTCATCCTTAAGAGGCATAAATGACATTGCATGAAGGACACTCTCAGATCATCATAAAACCAAGATCTTAAGATGAGTCCTGGAGGTGTTTTAACGTTAAAGATGTGCCTCTCCGTTGTGTCCGGGATGTGTCTATGCTGATGTGCTTCAAGGCAACTTTGTAAGAGAGAGAGAGCGAGAGAGAGAAAAGTTTGCACTGGTAACTTATTGAATAGCAGTTTGTTGGTATTCTGCAGAGGGCAGGCCTTTGAGCACAGACCGAATGCGTGATCATCGTTCCTGATTAGATCAGCTCTCTACCCATGACGCAGTGCTCCGTCTGTCGTCAAGGATACTGTGGCCTTTGAACATCTCGGTGTGGGATTCACGCAGGAGTAATTACCTGCCATACCTACAACTCTGAGAATTTTCTTTTCAAAAGTTTATACTCTGATTTACTGTAAAGTCAATGCTGAAATGGTTCAGAGCTTACCTAACAAGTTTCTATTTGCAGAGAGGATCGTGCGAAGTGGCCAATTTTCTTTCATTCACAGGCATATAGGACATTATGCTAATGTGGCGTTTCAGGCTGCCTTTGAAGTGCAACACTTTCCCCCTGCAGCAAGCTATTTTTGGTTAACCTTTGACTGACTGGCTGATCACACTGACGGACTTTACCATAAAATATGAAATGACCAGTATAGCTGTTTGAACCCACCTCAGCCCTCCTCGCACTAAAGTTAACTACTTGTCTAAGGATTTTTTGAACATGCAACTTTACAGGCATGACACCACTCTGCTGCTGTATTGCCAGTCCAGTTGTCAGACATCAAAGACGGTGAAGCAGGCATTTTGTTTGTGCAATATTCCGCATATGATTTCTGATCTGTATGGTTAAAATCCCACATCTCTTAAAGGTATACGAGTCTCCTCTTCAATTTTATATGAGAACATGAGCCAGACATCTGGCCACTGTCTCATGTACACAAAGGGCAATAGAAGTAGATGATGAAATGGAGGAGAGAAATTGTAGAGATGATGGAATGTGGGTGATATGAACAATAAAAAGGATGGTGATAGGCCATAAAGGACCACAATGATGATGTCACCTTCAGGAGAAACGTCATGCATCTCAGATTTACTGTCCTTTCAATAAAAAGTGCAGGAATGAGATGGAAAATTTCACGTTTTCATTGTGTATATCGGACTGTGTGTGTTTGGGTGTCCTGGACACACGTTTAGCTCTCTGTATGTGAGTCCGTCAGCAAATCTGAGCTTATGGATGATCACAGTGGCAGTTTAACCAGAGTCTGGTAGTATTGCTAATCCCATACTCAGACTGCAAAGATCAGCACTGGAATAGAGTGGGAGAGGCTGATAGAAGAAAATATAAAAAAGAACAAAAGAAAATAGAAGAAATAGAAGAACCCTAAAGTTCGTTAGGTGGTGATGTCACCCCTGAGAAGTCACCTTCAGAGGTCAGCGGAGAAAGCGGTGACCTCATCAGAATGGGACAAGAGTGGATGGAGAGAAAGGGTTAAGTGTTATCTGGGGGGCTGTATCTGGATCTGCTCTGCCGCCCTTGACTGAACCACTATGGTCCTTGTACCTGCATGACTGGTGATAAGAAGGATGACGCATCTGTGCTCTTGCGCATAGTCTTAGCAGTGACAACTATTCGTCATGCAGACGGAGTGTATCCTGTAGCCCCTTGGCTGGAAGTTTACAGTTTGCAATAACAGATTTTATACTGTCAATGCAATCTTTGCATTTAACTGTAAAATCAATTATGCTACATTATGAACTGTACTGACCTCTTGTAAAGAAAAGAATGACCCAAACTCATACTAGACAACACTGACGTTTAAGTTTAAGAGTGAGTTTCATTCTTCCCAATGTGATGCTGAAGGCTGTCATTGCAAAATGTACACTGAACTTCCCTCAGGACAAAGTAATATGTTGTTCTGTAACGGCAGTTTCAATTTGATATGTTCTTTTCTATTTGACTGGAGACAGAACACAAACATGATATGTATGTCCTTGGGTAACACAGAAAGGGCTACTATGTTAATTTATACTGTATAAGTGTATTGACATTTAACCCTGTCTCCTAGAAATGTGTACTAATTATTTGATGGAGGTGGTTAGTTGGATGGCAGGCGTACAAAGTAGGCTACAGGACTGACACTGATGATCAGGGTTCACGTCCTTTGTAGTTAGGTTTAAGCTACAAAGCACTCTGATTAGGGTTAAAATTTTGGTTAAAGGACCAGTGTGTAGGATTTAGTTTAGCATAGCAGTAAGCTTCAGATTACAAGCCTCTCGCCTCACCTTCCGGTTCCAATATTTTTTTCCTAAAAAAACAGCATATCTTTTGGGGTGTATTTAGCCATGTGTACTTAGCGGGTATTGCAAACAACATGAACCAACAGTAATGTCTGCGGGAATTAGTGCTAATGTTGGCAAGCTAGGTCAGAGTGGAAGCTAGTCGTTAGCCTTGCTAGCTTCCACTTTCACTAATGGTACTTACAACAAGCCCATATAGTGCTTATTTTATGAATACTGTGCAACAATATCACTGCTGTTTTCAGTCAAATACTGCCATAGTAAACACCTGTGAAGCTTTGATAATGTTTCCACATTCCAAAAATGATATTATCTTCTTTTGAAATATGGAACCTTACACACAATTATGCAGTATCATTTTAGATTACCTTAAAATGTGTGGAAAGTCCCAATTTCACTTCGACTTTAAATTGTGTCAGATTCTTCAAGTCACTGTTGACTTTTTCAATATTAAACCAAGACCAGAACCTTTCCCAAACCAAGTGCTGTTAGTGGATAATCATAAAAATGTTAATTTACATCTTTTCCTCATTAAATTGTAATCTGGGCAGCACTATGTGTCTGTCTAAACATATTTCCTGGGGCAAATTAGCATACTACTACATACAATCTACTATGACAGGTTTGTAATACCATCACTGCTCTTTCAGTTTATCTTTACTGCATCTCTTCCATCTTCTTTCCATCACCTTCTCTTTATTTCACTCCCCCTCTGTCCCCTCACCCTCCTAGAGAGAGGCCAGTTGGGCTGGAAGCTAATTTGAAGCCAATCAATACAAGTCTGTGTTTCTTCCTGTGTGTGTCAGCCCGGTCCGGTGCCCTTGTCTAACTGCCGGCAGAGAGAGAGAGAGAGCATCTGTTTGGTGACTATCGCGCTCTGACTGTAAATCTATGGCAGTGACTAAACACCACTCATCCAACCATTGTACTGAGTGCAAAAGGCTATCTGATTGAATCCAAATGAGATTGATTTCTATGCCAAATCCAGTTGTCGAAGGTGTGCACAGACAAACAGCCCTCTCAGTAACTTGATTAACTGTAGGGATGGCATTTTAACTCCTCTTTGGAGTTTGCTGTATTGAATTTTTTTTTCACTGAAATGTAATGGAGGTGGGATTTTGCATGTTGGAGGAATGTATAGACATAGATACCAAACAGATGCACTCTTGAGCATACAAATACAGATGCAGCCACTAGCACAAACACACATGCAGCATGTTCTTCACCTCGCCTGCAAACAACAACACTGATGTTCAGATACTGAATCTGCCACAAGATAAGACCAGTCTCCTCCCTCCGCTTCCAGCCCCTTTCCTTAAACAGCCAATGAGAACGCTGTGTATTCATGAGCTGGAGTAGGAGCAGGCATGTGTAGGCAGCCTGCCACAGGAGGAGGTGTGTCTCCATGAGCCAAAAGTGTGTGTGCGTACGAGTGTGTGCTCACACTGAGAAGAGGAGGTGGTGGAGAGAGGAGTGAGTGTATGTAGGCATGCAAGTGAGAATCAGGGAAAGGAGTGACAGGCAAGAGGGAAAGAGAAGCAAGGTGCTTTTACTCATCTTACCACTGATACACTCCACACAAACACACAGACTGAAGGAACTACATCCACAGCCTCTACTATAGCAGTGAGTTGATACACGTGGGTGTGTGTGCGTGTGGTGTGTGTGTGTGTGTGTGTGTGTGTTTTCTGCGCTCGGAGCAACTAGAAGGGATCTCTGAGGATACACGGATGAGAAAGAGGTCTGGGGGAGCCAAGGAAGAGGAGCCCGAGTGTGTTTCGCCCCAGGAGGAGCTCACACACACCGCAGACAGCACACACACTCCAGCGGGCACTCAGCACTGTTTCCCTGACAACTAGAATGGGCTGCAATTTGTGCACCTTGCAGAAACGGGAGGAACACTACAAACTGCTGTATGAGATTGCACAGGTAAGTGAGACTTGGAGGAGAGGGAGGAGGTTTGATGATGGGAATGATCAGCGTGATAAAGTTAATGACAGCAGAGGCAGTGATGAAAAGAATTAAAGAGCAAGAAAGGTGAAAGTGAGACGGAATACCAAGAAGGAACAGAGGACAAAGACAGGTTGAATGTGGAAACCAGGAGAAAAATGGGAAAGGGACATGAGAGAAATGTACAAAGCAGTAAGGCAGATTTCCAGTGTGTGTGCGCGTGTGTATGTATGTGTGTGAGTGTGTGTTCATTCCTTTCTCCATCAAAGTGAGAGGAGCTAGTTATTCCTCCTCAGCAGCAGGAGATGTGAGAACAAGTTCAGCTCTTTTTCCCGCGCTGGCTCCAGGGGAATTCATCACATCTCCTCTGCCTGCGACTGTCTAGAAACGCTACAGTTCAAAGAACAACCAGCAAATGTGTTCTGCTGTTTTCTTCTCTGTTGTTTGTCAGAACTGGACTTTTTGTTTTTTCTTCTTCTGACCTGAAATGACGATTTTCACATTGCTTCTGTCATGTAAAAATCCGATTCAGCTTCGGTGACATTATGAGTTGAATAGTTTCATTGACCTTTAGCCCTTTTATTCATACATTTTCTGCAATGTAAGAAATACTTGATTTATTTTAGATGCATTTTTGAGAGACAGAAGCCATACACTCGTCGTTATTACCCCCACAAACGATCATATTGTCATTATGAGCAGTAAAACACTGAATGTGTAACTTGTCATCTTGTACAGGGCTTGGCTGGAATGTGTTGATTAGATAGGAAGTGTGAATGTGCTGAAAAAACATATATCTCAAAAATGCCATTCTTTTAGAAATAGGAGAAAAATTATTGCTTTTTGAAAACTGTTGTTGGTATTTTAACAGATTTCATCTGTTAAAGAAGATGAATGTGAAGTGTATGCAGGTACAGGGTTTTTACAACAGCGATATGGTTATATGTGTGGAGCTGATTGTGGGGAAACACGTGCTCTGGGTTTTCTCTGTTGTTGAGTAGAGTACAGGCGAATACGAAGGCAGCAGCAGCAAGGATTCATTCATCATTTAGTATCTTACACAGTTACAGACAGTGGGGAAACTGGATACAGCATAATGAGACTGAGCAGGTCTGTTGAATACTTTGTTAGTTTTGTATACTGCTATCGTATACTACCATCCAAAGTGTGTACATTTATAGCCGTGGTGAGAAATAAACTTTTACTGTGTGCAATAATAATGACCGTAAGGCTTTTGTCAGTTTTTTGTTATTGATGATGACAATGACAGACTGTTTTCCGGTCATGGGCTCTGTAAAATGTAGGACATTATCCCTACCCAACCATTCACTGCTGCTAGACGCTGCTTTCATGAACGTTATTCACACTGCTGCAGTCTCAAGCTCATTACGCTCTCTGACTAAATGCGCCCATGCTATAATGAGACGGTGGATGTCTGTGTTGTCTGCCTGGGTGGAGTGAAAGAAAATTAGCCATGTCAATTAAAAGAAACCTTAGAAGGTCACGGCTCCTTTTGTATTGTTGAGCTGAACTGAATAAACTGCGCAGAACAAAGCAATAAGTATAGCATGTTAACCTGAGCAATTTTCCATTATCTAGTTATTTAAACACATAGCTTTGACATATTGGTTTCTTAAAGTTAGATCAGAAGACTAATACCACTCATGTCTGTACAGTAAAAATGTAGCTGGAGCTTAGCACAAACACTGGAAAAGGGGAAAAGGCTAGCCTGGCTTTGTTCAAGGGTAACAAAATCTACCAATCAGCACCTCTAAAGCTCACTATCTTGTTTTATTGAAGCTGTACAAAAAGCAAAGTTTAGCTTTCCCTTGTGTTTCCAGTCCTCTATGCTAACATATATGGTAACTGGTTGCTGCACAGACATAACTGCAGTATCTAATCTTCTCATATAACTCTCGCAAAAGCATGTTTCTCAAAATTCACATTTGGCATCTAAAGCTTTATAACAGCTATAGCACAGGCAATTTCCATTTGGCATAACATAACAGCAGATGTATGATTGTATTATAAGGCATGGTGTTTACAAGGAGATTGGCTGGAACTAACATAAAAATGACCCTTAGGGTTTCCTCCTATTTCCGCATCGCACTCTAGGTGTCCTGGCACTGTGGCAGACGTCCAAGAATACTGTGTGCATATGTGTGTCAGTGAGCACACCTGCTTTACTGTTAAACACTCCATGGTGTGTATGTGGCAGTCAGTGAACACCTACAGTTCTCATTACCAGTGTGAAAGAAGCAAGAAAGAAAGAAAGAGAGAAAGACGGAAAGGAGAGCTCACCAGGCAGTAAGTGTGTCAGTGTGACTTTGTCCCGAAACTCGAGGCTAAGGGGATTCTGCAAATCCAGAGAGACTCCTAGACAATCCCTCTGTCTCTTTTTCTCTTTTATCATCCCAAACTCATTTCTTCTCCTTCCTTTTTCCTACTTTCTCCTTCTCTATAACCTTCATTAGACTCTCTCCCCCTCTGTCTTTCTCGCTCTCAGCAATCTGTTTCTCCCCTTTCTCATTTTACTTTGGCACACACACAACACTACAGATTCTAAAAGTGTTTTTGTTCTGTTGTACTTCCAACGGTGCTACACAATTGGAAACCACCTGCTCATTAGACCAGTGGAAAACCAAAGGATGCTGATACTGTACTATAAAGCAGGGCTAAAACAGGTGCACAATGGCACTGGACTGGAGGCTTTGGCCGAACTGTAACTGTAACCCACTCCCTATGTGTTGATCAATGAGTCCTGACCAATGTGATTTCTTGTTAGAGCAATGAGACATTTGAGAAAAAACGTTTAGCGTGTCTTTTCGCATGCAAAGTATTTCACAATACTTTCAGTTTGCATTTATTTCTCTGCTCTCTGCTTTGACGTCCACCTTAGGGAGACAGTTGCCTGTGTTTTAACTGTACTGACCAAAATTTTTAGAACAGCATTTAAACTGCATAAGTTAAATCTAAGTCTTGAAGCCTGATCATACAAACCAGCATTCAAAATAGCGAAATTTTATGCCAAAATCAATTCATTTAAATGGAATCGACATGCTTAGTCAATTCTCTTGTGTGGGCAAAGTAAATCAGTGCAAATTTTTCCCTTTGGGTTTAACTTTGATGAATTTTGACCCACTAATTTGTGCCAATGGCAAGTAGCAAGCCGTCTTCACAGTGTTGATCTTTAAAGGGATAGAGATCCAGAGTCTCAAAAATGGAGGAAGCGATCTTAGCTTATTAGCTGTTGCACCATCCCGTTTTTCACCTCCTCCTCTGTTAAAGTTTAAACAGTTTCATAGAAGAGAATTGGTTATGAGACGATGAGTTGATTGTGCAAAAACGTTTTTTGAATTAACTGTGTGAACTTATTGTC
>NW_023339652.1:10861359-10882858 GCF_004916995.1 Morone saxatilis | reverse complement strand
AAAAAAAATATATAGTGTTTGGAACAAACCTGTTCAGCACCTTTCATTTTGAAAAAGTAACAGAGCATTTCAGAGGCCAATTCCAGTTTTCAGCCTGCAGGCCTGCCTCGGTGTGTCCTACACCACATTGGCTATCTCTGTTCACACAGCTGCACCATTCTGACAGGACTGCTGGCTGCCCGACCCTAGCTGCCCAGCGGCCACAGAGAGATTTATGACTCTCGTCAGACCATTTACATTCAGCGTTTCATTTGTGATTTTGTGTGTGTGCATCTCTACACCGCGGGGCTCCATTCTGGCTGTGGCAATAGCCATTCCATGTATTTCGCTTGTGGCGGTCTTAAATTGTCCCATAGCCTCTGGCCTCCAGAGCCTCACAGGACACATGTGTTTTGTCCTTTCAGTTGTACCAAATTCAGCATTACTGTGTCACACAACAATGCTATACAGCCTATATACAACAGCCACTAATTACCCTTTGTATAATCATACCCTGTATTTCTGCTAAGTAATAGAGTAGTATTTGTTGTCTATGTAGAAATTCTTGAAAAATGTAAATTTAAACCAAACAAAAGCATGGTTTGGTGAGTGATGAGTGCTGTTCGGATCTGGTTCATTTCCTTGTGTTAAAAAGTTCAGCTATTGGATGTTGGTTCATATATTGCATATGTATAACATCAAGGTATTATTGTCATTATATCAAATCCCTTACTTGAAGTTCAACTATTTATGTCTGCCTACATGTAGCTTTCTTTGTTACTGGCTCACAAATTCTGAACCCATGCTCAAGGGATTCAGAGGAAATGATGCATGCATATACTGGACTTAATGAGGAAGACAAAGGCTAATGCATGCAGGCATTTCATGTAATGTGGAACATAATATTTGAAAATACATTCTGTATTATTGTGTCAGAAGACGTTAACCATTTTCTTAAGTCTTTACAATTTACAATTACAGGTCAGTTGCTCCTCTGCTGCATTTTTGACGAAGTACCCTCTCAAGACATTGGTTGATGCATTGTTAAGGTTAGGGAAAGATCATAGGTAATAGAAAGGCAAACATGAATTGCAATTATGTAATGGGACGCAAGCGCCAGTCTCATGTACAAGAGTCAGACACACAACCCCCACACCTTTCTTTCTGCCTCACTTCATTTAGGACACACTGGTTCACTCACTGGCACTGAATGTTGGCACTGGATGTAAATTGCGAGGTGCTAATGTAGACTTCCTAAAAACACTGGAATGGTCATATCAAATGGAGGCCTGTATTGTTAAAAGGCATTTCCCCCTACCTTGAGTAACCATGGGTGTGTCAAATATATACTTTTATATAGTGTCTATTGTATTCCCATTTGTACATATGTGGGTGTGTATGGTTGTGACCCAGACCAATCTTTGGTGTGGGCCTGTTCTCCGGAGACAGATGCTGTGCCACATGTCCAGCCTGTTAGACAGCATGGAGGGGGCTAGACTTTCACCCCTTCATCCCGCCACCACCTATGGTGTCCAGAGAGTGCCACACAGAGCAGGAGAAGCTGTGGTTAGACCCACACAGCCGTCACCTCCATATGGCCACCTCAGACCTGGACCACGACTTCATCCAGATAGGGATGTGAAATACGTCGGTGCTATCGGTTACACCAGCCAGAGAGGTTGGGAAGGTTTTTCTTCAGCAGTGGAGAGACGTGGAAAGCAGAAAATGAAGTAGAAATGGGAAAAGCACCTGACTGCAGTTATCATGCAACTACAGCAAAATACTCCTGTGATCCAAGAGTGAGCATGCATGACAGAGAAGTCTGGGATCCGGGGAATGGTGATTAATATAATCTTCCGCTCCCAGATCTCCCCTCAGAATGATGTGTTTGGGTCATAAAATGTGCCACAGATGACCAACAGGGGATGAAGGGAGGTGGTATCACCTGATTCATCAGCTCTCCACTTATCAGAGGGGCACAACACGGGCCCTGAACTCACTGCCTCCTTTTCTCTCTATCTGTCTCTGTCTCTCTGATGGGATTTGGAGGGTTTTCAGAAAATATTGAATGAAGTGACCTTTCCACTTTCTCATGCATTTTTTGGCCAAACAAGTTGTCTTCCTGTCTGTGTGGGTCAGTGAATTTGACCTTTTCACCTGTGAGTGTAATTCCACTTGACAAGTTGCACACGCACACACACACACACACACTGTGTAGTTTTGTATTGCATGTCAGAAAAAAGACCTCTCTCAAACTACAATCAAAGCAACGCAGCATCATTCGGTTTCTAAATCTTCAGATTTCTCAAAACATACATCTGTACTTGCATTTAAATCTATCTTATTTTACTGTATATACTGTGTTTTCATTCCAAAATATGAAAGTAACAGTTTAAAATTTAGGGGGGAAAAAGTAACAATTACACTTTAAAGCATAGAGGTACTAAATAATAAACTTGGGTAATGTCTTTTCTCCCTAAAAATGTTAATCTGGCGTTATGGAAATGAACTCTGCCGCTGAACACAGATCATCTGGTGTCTTCCATCATGGTTATAGTTGCTCGTTGGAGCACAGCATGGTGATAATACCGCATGATTTAGAGGTGCATATGGCCTCGTCACCAGCGCCGTGGGTAGCACGTCTTCTGGTTTCTGGCCAAGACTGGAAACAGGAAATGGGCGATTATTCAGCGTCAGGTTAATGCCAGGTTAATACAGGCAACAGCACCCTGGTGTTGTGTGTTGGAACAGATTTATTAGGTATTTTTGATCATACTGTAAATGTAAAAAACTGTACATTTGCGTGGATGTGTGTGTTCCCTTGCAGTGTGTAATTACGGTAGAGTGACAGAAAGCTCATTCTGTAGATTGATGTCAATGCTGTGCTTTGTCTTTCTTTGTTTATCTGTCTGTATGCAAGCATACATACACACCACTTTATCGCTGAGTGTCTGTGTGTGTGTGTATGTGGGGGGGTGTCATAAAGTCAGGGGAAGACTGGTTTGGTGTGCAACAGTCGCTGTTTCGCTCCACCAGCCAACAATCTCCCCCTGCGTTGGCTCTGATAAGCCCAGGATGAAAGCCCTTTCTGTGGGCATGAGTGACACTCCTCACCCCACCTCCTGTCTCCCCCACCAGACAAGGCAAAGAAAGAATGCATGATGCATGTACACACGGCAACATTAAGAGGTAGATATGCCTATTTGGACATACTGTGTACATTCATGTACCACACAGAAAGAAAATCACACAGGGTCCATTCATTCATCAGCTTTACGGCGTTTATTCCTATTTTACGACTGTGTAAAAATGTCATTCAAGCTCTTAGGACCTGACAAGAGGACTTATCAGTTGTTATCAGCCTCTAGCTGATTACCATACTTAACCAATCGGCCAAGTGGCCTGGCCAAGATGATAGGAGGTAGGGACAGGGAGAAAGATGGGGTTGAGAGGGAAATGGAAAGGTAGAGGAAGGAAAATGGAAAGGTAGAGAAGGGAGAAAGAAGGTGTGAGGAAGAAAGAAAATACAAGAAGATAGTACACCGGCAAAGCACGAGGGGAGAGAACCAGAGCGAGTAAAGACATCAATAAGTCCTTTAAATCCCTCTATTCTTCTGGTTTTTTTCCCTTCTTAACCTCGCCCTTTCCAAAACAGAAAGTCTCGCCCTCCTCCTCCTCCCATCACTTATCAGTCGCCAGACACTGTGTCAAGTCCGTTCCATTCCACTGCCCCTGTCTGTCTTTCTGCCTGTTTGTCACTGTCTGTCTATCTGACTCATTAATACACTTTGGCACAACCCCGTCCTCTAAGGTGCCATGGGTTTTCCCTGCGTGTTGCAAAAACCCTGGAAAGAAAAATATAGTGATGGAGGACACAGAGACGGTCTGTCTGTCATTCATGTGTTGGAGAGAGACACTAATTTTGTCTAGTCTCAGTGTGTGTGCTGTCAGCCAGTGACTGTTATACAGTTTGAAGCCAACCTTGTGCCAGAATAACCCAATAATACACCTTATGGCCACAAGCTGCAGGCTATGTTTTGTCAGCTTAGACAGATGTTACAACGAACCATCTGGAGTTGTTATGGTATATGTTGCAGGCATTTGCTGCTACACGCTACTACAAAAAAGCATACATACACATTGAATACATGCACACAAATAAAGATTCCCCTAGATATTTAGCCGTAGCAGGAGTAAAATGCTGAAAACACAACTTCTGAGACATAAAAACTTCTAACATCCTTCATATTAGCATAACAATTCTCTCAGTCAGATCTTTGGATGAGTTTTTTGGCAGCGAAGGAGCAATTCTCATCTGAGACCAAATGTCAGTTACAATATAAAAAGAACCCCCCCCCCCAAAAAAACCCCCCCCCCCCCAGCTCTTCTTTCACTTTGCCAAGAATTTCTCCACTACGCATAATCATTTGGGGAAGACAGGGGTATTTGTTACAACCGTTTTCAAAGAACAGTGGCTCTGAGTCGTGAACATTTACAGCTGGTTGCTTGTAATGTCAGTGATGATATTCTTCTCAGCCATCATGACATCTGCTCTACAGCTTGTTTTTTTAAATCTAAATCATTCTGCATACACTGTGTATCTTGATCAGGCTGTTACCTAAATGCTTAAAAATGCAAATGCACTGTTGTACTGCCACTGTCAAGTGTGTTTGAACCCACATTGTGGATTCTAGGTCCAGGTGGTCTAAAGGGAGATTGGGTTACAGCAGGGCGCTGGTGTTGGATTCCCACTTAACCAACTTGGGTTTAGGAGTCATTAGGCCCACTCAGAGCCTGGCATCGAGTCCAGTTACAGATAGAATAACACTAAACCATCTGCATAGTAGGGGGGTGATTACATTTAGAGTGGGGTGTAACCATAAGCCTTGTGTCGATTTGGGAAATGCCCTCAGGATGGAGATTGGCCGAAGCACTGTGGATGGGTTTTTGTTGTTGTTGTTGGTTTGGGGAAATGTATTCGATTGTCCTATCTGTGGTGCAGTTTCATTAAATGTTGTTAGGGAAATTATCAGCGTAAATGCAGAGACCACAGCAGGTGCAGGCAGCGCAAACTCATAGTCTTGCTCCAAGAATTGAGAGGCATGTAACTGGTGTACCAAGCACCAGTTTTAGGGTGGCAATGGTGTTTTCCCGGAAGTGCAGGTTATATCTGGAATTGTTCAAGCAAAAATCCTAGATGTCTTATAGTAAAAAAGAAACCTTAAAGAACAATGAAACAACGTGTGCATTTCCTGATCTAATCGTCCTTTGGTTTTTCTCATGATGGTGTCTTACTTTCCTCATATGGTTGTCCAATCAGGGACAAATTTTTCCAACCCAGGATTTTTAGGAGTTACTTTCATATTGGACGATTCTGCACTTTTAAGTATCAAGGGGGAAAGTAAAGGGTGTAGCATATGTGACTTTTATGCATGGAGACTGGAGTTTTACATGCTGTCACACATGGCCAATAATGTGCACCTTAACCATACCATATTTGCCATGTGCAGATATTGTAGAAAGCAATAATTTAATTTAAAATGTCCAATATCGACATGTCTGGCTATAAGGTTGAATATTTCTCTTCAAAAAGTTAAGATGTGGGCCACAACAAGCATCAGTGCTATCTTTCTGTCATCATTACAAAATGCTTCACAGCCGTGTTACATGGAGGCTCACACAAATTAGGCTTGTGACCCATTTTAAGAAACAATGATTTGGTTTAAAGAGTCAATCTGTGATTTGGTCTAAAAATTACCCAAATGCAGTCACTAATCATCACCTGGCTGATAATATGTTGGTGGCGGATGTGATTACCCATTCACTCAGTCATATTGTAGACTTATGCTCAGCTGCTTGAAACTGTGAATGAAGTCGAAGTCTTGATTGAGGCAGGTCGAATGAGGAGTAAATTGCACCATTTGTGTGTCTCTCACTTAACTAACCAACCACGCTTTTGGATGAAGGTATTTTTCATCGCAGGAAGAGCTCTTCTCGCCCGCTCACAGTTAGTGGAGTGTGAAGATGTTTTTCTTCTCCACCAAAGGGCGGACTGAGGAAGCTTCATGTTATGAATAATGCTAATGTGTCAGGTGCTTCCAGTGAGCATAAACATGCATCACTTGAAAATTAAAACGGCAAAGGTTTGGTGGGAGGAGGGAAAAGATGGTAAGTTCACACTCTAGGCTTCTTAAAAAAAACCTTAATTTTATGCAAAGAGCATCACATAAATCTTTTATCTTCCTGCTCCCCAGTAAAATGGTTTCGCTTTCCAAGCTTTAGCATGTTTTGCTAATTATGCCCCTGCATGCAGAGCTGGCTTTTTTGCCTTCAACCAAATCTGTGCTCATGTGGATAACATAGATCCAAAGCTAAGACTGCATACATCTAAAAAAGATGCTTCTTTTTCTGATATCAACTGTTCTACATTTAGGATGATCATTATCCCACTGATTTATGGTGAAACTACTGTACATTTATTCATTCCTGAATGATTTTGCATCCATAATTTTTTCTCAAAATTCCTGTCTTATTTCTAAGATTTAAATGGGCTATGCTAATTCCCTTGTGATGTATTCAGTCAGCTTTTATTCGGTCGCAGTCAACTTCCACCTCTGTCTGTTTCTTCACTGGTGTTTGCATGCGGTGTCACTTTAATGACACTGTTAAACCCCTGCTAGTGTGTCTTTACGGTTCACCCTCAGCACTGCGGTTGCTTAGACCCAGAACAATGAAAACAGGGGCAGCAAAACTGAATGGGATCTTGAAAGAGCAGCATTAACTGTTAGTCAAACAAAATGAACAAACTTTTCCACAAAACAACTCTATTTCATCAAAAACACTATAATAATACATATTAATAAATAAGTCATGTGAAATGTAATGTAAAAAAAATCTAAATATAAATTGAATGCTACTTCTAAGTCCATCTCAGTACTTTTTCTTCTTTGGCTCTCAACTCAACTCTAGAATTTCCTTATACCTGGGCACAGGAGTTTTTAGCACAGGTTACCCAAACAGGAGAACTTGTAGGGACTATTTTCAGCAGCGGGTTAATACACATTTGGTGCACTGGTGGGTATTTATGGCATCAGAATGGGGGTTGTGGAATTGACTCAAACAAACTACAATACCCAGATTCTTGTTAACGAAAGATGTGTCCCCGAGGGGATCGCTAATTTGTTTTTAACTTATTTTTTGGACAACAATGGCACATAAAAATAAGCTATATCAGGCCTACTTCATTTGTTAGCAGGATCAAAACAAATCTAGAACATCACCATTCTTGCTCTTTAAACTACATACTGGAAAAGAATAGATGGCCTGATGTTTAGCTTTTCCATATAGAGGAGTAACACATAACCTCCTTGTGAACTCAGCCGTCTGGATGAATTATGTGGGTCTAATCTGTGACCCCCGAGAGCCTAATTCAAACTCATTGCAAGTATGTGTCGAGGGGCTGGAGGAAGGGCCACTGTATTGTTCAGCCCAGCTCACTGGCTGTTGTTTTAATGGCAGATGAGAGATTAATGGCGATCTAATGACTGTGGGGAGGACACAGTGCAACAATAGAGTCCTGGTATAATGCAGGGCAAGTACATTACTCAGTCAAGACAACTGTCTGCATGGATGCACACAAACACACATACAAGCATACATGCCTTAAATGTACACACAAACACATTTGGTTAATCCCCAGACGCACAGTCACAGACATATGTACAGATGCATGCAGAGCGAAAAGTGACTTCTATTGATTTGTCAGTTAAGAAGTTTTGCAGTCATCTGCCATCAGTGCACCCCGTCTCATCACGAGCAAAACAAACTAAGCTAATTCTCAACCCGCCAACCCCCCAGTGTGACAAAAGAAGGCTAATTTATGCATTGGCGACATGGTGTGCGAGGAATAAGAGTGTGGCAGCGGGACTGGATGCTCACTCGTGGATCGCGGTAATTGTGATTTGGTTGCTAGGATGTTGAGGGTAATGAATGTCTTGTTGATGCAGTTTGTCATAACCCGTGCCATCCGTGGCTGCTTGAGGACACAGAACCTATTAGTTAAACACAGACACATTGGCCGTGCCATGATGTATGAGCCCACCAGACAAAAGGCATTAGTCAATTTATGAGAGAAAATGAAGGAAACCGGCAGGCTACGGTAGATGTTGAATAAGATTGTGGATTAGACTAGGCAATATCAAGCAAACCTCTTGACTTTTGCCACTGGGTTTTTAGTCATTTTATAACCGCATACTGGGGACGCATTAGAGGAAAGAATGTTTTAATTGGATTTCATATGCTTCCGATTACCTCAGTTTGATACAGTAGGTTTGGGTGTTTTTCCCTTGAAAGTATCACTCACTAACACGCTGTTGTGGTTGTCTTATGAATAAAAGAAAATACTCATATTGTAATTCCAAAAAGCAGAATACAAGACAAATCGTGTTTCATTCCAAGGTTTTACCAGTGGGATGTAGCTGTATTCATGAAGCCTAATTGAAAGGAAGCCCGCCTTGAATATGGAAGTGGTACAAAGAGCAGGAAATGAGATGGTTCTTAATGCGTTCACTGACAGATGATAACCTTTGATTTCCCCCCACTTACATCAGAAATGGCTGCTTGGAATGACAGTCACAAGTCAACAGTCTCTGATGTCTGCCTGTGTGTTTCTACCACTGGTGTTGTTACGCTGGGGTGTGGAAAGATAGACATGTGAAGAGCGAAGCAGGAGAAAACCCTTGAGACACACATAAAAAACACATAGGTAGAAACAGAAAGCTCTGCCGTCTAGTGCTTTGGCAAAATACAGCCTTTTTACACACTGAATTTAAATGCAATTGACTGACTTACAGTGACAAAGGGAAATAAACGCCCAGACAAAGAAAAAACACCTCACATAAAAAATAATGATTATAAGATTAGATCAAAAATCCATGAGTCATTTTAATGAAAATAGATACATACACATGCTGCATCTTTTAAGCAAAGGTGTCCACTATAGCTCACCTTGTTGTGCCAACATTCAACATGTAGACACTATCAGTGACCATCGTTTGAGTGTACTGACACTGGCTTGCTATGCATGTTTACCAGATAACAGCAAACTCACAGCCAACTCACAAAATAAATGTTGATGCAGCTTATAAAATGTAAAACACGAGAAGCCTGCTGCAGCATTAAATCCTAGCCTTTGTTTTATGAGGGACAATTAGGAACAGGAAGCTTGTAGTTAGCAGACATTTTATGTTTTAAAGGGGTTATTGGCACAATGGTTCAAAATGGGAATCTGGGTATTATGAAGACTGTCTGAAATGATTCTGGGAAATGTAGGAAATTACCTTTTGTTTTAGCCCTCCATAGAGAGGTAGCAGCGTATGATCAGCTGTAGAGCAACAAAGTCGATCATGTTCAAGGACACTTGAGCAGTGCAGATGCTTCATGTTGAGGGGCTTGGTTGCAGGATAACCAGTTGAAGGACAGTACATCAGCCTGTTACTTTTAGCAGATAATATTGAACAGGGACATGTGGGACGCACTGGTCCCTGCTGTTGCTGCGAGACTATGAAAAAGCATTTGAAGCACGCCACTCTTTTGCTAAAAGTTCATACATTTTTAACTTTTAGCGCTCCCTCTGAAGCTAAGATCTGACAGCTAAAACAAGCCAGCACTGTGAAGAGCTTTTCCTAGAAAAAAAAACTGTCTAATCTACTGCATACAGATACTGTGTGCAGGATTGACCTGAGCGGGCTACCTAACATCCGTCCAGACAGCAGCTATTTAATCCACGTTTCATGTTGTCATGCAGTCTCCCTCCATGCAAAACTAATTGGTTGTTTTTGCCTGTTGTGCAGGAGCCCATGTCTGTGAAAAACTGTGAAGGACACTCATTACAACTTGTACACACAATTGCAGGCGTGGACATAGATGCAATCATGAGTGCAGACGAGCACATAAACATAGGCAGAAAGAGCTGAACTGTGTTCCGTGAATAAGGGTCCTAATAAGAGCATTGAGCGGAATCTCCTTGAACCCGTTGCCATAGCTTATCACACACACATAACACACATATGCACACCCCAAGGTGGCACCACTACTACCCACACAAACACACATCTCTCGCAGCCCCTTCCGCGCTCTCCTTTTCATCTGATTTGCATTTTGGTTAACACTCTAATTGCCTCTCATTAAATACCTTGTCACTTTGATTAATTGGTGCGATACAGAAATGTAAAACAGCAGAGCATTACAATGCATAATGAACAGTTGCTGATTGGGAAAGACGAACAAGCCGGGCTAAAAATGCAAAACAGAGGTGAAATCTCACTAACTCCTCATGCACTTTTAAAGTTGAGTCAGGGTTTTTCTATTCCTGAAATAAATAAGAGAGTAACCTGCATTCAAGATTTTGCATTTTCACTCAGATTAATGCTGCATTCACATTGGATCAGGCAGACGGTAGACGGCAGACAAACACCTTGCACGGGTAAAACAAATATTGGCACGAAAAAGGCATGATGAAATGTTGCTATGGTGATGTCGTATTATTTACAGAGAATGGAAAAAATATATTAAATACAATTATTTATTTGGGTATGTTATTTTATGGAATTTAATTATTGGCTTCTCCAGATTGCCCATCTTTTCTCCTTGTGTGGGAGATGCGTAACATCCGGTT
The DNA here is from genome assembly GCF_004916995.1 of Morone saxatilis. Lineage (NCBI taxonomy): Eukaryota > Metazoa > Chordata > Actinopteri > Moronidae > Morone > Morone saxatilis. The sequence goes on along the minus strand of NW_023339652.1, from coordinate 10,872,204 downwards.
GTATATTCGGTCACAAAGCACGGCAAAAAGTTACAATATTTCAACTTTAACCGTTTCCGTTGCCAGTATTCTATGCTGGCCTAACTTTACTGTCCTGCTATCATCCACTAAAATGATAATCAGTTTGTCGTCTGCCTGAGTCCATGTGAATGCAGCATTAGGCGTGTGCAATGACGTACTAATGAACTCTCCATGCATGTCATGATTAGTCTCTCCTCCAATCCATTTCTAGTTACAGGGGGAAGATAAATGCCAACATTGCCATAAACTAAACAACAGATTCAGCCATAAAGGAAAACTGTAAGTAGGCTGTGGTTGCTCTGGTCAACTACAACAGCGCTAAATGATTGGGATGCTGCTAAAATAGGACTCAGCAAATCTTTCCTGGCTAAATATAGGTTAAAATGAATCAGATCACAGCATAACAGCAGTCATTTACTGCAGTCATCATACTCAGCTTGAAATTGGCTATAATTGTAGTGAATTATATATTTTCCTCTCTCATCCCCATCTTACACAAAGCTCTGGGTTTCTCTATCCATCTGTAATGGCACTGCAGTAATTGTACTGTAAGTGAGAAGTAATATTAGTGTTGGGATTTTTTCACTTAGAGCACTTCAGAATCATAAAGAAACTAAACTGACTTACTGTATTGTGTTTGATGACCTGTGAATGAGAACGGACTGTAAAACATGTAGGACAAACTACGGTGGCTGCAAAACTTAGGAAAAATGTGAAAGGGCCATTCCAGAGCCAGTGTTTGGTGTGTCTGTTCTGGGCTACTGTAGAAACATGGTGGTTTAACATGGCGGCTTCCATGGAAGGCAGACCACAGCGTCTGTAGATAAAAACATCTCATTATAAAGTAATAAAAACACACTGATGAAAACATACCTATGAATATTCTATTCCATTTCTGATATAAGATCCTCCTAAATGTTGAGGAGAGTCAGGGAAATGCAAACTCAAGCAAAACGATGCATCAGAGCAAGAAAGCCTCCTAAAGCTTCCAGAAAAACTTCAGTTTTAGATAAATCTTTTTAAATCTTGTCCAACAGAAAGTAAACACAAAAATGAGCCCCCTGGATTAGCGACTGTAGCTGAGTAGGGAACTACTTAGGGACGACTTTGCTACTTTCATTTGCCTCAAAATCATTAACTGACCATTTGCAAATAGTTTAGATCAATATAATGTAGAACTTGATAGTATGCTTGATTATTTTACACAGTTTGAAAGCAAAAATAGAAGAAAAAAACCTTTTAACCTTCATTCTGTTTTGCTAGCTCACCGCAGGTGCTTCTCACACAAGCATCAATAACATCACAGTATTCTCATCCCACACAAGGCAAGGGTCAATGTGATTCAGTTGACCGAGCATGGTCTACCAGTTGCATAGCCTGCCACTCAAATTTATGAAACCATCATCTTCTTTGCCTCCACTGCACTAGGTTATATTGCATGTCACAGACTTTTATTATTGAAATGAGACATTTATGACAGTGAGCCCTCGCCACATAAGAGCGGCCTCCTGAATCATCTCAATGCAGCTGAAGGAGGGAGAAATGAGATATGGCAGATTATTGGAGCACGCCACCTGCGCTTCGTCACTCATCACAATATGCCAATTTATATGAATGTAAAAACAATCTTACTCGTATTTCTCAAGTTCACAAAAAATCATGATCTGGGGGATTTATGTATGAAAGCTTTCTGGTGGTATTGAGTGCTGTGTCTCCTCAGGGGCAGACGAGGCCTGCGTTGAATAGGCCGAGGGTCCCTCCTCGGCAGCTTATTGTTTCGTGGTCCATTGTAAGCCTATTCAGTCTGGGATACTGGCATTATTCAGTCAAACATGGTTAATGCAAACAACCGCATTGTAGAGCTGTTTTAAGTCTGTTGGGAGCTGATGTAATGCTTAAACTGTGTGTGTATGTGGCTTGTGTGTGCCTGCTTCCATTTGCTCACAATGACACCATATCTGTCAGATTTAGCTGTGAGGTTGAGTGGTTTCCATCGCGCTCTTATCTCTGCACAGCAAACACACCCATTCACATGTATACACACACACACACACCTAAACACACACAAACGAAGTCTTATCTCTTGGCTTTCCTTATCGCTCCCGTTTGTATTCAAAAGTGGAAACAACATTTAGCCATCGTAGTGGCCAACTGATTACACCCGGTGACACATTTAAAGGTTGACACAAGCCCTGTCTTGAGCATATTGAAGCCTCAGGCACTGATTGGCTTTCACTGTGCTACTTTCAACCCCGTCTCAAACACATGTAGGCCATATCCGCACCATGGTCCGCTAGTAACCCCTCATAGTCAATGATGTGTGTAATTGGTGTATCACAGGCAGCTAAATGTTACATTATAAGCTGGTAGCTGAGACTATCTGTGTGACTTTAAAAGTCTGTGTAGAGTTATGTCTGGAAGTGACCTATCAAAACGTATTTAACCAATTCACTGGACTTTTCAGAGCACAAAAGGAGAGAGGATACAGTGCTGTGAATTCAGGATGTCTACCATTATTCTTCTCTACAAAGTCAGAACGCATCTATTTGGTAATTGAGGCCAGAATCTGATGTAACTTATGCCAGACAATTAGAGAAAATAGTATGTAATAAAAGTTATCAGTAACTGCAAAATGCTGCTAAAAACCAAGCAAAGTGCATTTGTTGCACTCAAGGAATTCATATCATTTGATGTGGTTAAACAACCTTAATCTCACTTAAATGTATTACATTCTGGATTAATTTAGTTTCTTATACTGTCTGACTGTCCATTAATCAGGTCCTAAGATCGGTAACATTTTTTCTAGTCATAGAATAAAAGGTATTTGGCTAACTACCCTTCTAACCCCCTGTTACCTACTGTTCCTGTAGTCAGTGCTTTCTGTCATTGTAGGCCAGTAGATAGAAAATATAAAAGAAAGGATACAAAACATACAGAATGTGTCTCAAAGAGTAATAACAAGCATACAAAGTGGCCGGACAAAGAGCAAATGACATTTTCACTAAAGGCTGAAGATCGATGATGACACACTGCGCTCACTGAACGCACAAAGTAAAAACACACACACATAAGCTACAGTATAGTCTTTCCTCCCAAACGGGAGCAAACCACTTTGAACCTTGACCTTTTGGAAGAGTGTTTGGACAGACAAGAAGCTTTGGTTTAGGGCAACTGGGAACCATTTTTTATTGGCAATGGTAACCTTTAACTTGAGAGGTATATGAAGGCTGTGCTAGATTGTTGGTTCATTACAGCCCTCCCTATGGACTGCCGTGAACTGTGACTATTTTTAGGGTTCTCGTGGAGCTTTCATGGGTTATATCAGATGATGTAATGACTTGATATTGTTTCTCCGTCAGCTTGGTCACAGGAGCACAGTTGAGTGATGAGAAAGGGAACTTGTAATCAAAATGGAATTACTGTTTGATATTGATGGAATCCGCACACCTACACGTCTCACTATAGATCTCGCACCTGCATGTATCTCCCATGTGGGTTTTCCAACTCACACATGCATACATACATACATACATACAGATAGAAAGGAAGAGGCCATGCTATGACTAAATTAAACTACAATCACTTTGGGGAAACAGTCTTTGCAAGAGTAAATAATAATATAACAATAGGAAAATGCGAAGAAAGAGCTTAGAAAATGAGAATATTTCAAGGAAAAGTATGGAAAATGTTTAAATATGGATTGCTATGCCACTAATGGAGAACAACTAATACAAGTAATTCTTTATTTAAAGCGTATGTAGACATAAAGAAAACAGTAACGATGTTTGTGATTCAAAACCTTTTTGCCCAATTTACATCTCAATTGTCACAATGTTCTAAAACTCTTCCCTTACTTGTCTGCTCCTCTTTATCTCTTCCTTTGTGGTTTAATTATCCCTAATGCTTTGTAAATTCCGTGTATATGATGTACAAAATGTGTGTCGCACACAAACACGTACACACATAAAATCTGTGCGTTCTGAGCCATTATCCCCAGTCTTTGTCACATCTGCTGGCGATTAATCAGCCCCCAGTTAGCTCATCAACAGGCAGATTGAATAGAGGAACAACAGCAGGTAAACACACTGGCAGGTGTACCCGCACAAACTTCCTGCCTTACAGAGCATTCCCTCTGATTGGAGATTAATGTGTCCATCTGGACCTCATTACAACTTAAAAATGTTGTGGAACTTTCCCTATACTTTTTCACATAGGTTCAGGGACAATAAAAGGAAGTTAATGCGTGTGGAGGAGAACTTTTATGTGGCAAAAATATGTCATAACAAGAAATGTCACAGGTTCAATGCAGTCATGAGTTAATTGTCATCCTAGCTGCAGATGGCAGTAGAATTTATCATGTGTGGGTCCAACATAATGGTATATTAGTTTCCATACCCATGCAAGGTATACAGTAGGCCACTTATACCATAAAGAAAACTATCATTAGCATGATGTCCAATTTGTTGCTACTACTTCGACCACCAGACTAAAATGTATAGGAGATATTCCAAAAGTTATTCTCCCAATAATGATGCTGACATTGGGCATATGCTTCCACATTTTAAGCCCTTGACAAACACTCTGACACCATCCAAAATCAATGCAAACAATCAATTTCAGGATGTGACAGGCTGAAAATGAACTTGGCATACAGAGGTTAAACTAATTGGGTTAAACTTGCATGAGCGTGAGAGAGAAAATGTATAGCGGTGGGTGTTTTCACACTGAGAGCTGTCAGTATATGACATCTCTTCTCCACTGATTCCCTTGTGGCAAAACCTTTTCTGAGCTTGCAAATTAAGTAGGTGCTGCTTGCTAAAACTGATATTCCCAATGGAGCAAGGTCTACCCCCACGGCTCCTTCCCCACTTTGCTGCTCATTTGCTTAAATCAGTATTGTTATTATTGTTATTATTCTGCATCTAATGGGCTTAATGGTAGAAATGCAATGAATAAATAATGCATTTGAGTTAGACTGATTTGAAGAAGAATATTGGTGCAGACCAGAATGAGATAAAATGAGCTCATTAAAGATTTTTTCTCCTTCAGCAAATGTGGCAATCTAGTACATTATACAGTCTCTGTAAATTTGGCAGTAGCCTAAAGGTTGGGAATAGCTGGTCAGCAGTTAAAATGTCTGAACCTGCTGGGAAAGTGTACTGCATAGGTAAAAAAAAAAGGGGGGGAGAATATGTAATGTGCTCCCTCCGTCAAGAATTACTGCCAAAGTGCCCTTTATAAAAGCACTTAACTTGTAGTTGCTTTATTGGAAGCTCTTTGGTGCCTAACTGTGGAGACATGTAAAGGTACTAAGGCTCCAAGGTGTGAATGTGAAACAGGTTGTCTCTAGTGGTTGCCCGATACATGTCAGATTGTCCTTGGATAAATGAGGGTTAAAAAAAGGCACTGTGGTCTTTAATAAGCTCTCCTCTCACCTTCTACTGACTAGTTTTCAGAGACCATGTATATTGTAATTATTGTCACTGACAAAGGAATTCACAACACAACACGGTTTGCATCTTTTCACCATGACATGCAACATGAAGGAGGACAGGGTGTCCTAGTGATTTGGTGTCCTCTTCCCCCAGGTGAATGCGCGTGACTTCTCCAAGGTTGACCATGAGGAGGCAGTGGTGGAGGCCATCAGGCGAGACCCCATTGTTGTCCAGGTTCTCCGTCGAACCCCCACCAGAGCCACGGCCACGGTTTCACATAACCACAGCAGCACGCCACAGGATGTGTGTGTGGTGGATGTTTGCACGCAAACGGACATCACCTTCGAGCACATCATGGCACTGGCGAAACTTCGGCCTGCTACTCCACCCGTCCCTGACATCTGTCCCTTCCTTTTGTCCGACAGGTGAGGGCAAACACTTGTCAAGTTAAAGCCAATGCAAGAAGTTCCATCTACTGAAGGGTGGCTGAATGTTAATGGTAAACACTGAGTAGACAATTACTACCCTATATTTTGTTATCTGGAATCATTAAAGTAAAGATTCCCTGAAGCTTTTCTGTTGTTCTCTTTCATTCCATGCTAGGAATTAAGCAGTTGTTCATAGTGTGGAAATCCCCAGCATAGCTAAGTACTTTATCCCTGTGATATCATTATGCAGAGCCAAACCTGCTTGCAATAATTGCTTCTGTGTGCTACATTCATTTTCTTTAATGGGAGCTTTTGCTGGGCGATTAAAAGCCAATGGGCTGATAGAGCAGGCATTCTGGCGCTACGTCAATTCTGTGGCTATTTATAGGGCTTTGCTGGGCAGCAGATGAAATCAATTTGTCCTATAAAACTACAAATCTGCCAGTCCTGGTCAATGATTATGGAGAGGCAGTTATCATGGTGACAGTTTACAGAGGTCATGGTTTTTATGGGGTGAATGGTTGATGTGTATATTGATTGTTCAGAGTTTCGTTGCAACTACTAAGACATGTAACACATAAAACTTTTAAGTAAGGAACTTTTGTTTTTTTAATTTCTCAAGGAAGCCATTGATTCATGATATTTAACTTAATTATCTCTTCCATTCTTCTTTTTTCTCTCAAGTTGCCATTCCATCCACACCATGGAACATGAGTTTTATGAATGTCCAGAGTACCTGTCCAATACCCCAGCTGAGGTGGAGAGGACTGAGGAGTATGAGTATGAGGTAAAGTTTTGCATCTTTCTGTTGTATGAGGGTTCTTTTACTGTACTGGGACAGTACAATATGTTTTTGCCCCTTCTGTCTGTCTTTCAATGCATCCACAACTTCGGTCCTGAACAAGATACTTGACAACAACATAATATATAACTTTTCATGGTCCACAGAGGATGAATACTAATCTATTTGGTGACTTATCAGCTTGAACATTTTGCTCTTATAGCATAAATATCCACTACTGCATCCTGCACCTGGTGCCCAAGGGTTTTGGATACTGACCATGAACCACAGTGTTATTGGTTTGTGTCCTTTGTTGCATCTTGATTACCATCCCTCTCTCCCCTCTTTCTAAATAATATAATAATAAAAAAAAACATAATGGGCAAATTTCCATGTAATTTACTAATCATATGTATGCTTCCCAGAGGATGAACCCTTTCAATATTGGACAATTTATTAGGTCTGGAGTATCAAGTCTTCTAGTGAAGATGGTGATAATGTTTTATTAAACGCATATAGAGGTACATGATGTGCACAGGACAATACTTATATAGAAACATTTTTTTAAGCTATTTGTGGCTTAATTTCCAAGCTTTTGGAACTAGATTGAATAGGCTTAATTATTTTTATTCATACAGTCGGACAGGGCCACCCACCGTTGTGTCAGTAATACACAATCCCTGTGGATAATTCAAGGCTGGCCCTGATGTATGATGCTCAAAAGTCCCACAACAATAAAATAAAAACTGTACAAGAAAATTGGCTGCCCCTTGTGAAAACTACATCTTGTCCTGATATTGTTTTGTGTAGCGTAGCCCTGTCCCTGGGTTTAAGATGGAAGGCCATTCTTCATGTAATTGTAGCAAAAGAAAACCCCTCTCTGAAAGGCCTCCTTGTTGAATCACCAGTGTTTTATTCACAGGGCATTTCATTATGCACTGTCCTTCAGAAATGTTTGTGTCCCTTTTCAGACAGCCACTTGAAGCTGAACAGAAATTGTGAGTATATTATTTGCTAAAAAGCAAACACTCACGGGTATCAGAATAGATATGTTCTGATTTCATCCACAACCAAACAAACAACATTGTTAATTGTTGGCAGGTAATGTTAACCCTGTTTATCATTTTACTTTAGCATGTAAACACGCTAAAATTTGCTCATTAGCACAAAACGCAGTATACAGCTTAGGCCGATGCCTATTTGTTTTACCCAATAAATTCATTTTGACAATAGTGATAAATGACAGACTTTGTTAAACTGAAGAATAATTTTGTCAGATTATGTGTGCATATAAAATATAACTCAAAATACAATGATTAAATCTGCATGTTATTTAATCATACATAAATTTAGACAATTTCTAATATTTACACAGGTTTGTCCAGCAATGCTTTACTACATATTCACATTTGAGTGAGTGAGCAGCTCTGGAGAAGGTGTACTTGTGATCAGAAGAGTATATATATCAAACAATCAATGGTCTATGCCCACAAGTGTCTTCATTGTAACAGATGCATCATGCCACTCAGACAGTGGACCTCGAGGTCATGCTAGGTGACAGTGATGGGTGACGTTTGCTACTGTCAGTGGTCCCCCCTGGTTTAATAGGCACTTCCTGGTTCAGTGAACTGCATTGTGGGTCATTAGGATTCCTCTGCTGCCAGCTGTGGCCTTACCTTACAGCGTCATCTAGATGAAAGACTCTCCAGTGTGTGTCAGGGGTGGGAGCAGGGGGCGCAGGGCTTGTGTGTGTGTGTGCTAATAGCAGTAGTATCAGAACAAGGTCAGCTTTACACACGCAGACACATACAGTCAAACTCCAACCCCCACCTGCCCGACATACACACGCCAAATCAACCATCCCCACTTACCTCTGTCCATCCATGTGTGTCTAACTGAAACATGAATGGCTTTCCTTTTGGATGAAACAGAAAAGGGCTGCCATTCCCAGGAACATTACTTCTGACAGGTTTAGCTTCACTTCCAACTGATTGTCCACATGGGTACTCCTGCTGTCATAATACTTCTGCTACTTCTGCCAAATCTGCCAAACTATGATATTGCCAGGTAGCAGACAGTAGATGTAGAAAAGTAGTTTTATATATGGATGCTTTGATTGTTAGCTTAAAAAGTAGAGTTCACAGAATAGCAAGCCATTCAAATTCCAATTCCCAGAGTTACTAAAATTACTGTTGTGAATATCAGAGTTAATAAGCGTGCTCTCAACATTTACAACCTCTGCTGGATATTAATATCTACTTTCCAGGCAAAGTAATGTTGAAGATGTTATACAGATTTTAATGAATGCTCTGTTTGGTCACCAGGTTACACAGTGCAGTTAATGAAGTGGCAACAGTCTGCCAGAAAGCAGCCAGTTAGCGGTTTGCCAAATTAGTCAAAATAAACATGTCTTAATTATGGATCGTCAACGGGTGCCAAACTTCAAAGGCTGGATTTTTTAATCCTCAAAAACAAAAAAATATTGGTATGCAAAGGGTGGTAGAGGGAAGAATCAAGAGTCTTACAGAGTTTTGTCAGTGAAAGTACAAAATAAGATCAAATAAAGCAGAAAGACATGTTATCAAGTGACACACTCAGAAGTGAGAGAAGGGTACTTCTGTGATTTAATATTGTGCTTCCAGTGTGTTGGAGTACTTGAGAGAGACAGGTTAAGTTTAAGAATGGTCAAAATCAATGCAGCACAGGGCAGAATAGCCAGACTTTTACTCTCTAGTATGTGCCAAGCACCAAAAACTCTGGGTCCTATAATTACCTTGATGCAACTGGTTTTGTTACCATCCCTGCCTGATAAATGCCAGCATCCTTCAAAATCCAAACCCCCTTTGTAACGTTCGTAAAGCATTTTTTTAACATTCGCTAAAAAATACTGAAAGTCGCTTAAAAAAAAGAAGCCCGGTATCAATAGGAAAACCTCTAACTAAAAATAACTTCTAAGCTTTCCCTGACTGAATGAATTACTGTCACTACACTTTAAAGACTGTTGCTATAAAATAGTGACAGCTGGAAGGGTGTCATCACCTGCAAAGTGGAAACAATGAGCCAATGAACATTAGACATGGCAATCATTTCTTTTGAATGAAACATGAGGTAACCGATGAGTGCATATCAGGCTGAAATGTTACTAACAGATGTTTAATGTGGCTCTAAAAGGCAGGGCACCATTTATTGTCATACGTCTCAAGTTATCATATACCTAAGTCGCATGTGGTTAATGTGATCTCTCCTACTGAAAATTAGGAAACCACATACTAAAAATTAAGAAGATAAATTCCATAAAATTGTCACCATGCATTATAAGCAACATGGAATTTGTTAGATGTCACTGCTGTGCCATAATTTCAACTCCCCAGTGGCACATATTAAGATCCAATCATCACTAATCAAGCCACTCTACAATTTCAGCACCTACGGCTTCAGGCATCTGGAGACCATTCACTGGTGGGCTTCACACAAGCGATAACTGACTCCAGTAATCTAGTAAAACCCAACCTACCACCCAATGTGCTCTGACATTAAAGCGTTAGTGCTGTCTGATCTCACTGTATGCAGCTATTATTTCTCTGTCAGGGTTCGTACAAATCAGCCAGTGTGCTAAACTGTTGCGGAGTGTGGGTAGTCGGGACTAGCTGTTACTATATTATAAACTCCTAACACACCCCAACCTTTGAAGGTCAGAGCTGTCTGCACAGGGGGTTAAATGCCACAGAAATTAATTACTTCCCCTGTCAATCTCTGCTATCGTGGTTTCCCATGACAGAAGAAAAAGAGGGCTGGGGCTTAATTCTTGCCCCCCACCCTCATCCTTTTTTTACCCCGCTCCCCTCCTTTCACAACTTCACCGGGCTGAAATGAATTTGGCAGCGTGGGGTTAATAAAGATTACCCCCAGAGTTATCTTTATGTGATTACGTTTATACACAGCATGGATCAAAAAGAGCCAATTGCTAGTCGGGTTAAATTTAGAGAAATTTCCTGTGGGAGGGGACCAGCCAATGGAATACCACCACTATAGCCATCAAAGACCTGCCCTGTATGTTGCCACATGCTGGATTCAGTTTGATAGTGACAGGCTTTTATTTCATTGATGTACAGAACACATGGTGTGTCTATGTTTGTGTGTGTGTGTGTGTGTGTGTGTGTGTGTGTGTGTGTTTACATTC
>NW_023339652.1:10840346-10861259 GCF_004916995.1 Morone saxatilis | reverse complement strand
TAGCAGCTTTGTCCTGCTCTTTATTGGTATAAGAAGAAACTAATTTATTAGTCATCATTAAAACTCTGTTCAACCCCATTTCCAGACAAAGGAGGCAGCTGTTTTCAGCATAAAAAGGTCTGATCCACCCACTGTACACTGCCCATAAACCAAATGACAGACAGACCGACAGACTGTTAGCAACTAGCTGGTGAAAATGGAGCATTAACTATTACTATTAAGAGTTTTTAAGCGGTTATGAAACAGTCTCAATTTAACATATGAACTTATAATATGCTAATATGTCAGAGTTTATAGCTTGTTGCAAAACAAAAAAATCTGTTCATGCAGGTTAAAAGCTGTGACATGAAAGAAATAGAGAAAGTTTTTGTTAAATAAACTGAAGAGACATTGAGGTAATCAAGAACATGTAATTGCATCAATATCCATTCAGCTAATTTACAATAGCAAGTTTTGCCAGAAACATAATGAAGCTCTAATTATGTTTTTAATCAACATAAAGAGGAAACTTTTATTTGACTTCACTGTACATAGTTATTTACTTTTTCCTCCAGCTCACACATATATCTTGATTAAAGCTCTTACTGGTTATGTTTAGTGATTAGGCATGTAGTTGTTAAGGTTAGGGTTAGGGGCTTGGGAATGCACTGTGCAACATTCCTCGTAAGTCTGTGTGTGTAAAAGAGAGTTTGATGTTTGAGGTTGCTTGGATATTATCACAGAAAATTAACATAAATCCTCTTTGCCAAACACAAATTCACTTCTCCCAAAGTGATTAGTAACGGTAATGTAGAGCATAACAATCAAGTTGGACCTCATCTCCCATGAGTGGTATCATCTCAGCTGTTTCTGTAAAATGGATGAATAAACTCCATGTTTGAACTGATATGTTTTTAGAATCCATTATATCCACCGGGGAAAATGTGAGCTCCTAACAGGTGCACCATGGGAAAACATGTTTGCTTCAAAACATTATTGGTTTGTTTGTGTGTGTTGTAACAGGAGGTGGAGCTGTGTAGGCAGAACAGCCAAGAGAAGCTTGGCTTGACGCTGTGCTACAGGACTGACGATGAGGAGGACAGCGGCATCTATGTGAGCCAGGTAGGGACAGATGTTGCCGTTATTTGGTCCTCCTACACTGACACTGAAAAAATTGTGTTACACCTTGTTACCACATTTAACTGTTTTCTTCTTAGGATTTGGTGGTAATTGCTGCTTCTTGCTGTAAAATAAAATGTCCCGGAGAAGCACTGGAGTATAAACTAGAGCTCCCTGATGAGGTCTGATAGAGACAAGGCTGCGTGTTCGTTAAATCAAACGCAGGGCCCCATCATCAGTTTCCTCTGGAGCAGGAAGTTATTAAAAGATGGCATGAAATCCCATTTGAATTCCCTCTTTACATCCTGAAGCAGGGAGCAAGTCGAACTGAATTAGGGAGGAAGGAGAGAAAAATGTTTGCCAGTCAAATATCTACTCTGAATGAGCCACGCATGGCCAAAGAGGATGTCAGGTTTGAAATGTTATTCCCGTCCTGCCATTCTCATTCCTCCTCCTTTTAACGTGTTTTAATTGAAGGTTTTAATTAGCTCTGAGCGACAACCTGCTCCTTCCCCCCCACAGTAAGTGAAATGACACATCCTCCCATTTACCGTACCCCATCTGAATACCAAACACACAAAACATAGAGGGAACATATTACAAAGAATCTTTTTAAAATTCTAATGATTTGCGGCTTAGAAACAAACAAAATGAAAACAAATTATTGCATTATTTGGAATTATGAGGGCTTTAAGCGCTACGAACTGAATTATAGAAGTGTTTAGTCTGACTGCAGGTGCAGTTTCAATCCCATTATGGAAAAAAAAGGAGAGGGTGTGAAGAGTAAGAGCTGTTATGAGGATTAGAACGCTGCCATAAGGATATTAATGGCAGAAGTACAAAGACCTCTTGTGTATTTAGCTCCTTTTAGCATTTTTTTAATTATGTGTATATAAAACCGTGAGGCCTAGCAGCTATTTCTCTGGTTTCTCACCTGCTCTTCTCGAACCAGACAAAGAATCTGAATATAAAACCACAAAGAACATCGGCACCTGCTGAACCTCAGCAGATCGTGAAAGCAGTCTCCCACCGACAGAACGCATCTATTTTTGTAAATGGATAAAAATGCTAATTTAGCTCATTAAAATGTATGGATGGATAGTATCAGTGCGACTTTTGAAAGTGCTTTTTTCCTCCCCTATTTCTACTATGGTTTTTTTCCCCCACATGTAGCTATGTCTTGATCTTCAATGCAAAAACAACAAAGTTTATGAAAATGATTACTGAGGGCTTGTGGTCTTGTTGCATATACACTGGGATGCAGTTAGAAAAACATGAGGTGTTGATTCATTCAACTAAAATAGAATCATCTCTGTGCCATAAACATTTGGAACTTACATTGTTTTTTTCACTTTTGTCTCTCACGGTCTTTCTGGCGTGCTTCATTTATAACTCACATGCTCTCTTGTATAATGTCACGGACTTACATGTACATACATGCAAGATGTGAAGCATGTATAAGCCAGCACCAAGAACCTGTGAAACCCCACTTGTATCATATGGAAAATACAAGGTTGTCAGAGAGAAAATAAGCATCTTCGCTTTATAAAAACAGACTTTTATTCCTGACAGCAGACAAGAGAGTGGTACATCAGTGGTGTTTCAGAGATACACAATAACCTGCTGTCAGCATTGATTTTCAAGCTCTTTCGTGCAGGTGGAGCCAAACAGTATAGCAGCGAGAGATGGACGCATCAAAGAAGGAGATCGTATTCTACAGGTGCGTATTTTCATCTCAGTGGCCAAAGTACATTCACACCAGGTTATATTATGAACTCACATGGCTTCTAACAAGTCTAGATATAACCCTTAGTATTTATCACATCAATGGCAGGATGTTATCTTTGATATCAGCCTCATTTTGTACAAAAGAAATCCCCAATTTACTATTTCTTTTTCCTCTGTTGAACAAATATGCCAAGATAGATTCTCCAACCCGCTTGTAGGGCATTCTTTTTAGAGGATATCCAAGCTCCGGTGTCTCCAGTCTGGGCAAGCAAATGTATATTTAATCACCTCGTTTTACCAGGGAAATTAAAGTCTCTTGCAGTTATATCAGGCACTACATCATCTCTGGCGCTCCTCTCTGTCTTGGTCTAACTCTGTCTCATTATGCGAGAACCCTATGGGGTCACTGTGGATTGTATCCGTTTACTACAGGTATAAAATGGCTTCAGTGGGCATTGTTTTCACACTACAATACAATTAATTAAGTGTAAAGTTTGGACTGTTGACTCCAGGCTTAGCAATCCGTGGCACAAGGTGTGTGTAGCCAAGGTGAACAGTCCCTCGTTAAGAGAAGAGAAGTTGTCTGTTTCTTGTTAATGTCTTCTGCAGTTCCATGTGAATACAGCTCTCACCTTTAGTGGTTTTCTGCAGTTCCATTCTCATGCTCTCTATGTCATGTTGCCAAGTACATAAAGTACATATGATATATACTTTTATGTGTATGTAGATGTATTGTCTACATTTATTTGATACTCTTGTAGGCATATTTGATGAGTTCACTGCACACACATTTTCTGCATCTGACTGCTCTCCTTCTGATCGGCTGCTGCTGTTATCCTGAAAGCCTATTTAAGCCTCTAGAGCAGCGTAGTCTGTAAGTTGAGCTGATGGTGTACAGACTTGTTTGCATCTAAAGAGACTCTCAGTTCTTTGTGGTTTTTCTTGTCATTCTAACTTTTCAAAGTGAGCCTGTATTTTTCAAAGACCAGCACATTGCTTTGAAGCCACCCACCCAACGTTACCAAACATGGTGGAAAATTATTCTCAAGTAGGAAATTGTAGGCATGACATAGCATCCTGATATCTCTAATTGCAGTGTACTCAAGGCACATTACTTGGGCTTCACACTTTTGACTGTCAACTCAAAAGACACAAAGGCTGCATGACTTGGCCCAAATGACATATGTCAGTCTAGAATGACGTAGAAGTGAATTCTGATATGACCGTCAAAAGACAAAAGTTTGGACCACATATGAAAGTGGCCTGAATGAGAATGGAAAAGATCAGATTCCATATGATTGGTGCTGTTTACACTGTCATGAAAAAATCTGATCTGAATCATATATGAGCAAAATAATTAAATTTGGGCCACTTTGGCCTCAGTCTGAACACAGCCAAAATGTCAGATTTTAATTACAATTTAGACGATGATGGCATGTTGGTCACGGTGTGATTTGAAACGGTCTGCTGTTTCTTAAAAGATGAATGGAAAATTGTACTAAATTAACAGCACAAACTAAGAAAGTCAAATGAAAAAAAAAAGTGTAGTGTAACTCTGAGCAATGACATTCACACAAATAGAAGTAATAGACAAATAGTCTTTTTTATGCTTGTTGTTTATATAAATTATATTTTCCAAGCTATTATTGAAATAACGTGCTAGAATATAGTTTGATGTACACTGACTGTACAGTATGTCCTCAGTAAGCAATATCTCAGCAGTGTACCAACATTACCTCTCCTCCATATTCATTGTAACACTCTTTGAGTACCTCCATTCTCCCACTGTAGTGTTTCTGTGTGTCCCAGTAGTGTGAATGATTGTGGGGAACAGGGCCTGCTGTACTACTGGCCCTATTATCTTCTTCTGACAGCCCCATTACTCCACTGAGGAAAAGATGAATGCCACCTGTCAAAGAACAGTTAATTGTGTGTCTGGATGTGTGGTGAGCTCTCATGAGGTCGGACTATGCACTCGCAATTGACTCCCCTTACCGAGCGTGCAGCGTGAGTTAGAGGAAGTGATGGCAAAAAGGAAGGAAGACAAGTCTGGTTTGGAGATTGGAATGGAGGGAGAAAATGAAAAAGCACGAGAGAGAAAAAGGGCGTCAGGATGTGATTACTCAAGGTGTATCTTACAAAAATGAGAACAATGGTTAGTTGTATTATACTCATCTTTTCATTCCTGTCAGTTAAATGGATCTGGGTGATAAAAGTACAGATTTTTTTTGTTTTTTTTGAATATATGGTTGAGACGTTCTACAAGTTCATTATTTTTAACATGACCATCTATACTTGTCTTTGATGTACAGATTAATGGCTGTGAAGTGCAAGACAGAGAGAAAGCTGTTGCCTTGCTGTCAAGTGAAGACGCAAGGAGCATCATACTGCTGGTGACAAGACCAGAAATGCAGGTAAACACATACACCCCTACACAGGCTTCCTGCCTTATCTTATCCTATCAACCTATGTCATGTCAAATAACAACAACTGCCTGCTAAGTGCCTTTTCCTTTCCTTCGAACTGTCAGCGTGATTGTATGGAGTTTCTACACACATACATACACACACAGAGAGAGAGACAGAGTTTCTGACAGATGTTGTGATTTCAGCTGGAGGAGGAGGTATGGCTGGATGATGAGCAACAGGAGCTCGTGGAGGAGCTGAAGATGGAGATCCTGGAGGAGAGGAGGAAGCAGAAGGAGCGTAACTTTGACAGGGGGGATGAGGTGAGCATGTAAGCAAAGTGAAATGCATCAAAACAAGAGACAAAAATGTCCAATAAAGAGGCAGAGGGGTGTCAGAGAAAGTTGACTGGGTAGAAAGGAAGAAGAGACTAAATAAAAGGTGGCATAGGAGGAAGTATACTGAGAGCACAGGATTTGATTTATTTAACCATACCATTATTCTAAGCTTTTCCCCAAACAGCAACATCTACAAAACCCTGGATTACATTCAATGCCAACATTTCTATTTCACATGCAACTTCGGGAAGGGAAGGGGAAAGATCATGGCTATGTAATATAATAAACTATGGTGAAGGTTGAGCAACCAAAGCTGGTTAAGGTTATGAAAAGATCATGGTTACAGTAAATTAAAGGGCAAGCATTAACTGAAGGTCTATGATGGGACAGAAACTCAGGTCTTCAGCATGAAAGTCAAACGTGCCACATACCCATCAACCACCCTGGCCTACACTACTTCCTGCATTGGCACTGAACATTGGACAATTTTCCAATATGGAAATAATTCCAAGGCTGATCTTTCCTCCTTCACAATGCTCTCTGTAACAAAATCATGATCTGCAACAAACAAGCTCTTGCAAATGACTAAAATTACCCTTGAGGAGGACTAACTATTTTTGTCTTTCTTCATATACCAGCATCAAGCTGAAGAAGACATGACAACAGACACAGCTACCTGTTCCTCCAATCAAGAC
This sequence comes from Morone saxatilis, assembly GCF_004916995.1. NCBI lineage: Eukaryota > Metazoa > Chordata > Actinopteri > Moronidae > Morone > Morone saxatilis. The sequence continues at coordinate 10,854,995 of NW_023339652.1, read as the reverse complement.
AAAGACAGTGGGTTTGGACGCAGTACAGATAGTCCAGAGCACCAACCCCTGCTAGCTAGACTTCACAGGAGGAACCCAGCCCGTTGCCTGAGGGACCGATGGCGGGCAGAGCATCCACACACAAGACAAGCAACTGTAGTGCCACAGGACAAAGGTCAAAGTCATGAAGGGGTAGTCAGTATTCGCAATGGTGGAGGTGGCGTCCTAGGTTTAGAGAATCGCTTCCAGCAACTCTTGGAGCTCAAGTGTCAAATTCGGAATGGAGGCGAATGTGGGGTATACTCCATTCGACACAGTATAGAGTGTAGTCTCACTGAGCAAGGAGGAGGGGATGGAGATGGCGTAGATGGTGTTGGAGGAGAGAATGGAATGGAGCAGGAGTTGAGGATGTTAAATGAGGAACTGCGCAGCATTGAGCTTGAGTGCCAGAGCATTATGCAGGCGCATCAGCTTCGCCAGAGCCACCACCTGGACCCCTCACAACCCACATCCTGCTCACCAGGCTGGAGCCCCAAAGACGGACACAAACGACACGGCAGGTTGGCCGACATCCACGAATACCCGGAGAGGTCGGACAGTGATAAGATCCGAGAGAAGGACAGCTCCAGTGCCTACAATACAGCGGAGAGTGCGCGGTCGACACCGCTAGGTATGGAGAGATCTCCTGATCATTCTCTACAGAGACACATCAGCATCACCAACCAGAAAAACCTGAGACTGGCTTCCTCCACACCGTCCAGCCCCATTCCCATCCCCAAGCCGCAGGGTACATCCAGTTGTAGCAGACCAGCAGACCCAGGCTCTGTTATCTCCAGCAGCCCAGACCAGAGCAACCCTTCCCGGTCTGAGTCAGATCCTGCCCTGCCTGCAGATGATGAGAGGTGTGAAAAGAAAGGGAGGACTAGAGATTCCAGAAGGGGGCTTTCCTATGGTTCTTCATATCAGACAACCCCCTATCAAGGCCAGGGAGGATCCAGGCAGCTTCAGGTAGGTCTAATCAAGAAGAGATAAGTCAACATAATGCTGATCTACCTTTGAGTGAGGCACCTCTGAAGACAGCTCTGTGCTAACAATTTTCTTTGTGTTGCAGAGCTATGTGCACCTGCTGCAACAGCACTCATCCCTGGAATATTCCCAGAGCCAACTGAGTCTACTCAGTCTCTGTCGAGATCCTGTGCACCGAAGCGGACGCCCTGGGGAACCCCGTCTAGAGTGGAAGGTTAAAGTTCGTGCTGACGGCACACGCTATGTGGCCCGGCGGCCAGCTCGTGACCGTATCCTGAGGGAGCGGGCACTAAGGATCAGAGAAGAGAGGAGCGGAGGCATGACCACAGATGATGATGCTATGAGTGAGATGAAGATGGGTCGCTACTGGAGCAAAGAGGAGAGGAAGCAGCACTTGGCACGGGCTAGGGAGCAAAGGAAGAGGAGGGAGTTCATGCAAAAGAGCCGCCTTGAGTGTCTAAAGGAGGGGCCCGCCAGTGGAGCTGAGGGCAGGAAGGAGATCAATATTTTGGAGCTCAGTCACAAAAAGATGATGAAGAAACGAAACAAAAAGATCCTGGATAACTGGATGACCATCCAGGAGCTGATGAGCCATGGGGCTAGAGTCCCAGAAGGCTCCAAAGTACATAATGCCTTCCTGTCTGTCACAACTGTGTAGTTGACACATACATTACTGCGTACTTTTAAGTACTGAACACTTTAATATCAGGTAGCCTGTATTTCAGGAACTACTGCTTTATGTAAAACAAAAAAACAAAAAAATCAGTTTGTGAAATGAAATTAAAAATGTCACTGCTGAGGACTTCTGTAGCAACCGAAGGCAACTTTGTAACTTTAAGAATGTCTGAATAGTTCTTAACTCTATCATTACAAGACCTCAGCCATTAGAAACATGACTTTTCACTGTTTTACTCTGGCTTTTTGGTAATGCACTGGCTTCTGATAGCAAATGATTTTGGTAGCGTTGGTTCAAACAGACTCTCACAAAAAAGTGAAGAACCAACACATTAACTTCATGTATTCTACGTATTGTGTCTGCATATTCTCCACTCTTCTGTTTCATTGCATATGAAGCGACTTCATTTGCCTCGTTCAAGGTGGCATTTTTTTATAATGGGGGAAAATACAATATTTTCACACTTTGTAAACTCAGTAACTTTTTTCTAAGGAATTTTTCTACACTGAATGTCAATGTACTGTAAACATTTTATTGTAATTTATTATTTATGTTTGTATCACCAAACCATCAAGGTCAGAATTGATACTATTTGATTGTATTGTAGCCTGCATTGTATGCCAGACAAACAAAGAAAAATGAGAAACCCCTGAGGGACAACTCCACATTTCAAAACACTCCTTTCATAGTGTTGATACTGTCACTTGAGTCAGTTGTCTGAAAAATTATAAAGCTCTCAATTTAAAGCACTGGAAATATCATTATGCTATCTCTAAAAGCTCATATTCTTCATGAGTCGGGAGGGATTGAAAGTTTTATCTCAGCTACAGTCATAACTTTGATCTATCAAGTGGTTAAATACCTGGTTGATTCAAACACTGACTTAAGAAACCCTTCAGTCAACCCAGAACCATTACTATAACCTATAAATGTGTGAATTATGTTTAAAATGTTGAAATAGATTCATATTTATATTGTTTACTGTTATTTTTATTTATTGTAAATTAATTTTTATGGTCCATCTGATAAATGTCTCACATTAAGTGGCAACCCTTGAAAGGCCAAAACGTTTCAAGGCTCTGTCAAGACAATGTATCATATTGCAGCCATTTAACTCAAACCTGCTGCTTTTCACTGTAAAGTTCATTGAAGAGGCCTTGAGTTCAGTATTTGTTGATGGTGATATTTGTAATAAAACAATAATAAAGAAATTTAAGAAATATTTCACTTTTTCAACAGTAATTACCTTCTGAACATGTTTTCTTAAGTCATTGGTTTTTGGAGTTTACATTCACACATAATGGACATGTTTACCTTGTTTGCACTGTGGCTGTGAGGATGTGACGCTTGTTCTGTTACTTTGGTTGTAAATTCAACAATTAGCTGGATTGCCATGAAATTTGTTGTGTATATATATATATATATATATTCATGGTGCCCAGAGGATGTATTCTAATGACTTTGGTGATCCCCTGACTTTTCTTCTAGTACCAGCATGGGGTTGACACATGCAGTTTTGAGTACTGTTTGGTACTGACATTGATGTCCACCCTCAGGATAAATTGTAATACTTTTGGTGATTCCCTGGCTTTTCATTAAGCACCATCATCAGGTCAAATCTTTCATTAACCCAAATTTGTCCAAGCTTTAGTGTATGACCAAACACTTGCAAAACTAATGACATTCCCATAACTTTGTGTTCAGTGCAAAATAGCAAATGTGAGCATGTTGACATGCTAACCTAAGATGGTGAACATGGTCAACATTGTACCTGCTAAACATCAGCTTGTTAGCACTGTCATTGTGAGCATGTTAGCATTCTGGTGTTAGCCCGTAGACCTAAACACCACTGTGCCCATGTACAGCCTAACAGAGCCTGCAGAATCTTGTTCTTGTATTTGATAGACGTCCTGCATGCATTGAGCCTATGTAATGCCAAGGACCCTCCATAAGGAGTGCACCGTGTTTGTGGCTGGTGACCTTCTGGTTGCTTATTTTCTGTGGTGAAAAAAATCAACCATATTACATTTCTGCTATCCTCCCCTCTGCTTAGTGTCAAACACACAGCGCTTCAAACTTTTTTAGTAATTCTAGTTGAGTGTCTCCATCATACCCACCATGCATTATGCATTCTGTGGTCAGTGGTTTGCATGTTTGGATTTGAGAGGCACAAGAGCAACACTTGCATCTCCCTGATTTAAAAAAAAGCACTCTTTGTGAGTAAAATGTGTTATTTCTTGTAGAGAACACGTTCAACCCAGCGTACTTATGTGTGTGTCAAGGAGTATATGATGGAGGCAGCCAGGTTGTTTATCTAAAATACATAGTGTAGGAAAATCTTTGTAAGTGCTGTCCCTGATCAATACTGTGCGGTCAGCTACACTCTAAAAACATTTGTAAGTGATTTATAAAGAAAATGATTGCTGCAATGATTGCTGCACCTGGTAAAGTACCACACCTGCCTCCAGGCTATTCCAAACCAAGTTTCCGGATCTCCATATTCACACTCACAGGAAGTCATAAAGCATTTTGATGTTTTATGGCTTGATAGCACACAGTGTAATTTACCCTGTCGCTACAGTTTACAGTATTCATGTATTCACACTGGGATGACTGACTGACAGTATGTGCGGGGGTGGGATATGGGTGCACAGGCTGTGTGCATGGGAGGGGGGTGCATGTCCATTTAGCGATAGGAGGCATCAAAGCTAAACTATACTCCCATTTCAAAGCATTAAGGAGACGCTGGTGTCTCCTCATCCCCTGTCAATCTGCTGTGTCTGTCCACAGCCCACTGAACTGAAGAATTAATGAGAGACATCAGACTAGCATCGCCAGGGCTTTTATGCATAATATTAAATCAGGTAAGCACTGCACCCACTTTTCTCAGAGCTACCCATCTCCCTGTATAATATCCAACCATCTATATCTGTGTGACAGAAGTGGCACAGGAACTGAGGAATAATTCGATGCAGTCAACCTAGTATTATAAATGATTAATCCCAATGTGCATAGCAAAGATAATTGAATGTATCTGAATGTTGATATGTTACAGTGGTAGCGTGTGGTAGCCCACACTGAAATTGGCTCAGATTTCCATACATGTATGAAGCACAATGGCATGACCAAAATACATGGCTTAATGCGAAGTTGAAGCTTAGGTTGCATGCAAGCTTCAGGCATCAAGACACAAAAAGAGAATATCACCATAACCCTTAGAATATAGAATACGCTTGTTCAGAGGAGCACTGCCCTTACTTCAATGTTTCATAACTATAAAGTTCACACAGAAAACCCAGTCTTATCTCCCTCTGAAAACAAAAAAGAAGTTTTGAAAGTCTATATTTTAGATGTTGAGGCATGGCCTTGTAAATACAATACTTATTGATGCATTCGGAATTAATGCAGTCACTACTTGTCTGATTATCTGAGTAAAGACAAATGGTCCCATCATAAGCAGATTCAGGTCACAAGTTGAAACCTCGTACTCAGTACATGACTTTTAAATGGATAATGTGATATTTTGGGAAATTTGCTCAGTCTTGTCTTGCCAAGTCAGATGAGCATTCAATACCTCTCTCATAATAGTCCATTAAGTATGAAGCTGCAGCCAGCAGTGAGTTAGCTTAGCCTTTGATAAGGACTAAAGCTCACTGTATCACCAAAAACTGGTGGTATCAATCTTCTTATTTAACTCTTANNTATTTTCAAAAATGTCAAACTATTGCTTTTTGGATGCAACTCTCAAAGACTTTTGGAAGAAAAATGTGAAGAAAAACTCACTAGTGCCTTTACACAAGAACTCAAAGCTAATAACCTTTGGAAACACAGAGAAACTAGTTAAAAACATTCAATTCAGGTCATCCATTGATTTTCCTTATGAAAAATAAATGTACACTGGGCAACATCTGGGTGATTTTATTTATTCAGTAATTAGTGTTTGTGGAAGAGTTAGGCCCACGTTTGTTTCACAGCAGGATGTTGCTCAAAACATACAAACACGAATATGTGGAATCAATATATCTTGACTCCTCTTCAACCATTCTTCTCATCTATATCTGTCTCATTCAAATTCCAACAGCTGAACAGCCTAGTGCTGCACTGGAGCACCAAAAAAGGGGGGGGGGGAAGCGTGGTATCCAAGCTCTCTTTAATCTAATGATGCCTTTGAAGAAGCTGTGAATGAGCGGGACTAGAACAAAGTCAGGTGTTCTTTACTGAGATGCCGTTTTAAAAGACGTGACAGGAAGTAGGTGACGTGCTGGGATGATGGTGGTGTTTTTCCGTGCTGTCTGTCGTGTGCTGGTTCGGTGCGGTTCTGGTGTGTTGTGTGTGTGGTGGTCTTCTGTGGTGTGTTCGCTGGGTGGTGTGTCTGTGGTGTTGTGTTTTGGTGGTGACTGTGTGCGTTATACAGAGTGTGTTATCATGGAGAAAAAGGAGATCTTCAGCTGATAGTCAATTTTAAGATGAACAAAATGTGTAAAATGTGTGTAAAAAAAATTATTTTCTGGTCATTTCTGGTTATTTACCAACAATGAATTAACAGTTAATCTAAAAAATGCATTAAGACTTCTACCATAACTGACCATTTGCTATACTGTTGCTTTGCCTGTCAAGGTTTCTGTCCCAGCACAATGCATAGAAGTTTGCAATGATAACTGTGGTGGATTTACTGCTTGAAATTTGTAGTCATTTTGGAAACAGTGTGCCATGGATTTCACACAGATTTCAAAAAAACTGTTAAAAACTGTGGTGGTGACTTTTTTCAGATTAGAAATGTAAGAGAAGGTGGATGATCGATGAATAAAATGTGTCTTTTTGTGACACATAATCTTCTAATTTTGCTCTAGATGATTTAAAGATAAGGGTGTGGGTGGGATATGTCTCCCTTTTCAACTAATTAGTGTGAGTCTAGCCTAAAGGTTGCTTAATCATGCCTCTGTGTGGAAATCTGCTCATTTCAATCTTCCACACCATGTAGGAAAAGCCTCAGTGCTGAATGAGTAATGGCCCCTCCTACCTCAGCAGTTACCACTCAGGGGCCCTAGAGCATGGCAATTAACCCCCTATTGCTCCAATGAAGTTGGTAAGTGGTAAAGAGTGTAAGGCTGTGTGGTTATACCGGGTTGCTCCCAGGTACGAATGTGTCTTACTGTATTACTGAAGAAGAGGGACAATGCAGAAAAAAAGCACACATGCTCAAAAAAATGAAATAAAACAACAGGCGATGCAAACTCTGTCACGCTCGGTGTGTTGTGCGCACCGCTGAATGAACGACCTGCAGATGTAGATTTGACCAATCACTGTTTTTTGTCGCGCCAACAACAGCTTAGTCTGTCATATATAATAACATGCGACACAATCAAGAGTATTGTCTTATTACGTAATAAATGACTGATTAGAGTGGGGTAATGACTGATAATTTTCCATTCATTAAACCTCTATTCATAGTCTTAATTGTGCGCTAATGGCTTATTCAGACTTCTAATTAACAAAATGGATATTTTTCACTGTCTTTTCCTCATGAAGCACAACTAACTACTCCAGTCAGTCAGTTGAGAACAGGGAGAACCTGCACGCACAAGTTTGACCCCTTCTTTTGAGTGTGGCTCTGTGGTTAGACAAGATCAAATGTTGATCATTAACAGTTCTTTGTTCACATTTTTAGTCAGTGCCACTCATCCAGACTAACTAACAAGTAATAGATGTTCAATGTCTTGCTCAAGGCCCAGTGTGCCAAGAAATATGGCACTGATTGAGACACTGGGGGAAACATCTGGGATCAACCCTGTGACCCAGGTGCCTTTTTTACCACTAGACCACCCCATTTCCCCTGATTGTTCGTCAAACAGTGAGACCATTGTGCGGTTTCAATAGACAAGCTGCTGCTGCTTTATTTTGCCGCCACCACAGCAGACAATGCCACATAAAGAGCTGCTGTTTTAGAATGAAAACTCACGCAGAGCTGAAGCAGCAACAGTAAAGGCGGCTCAACTCGTGCTTAATGAGCAATATAAAATATTCAGAGGACCAGCCCCAACGCAGATTTAACACTCGAGATAATTGGAACAGAATATACAGAAAGGGTGGGGTAGCAGGCTGTAAGTGTTCCTCTGTGGGACGGTGGAGGGAGAAGATGTTATATGAATGAGAGGAACCACCAGCTTTCTAGGATTTGAGCCAGGTAAAGTATCTTGGGGAATATTGCATGACTCGTGATTCCTTTTTTTTGGGTTATTTTCATTTCACCTGAAGGATGCCACATTCATCTAAGCCAGACGGATGAACTAGTAAAAATCTGGAAGAAAACACGTAAAATATCAATTAACTGAAAAAATGTTGTTTATGATTCTAATTTATTTATGATGAGTACATACATGAGCAAATAAAAGGTTAGGTTTGAATATGAATTGAAACTGATGTGATCAAATCATCAAGTACAAATATATAAAAAAAAAACATGTTACTTGCATTTAAGAAATCTCTTCCAAAAAAAAGATGTATCCTTCCTTCTCCTTTTACTATTATTACTTTGGAATCACCTTAGATATTACAAGACAGATATGTAATGTGAGCATAATGCTTTGAAACACTTCTTTACAAGTAGCTCTTCTCTGTCTCAGCAGTGACAATAGCGGTTGGTTGCAGCTAGTTTCATAATCCAGCCGATCTGACACCTGGTTTATCCTGAGAGACAAACATATTCTGTTTCAGTCTCTCCTGGGGTGAAGGCTTTGATTAGCCAGTGATGTGCTCAACTATTGATTTGGCTGACTGCTCCTTATCTTGCTCAGTTATTACTGGTTTTGTGCAGGCGTCCTGATGGGCTCGGTGGTTTCTAGTGTTGTGCTGGGAATACCATGTCTGCTCTGCTCGGAGGATTCAAAGATCCCCTGAGCAGAGTGGAGGGGTGCGAAAAAATGCTTTTTACACAAACTAGATTTATTCAAAATGTTCTATTTTGAATACAAAAGTATCTTTCTTGCAACAATACAAGAATATCAACTTAAAATATCAAGAACCCTGTGTGTTTTGTCAACCAAAGACTAGAATCCAACCACTTCACTTAAAATGATAATGCCAGCACAGCTTTATTTTTTTCCTAAAAGCCCTGACGCTCATTTAAACTTAAGTAAGTGATGTATTTTCCACAGCTTTTGTTTCGCCTCTTCATTGCCACCAAAAGAACTCCAAAGTGTAAATTAATGGCAAAGGTAAAAAATAGTTCCATTAAACATGATAATCTTTGTGATGAAGGCGTGTTAGGGGAAACACTACAATAACACATGCTGTTTAACATGATGTATTTCATTAGCTGAGGCAGCAGTACGCCTTCACAAGCTATTTTTAATGGATTTGTAAAACAATGGGAGCCTGTGACTTCCAGGAGGTAAGGAACACAAATGAATGGCTTTAGGCTGATGCAAATACAGCAGTAGAATTTCATGACCATAGACAGTGAAGAAAATTCCAATTTCCATGGTATTGTACTTAAAAATGCATAATTTTATAATGCAGGTACCATGATTTTATGGTCAATAATGTAACAAAATCAGATCTTCAACCAAACTACAATTGAAAGAACTGTACTAGAACACTATCTTGGTTCATGTTTCAACAATGCCATGTACATGTCAAATAAGTAAGTAAATAAATACATATGCCACTTAAGTAAAATGTATATAATTTTCATATTTTAAAAGCGGCGATTCAATTGGGGTCTGCTCTTCTTTTGATCTTTCAGTAAAGTCTATTGACCAAATGGATCATTGGATACTGAAGTGTTTTCACCAAGTTACTTCATCCTCCATGAATAGCTCCCTGAATGGCCTACTTGGAAATGGAAGCCCTAACCAAGTGTCATTAGGCCTGATGAAAGCAAATTGATTTCAGTGGCAAGAGGATTTCCAGAAGAACAAGTGCCTCCATGAGATTATCTTAAACACGGAGAGGATGTGATTTCTTTTTTTTGTTGGGCAAAGGTGCACAGATGGTGTTGCCTTCTTCTACAGTCCCTGTGAAGCTGTGAAAAATTAGGGCAGGAAATGAGACAAAAATCAGGTCCCACTCGGAGTAATTGATCTGGCTTTATGAGAAGCTGCGCTGTGATGTTGTAGTTAAGTCACTGGGGCCCGTGGTCCAATCATGCTGAGAAAAACTAGGTAAAAGGTTACGTAAAGCTGATGAATTAACAGAAGAACAATAAAAGCTGTTCAGTATGTGTTGCCTTTTTTTTTGTAACTAAATTAGATAAAGAAAAGCATGTATATACACTCATAACTGTACATAGATCAACTTACATGATACTCCAAGTTGACACTGGATGTCAGAAATGTTCAGTGCTGTGAAACTACTGTACACATATAAAGATGTAGGAAGGCATTAAAATGTATTCTGAATCTCAAACTGTGCCCCTGACAAGAGCCTACATCATAGAAATATCAAATATGATATAAAAGTGAAGCAGAAGAAGACTCGAGAATCTACAGCTATGCTAACACTGTGAGGAACTCATAAAGTTAAATGACAACATGTAAATATGTGAAAGGAGTTGCGCGCAGTGAATTATCAGCTCAATCTGCAGCTCCCCTTGGCTTTACAGAGCTTTATATGTCATTGTTTAGGTGTTTACACCACAAAGAAACTGTTTTGGTTCACACTCACCGCTCTCATAGCGTCATCTTCACCAACAGCGGGCAGCTGTTTGTCAAAAGAAGCTCTGAGAGACCCACTCTATACCTGCTCAGCACAGCTTAAGAGCCAGATATTTCCTTCTGGAGTTGGTAGATATCAAAAACAGAGCTGAAAGAGAGTGAATACATTTGCCTACGCTGAACTTACATTTGCCAGGTGGCCAGAAATAAGACTAAGAATAAGATTTTACTGCTCCCTAAATGTTTGGAGTTTTTGCTAACAAGTTGTATCGTCTTAAAAGGTGATGATATGTCAATGTGTTCACAACTTATTTCCGCTGCCCCCAAGTGGCCAAATAAATCTGTGAATGTAGGTTTAAGCAAAAACTTCTTAAAGGCAAACTTTTTCATAGTTTCTGTTTTTCATCCATTTGATCATTCATTTATTAGTTATTCAAGAATAGTTCTGAAAGGTTTTCCTTTGTCAAACTGGCTTAAGGCCAACTGAAATCTACATGAAAGACTTCAAGGATATATACTGTAGATCCTCTAAATAAGATCTGTCAAATACTGACAAGATGACTGTATGTTTCTGACTCTTGTCTCTATCTTCTGAGTGTATATGACTTATTTATCCATGAAGGTTGAAAACAGGATCTAACTTTTCAAAAGTATAGTATACTATACTACTTGCAGCAAAGGAAAGACAGCATTTGGAAGGTTGAAATCAATAAAAGCAATCTGAGCAAAAAAGCAAGTTGGTGTGGGAAAAAAAAAAGAAAAGACAAGAAACATTGAAGAATATCAATAAAAACAGCTTTAGACCAAAGCAGCTTATTTGACAGCATGACAGAGAAGTGTATGCTTTGGAATCGATTACGCTAATGAACTGTTTCACACAGCAGAGCTCTGTAAATATCAACTGAACAGCCAGTCAATAAAGACAAACTCGGTACATTCTATGTGTTGCATTTGTCTCCCCCACTGACTTAACAAACTTCCATTTGCTTTGATCGATTGAGTCACTGTTATGAGAGAATTTGTCACACCAGTCATCACCACTCGACTGCATTGACAGATTACAGTTATTGTTGAGGCAGACCCTCTCATGATCTGATGGAGTAATAGTCTCATAAGTAATTGCCATTTGATAAAGCGAGGCTGAATGGGAAAAGGGACAGAGTTGGTCTCCAGAGCTGCACACGAGTTGCAGAAATGTCTGTGGGCAAAGCACTGTGTAAAAAACCTAGGTTGTAAATGTTTTTTATGTATTTACCAGAGGTGTGGACTCAAGTCACAAATACCTTCCCCCAAGCCCAAACATTAAAAGGTATGTTATTTCAAAAAGTGTGCCAAAATCATTTAATTTCCCTTCATTTCCTGAATCAACTAATGTTACTGCTATTCATTCCCAGCAAGATGTTACTTTCTTCCCCAGATCGACATTGTTCGAACCAATGCGACAACTTATACTTTAAATATACAATGTAATACTTGGTACTAAGCTAACTGAAATAACAGAGTTTTGAGAGCATATTATCTAAAGAGTTGAAAACGTGAGAAAGGAAGAGGTCTGGCTTGTCAAGAAAAGCAGGTCTCCTGCACTGTATGTCTACTTGCTAACTCAAGAAAGTCCAGATAAATGTCCACTATAATGTATTATAGTAAGTATATTCACAGTAACCTAAATACTGTCCATTGGTTATATTGTTATTATAATATATTCTAAGGTAACACTTTACTCATTGCTGAGATATGGGGACACAGTGACAATGGACAAGGTTGGACAAGAAAGAAGCTTTGCAAGAGACTTTTTTAAAATGTGGTTATAATACGTATAAAGCCGCACTAATCAGTATTCTTATATCAACAGTGGATCAAATGACCATGTGTAATGTGTCCATTGTAGTAAACCAGCAGCAAACGATTACCTAACTGCACTTTCCCTCAGCTGTATGGGGCATTTTAGGGTCTTCAAACTCAGTGTCTTGATTTAACTGCCACTATCACCGCTCTCATCAATCGTATTTAGGCTTAGGCTCCAATGCACTGATTTCAAACACAACAACAGTTGTAGCATAGTGGAGCATTATGTTTCACAAGAGTTGAGATCAAAACCAAGCTAAAAGAAGAGTACGTTTTAGAGTTACATTTTGCCAAATAGCCAGTAACATGACTCCAAATGAATGCTAATGTTGCGTCATGTATTCTGGAAGTTAACTGCTAGCTAACAATTTGGACATATCAACTTAATGAAATGATGTCAGTTTTGTGTTTACAGCTTTTCGTGCTGTAGTTGCCAAAAATAAATGAATTCAGGTTCTGTTTAAAAGTCTGTCACAGCGGTTGAGATATTGAGTAAAATTACCAATAGAGATGATGGCCAAAACTACCAAAAAAAGAGGGTGTAGAAGGTTGTAAAAAGACTGTAAAAACACAATTTTCCTTTAACTGTCTCTATATAGTGTGCCATTAACACTACAGTACAGTAAAACTGATTTCTACAGTATAGTAAGAATAAATGCCCACAGTAAAGTCTCTTTTACATCAGTGCACATTCAAGGTGTCCTCATATCTCTTCGCCTCTGCTTACAGTATTTTCCTGTTTTTCTTTTTCCCCAGCTGGTTGCCTCTGCTAACATCCAAGCCTCCCTGCAGGGCTCTTTATAATCATGTAATCCATCCATTCACTAGATGGAACCTCCTTAAACCACCTTATATTTACCTCCATGTTCTCCTCGGGGTGTCGAGGCCAACTAATAAGAAATAAGCTACAGTGGAGCTAATGCTATGAATCCTCCAATCCTTCATCACTGATAGGGAGAAAGACCTGAGGAAAGCCATGGGGGAGGGAGATAGACATGGCTATTAACACCAGACCACCTCAACCGTGTGTACATGCAAACAGCCACATGTGCATTTATACACGCACAGTTAGGGCCCCCAGACGACTTCTATCTCTTGGGCCCTTCTCTCTCCCTATGTCTGAATCGCGGGCCATATGTCTATATTGTGTGTCAACACACAATCTAAATGCAAATGGTTAATCGTCTCTCCTGTAGCCCACAGCCTCCGAGGAATCAACACACACCCCCAACAGACATTCATGCTATCATTAGGTTAGTAGGGAAGCGATCACAGGTACGATCAAATAATTAAACCTGCATTTTTGCAACCCTCCATGGCTGTGCCTTTGCCTCCAAATGGCCAAGGGATTCTGCTACTGTGTATCTGTGTTAAGACCTTGGCACCAACAAGGGATTCTGTTGTGCAAGTAGTATTATTTTTTAAAAGCCTATGGTGTCTACGGATATTTAATGTTACATATTGTGATCATTTTCTTGTCTCTATACCTGCTGTATTATTATATAGAAGGAGAAGCGTGGTGAAGACTATTTAAAAATGTACATTTAAAAAGTAATAAGCTGTTTTTGTATGTAATATGCAATACATGTTTGTGTTTCTTCTTTCTTTCCAAGCTGGGAGAAAAGCTTAATTACATTTTAATGTCGGTGTAGGCATTTAACCTTTTCTGACACCAATACATTAGCTACTCTCCTTGCTCAATATGAACACCAGGGAATAGATCCTCAGAGCCAGGCCAATTATTGGTGGGTAGTTTAAGTCTGCACTCACTTCCACATTGTGGGAAGAGGAGAGAGAGGAGAGTAACTCCCACATACTGGAGCCTGTGGTAATTAGGAGGGCAGAATGTTACAGCAGAAGCTCCTTCTAGTGGATTTTATATCAAGTTACATCTGATAATTGAGGTAAAAGTTCCTTTTATTTGCAACCCCGAACACCCTCTACTTGCTCATTGAACGTATTTTCCATTACACTTGAACTGGGCTGGAGCATGATGAATCCAGCAGTTAATATATAATATATCAATACTTAATATCCTATTTTGGTAGATGTGTCTTGATAACGATGCCTCTGACTGAAATCCTTCAAGAGAAAATCTGTGAATATCACAGACATCTGCAGCATCTGACTCTAGCCTATGAAGTTATTTGTTAACACATCGTGCTAATGATAACCAAAAAAATTTCCAGACAGTTTTTTGGCGAGATGAGGGTTGAGATGTTCTTTTTGAGGAGGAACAAAAAGCTTTACTATGCAATTATGCAAAAAAAGAAAAATCAGCTCTGGAGCAATCCCTCGTGAGCACTGAACTCAAACTAAAGGCTATGGTGTTCAACTTGTGGCTTGCAGCCTTTTCTTTTTGAATAATTCCTCCCTTCCTGAATAAATTATTGCCTTAAAACACACACACACACACACACACACACACACACACACACACACCAAGGGGTGGGCTATCATAATGCTATT
>NW_023339652.1:10834698-10840246 GCF_004916995.1 Morone saxatilis | reverse complement strand
AAGTACAGGTCTGTTTACCATTTTACCATCTCTCGAGTCCAGTAGCCTGGCAAGATTAGTTAGGAATGGTCTTATGCCAGGATCATACTATACAATCAATTTGCATTTTGAGATGGTGACAAGGTCAGATTAGACATCATAAAGTGTGTTTCTGAACACCTGTTTTTCTACGTATTTTAAATTTGCGCATAAAAAACCCGGAATGGACAGATATGTAATGGAAGATAGGTCTGGATCATAACAATCTCAAGACAGAGAGAAGTCCAAGTACTACAACCCCGCTTTTGAAATATTCTGTACTTTAAGCAGTTTTTGTCAATGTATCAACTGAAGATCAGTCTGAAAGCAGTTTGTGGATGCTGAAACTGTCTTTTGACTGAGCTGTTGATTTACTCACTCCATTACACATCCAAAATCTATTACATACCATTATGGCATGTTTAGCAGTGTTGTTTTCATTAGCCACTTGTGTCGGAGACCCTTTGAATGGGAACAATAAGTGCTGCTTCCATGAACTCTATTTCACGGGTCCAAGGACAAAAGAAAAGAATGGAAAGAGGAAACCAGACCAGCGCAAAGCCAAACCCAACAGCCACAACGTAGAGCAATAGGGTCCCATGTTTCCCCCTCCCTGCCCAATTCATACAGGAAAGGCTAGTATTGCTCCAGGAAGGAGAGAATGGAGGAACTCTGTTGGCTTTACAATACACAAACAAGTCCCTGTGCTGTGATCCTGCTGGGGGAAAAAGAAGAAACAAACTCAAACGAACCAGATGTCTTTGCTCTTTGTTCTCTGCCTGATCAGAGCTAAAGGCTCAGGCTGCGGTCAAAGGTCAAAGGAGACACATTATATAAATGAATGAATTTCCATTCCAAGTCATTTCCACTGTACATACTGACATTGTTGTTATCATTGGCCACATTCTGAATAGCAGAGCTGGGCAGCTGGGTCAGTGTAGAGAGTGTTGATAAGCTATGATGATGTATGAGTAAGTAATTACATCCTGGAAATTCTATTGTTTTAGTCTTCTTTGCTGTTCACTCTTGCAGGTTTAAAACACACACTGCTTATTTTATATTCTTTATATTTTTATTTTTATACTACAATAGTAGTAGGGGGGTTCATTTCACATAATGCAACCAGACCACTACTATAACCACAAAGAAATATTTTTTGTCTGTGCTATGTAACTCTGGAGGACATAGTGAAGCATCTTAATTCATCCACCTGCTGTTTTGACAGAATCACTCAAAACAGGCAGGCAACCTTGATCCTTCAGTAATGAATAAGTACAGACCCATCTCTAATCTTGCCTTTATTGGCAAACTTATTAAGAAAGCTGTTTTTATTCAACTCAAATGTAAATTGACTTTTGGACAAATTTCAATCTGACTTCAGACAGCATATGAAGTTTCATAACTAGTTTTGGGAACAAAGACCCTGCATTGCACTCATCTCATTTCTGCTCACAATGTACTTAAGCACACCTTATCAGTTTACTCCATCCTCGACTCAATTTCCAAATCCTTCCCCCGAACCTTTTCTTTCCTTTTTCCCCCGTCTCTCTTATCCAAATACAGGAACCACTGGGGCTCTCTACAAGAGATACAGAGAGAAGGCTCCCCCACTTAGAGTCTCACAACCCACTCGGTTCCTTCTTACCATCTCGCCAAACCGTTCCGTCCATTCATCCATCCGCCAACAAACTCACCTTTCTTCCATCCATTCATCCCTCACTGTTCCTTCCGGTACCCCTTCATCATTCCTCAACCTTTAACCCTTCATCCCTTCATCCCTTCTTCCCTTCATCCCTCGACCCATACCCCCACATCGGTTTTCATTTATTCATTACGTGCAATAAACCTTAATAAGTTCCACACGTTCATAGGCGTGGTCTTTGTTAGTGAATGCAGCACTGAGACTGCGCTGATAAATGTTTTAAATAACATTTGTTTAAACAAAGGTTAAGGTACTGCTTGGTCTTTGATGGGATGGTGAGATTATTTGGCACAGTTCTCAATTGGTTCAGATCATATCTCAATCTCTCATCTTGTTACTACTGGTTATCATAAATATCAGTGGAAGTGGCGTCCCACAGTAATCTTAGGCTGCTACTATTCAACCTGTACATGCTAGCTCTAGGTCAAATCCTTTATGCTGTTCCCAATAAAAAGATGAGGTCATTGCCAGTAGATGTAAAAAAAATATGTTACTATTTAATACTATCTGTGCTAACCATCTTGTCTTTTTACCACAGTTTGACTTTGGTGACGTAGCTGTCCACCAGGCAATCCATACCATAGAGTACTGTCTGGGATGCATCTCCAACACAGCCTCCTACCTGCGCCTCTGGGCCCTCAGCCTGGCTCATGCACGTGAGTAAAAGCATGCATAAACATACAGAATTTGCAGAATTCAAAGATGCTTGACATATTTTAGTGTAAACCTTGTTGTTGTCGTCACTGTGTGTGTGCAGAGCTGTCAGAGGTGCTGTGGACCATGGTGATGCACCTGGGTCTGTCCTCCCGGAGCGGGGGAGGGTTCTTCGCCCTGTCCATCATCTTCTCGGCCTTCGCCGTCCTCACTGTTGCCATCCTGCTCGTCATGGAGGGGCTGTCAGCCTTCCTGCACGCCCTGCGTCTGCACTGGTTAGACACACACAGACACACGCACACACACACACACACCAGGGGTGGGCTATCATAATGCTATTGTGTCAAAAAAAAAACACAATTTGTTGATTTCAGTGCTTGGGGCATTTGACTTCTGATGATGGGAAGCTGTTTTCGAAGCTGTATCAGGCTGTATCAGAAAGGCAGGGAGGCCACCTCCTCCTGTGATAGTGTTTTCTAGCGTTTTGGCATGAATCCCTAAAGACTGCGAAAAGTGCTGGCTTAGTTAAGGAGCTACCAGAGGGCATAGAAGTGCTGTAGAGAAAGAGAGAGTGAGAGTTTAATGTACTTTGAAGCGCAAGGAAAACAAACCAGATTGCTGCTGTAAAATTGCTGAGACGCCTCGCCATTAAGCTCCCCGCCGCTTTCTTTAAACAACACGCATCACAAAGACGACTAATTCACCTCCAGGCACCGCGAGCGTCTTCTAGTCAAGGCCCCGCCCTTTTTTTGCTGTATGGTACACATTCACGCGCAGAGCATCTGTCAAAATACATATTCTCCCCGAAGCATTCCCAGACACCTCCATCCAAGGACAAATCAATTAGCAGTGAAAGACAGGCAGATGGTTTTGAAGGACGTCGGTGCCTGTGCCTCAGGTGAGAGGCATCGGATGGCGGCAAGCAACTGTCAAGTAGGATACTCGTCTGAGTGATTCCCCGATGTCATACACACACACACACACGCGCGAACATGCACATATGCATCTCCCTGAGAGCCTCTGCCAATATCAGACACATGCTTCCACAAAGAGGCAGCTCACAGCTTACTGTAGGATGCAAAAATCAACGCTGAGAGGGAGAGGCGAGTGAATATTTCATATACATATTATCAAACTGAATCCTAGATTAGCATTCCTTCTAAATTACCCCAGGTGATGCTAAAGATCGGGGCTATGTGGAAAGTGGGCTCGTGAATTTGTGTGCTCCTCGAGAGCAAAAATGGGAGATCAGAATGTGAATAATTGAAAAAAAAAAAAAAAAAGCACAGAAATACAGGGGAAAAAATCAAAAGCATATTGTTAATGTTGGATTCAGCAGCAGTGTAAGCAAGCTAATCTTTTTGCTGATCGTATACTTACAAAGGGACAATACATCAAAGTGGCTAATTAGGTGATTTCCCAGCGTCTTTCATTTTACCTAACGACTGATGAGATAACAAGCTAACCGAATTAGCCTAGCCGCTTATCTGCAGGTAACCAGGACGACCGTTCGGTTTGTTAATAATTGAGGTTCGGATGGAGCAGGTACAAAGGCAGCCATTTTTGAGGACCTGTGGTGAGGAATGATAGAGAACCTGGAAGCTGAGAGAAAGGCCTATCAGTTAAAAGAGCCATTGTCTCCTATTCAGCCATAATCAAGGCACACAAAAGGCGAGAGGATACAGTACACAGTGGCTAGCGTGGAGAGACAAAGCGCTACAGACAAAGCAGCAAAGATAGGAAATCATTAATTATAAGACAAAAAGGCAACAACAGCAGCGGCCGAGAAAAACGTTCTGCTTTAAAACATCACATAAAATACTATACTTTTGAGAGATTTCAGATTCTAAATGAACATCTTCTCATATATTTTCTGTTTTCAAAATATTTCCATCTAATGGCAGCATATTAACTCTGGCTGACAAGCAGGCAGGTTCCAATCATGGAAATGGACTCCGCATAACTGCCAAAAAGATCCTAATGCCTGCTAATTGAGATTCATGGCTTCAAATACCAATCAGATAAAGTGATTAAGTCTTAGCTTGTCCAGATCTTTAAATCATAGCTTCCCCTCCCAGCGCATCATCCTCTGATAGTCCATGTCTCATCATTTCATTATTAATCTTTCTTTGTTTTGGAGCACTGTTGCTCCCTTGAGAGCTCCGACTTGGTTCAATTAGAAGAAGTAATTATTCCTCTGCAGTGCTGTAAATCTAAACAATCTATATCTGTCTGCAGCAATCCTAACACATGTGTCTTGGTTGCATACTGTACTGTTTTGAGCACGTATAGGATCACAATGAAAAACATGCCAGCATTCATACAATCAATTCAATTCTGAGTGTGGTGTTTGGCTATTGTCACACAGTGCAGTGGGAAATGACAAAGAAGGCACAATTCACAGCAGGTAAAAGAGGATAAACACTTCAGAAAATGGAAAACAAAGTAAGCAGTCCTTGGGAAAAAAAAAAAAACGTTTTTGTGGCTATTTGTGAAGACTTATCACTGATGTATGCCTTCTATAATTCCCACTTAATCCAATCCATCCTGATTCACTGTATACACTGCCAGAAGTACTTTGTCAACACTTGCAATATACGGCTATATATAATTGGATACGGTAAAGTCATAGAAAATGGATGTGTTGAGCAGTGCTGTGTTTTGTACTTTCCAAAGCACCAACTGGACCAATTGCATTAGGCTATGTACAGCAAACAGTAGATATCTAAAGGTGCACTTGGTTCTTGAAGCGCTTTAAATGGAAATCTACAAACCTATTAAATCTGAGCGTCCACTGATGATGACCATGTGATATGATGGAAAGCTCTAGAACAGCTACTTAATGGACTTTGTGGTTTGCCAAAATGATATACCTGAAGCAATTTACCTCTATATGCTTAAGAAAAACCACTGTGTCCACTAGATACAGTGTTCATCAGCTTAGCAAAAGCAGCACGTTAGCAGAGCAGCAGACATGCAGTAGTATTCCAGTCCCCCATGAGTTACCAGGATGGGTTGCAGGCACAATATTGGGTGTAGGTTCAGTGGGCGCATGTTTGGCAGTGCTCAGAGCCCAAGACATAGTAACTGTAAAAGCCACTGTGTTAAACAGAAGAAACTAGACTTGAGCATAAAAATGTGCTACAGATCATGGTAATGTGTGTGTGTGTGTGT
>NW_023339652.1:10796923-10834673 GCF_004916995.1 Morone saxatilis | reverse complement strand
TTTATTATTAGTTAGTTAGAGAGCGATCAATGGTCGATCAATAATTATACAGCTGCATTTTTGCAACCCTCCATGGGCTGTTGCCTTTGCTCCAAATGCCATGGATTTGCTACTGTGTATCTGTGCTAAGACCTTGGCACCAACAGCATAGTTCGTGTTGTGAAGTAGTATTTTTTTCAAAGCCTTAATTTGGTGTCTACGGATATTTATGTTACATATTGTGATCATTTTTTGTCCTCTTACCTGCTGTATTTTGAGTATATCATAAGAAGGACGAAAGCGTGGTGAAGACTATTTAAATGTCTTTAAAAGATATAGAGCTGTTTGTGTGTATGTAATTGCATACATAGATTTGTGTTTCTTCTTTCTTTCCAAGCTGGGGAGAAAGGACTTAATTACATCTTGTAATGTCGGTGTAGGGCATTAAGCCTTTTTGAACCAGATAATTAGTACTTTCTCCTTGACTCGAATGATCAACACCAGGAATAGATGCTCAGAGCAGGCCAATATTGGGTTGGGGGTTTAGTCTGCCCTCACCTTCGCAATTGTGGTAAGAGGGAGAGAGAGGGAGAGTAACTCCCACATACTGAGCAGCCTGTGGGTAATTAGGAGGGCAGAATGTTAACAGCAAAGGCTCTTAAGTGGAATTTTGTATCAAGTTAATCTGATAATTGAGGTAAAAGTGTCTTTTATTGCAACCGAACCTTACGTTGCTTCATTGAACGTATTTCCGATTACACTTGAACTGGGCTGGAGCATGATGAATCCATGCATTAAATTTAATATATCACGATATTCATATCCTATTTGTAGATTGTGTTCTTGCTAACGGATGCCTCTGACTGAAATCCTCAGAAAAATCTGTGAATATCACGCATCTGCAGGGCTTCTTACGTAGCCTATTAAGTTATTTGTAACACATCGTGCTAATGATAACCTAAAAAATTTCCAGACAGTTTTTTGGCGAGATGAGGGTTGAGATGTTCTTTTTGAGGAGGAACAAAAGCTTTCTATGCATTATGCAAAAAAAGAAAAATCAGCTTGGAGCAATCCCTCGTGAGCACTGGACTCAAATGAAGGCTATGCGTGTTCAATGTGGCTTGCAAGCTTTCTTTTGATTAATTCTCCATTACTGAATAATTATTGCTGTAAAACACACGATCACATCATCACACTCACACAACAACCCACACCAGTGGGTGGGCTATCTAATGCTATTGGTCAAAAAAAAATACACAATTTGTTGCATTTTCAGTGCTTGGGGCAGTTGTTGACTTCTGATGGATGGAAGGCTGTTGAAGCTGTATCAGGCTGTATAGAAGCGCAGGGGAGGCACCTCTCCTGGTGTAGTGTTTTTAGGTTTTGGCTGAATCCCTAAAGACTGCTTACAAAGTGCGGCTTAGTTAAGGAGCTACCATGGGGGCAGTGAATGCTGTAGAGAAAGAGAGAGTGGAGACGTTTAATGTACTTTGAAAAGCGCAAGGGAAAAACAACCAGTATTGCTGCTGTAAAATTGTGGACGCTCGCATTAAGCTCCGACGCTTTCTTTAAGACAACACGCATCCAAACGGACGATATTTCACTCCAGGCACGCGGGTTTTCTAGTCAAGGCCCCGCCTTTTTTGCTGTAGGTACACTTCCACGCGCAGGATGCATCTGCAAATCCACTATTCTCCCCGAAGGCTTCCAGAACCTCCATCAAGACATATCAATTAGCAGTGAAAGACAGGCAGGATGTTTTGAAGGACGTCGGTGCCTGTGCCTCAGGTGAGAAGGCACGGATGGCGGAAGCAACTGTCAAGTAGTGATATCGTCTGCGTGTTCGCCCGATGTAATACACACACACACACACGCGCGAACATGCGCACGTATGCATCCCCTGACGAAGTCATGCCCAATATCGACACATGCTTCCAAAGAGGCAGGCTGCACAGCTCTACTGTAGGATGCGCAAACTCAAGCTGAAGAGGGAGAGGCGGTGAATATTTCAGTCTATGACAATATATCAAAACTGGAATCTTTGATTAGCATCCTTCTATTACCCCAAGGTGTGTAAAGATCGGCGGTTAGTGGAAAGTGGGCCGTTCAACTTTGTCGTGTCCTCGAGGAGCAAAACATGGGGATCAGAAATGTGGAATAATTAAAAAAAAAAAAAAAAAGCACAAAAACAGGGGAAAAGAAAATCAAAGATATTGTTAATGTGGATTCGCGCAGTGTTCAAGAAAGCTAATCTTTGGCTGATCGTGATATTACAAAGGATACATCAAAGTGGCTCAATTGGGTGATTTCCCAAGCGTCTTCTCATTTTACCTAACGACTGATCGAGACCTAACACTACGAATTTGCCTAGCGCTTATCTGCAGAACCAAGGCGACTTCGGTTTCGTTTAATAACCTTGAGCGTGTCCGGATGGGCAGTATCAAAAAAGGCAGTTTGAGGACCTGTGGTGAGAAAGTTAAAGAGAGTAACTCTGGAAGCTGAGAGAAAGAAACGAACAGAACAACTGCTGAGGTCAGTTAGAAGAGCATTGTTCTCCGTGTTCAGCCATATCAAGGCACCAAAAGGCGAGAGTACATTACCACAGTGGCTAGCGTGGAGAGACAAAGCGTACACATAAGCAGCAAGATAGGAATCATTAATATAAGGCAAACAAGGCACCAGCAGCGGCCGAGAAAACGTTCTGGCGCTTTAAAATCCTCCATAAAATATATTCTTATGAGAGTTTCAGATTCTAAATGCAATCTGTCTCATATTATTTTCTGTTGGCACAATAATTTCTCTAATGATGGATATTTAAACTCTGCGCAAGCCAGTTCCAATCATTGAAATGGACTCGATACTTGCCATAAAAGATCCTAATGCTGGTAATTGAGATTTCAGTGGCGTTCAATTACCATCGATAAGTGATTAGTGTTGAGCTATGCCAGGGATCTTTAAAACTCCATAGACTGTCCCTCCCAGCGCTATCTGCTGATTAGTCGCGTGTTCTATTTTCATTGATTATTTGTTCCTTTGTTTTGGGCATTGTTAGGATCCCTGAGAGCTCGATTGGGTTCATTAGGAAGAAAGTAATTATTCCTCTGCAGTGCTGAAATCTAAAAATCTATCATCTGTCTGCAGCATCCTACATGTTGTCTTAGGTTGCATTGTACTGTTTTGGCACGTATAGGATCACATGAAACATGCCGTCATACAATACCATTATTCTGGAGTTGGTGGTGGTGTTTGGCCTATGTAACAGGCGAGGTGCAGTGGGGAGCAAATGACAGAAGGCACAATCAACAGAGGTAGAAGAGGATAAACAGCTTCAGACAATGGAAAACAAGTAGCAGTCCGTTGGGGAAAAAAAAAAAACGTTGTTGTTGTGGTATTCTGATGCAGGAATTACTCACGTGATGTGATGCCTGTCTAGTAATTCCACTTTATCCAGTCATCGCTGACTTCACCGGTTTCACTGCCAGAAGTACTTTTGAACACTTGCAATATACGGTGAAGTATCTAATTCGATACGGTAAGTCATAGAAAATGCGACTGTGTTGAGGCAGGTGACTGTGTTTTGTATATCAAAGCCAAACTGGACCAATTGCATTAAGGCTAATGTCAAGCAGCAAACAGTAGATATTAACAGGTGCAATTGGTTTTTTGGAGCGCTTTAAGTGGACATCTGCAGAACCTATTAATCTGAAGCGGGTCCAACTGATGATGGACGCATGTGATATGGATGGAAAGCTATAGCTACTTAATGGACTTTGCCGCTTGTGGTTTGCGCAAAAGATATACCTGAGCACCATTCTACCTCTATATGCTTAAGAAGAAAAACCCTGTGTCCACTAGTCAGTGTTATCAGGCTTAGCAAGCAGCAGTTAGCGCAGAGCAGCAGTAGATTTCAGTCCCCATTGAGCGTACAGGGATGGGGTTCAGGCAGCAAGATAGTTGTGTGTGGGGCATCATGATTTTGGCAGTGCTCAAGAGCCAACGACATAGTAACTGTAAAGCACTGTTGTTTAACCCAGAAGAAACTTGCTTGCGATAAACAATGTGCTAGATCCGATTTGTGTGAGATGGTGTGTGTAAATTAAAATGTGGTGTGTGCTGTTTTGTGTGTGTAGTGTGTGTGCGCAAGTGGAAATGGTGAGCCATTATGTGGCCTGCTGGACTAATTAGAATGAAGGTGTCGTCTTATGTCAGATGTACATGAGACGGACGACTGAATAGTCATATTTTCTTTTGCGCCATGCTGGAGGCTAATTTAGGCGGCAGCAGTGCTGTGGGGCTGCTAAATGCTAACGTCAGCATGCAAATATGCCCACAATGCCAAATCTAACATAGTGATGTATAATGTTTCACAAAGTATAGCTGAGGCTGATGGGAATATATGATGGGAAAGTACTGGATACATTTTGATTTCATGTTTCAACAACTGATTGATTGACCCTCATATCTGGATATTACATTCTCTGCATTTCATCTCTCTGGGATTACATCCAGCGAGGGTTGTGTTCCACATTTGGACTCCACGTTTTGGATGTTCCTCATTTTTTGTACATTCAGCGTATTTCATAGATGTTAAGTCATAAATTGGCTCAAGTTTGTTTCTTTCATTTGCCAGTGTAATTGCCATTAGTTATTGAAAATACGTCAAATCTAAAGAAACGTCGGTATCATTACCAGGAAGTGGAAATGACCTTGCCCCGCAGTGACAGATTAATCACTGTTGACCGTTATTGAGAGTCTGAATCACCAATAATCAAAATTTGAAGCTTTAATCAGCACTGGCCAATATAACTCTGACGGTAAGCCCGTAGCCGGCCTGACAACTGAAATAGTGTTCACTTCCACAAAGAGTGTGTCTTTTTATGATGGCACTGAATCAAAAAGAAATTAACCACTTTGCAAACACAACATTACTGTGATGAGCCTGGGATAAATTATGATTAGGAATTGTCATCATGCTGCATACATGGATCATTTTAGTTGCCATCTGTTTTTATTGCTCCCCGGTGAACAAAGAAATGGAGGGTTGTTTTTTTTTTGCGAACAGTACTGACAGTAAGTAAGTCTTCCACCAGCTGTCGAGCGTGAGTTCATATATGTGGCTCAGTCAAATGATATAATAATCTCTAAGTCAAAATCTCTGTGTTTTTCATTTTCAATACACTATATCCATAAATACATCTCAGGCCAGCTGTGCCATTCAAGACATGAGAGTGTCTTTTTGGCTCCAGAATGTTAATTAAACCATAAATTGAATCTGGCCTTGAAAAAAAGCTACAGCCTAAATCTATGATCAGTATGGGGAGACATGGAGTTCACTGAAGAAGAGAGGGGTCCATTCATTTTGACTTTGAAGAACATTAGGCCGATGGCTGAGCACAGTCCATCCCTCTCACACACACACTTGCAGGGAATGTTCCATTGGACGTAAAATTAATTTCACATTTCGAGTCATTAACCTCTTAATGAATGAGTCCTTAGAAAGTGGAATCATTCCATTGGACTGCTAGAGTATTCAGGGCATCAATTTCTCTTTTATTTCACCATCAGAGGAGTAGCACGTAAAGATTCGGAAGTCATCACGCTGTGCTCGACCTTGACAGCGGCGCGACCGTTGTGCTATGTTTTGAAATGCCCAAGACCGTCTCCAACCATTCCTCTTCAATTGAGACATTCAATGTTCAAAACCCCATGTGTCAGTGTCTTTTTATTTTGCTTTGTTACCCCTGTCTTTCTCCCAGTGTCTCTTCCCCGCCTGTGCTCTTGAAAAGGGCGAGCCGTTTCTATCCCCAAAGTGGGGATCTGAGCGACAGTCTGGGCTCTGCTGGTTACATAAACTGTCAGCACTGAGGACTGTGTCTATTCCCAGATCAAAGTGAGGCCTGTCTGAGCTCAGCTGAAGTGTCCTTAATATGTTCGCCTCAGCAGGAGGATCCACAGGCTGGTTCTGCCTGTCTCGCTGCTGCCGCTGGTTCGTGACTCGGAAAAAGAGATGTTTTTTTCTCTCAAGAGGTACTGATGAAAGACTGCGACAGCTTTGGATATTAAATAGGTAAAACATGGTTGAATTCCAGTGAAACAGAGATGCTGGCACTATCAATGACAATTTACTCTTTACTGAGTCGCAGCATGGTAGCTATAGCTAGTCTGGGGTGTTTTTTGGACTTCCTATTTCTAAAATCATGTCTACGGCTCTGTTTACTATGTATATGTGTATATTTATTTGTATCAATAAAAGTAAGATTAGTATTATATTATTATTATTATTATAAGTATATAGTATATTCAAATGTTTGTATTTATTTTACTATCAAAAACATCGTTTGATATCAATGAAGTTTTATATTATCTGATAACATGAGTAGGGTTTCAGTTGTTTCTCAAGGATTTGACTGTTGCTGTAGTCTTTCATTACCTTTGCACTGTGTTTTGCTATTGACCTTTTTTTTCACATCTTCTCTCTCGCCCTCCCTCCTCCCCAAGTCTCCCCAGACAGTATAAATCTATCTTTGGGGTAGATGTAATCATGAGCTTTCCCAATTATATCCTTTTCTCCGTGTTCCTTCGTTAGGAGACCTCGTTAGTCCCTGTGATGCTATCAGTGATTGATCACAACCATCAGCCTCACATCCTTCTGACCGGAACATCAAGAGCGCTAAGCCTGATAAACACTGCTGATAAACTTTGAATGCATTTGATTATGGCGACTTGGAACCCTGCCAAGATGCCTAACCATTAGTCGCTATGCATTTTACTCACTGAAATGACTGAGGAGCCACAGAGCAGTCAGTGATAGTGTATGTGACTGCAAATTGTCATCATGCTTCACTGCTGTTACCTGGGGAAATAATAGAGCTGTAAACAGATTAAGAGACAATGGAGCATTTAGAGTCTTCCACTTAGTAAGTCACATTACTAAATTAAGGTATTTGCGTGTTTGTGCTTGTATATGCCCTAATGGCACACTTTAACCTGTCCATCACACAACACAACGGGAAAGTAAAGGGTTATAATGAACGGAGTGGATCCTTATCGTCATGGGAACAGATGTGATAAGGTGTTAGTGACGTGTTTTGCCACCTTGAGAGGTTTGAGAATTACATGGTGTGAAACACTGCGTGCACAGACACATACTCACGTGGAATGCTCCCATCAATTTGGAGCAGACATTGTGCCTTGTATTAACAGAGCGTTCGCGGCTTGTATGTGTGTCCAAGCAGATCAATAGGTACTCACTATAAAATGGACCCAGGCATAAATTAACACACCAGGGAGCTGCCAGAACAAGACACCAGCACAAGATTCACTAGGGTGTTATTTAGACAAATACACCTCAGCTGTCTTAGAGATCAACAAGTAGTTGGGGGTGGAATTTGCTGTGCTATTTTCATATAGAAAATGGGATTTTTTTAATGTGATGTGTAAACACCGTATAATCATTATTTACTATATTCAGCCACACAAGTGAGTACAGCTACCGCAGCCTGTAAAAGAGAAAAATCTTTCCTGGCACAGTTTTACTTTGCATGTATCTATTATACATGAAAAACATAGTTATTATAGGCTGTAAAAACATTTAATACATAGTATATTTTCGAGCGTGCTGTCTGATGCTTGCGCCTTGTGCTCTTGGCTAAATGTAATTATGGTAATCTAGTGTGCCATCATCCACATTTTACTTCCACTTGTTATAAACTGCTTTAGATAAAATGTTAAAAATGTATTCTTTGCATTTCATAAAAGGCTTAAACTATATGGATCTAAAGTGTGTTCAAAGAAGCCAACACTGATGCATTTTACACCAGCTTTGTATTTTAATGTATTGACATCATCAACATAAAAGGAGCACACTTCACAAGCTCTCACTTGTGGCAATTAATGCAAATGAAAACAGCAGGATGTCACCCAGTAGCAACCTCCGTGGCAGAGGCATGAAGCAACCACGGAAGTGCCAAAAACTGCAATTCCTCAAATGGCAACTTGAGGCTGGCTACAAAAGCGAGTCGCTCTCCATAAGGCCCCATATGACGCAAATGCTCAACTTAACAGCAGAAATAAACATGTTTACAGCCTGATGTGAAAATTTTTAATCTCATTTTAAGGATTATTTATTAAGGCTCAAAGTTCTGCATAATTAAGAATGTGGCCGTTTTGAGTGACTCATTTTTTGATTAACTGGGAGCCGATTTTCGACAAAATTAGGATAAAGACAATGCAAATTAATAGGTATTTCCATGAACTGCCATTATGCAATAATTTTTTTACACTCAGATTTTTTTTTATGCATAAACTTTTATGCTTACTGACTGTAATTAGTGGACAGCGCTTCTGGGTCTCTGAATTGATCTCAACACATAATTGTCTTAAACCTGCATTCTTTCTAATGGCCAGCAGGAGGCAGCTCCATGAGCTGCAAAAAAGAAGTCCGATAGTATTGAGTCTTATGGAGAAATGACCATACTTCTCACTTGATATTACCTCTGTGAACAGTTTCCTAGTAAGTTGATGGTCACAATTGTCACAGTGGCCGTGTGGCAAGATATGATAAACAAAATGCAGTGGCAGCTATTTCGGATTCTATTTCATTTTCGGAAATTGCTCCAGTTTTTTGCCACTCTCCTTTTTCCTTACTTTACTCACTGTGAGAGAAAACCCACTCTGGCTCATTCCATAGCAGGGATTAAAATGTTAACGAAGTGTTTAACAATGTGGTGAACATGCTGCTTGCAATATCTGAACTCTACCCCCCCAGGCAAAATCACGCTGCTCTGCTTCCACTGCATGCCGCCTACATACCCTGAATGCAGAAGTGGAATTTGCATGTGCAGTCCCTATATTCACAGTGACAATTAGGTTGATATTGTATTGGTAAACACTTTTTAAATCGCCTTTACTGCAACAGAAAATGATTAATTAAGTGCAACCTCTTCATGCACGCCGTCGGCTCTGACGCACACACGTAGACCTTTTAGCACCGAAATGAGTGTGCACACAAACACACCTGCTTGGATGCATATACGGTACAGACACAGTCACTGTTTCACACACACACTTACACACACACAAATATATGCACACAGACAATAGCCTGCAACTCCCCTCCAGCCTGGCAGGTAATTGCTGTCTATGGGGGGACAGGTGCTTTTACAATAGAGCGCCAGTGTCCAGGCAGGCTCTATTCAGCGCCACTGTAATTACCTAATTGAAAAGCTTGCAGGGGAAAAGAGAGAGTGTGCGTGTGAGTGACAGAGAATGTGGAGAGTAGGGGTAAAAAGAGAGGAGAAAGGAAAAGATAAGCTCTTGGATTTTGGAATACAATAAAGCTATACACTTCACACCATACACACACACATATATATATATATACACACTTCCATAGCATCATTTTTGCACCCATGAACAAATATTGTATGACCACACACACACGAGCACGCGCTGAGGTATTTTCTGAATCAGATCACTCCCGGGGGTAAATATTGTAGGGCTGTGATTGAGCGATGGAGTGAAGGAGGGGGCAGTAATGGGAAATCTATTGTTGTACGATGAGGATGCGGCAGGGAAAAGAGGAGGAGGGTCAGGGTACATTGGGATATAAAAGCGGCATGGTCACTCTCATTTCTGATGTCATTCCCCCTATCTCAGCACCCCCCCTCTGCTTCGGCTTTAAGTTTTATGTGGGATCTATAGACAGGGCAGAGCAGATGGGGTGATGTGTGTGTGTGTGTGTGAGTGAGATGTGTGTGTATGCATTCCCTGTGTGAATGTGTATTGTGCACATGTGCATATAAATGTGTAGCTTTGTGTTCCCATGCTGCTAACGCTCCGGATTTTGTATTAAAAAAGCTCTGTTATTCTGCGTTTCCTGCAGCGTATTTACCTTTGATTACACCTTTAAGAATCATACAACATTTTTGTAAATACACATTCACTTTCTTGCGGAGAGTTAGAGGAAAAAAATGATACCACTCACATGTCTGTACGGTGAATATGTAGCTGGAGCCAGGTTAGCTTAGCATAAAGACTGGAAGCAGGGGGAAACGGCTACACTGGCTCTGTCCCAATTGGTGACAAACATTTTGCTAACGGCCCCTCTAATGCTCATTCTTTTAGACAATATATCTGGTTTGTTTAATTCATATGAGAACTGAAGTGTAAAAGTCCTGTTCCGTCTTTATGCTAACAGGTTAGCCTTATTTAACAGCCAGAACAGTGGTATCGATCTTCTCAGTTAGCTAGAAACTGCTAGCCTGCTTCAGTCCAAAAATGTGATTAATTCTATGATTATTTACAACGCAGATATAAGAGTCACATCGGCCTTTGAAGAGCTAATAAGCACAATGTCAAACTTTTCCTTAAACAGAAGTGACTAGTACTCTCCGGAGAAGCATGGAGCTCCAGGTGTTCAAACCACTTCAAAACCACATTGAACATCACATTTTGTTGCAAGTAGTAACTCAACAACCTCACACGCTTGACAAGACAGTAACTGTGCCGTTATTGTCCTTGGATGCGTTTGTCTTACTGTAGCAGCCTTGTTTTGGCTCTTATGTGCGCCTGCGGTCTAGTACAAAGCAAAGGAGCTCATATCCCCAAGGCTAACATTTCTAAGTAGGCACAGACTCACACTATTGAAATGTTTGGAGGTGAGAACTCCTGCAACACAATCTGTCTTTGAAAGCATTCTGTTGCCATTCCTTGAGCAGCATAAAAAAAATATGAGCATGTTTGATGAGCATATTGGGTATTTTTGTATTCGCAGTGTGGTTTGTCTTAAGAAGTTTGCGTGCCCTCTGATGGGTGCAGGAAAAAAGAAATCAGGCATGAGAAACTGGGTCACACACTGAGGTGGATTTTAGAGGTGGATTCTTGTAGAAATAATGTGAAAAGATAAGAATTTAGGAATGCAAAAAGAAAGGGAGGACAGCAGATGGCAGGGTAAAATAGGATTAAAATTAGTTAAGAAAGGAAAGTAGGAGGGAATGTGCATACAAAGCGGTGAGGACATAAACAAGGATGGGGACTACATTTGGCAGAAAGCCTGATGGAGGTGGGAGATTCCTGAGTGCTGGCTCCCCTGAAAGCAGCGAGATTTCACAGAGAGCTGGACAGAAATCCTTTGGCTTTGCATTGTGGCATTTGCCGTGTTGGGTCTGACAAACACACACTGAAATAAGCTGTGAAGTAAATAAACCAATCTGCTGAAATGCCCATCACTCTCTCTCTCGTTTTCTCTTCATATGACATATCCGGTGATTCACTGAAGCAAATTCAGTGCTAGAGTGAGCAAAGATGTCATATTCCATCCCACTGGGCATCAAACGTACCCTGGAGTTGCACACATGTAAATAGGAAGAGCAGTACATGACAGTCTGTTTGTGCAGAACCTGAACGACTCTATGCGTCTCTCTCTCATCTTCTACAGCAGTGATATGTAGACCCTATTACAACATGTAAATGACCCCCTACTGTGCAATCTAGTACAATATGACGTATGTGCTCAAGTGTGCAGAGCAGAAGTCATATATAGTATAAGTGTGTGTGTGTGTGATGCCTCTCAACCTTAATACCTGCTTACTGTGGCTGTGTGTATGTATGTGTTTGAACATGTGTGCATTATGCATCTATATACCGTGTGTTATGTGCTAGATCCAAGCTGTCAGAATTGGACAGATGCGGTCTTGTCTATGTGGCAAGTCACATGAATAAGAGAAAATTCTACTTTAGATCAAAGCATACGCTCTCTATAAATGACACATATCTCCAAGCACAGTCAAACCTCACAAACCCCATATTGAAATAGTTCCTACGTATAAAGGAGTTTTTGCCTTTAATTGTATTAATGGTAAATGAATAATTCATTATTATGTTTTATACACCAGTAATAAGCCAACAAGAACCACCTTTGGGCTGTTGGTTTGGGCTCCAATGGACATCATTTGCTCCAGCTGGTTTAAAGTTGCCAAAATACATTTTTTTTAAAGCTGCACTAATCAATATTTTTATATGAACAATTGCGCAAATTGCTATGTGTAATGTGAAAAGTGCAGCTAACAGTGATGAACCCACAGAGAATTATTGCCCGACTTCACCTGCAGTTCCACTCAGCTCGATGGATGTTTTTTTGCTTCTTTAAACTCTTCGTTTTGATTTTAGGGCCCACAGCTTTACTGCTGTTGTTCACTCTCACACTCTCAATAATGTCATTTCCAGCAACAAAAAGAAGCTCAGATAAACCCACTATATACTACCTTCCCAGCACCAAACAACAGACAATGCTAGCGACTAGCTCTTGAACATGAGGCGCACTTAGCAGCTGTAGAGCCAGATTTTACCCTGAAGACTTGATGGAGACCAAAACAGCTAAAATGAGAGTGACTATTGGACTTAATGTCTGTCCTGGTCTGCTGGATGTCTAAATGTTTTCTAACAGGTTTGCATATAAGGGGATTATATGTGAATGTTGTGTTTGCGCTTGTTGTGCTGCCACACACGTACGCTGGTTGAATGAACTCTGCTTACAGGTCTTGGGAGTACTGTTGTATGTAGCCTTTTGTGGCTGAGCCTTAAG
Organism: Morone saxatilis; assembly: GCF_004916995.1. Lineage (NCBI taxonomy): Eukaryota > Metazoa > Chordata > Actinopteri > Moronidae > Morone > Morone saxatilis. The sequence continues at coordinate 10,822,111 of NW_023339652.1, read as the reverse complement.
TGATGTCCTTAGTTAGTCTGACAGTGTTATAGGAGAGCAAAGCTAAACCAGTGGAGGAAGTTTTAGTAAATCCATTAATTACAAATTATGAATTACCTTTTGCAATATATGATTATATATTATAATAATCAGATTCCGATACTGACACGAGCAGCAAATAAGTATGTCATAATAGTGAAATGAATGAATGTGAAAGGGAATGCAGCAATGAAAGGATATTTTTTTAGTCTCAGTCTATAACATGATTGAGGCCTACACCTGCTTATTACAAGTGACAAGTGTAGTGTAGGTGGATTAGCAGCAAAGGTTCCCCCTTGACCAGTGAAGATATAAATAGGATGAGGTAGGTTGCTCATGCAGCAGTTATCCACCGCTTTAAGTTCTTTTGCTTTCAATTTATCTAAAAAGAAAATGTGAAATAGAAAATGAGTTTCTCCATTTTTTATGTAGAGCCCTTTGCAGCTCAGTGGGTGTTGTGACATTTGAGATTTCTCTTTATATAAGTGTGTGTTTCCCCTAATACAGTTCATATATGTTTGTTTCTCTACAATCCCTCTGTTTCTGTTTTCTTTTGATACCTCCATTTTGAGGTCCAACACTGTTTTCAGGAAAGCAATATCCAAAAGATAGAGCTCTGAGGACACAAAGTGCCCTAATTGCTATATTGGCTTTGACAGCCTTGTTCTTTTCTTTCATCACTAACACACTCCATCAACCTTTTCTCTGTCCTCCCACTATGCACTCATCTCTCCTCTTCAACGTGTTGTCCTGTGACAATAGAGAAAAATGGGCAACCATACCTGGATTTTGAAAAAATCTATTTATCTTTTTCTTCATCACAAACACACACACACATACACACACAGCACACACAGTTAATTATTCTGTAATGTGCTCATTTTCCCTCATCTTCACCTCTGCCCACTCTGACCCCACTCTAAACGCTGGAGGTCACATATTTATTTTGAATAGTTTCTCTTCCAGCCGTGATGGCACAAAAGAAATAAAATCAGAGTTATTTATTACCATATAAAACAAGTAGTTTCAGGAAAATGAAACCTCGCAGGATGGATGATATTGAATTTTTCAACAGGGTGCTCAATTCAAGCCATTGTCTCCCTCTCCCCGGGGACCTGGCCTGTTACATGTTGCATTTAAGCACACAGGTCAATAAAGGTAATTGATAAGCTCTCATACGGATATATAGTGATGAATGAAGCATATTTCTGGTGCAATGAATCAAACTACCTCTGGAGCCATAAATGAATGGTTGCATCCCCGGCCTAATGGTAATAAGCATAAACTCATTTCCCATAGTCAATGCCATACAGTGTCACAGACAGGCACCTATATGGCTGCGTTATTGGTCCATCACTTACACTTTATGAGCACCTCAGAGCTGAAGCAGAAATGGTGTAGCACTGCTGGTGGCTTAGTGATAGATTATTGGCAAGTCCATTGATCTGGCCGAGGAGGCGATGGAAACAGAGCATCAATCTTCTTCAAGTTAGATCTTTATGGAGTAAGCTAACAAAGATGCACAGAGGTAAAAGTGGTAAGAGAAAAATGTTATGAGATGTATTTACTTGATCCACAGCCATTAACAGTTAATTATATTTAGCATCATTTTTAATTCAAAACTCTCAAACTGTTTACTTTTAGTTTCTTTAAATTGTTTTCCCCATATCTATTCCATTATTAAGAAGATCATCATTTTCCCCCCACATCCTTTACCCTCTAAGCACTAGTGGACATGTCAAAAAATGCTGCCCTCTGGTGGTTAAAAAGGACACAATGCAATAGTAATTCATCAAAACTGAAATAATCTTTAATGTAAAAAAAAAAATTCCTATAACACAATGACATATAAACAAGTACACACGTCACAAAGGATATTCTTACATTACAACCATACCAACATAAGCACTGATAATAACATTTTGATTTCAACCCTAAGTGTAAAATACATTCAACGGTGCAAAACCCATAATTATAGTAATAAAAACAAAATACTTTGGCATCAGGAGAGAAACTTGTAGCTTATTAACTTGTTCAGTAGCAATGTATGCTTGCTGTACTGTGGAGCATAAACTCATAAACAGGATATTTAGCATATCCGCATGTCTACATTGACGAAAATATGTAAGTATATACAGATGGGTGACAATATAAAGGAAACAGACACCTCCTAGTCTCTGGAACCCACTCCATTCCTTTCATTTGTCACCCATCTGTAGTATCCAGTTATTCAGCAATGTTCATGATTCCTGTCTGTTCAATACAAAATAAGGAAATTCATTCAAGTTAACTAAAACATGCGTAGAGTCACATGACCCGACATCACTACAATGTAGAATGACATTATACGACATAAAAATGACCTTTTCTCAGTGAAAATAACAAGACAAACATTTAGTCAGGAAGACAGTACTCTGAGGGTTCATACACTCAACTTCTGCCACTGCAGAAAATCACATATAGAGAACTACTCCAGAAACTGTTCACATAATCACTTTACACAGTTGAGAATTCAGAAATTATTATTCTTCCATGCATGTTCTCTGAAATGACTTCTCTTCCATCTTGTTGGTAATAAAGTGGTTTCTGAAGGTTAAAAAAGTGGTCTAGTGCATACATCTCTCAAAAAAAGGGCTCTGCTGGAAGCCTTTGTCCAGTTGTGATATGATTTTTGTCTCTTTTAATAAGAGTGTTTCACAAGGTTCAATAAATTCTCCAATATGGAAAGTCAAGAGCTACTCTTCCAAACTTTTAAACATCTTTTGCACCATGACGAACATTCACCAAAGGCACTGAGAGGATAAAATTATTACATGAAAGAGACTAGATGCTTGTTGGTTTAAAAAGAAAAAGAAAATCCCAAGTAAAATATAAATGTTGTGAAAGTCTGTAACAGAAACACCTGGGGAAAAAAAAAAATATACAAGCGTAATCAATATTTTTCTCTAAGTCCAGTACTTTGCTACACGGCCGACCGGCCTTTGAGACATTTACAGTCGATTTCAAGCATTTACATCACGCTCTTATCCAGAGCAACTTACAAGAGGTGAGCAGTTATTAGTCTCAGTCTGAGACAATCCCAACTGTCTAATTGAGCTTTAATCAACTGTTGACAGAAATATCTAAAAGCTCAACTCATTAGTAGTCTTGAACAACTTGTGTTCATTAGCATTTAAACAGTTTCTGTAGTGGTTGCATTTATTTTGTCAAAGGTTCAGCTTGCAAGATTATAAGTAAACTGTACAGATTTTGGCTCAAGGGCGAGTTTGTACGGCCAGTCACAATCGGCATTGTTTCCTTGTTTTTCTGACCAGGCTTGTAAAAAAAAAAGAAAAGTTAGGCTAAAGCACCGTCTCTCTCCTTTTGGCCTGCGTCCCGTCATTGTGATTCATTTTTGTCACCGTCCACGCGGGGCCTTCCTGTTGATGTTTGTCAGGCTGTGTGCCAGTCTCCTGGTGAAGAGCGGGTGGGATTTACCACAATAAGTGTGTGTCGTCTTCAACAGTTCCTCCTCCAGAGGATCCAGCAAAGAGGTCACCGGGTCGGCACCAAAAGAGTACTAGAATGAAAAAAACACATTCATCGATTAGATTTGGTGTGATGTATAGTATCACTTAAACAAAGGGATGAAAAGGGACTTTTGGAATGTGCTTTACCAGAGCAGAATACAAACCGTGCTAAAACAAGGAATTTTACTGACTATAAAGACAAAGTGTGTGGTATGAAGGAGACTTTTGTGCATCCATCTGGTCTCACGTTGCCAAGTAAGATGCCTTGTACTCTCCTATATCTCCCTGTTTCTTCAGAGAGTGGAAAATACGGGGGTGGTGGTTGTCTTAAGGTTGGAGGAGTGGGCTTGGAAACTTGAAATGAGCAGCTGAAATCCCAAACTGCTGTCAAAACTCCCCTGAGGGACGACTCTCAACCCCCTACTGTTCCAGTGAAATTGATCAGATTCCCTCAGTAAGTAAGCAAAGTGGTGCTTTGGGCAGCATTTGTGCTCGGAAGATATCTTTCCCTGGATAAATTAAAAACTAAATCCGCGAGGCATGCTGAACTCAGATGGGACTCCAAATCTAATCTGATCGGTCAGCCGGGCAAAACATAAAGGAGTCAGCGTTGCTGGAGTCAGTTTTATGCTATAGGCTTACCGTCCAGTGATAAGCGGGGATTACAGAAGAAATTTCATGTCTTCCCAATAATGAAGGAGCCTTTACAGCGCTCCGAGGAAATCAAAGGGGAATTACCATTTTTTATGCCAGCTCATTTGCTTGCAGTTGGGTCCCCGATACTGGGTCACAAAGAGAATGGTGTTTTTTACGAGCGCGCACACACACGCACACACCCACCGGTCATAAAGTTGCATTTACAGTTGGTGTATTGATTTTGCGTGGCTGATGGGGCACTGTTGGTGTGCCGGCTCCGATTCTAAACATACCATCAGCTGTAAAAAATTTAACTGCTGCTTCCTGGGCTCAGCTTCTTGCGGCGGAGGGAGGAGATGCTTTATGACGGACAGGCCACTGTGGTCTGTTTGAGACACAGACGGACAGACAGACAGACAGGAGCGCTGCCGTTTGTATTCCCATTTCTTTGTGTGAAGATACGGGGCTCCAGTTTATTAGGAATATTAACTACCTTGAAAAATAGGTGTTCTTTTTTCTTAATGGCATTAACAACAGATGGCTATGGGGCTGATTAATCTATTAGTTTGCCAACAGAAAATGAACAACAACAATTTTGATAATCGATTTATCATTAAAGTCGTTTATCTAGCAAAAATTATAGTAGGAGGTAAACTGGGATGGGGCGATGTACGATATTATCACATATCGCGATAAAGAACATTTCCATTATCGTGAATATCTTGGCATGGCTTGACTTGAAAAAGCTGTCTAGCTCTCCAGCATGCAGTCATATCTTGATTTCCTGATTTATTTTAAACAAGGGACAAAAGGGAGCTAGCATCTTTCCAGTCAGGCGAAAATTCTAAGGCTCTGCTTGTCCGTTTTATCCCAGTTCAACCGGACATGTAGAAACAGTATAGATTCCAAACTACAGAACAAGGAGATGAGATGCCTATTGAGAGATGAGACGCAATAAATATGTGTTTCTTAACTAAATCTAAGGTAAACTGTTCTAGTATGATTTTAGTATTTTTACATGATTATCGTGATAATATCTTGTATCACAATTATTTTGGCCAAGATAATAGGGACGTTATCGTGCAGTGTATAGGGTAAACACAGGTGTTAACTATTACACTAATTAAGCCTCTGATCCATCCACCTGTGTTTACCCAACTATTTCATGTCATAATGTCTGCTGTCTAAAAGGTCTACACTGAGGCATATTGCACTGTGAACAGACACAGACATTCTGACATGGCTCAGTTCCATTTTTCTGCTTCAGTTTCCTGATATTGTAGTACTGGCTCACTGTTACTTTGTCATGACTTACTGGGACTCTTGAATAGAGCAGAGCCATTGTTCAGTGGTATTAGGAACACCTCTGCTGATGTAAGTCAAAATGTCCTGTCCTCAACTGACCAGTCACCTATTTACACACCTGCTCCCAATTGATAATCAGCCCCAGTATGTATGTGCTCTCCAACCACCACTCCCCCATTTGCCAGATTGTCTCTGTTGCCTGAGCTTTTTCCAGAGGGTTCTCTCTTTAGCCGGTCTCCCTGTATGGCCCATTGAGATAAGTTTTTCCCTTTCATTTTCTCTGGCTTCTTTCCTGCCCTCTGTGGAAGTTTGTGTTCGTACAAACTTGAATATCAGTTGAAGAAGAGGCCTATTAAATTAGGCGTTTTGTTACAGACGATAAGCCCCGTCAGGAATGGGATTCTATTATATTTCAAAATTGAGTAAAAGTGCTTTCCTGTACCAGTTTTCTGAAGCCTTGCACTTTTACTGAGCTGCCAACATAGTATTGTCCTGTTATTCACTCCATAACACTACACAGATGAGCCTGAGGTTCTGTTGCAGATGAACAAACTAGAAATGGATGAAAAGGTCTGTCCAGCGAGATTAAACACACAGGATCAATCTATACTCCTCCGTCTCCTGGCAAACCAGACTTAATCACATATCTATGAAAGTATCAATACCTACACGAACTATTGGGAAAAACTGTGTGCTAGTTCATGCTGTAGGCCCTGGTGTGGGTGTTTATGTTGACTTGGTAGCAGCATATACAGCACAGGTACATGTGTGTGTCTACTGCCACAATTGATCCTGTCCTATAAAGCTGCAGTTTTAACTGCAGGCCATGGATACGGTATGGATCAGCCATCGCATTGATCTATGTTCAATGCTTTGTTAATAGGAAAGCAATGAGACTCCCAATGTTGATGGCTTCATTAAGTAAATGCCACTTGTGTCGTCAATATCATTACAGTGGTGTGAAACAACCCATAAACATCCTCATGGGGGAAATTAGCTTTTACTCCAACCTTCTGAAAATGGTGGAGATTTGTGCTTTCCAATGCAATCTGGTGTCGCTAACACTTTCGGTGTTTAGGGTCAGCACCAATCCAAAATCTCATCTGGGAGGGTAAAGAAACGCGGCAGTGGATGAGAGCAGGTGTGTCACAGGGGTTATAAAAGGGCTCCTTTCATCAGATGTTGCACTAAATTACACCAACACTTTGAGAAGGCTCACCAGGCTCTTCTTTTTGTGATCTTTTCTGTTCTGATAGACACTTTATTTCCCCAAATGCCTTTTGAGAATTTACCTGACATTCTGCATTCAGTACATGTAGCTGGAAACAAAAACTGTAAAGAAACAAAACCTGTGATCATGACAAGAAGGGAAGAGCGAGCTGCTTCCTCTACTTGTGATGGACTGAAATATGAGGCTGCCTTTGCTACTCTTCTTGTGCCATCAATATCTTCCCAATATTATGTCTCTCTTGTTAAAACACAGTCTGGGACAAAGCCTTTGAAGCCTCAGGGGCAGACACTAAAACCTTTTGATATTCTTTTCTGTTAATATTTAAGGTTATTGACAATTTGTGGTTATTAAATTTTAACTGCAGACAAACTGCACACATCTCTATGATTTCTTGTTATCTACATTTGGTCTTCAATCATTGTAAGTGAGACAGATCGCCAAACACACCCAGAAATGCAAGGACATCTTCAAGAACTTTTTTCTTTTACAAGTCTGTGATGAATATGGCTAAAATGTACAATAAAAAAAGCTTTTAAAAGATTAATGGAAGTGCTGTTAATTTTATGCACTGGCAGCAACATTGGATAACATTACAGCAGATAAATCTCAGCAGTTGATGCATCAGCTGTTTGATATTAATACAACCTCTTTTGTCTTTTCCTCCCTCTTTTATGTAGAGTGTTCTGTTTTTTTTTACTGTTTTACTGTCATTTATCTGGTCTGCACAGTGCACAAATCCATGTTTGGACAGACATAAAAAGAAGCCTGCATTGCATACTGTGACTGAATTCACAAAGCCCAAAGATGGATTATCGTCTCACATTGCCAATGCATGCCCACCTTTCGTATGGCCTCGTAAACAGCTCTGAAGGCAGGCTGCTTGTGGTCGTGGTAAACCCCTCTGTTCCCATGCAGTATGTAGATGCCGTCTTCTTCAGCTGACTCACAATTACTGCCGTAGATACAGTGGTCTGGACGATAATTCCACTGGCACGGAAACTCCTGCAGGCACTCTGGGAATGGAGGTGCACAAACATTGAAGTCAACAAATCAGTGCTCTAAAGTGAATCCTGTAGACCTCGACAAATATCTAACTTTTACATTTACATTTGGACCGTCCATAACAATGAAACCCGCTTCAACGTGTCTTTGGATTCTAAAAAGCATTGTGTTTGTTACAGTGCAGACTTACCAGGGTTGTGGTGGAAAATGATATTGAGAAGATCCTGGTCTCCCCAGGTTATGTTAAGTTTGTATTTCTGAAGTAGAGGCATCAGGAGCTCCTCCCAACGCAGCCCCACAGACGTCATGTCGTTCTGTCAACATAGACATGTATACGCAACAGTCAAAAAGATGCCTTTACTGTGTCAGGATGTTGTCAAGTGCTGGAAGAATCAAACTGAATCCTTTCAGACCGTAGGGCAATACATGTGCAGCAGAAGGAGGACATCTTGTGGCCAATAGAAGTAGTACAATACTACAGTAAACCAAACACCACCAACTAATCCTTTACTTTTTAAGTTCTTAAAAATGTGCCTTCATTCTTACCTTGAAGAACCTGCTCCGCATCCTCGTCATGTTCATGAGCATGACCCCTGAGTTGATGCCCGTCTTGCCGTAGAAGGGGTGGCGGGCGAAGCGGTTGTACCAGGCGATTCGGGGCTCCTCGTGCTCCGGAGCCATAGCAGCCAGCTGGGTGGAATTAAACTGGGACAGGAACGCCCACAGGCGGTCTACAGGCTGCAGGAAGAGGATGTCTGAGTCGACGTACACGATCGAGTCGACGTCCTTTAGGATCAGCTGCACAGATTGGAAGACAAAAAGCCAGATGTCACTTATAATATTAATAATGATTAATAGTGCTCTCCTTGTTCTGAATGGTGCATGCTGCTCAGGGTAATAGAATAAAACACCTTCTCATGTAAAGGTAAACTTAAATCATTTGGAAACATTACATTTACTGAATGCTCCTGAATATTTAAAAGCAAAACACAGTTCTTTTACATGTATGATGTTGAAGTATAAATTCACAATAACTCAATAAATACAAGTGAAGTTGGTGACCTGAATTAGGAAAATTTAATTCTACAGTTTACCAATCCCAATTTTATTGGAGGATTTGAACATATTTTCCAAGTCAGAGCTCCAAGTTTGCAAGATCTTGACTTCCTAACTCGGGTTATGTTTTGTCTTTAAAAAGAACTCTGAAGTGTCTTTTCTCTTTAGGAAACTCACAGGTAAGAAGAGCCTCTGAGAAGCGCAGGGTTTGAAGAGTTTCTTCCACTCGGCTGCGTTCTCACTGGGGAAGCTGATGGAGTAGACGGTGTAGTTGAACCTGGAGCGAATAAAACCAGGCCACGACTCCAGCTGGAACACAGATAAAACATTAAACTGCTAGTAGGGATAAATACAGTAAAGGATATGCTTAACACAAACTATGTTACGCTAATTTTTGCACGCATTTCCTACTCACAGCCTCGATGAAGCTGGCGTGAAGTTGATCTTCAGCGAAGATGTGCAGGTAGAGGCGCTTGATGCTGAAAAGCACAGCAGACTTGATCATGGTGAGAGTCTCCTCCAGCCTCTCCCCACAGGCCACCACGGCCAGGTGCATTGGAGGTTCGGGTCTGCTCTGAAGGCCGCCAGCCGCCTCCACCTGACCCCGCTGACGCATGATGTACCTGAGGGAGAGGAGGGAGAGTTGGACAGACGTTCTAATTGTGATGTGAAGTGTCTTTAGAGTACAGAGTCTGTAGAGATTTAATAAAATTCCAAGGTACTTTGAGTCCTGAGTATAATAAGCTTTCAATATTACATGGCGGGCATCTACGGCTTCAAATTATTTATGAGCCTTGACGCCGGGCGGTACATGATTTGACTTTATTGCCTATAAAGCAAACACACATACTCCAGATTTCCCTTTTTTTGTAAAGACATCAAGGTCAAGCCACCAGAGGATGTCTTAACATCCTCTGGAGTACACCACCCGTGCATTTCACTGCACATACTGAGAAATATGAGTACAGGACAAATAAAAACTAGAATTTTGAATTAGTAAAGTGGTCTGACATCAATTCAACCTTCCACACACTACAAGTTTTTAATGTGTTTAAATCTTAAATAACTTTACTCAGATTAGAGTTTGGCTGTGTGACTGGCTACCACCAGTGTGTCTTTGTCCTGGTATAAACTAGAGCTGAAGTCAATTTGTAAGCAAAAATGCCACTCAATCTCTGATTGTGAAAGGTTTCCTTTTGTGTTGAGACCACAGTGGAAATAAGTCATGTGACTTTATTGCAATATCTTGATAAATTTTAACACTGTGTGCACCTCTGGGTGTTCTATTTTGATTTATTGAATAAAGGCAATCAATCAATCTCATGTCAGAGTGAACTCTTATGTTTATTTATATTATGTCTATTTGAGGATATCACTTTAGGGAATGTTTAAAAGCTATTTTCTGTTTATTATGCAATAGTATACCCTATGGATTGTATCTTGACTCACTGGACCAAGTCTCGCCTGCAGCCATGATGGCCATTTACAATGTGCCTTACATCTGTTCCTCTCCTCAAACACTAAGATCTGACAGTCAGGCGTGAAAACAAACAAAGCTGAACGAGCATTAAACATTGATTCCTATGACTGGAGTCACTTCACTTGATGCAATATATGGATTTTCTATTTGTTCCCCCAGGTTTCTCTCTAATTAGCCCAGGTGTAAGGCTGGTCCTGGCTGTGGGAGACCTACTGTTGCAGGCTATCCTCTGTATGACAACTGCACCTATAACTTTAGTGACCTATCAATCAATCAATCAATCAATCAATCAATCAACTCTCACACACCTGTCCAAGTCTCGCGTCACTACTGTGTAACCATGCAGAGATGTAAGGTCCATGAAGTGTAACATTACTTTGTTTGCATGGGGCATGGGGCCGTTCAATCAGCGTCGCATTCCTATACATCAAGTGTCCTGAAGAGTAACGTTACACATTTTCCTCCAGTTATACCCACACGAATCGTATTAAATGTGTATTTTCTCCTCGGTTGCAGCCCGTTAAAGCAGGAAAGACCTGGAAACCCCAGCCTTACCTATTGTACCAGTGTGGGCTTTGGGGCCCAGTTTTGTCCGCGGCCCCTCGCCTGCCTCCGGGGACTCTCGGTGGGATGAAACCCCTCTTCGGTCCGTTTACTCCGACCGGTACGTCCGAGTAAAGCAGCTTACTGTAAACGTACAAGCCCGAAAACACGGCAAACACTGTGCACAGCAGTAGTGCACGAATGTAACGCCGCATTTTGGAGTTTGAAAACGCAACTCGGAGCTAAAGTCATGACACAGAAACTAGCGTTTAATAATAACTGTGAAGCCCGACGCTATGGTACCGCACTTCCGGCCAACGTTTAAGAAAATAAAACTTTTATCAGGCGTTGCAATGGCGCCATCTAGTGGCCGCGTTAAAGCTACATAATGCACATACTTGTCAACTACTGGAAAAAAAATACTGCAGTGGCTCCTCTCTTGCTGTATTACAATACTGTGCAACAATGTAAATGCACTAAAACATTTTAAGAGTGGAAAACAGTTCCACAGCTGTCACACTCATCAAATGTTTATATTTTATTTTACCTTGCAGTATATTGTGCCTATGCCTTTCTGCTCATTGTATTATTTGTATGCATGTATATATCAATAAAAATCAACAGAATTTTTGAAAGGTTTCTATCTACAAAGACCATGCTCAGTCAGACTGACCCAGGGTCTGCAATTATTGTGATTACAGAATGTCATTACAGGCATTTCTGGTAGGGCTTTAGAATTTAGAATAACTTTTTTTTTTTAAATCCTCAATAAAAGATCACTTAGTTTCTTGATGACTATAATATGATGTAAGGAGAAAGAAGACAATTCTCTAAGCCTATTTCCAACAATTTCGATCACTCTAATACTCCTAAAAGATTGGCGGCAAGAGAATGTACCATAACAGAGAATAAACTCTTGATATCTAACTTGCATCTTGTAATATTTTCATCAGAACTTTTGATGCTCATTTTAACCCTTTCTTCAAGTACATTGTATGCTTTTATTTTGAAGGCGATGACAATCTTCCGCGTCTCCTCTGCAGTCTCTCCCCTTCACTTGATACGCATCATGAAGAAGAAGCAGGAGGTCGGGACCCTAAATGGGGGAAGGGTGGGAGCGATAAGCCGAGTTGCTCCCCCTCCTGTCCTCCCTCCCCTGCAGGCTCCCTCTGCAGCAACTTTCAATTGATTTCCCCTCTGAAAAGACCCATTCATGGCTTTAAGTGACTAGTCGTCTTTATTGAGGTGGCTCCACTGCATTTTCATTAAGTGTGGGGGAAATCAGGTTATTGACGGATATGTAATGGTTAATTCATTAGTGTGTAAACCACACCTGTTTATGCTCATAACTAACCCATTAGTTAAGTAAACTGATCCTGCATGTACTGTGTTGAACATGAACAACAGTTATTAAGCCGTTCCCCAGATGGAGCTAAAAAAAAATAAAATAAAAGCACAAATAAAATACAAACCAGTGAAAATACAAAAGTGTAAACACCTGTTATGAAACAGAAAGGGACAAAAAAGTCAAACTGTGTGCACGAGATAAATCCTTTTTTGTTTAGAATTTTGTTATTTTCTTATTCAGACATGTAATAAACAAGTTCACACATTTTAAAACAAATTGAGCATGGCAAAGCAAAAAAAAAACAAAAAAACAAACGAAACAGAAAATATCAACGTGTGACACCGCCATATTTTTAAGTGTCTTTCCATTTTTGCCACAACCGAATAACAAATGTCTGTTGGAACAGTTCCCACGAGTCCACGCACCTAGTCCCAGCTAGTGTGGTCAACCTATGAGGAAAATACGTCTCTGACACATTAAACAATGCTAACAAACTAAGAGACATAGCCTGTCCCACAATATACTGAGACCATAATATTATCATGCCATGACAGTTCTCAGGATCTGTGCTAAAATGTTAAAGGAAAAAATCTTGACAAGAACACTGGTATGATGGATAATACAACCACATCAAAACATTGTAGTACAATATTTTTAGAAATATCAATTTTATCTGTGTAGTATTCTACAGGTTTTTATAAGTTATTGTGTAGTTAGGTTGATCTATAGTTGTTCTGCTGGGAGTTTAGTAGATTCTAAAGCTCCCCCACTTTGCTACATCAAAATGGAGGAATTTAAACAGTTTCTGAAGTCCATCACGCCATCGCCTATACAGCTGATAAATGTGCACGTCCACAAGCCGGAGCTCTTTCTTTTTTTCTTCTGTTTTACGAGCACGGCGCTGTATCCAAACTGGGTCCACTGTGGGGGGCAGAACAGCATGAGCGCCCTCTGGTTTCCCCCCATTGTGACACTGAGCAGGTGCAGCCCCGTTTGTGCAGCACAGATTAAAAAGGAGAATACCGGTGTCATTTACAGCTACAGCCCCTTGGATTACCGCCTCCGTTAAAGTCGACAATCCTTGACTCATTGTGCGATCATCTGTTCTTTTTGCCGCTCTGAAACAAATTCATAAACCTGGCTTGTTATGAGCTCTTGGTTGAGAAAATAAAAGCACGCAAAATAAAAGTAGAAACGTCATGAAATATGGAGCTTTCCAAGAATTCTTAGCGTATTTGCGCGGATGTACATCACTCAGTGGGAGTCGTGTGATTGACAATAACCATGGTGCAATATCATCATGAAGGATGGCAGTAAATTGGTAACATGTTGTGTTTACATCATGTATTTACAATGTGACGGATGAAGTAGGATTTCACACTGACTGTAATTAAGAACAGAGTTTGGGTAATTCTTAGAGCTGCATTAAGTGGGTTTTTTAAATAGCAACAGTGTACAGCAAGACTGCAAAATCAACTCAAAGCCCTGAGAGACAGATTTTAGCTGTTACGGCTAATGCGTTAGCAATTCATTGCCTACTTGCATATCGAGCAGACATACACCAACATAAGCATCTGGTTTAGCTCTAGTTTGGTCTGTACTTGGCTAGTAGTGCTGAAGACTTTCTTTACCAGCTACAAGCTAATTTTAGTCTTCTGCCATTTCATGCTGGCCAGGCAGTGTAACAAACAGCTTGTCTGAGCCATTTTGCTGGACATGGATGATGTATGCGAGGTTCAGAGAACCAAAGCAATGATCTAGAAGTTGCATATAGCTGGAGAGCTGCTGATTCTGTACACGTTCACTCAAATCAAGTTGATTCTGCCAAAAATAGCACTTAATGCAGGTTTGTGTTTTTTTTTGTTTATGTATGGTACAATACAAATGGTTGTAAAGACAGAAAAAAAACATGACTGTATGTCTAACTTGACTGATAGAGTGCAGACAAACTGAGAATAACGTAAAAGAGGAGTAGCGTTGATTATTGGCACAAACTGAAAACACAAAAACACCGGTATTATCCTTTTAAAATCACATACTATACCTTCCTGCACAGTTTAAGAGAGGGCTTTTATCAAAACCTGCCGGTGCCTTCACGCGGACGTAACAAGCATTACCTGAACAACCTGCTCCAAACATTACGCAAAAACACCACAAGGTGCCAGTAGCAGTACAGCTGCTATGCTGTGTCAAAAAAGTCTCTCTACAGCAGAGGCAATCCCGAAGTAAAAGCTTTGAGTATCAAGATCAGGAGCAAAGGTTCGCTGTGAGGTTGAAGGGTCAGTGTAGGGACACTGAGAGTGTGTAATAGATGGTTTGGGTTTATAACAGGTAGGTAAAGATTCCAGACAGAGGCTGAAAATTCCACATGAGGGGGGGAAAAGGTCACTCTGCCGGCCACTGACGATGAAAGGTGGGGCTGCACATCTCCTTTAACAAAAATATATATATGGAGGAAGAAAAAAAAAAAAAACCCACGACTGGCTGGTGCATCTGAAGGAAATCATAAAGCCTGTCCAAACATTTACTCAGACATATCTCAGGTCAGTCCTGAAGAAGTTCCTTGTCAGAATGTCTTAGTAAATATTCTAGTAGTGAGCTTTGGACAGCGTGTGGGGATCCTCTCGATTACACCAAAATGTCCAAGCGGAAATGTAGATCACTACGAACTTCAAAGATGGAGCAAGAGGTGTTTCATATTGCTTTCTAAACGCAGGATTCCAGTGCTGTGGAGAATCTTGAACTGATTAAACTCGTCTAATGTGTTGGCAACTCTGACAAACGGGTCACAAATGCCTATTGAGAAAGAAAAGCAAAAAGTTTTAGTCAGTATTGTGCAGTTGTAGAGGCAGGACCCTCCACTGGTGACGTGAACTTGCAAATGAGATGTGGGTGGAGGCCGGGGTAGCTCGGGGAAGGGAGGGGGGGAGGTTTTGAAGGGGTGACTCAGTGGGACTCCCCGTTGACCGAGCTCCCCTCTCCTCTGGGCGAGGAGGAGCGGGAGAGCCCCTTCTCTGTGTTTTCCGAGCTGGAGCCGTTCTGGCTGTGGTGGTCGGCCGTGGACGCGGTGCTGGACGACGTAGCCGAGGTGGACGTGGGCTTGGCCTTCTCCTTAAAGTCCGTTATGATGACTGTCAGGTCCCCGACCGTCACCTCCAGGTGCTGGGCGCTGCTCCGGTCGATGTTTTTTAATCTCGGCCTGGTGAGTGAGCGGAAATGTTTGGGGAAAGTGAGAGAACGCACAAGGAGAGCTGAGAAAGTCTTTTTTTTTTTCTTTTTTTTTTTAAAGACTATTTGTTTCAAACTCTGCATGGGGTTTTGTATTAACCAGCCTTTGCACTTGTGTTAAAAAGTGCAAAATACTATCTTTTTGATTCGATTTTACCCAGGAGTAAAAATCACCTTGATCTTTTTGCTACAATGTCACTGAAAACTCCAAAGAGCCTCCTCCAGACACTACTTTGAAATTTATTTCAGGTGTTTCTCACCCTCTTCACTTCTATCTTTTGAAGTATTTTATGAAATATGACAAGGCATCACCCTAACGTCAGGTGGCAACATAAACACCATCTATAGTTTCCAGTGTTCATTCATGCATCCCTGTAATGTCTGATTCCTGTTGATCCCTCCACCTCGTGTCGGCTTGTTTACCTCATCTTCTTGTGACTGTTCTTCTTGAGCGCCGGCTCTCTGTCGCTCTTCTCCCTCTCTACCCTCTCCTTCTTTTCCTTTTTGGGCTGCGAGGGCAACACAAACTGCTGCGTTACCTGCTGCTGCGAGACGAGCTGGGAGACGGGACGAGGCTTCCTGATCCGGGGAGAGGAAGGGGTGGGGGTTGGGAGAGAAAGAGATATAATGGAGGGAGAGAGGAAGGGAGAGACAGAGTGTGGCAGATTAATGAGAGGGAAAATCATGGTGAACACATGGCTTCATGCTAGCGTACCACCATAATCGAGAGCCAATAATCACTGCCAGTGCTGGTTAGGGTGGTGTTCTCAACACTGGCAGCAAGTGGCAACACACGCCGAGTGCGTTCAGAATATAACCCAGGATTCAACCATCTGAGAGATATGTAGTATACCTGCACAGGCTTGTTTTAGTGCTCAGAGGGATAAACACTGACAAGATGAGATCTGTTTTGATGAAAGGAATATGTGATAGGAATTGTAAAATGCAAAATGCACTGAATTCAGAATACATAACAGCTGTGTGCAGTTTGCTCCTCGCCTGTTTTTATGAGAACAGACTCACGGATACATCCATGAAACTAAGAGTGGTGTGATGTAGGGGTAGGAGAGAAGTGACATCAGTTCTGACCTCAACTACAGTATGTCACATTTTCATTAAAGGGTCACACCCAACATGCTTTTCTCCTTTCTTCCCAAATGTGGAATGTCCAATTCTCCTGCACTGCGGTCTTGGTTTCTTATAACTCCACCAGAGAGTGTAAACAGCCATAAATCATGTCACCTGCCGCTCAGGGACATGATCCCTCACCAGCTTCCCATCCAGGATCACTTGCACTTGCGTTAGTGGCTTCTGTCAGAGTATAATCACATTTTCCATGATGTTCTTTTTAAAGATGCTGATTATAGATTATGTACAAACACATTTGTTTTTTCTGCTTGGTTGTGTCAGGTATCAAAAAGTCACGGTCCCTGGCTTGTTGCTGATGACAGTGTTCACTGATAGCAGGGATTGCCTGATAAGTGAGGACGGCGCTTTCACATCCAGGCTCCACGAAATGCTAACAGGCAAAATCAAATATAACTGGAACATGGTTAACTAAATGTTCCTCCTCACAGTCACATTTCCATCCTCCGAGTGTCTGCTGTCTCAAAAATGATACATTATGCAATTGGTCTGGCAACAGTTTGCATGCATAAAGGCTGCGATCGTATTTCTGTGCAGGAGTGCGTGTGTGTGCGCGCGTGTGTGTTTGGGGGCTGGCAAGAGCCTTAGCCGAGAGGCGAGTGTGTTGAAAAGGCCATCTGTTGAGGGATTCTACACATCTAGTGCCTGATTTTCGCATGCGCGCGCACACAAAACGCATTCACACATAGACGCAGTTATATGTATGAATGCACCAATGCACTCTCGCAGCATGCCGATACTGCACCAACAGCCGAAGGGGTGTGTACAAACCAAACGGGGCGCGCGTCAAAATGTACGCATGCTTTGTAAACGAATGCGATCGACACATACAGAAGCACATTCAGGCACATGCACGCGACTGCACACACACACACACGCGCACAGCAGTGAGCAGATGAAGCATGAGGGCATGATGAGAACAGCAGAAGAACACAGTGTGTTTTCTGAGCCCCGTTGAGCAGTCGTATTTGTAATTAGAGCTTAAAATGAACACTGAAAGCAAATTTCATTTTCATCAGCCAGTTTCACTGTTTTACCTTCTTTTTATGTTTTCATATAATAGATTGGTCATTGTTCACAAGTCCTGATTTGTCACATACCAAAACTGTACCACAGTGTAAGATTTAAACTATAAAATATGTGTCCTAGTGCATGTCTGGAGGGAATCTTTAAATTTTAAGACATACGCAAACAGTCAGCTTGGAACAATAATGTGTGTGTCATGTTTTTCTGCATAAAAAGTACAATTTCCTCATTAAAATCCTCAAAAGGCATCTATTCCTTTTACCTCTTTAGAAATTCCAGAATTTATGAATTTGTTCATTTCTAAGGTTTCTCTGCTGGACACAAGGTGTCCATTCTCAGTGTATGTGCACTGGTGGCGTCAAGTTTCTACATCAAAACCTCCACAAATTCTGCACATAAATCATTCTGCACAGTGAAACTTAAACATCCAACTGTAGGAAGAAGAAAAACATATTTCTGAGTGGAGGGGGACTCTAAACTAAGTATTATATTAATGCTGTTATACTGTGCCTGTGTTGATTCACACAAGAGTACTAACCTGTTCATGAACCCTTCGAAAAGTATTGCAATTACAAAACACTGGCCTCCAGGTGCTTCGTGAAAAATGTCCTCTTGCACTTGCCTAATGTAATTATAAGGGTGTAACGCAGTCCAAGTACCGAGTGTACAAATGTCCCAGACTTGATAAGATCCATCCACAAAATTAGTTCTGAGCACCTGGCCAAGTGTTGCTGTGCAATGCGCCACGGTTTGGCCAACAAGAGCCTTGGTGGCCTATTTAGCTTAATCTAGTGGCTTCTACCTCGTTTTTCGAAGAGGAGATGTGTAAGCCGGGGCTGCTGCTCTGCTGTCTTGTTCTAAGGGCAAAGCTGTTGTTCAACAGTAGTGGGATGACCTAAATTGGGGCCCAGCTTCAAAGAGTGTCTCCCAGAGTCAGTTTCTTTTTCCGAGTTATCACTGCTTTCACAGAACATGCAGCAATGCTAGTGAGGCTAGAGTGAAATGCAAATGGGTCTCTTGGCCTACATAACTGTCTGATAGGGTGGTGGGGGGGGGGAGATGTAGAGATCCTCTAATATGTCTGACTTGTCAGCACGGCACTGCAGAAGTGCTGACACCTTTTTTTAAATAAAAGCAGAGGCCTCTCAAAGTCCTCCGTTCACAGCTGAAGTCATTTGCTGCTCCTCTTGACATTCTTGATACAGTGACGAAATGTCTGCTTTTCTGGCATTTTGTGAAGCTCAAACACAAAACAGATAGTCACAACAGAGTGGACCATCCCGCCCTCGGGCCAAATGTTGCCTATGTCCAAAAATAACGTAGACTGCTGGGCTGCCTCATTCATAACCTCTTCTTCTGGTTCGTCTTTGATACGTGATTTCTGTTCGGGATGTCATGCGCTTGTAAGGTAAGATAAGATAAGATAAGATATTCCTTTATTTGTCCCACAATGGAGAAATTCCAATTTTTTTTTTGTGTGCTTTCCACGAGATTTACTGTGTGCAATAAGAAATTAATTACTACTGTGTTTTGCTTGATGTGCAATCAAATGTCACCTGAGGCTAATTATGCTCTTTTCTATTTAAAACTAAAAGACTGGCTGTTCCTGAGAGCAACTGGGGCCCGAATATAAACACATTTTGTACATCCTATCCTCATCATGTATTACAACGGAGTAGATTTTCACTAATAGAGCCAGTTCAATAACCTGGAGGTGAAAGAGGAGACAGACAACCTAATATTATGGCGAGGCAAAGCAGCAGGCCTAAACAGAGCTGCCTCTGTTAACCCAATCAGATGGTTATTATCTTAGCACTTAGGCCTCCGCTACTGGCCTCCATCTGTGTGTGTGTGTGTTTGTGCGTCTATTGATTCCAACAGGAATTTCTGCGCCTAATGTAACAGCCTATTCTTTCTGACATTAATACTGCGTGTCGGAGCTGTTGTTTCAAACATTTGCTCCACTCGTGCCATCTATTATACAGCAGCTAATGGAGTCCCACACTGGGAAATTAGGATGTTACGAGGAGGGCTTAACAACACTGAATTCTATTTTCTTGAAAAAACAATGGATATTAATCACACACTCTATGTTTACCTGACTACATTTGCTGAATTAAAAGCCAGAAACTGTTTAAGAGGATAATTGAGGCATGTATGTTGGTCCATAATATTTGTCTGCTTTCTTTTGCTTTTAACTGCAAGCTAAAGACAAAATGATCCTGTGCTACAGACAACAGGGGCTGGAAAGTACAAATACGGCCACTGCCTCACTGGGAACTCTGGCTGACCCCTGTGCAAATATTAACACACGCACACACACACACACACACACTCAGTGTTATCGCTATCTCTCTCCTCTCCGCTTTCACGCTCTCTTCCTCCTTCTGATGCACCCACTGACCTCACACTCCTCCACCTCTGGAACTGAAAATTGCTCCTCCGGTTGGTCACGATCTTCAAGTAAAATGTTTGTTTATTCAGTAGGACGAGAGAGTATGACTCAGATGGTTTGAGTCACGTTTCTGCCACAGCGGACAAACGGGTCATCGACACCCCAGCGAACAGCGACACACATGGTGCGGTAGTGTGTGTGAGCCGGAATCAGTTTACAGACAAGTCGTAACACTTTATAAAAAGACGACTGATAAGATGTAGTTACTCCATACCTATGAAACTAAATCTTAACAAATACAGGTCAGTGGCCTAATGTGTATCAATTTGGGGGTCCTTGACACCAAAAAGGTTGAAAACCACTGGTCTAGGTCATATCAAATTTCAAAGAATTTCAGTAACTTTTAAACGTCTTGTCAGTTGAAATTCAAACACTTCATCCAGGCAACCAGGTGGTTGTATGTGATTAATTCTGACCCCAGTGGAATTGGGGCAACACGCCACTGTATCGCTGTCTTGTGAAAATGAAAAGCTCAACTTTCCATGAGTTAATAAAAAAGCATTGGAGATAAAAGATAGAAAGATCCAATGGGGTTTTTAAATGGGGTATTTAACCTAAGACGTGAGAATTTTCTCAACCCATAAAGCAAAACCATTTGTCTGAGAAATTTAAACAACAATTGGAAAATATATATATATTTTTTTACATTGAAAGGCCACAGAATCAAATACACCAACACTGTTACTCACAATTCTTCACAGACCTTGTGAATAGTTTGATGGAGAAGTACCTTCTGCCAAAGTAAGCCTACCAGCTGTTTTATCTCAAAAAAAAGGAATGAACCACTCAAATTTTATTGCGTTTTTGAGTAGACAGACCTAATAAAACTGAATGCTGGTGCTGTAACAATTCCAAAAACCTCCAATGCAGGCGCTACCTCAGCAGGTGAAGCGTTTCTGCAAGGACAGAAAGGGTCCATGCAAATGAGGCGCACCGATATAGGCACAGTAGCTCTTTTTTATTTTGAAACATTTTAAAAGCCGTCTAAAAAGGTGTCTGTGTGAGCTGACAAGACACCTCTAACCATTATTCCAGGCATTCGATCTTTAAAAACCTTGATCCGCTAATGCGTTACATCTAAAAAAAGACAGCAGCACAAGCCTCTGCAGATGTTTGGACTGCCTGCTAACATTTGTCGAGTACATTGTGTGATGAGCAAACAGCCCACAGGACAGCTGACGGACTGAAAATAAGCACTGGAGTGTGCTGCTATAAACACATCTCATCTCGCTGTTCTGTGATGATTGTAAGATCATTGTGAAATGGCTTATTTTATGCCCTGTTGAACACACTCTCAATCTAGGTATAGGCGTGTGTGTGTGAGTGTGTCAGGTTTTCTATCAGCGGGTTGTAGGCTGCTCCTGGGAGCTCCTCCAACCCGATGATTAATGTCTCTCCCTGCCTGTACATGCTACCACCATGTGTGTGCGTGTGTGTGCGTGTGTGTGTAGAGGGACAGATGGCGCTCCACGTCCTGTGGTTTATGACACCTTCTACAGCCCGCTAGCCACACTATACCACACTCTTTCCCTCTCACACAGGCCTGCACGCACGCGCACACAGAGCAGTATGTCATGCATCAGTGTCACCGCAGTAATTACAGGCTTATCACGTAGCCATAATCTTGAGCCACAGTGACGTGATAACAGCCAGCTTCATTGTCCCTGGTGAACACTCAGTGTTTGTATGCCGAGTGAGCGCTCAAACCAGTAACACACACGACCGGGCTGAGCGTGACTTCTAAGAGGATGTAATGATTAAGATGGCATGATCAAACATTGATTGGGGCTATGCAGTCGGTTTTACACGCACGCCACTTGTTCATATATGCAATCTGTATCAATCCGTTTCCTGTTGTTCATTTTTCTTAAAAGTAACATTTTTTTCACTTTAACCTGCAGATCCAGCTCCTAAAAACCAGTTTGTCAGCATTTGTCGTCGCCGGTTTAAAGATCTCATTTGACAATCTTACCCACGTCCTAAACCATTAAAAAAAATTAAATAAAAGAACGCACAGAAGAAAGACGATCTGAAACAGGCCTGGATGACTTTCATTAATCCCTTGTACTTTTCTGAGGATGTATGTGACGCAACGTTTTCGCACCAAAGCTGTTGCACGACAACACAAAACAAACCCCGGCGTTTTGATGTTTTGATTAGTAGCGCTTTAGGCGAATGAAAACACACGACTCTAAAGGTGAGAGTCAAACGTGTTGCTCTCTGCGAGTTGCACGTTTTGTGTAATAGCTGGGAATTAACACTTACATTAACACAGCAGCCACATGGTGGTAATTTTTGGTTTTAAGTTTACTCCCACACATGTTTCCAAGGAAAGAACCAGATTAGTTTGGGGGATTTAAAAGGATATTGTTTGAATCTTGACCCTGTAAAAGCCTATTCAAGGTGTGGAAGAGCACGAACCTTAGCGTAAAAAGCTCATAATATGCCTAGTAAAGATGTGTGGACAGGGTAACTGGTTTTATTGCCAAAAGGAAACTCTGTATTCAAGTCTTGGAAGTATAAATGTGTGTGCAGGCAGTGGAACAACGTGAAAAGTGCAACTAATTCACACTTAACACTGTGCATTTCAATAGCATACATTTTTCTTCAGGCAGCATTTTAATGCATGCATATATTGTATTATATATTATTATTTCACAGCAATTGCACCCATTCCTGCCACTGCAACTAGTTTGAGAGAATAAACAGATAGGAAAGAGAGATAAATCCTTTCCCTTTTTGCATTAGAAGTCCTGTATTGCACATTTAGAATCCACCATCCACTCTGAAGATAAACTATGTCTATGCAACTCTCACTGTTCCACGCAATCAAGATAGCTAATCAGTATCTCAGATTTTGGAATAGAGATCTACTGCATCCAATCCCAAGAAGGATTCATAAAGTTCATGCAAACGCTTGGTGAAATGTCCACGAGTTGTAGTGTAAACTGAATATCTTGGGACTCTTGGTAAGACTGAACAAGCAATATAAGTGCTTGAATCTCGCACAAGATACTCTGGACTTTAATAAGCTACGTTATTAAAAGGAGTTAAAGCATCTGCAATTGAGCCAACTGCACAATTACAGCCTGTTTTGTTTTTTTTGTGTGTGTGTGTGCACTTAACATGAACTGTGAGGGCGAGCTTGTGCGGAGGATGATAAAAACATCTAAAAAGCCAAACGCTGACAGGTTCCCAGCCAGCGCAGGATGGCTCGAACTTGTTTAGGCGGAGCCGACAAAACCTGCACATCAGTCAATCTGTCACCAAGAGACGCCCTAGGTGAAGTCCAACTCCTGGAAAGAAAGAGAGGGAGACGCAACCGGGGGGGAACTGAGAGAAACATGATCAAGCTCACTGTCCTGACCTGTAGAAATATAATACTGCTAAACAAGCTCCTGAACGCAGAGCATGCACACAGTGACTGTTCCCCTGGTGGGGCCTGACTTGTCAGAGCTCAGCTCAGTGAACAGATCCAGGTGGTGTAGGCAAGACACCAGAGAAGGTCACACACACACACACCGCTCTATTACACCCAGTAGTATTTGGCTAAGGGCAGTGTTTAGGTTGGGTTTAACAGCTGTCTGTCAGCATGACGTTTTCAGCTAGCGTTCATTCACATGCCTCATCTTCCATCTTGTAGTTTAAACATTAAGATGACACTCTAATCCAGGATAAGTCATAATGAGTGCACTGGGAGGCCTTCAGTGTCTTGCTCAACGAGGCTCCGCCTGAGTGTTTCCACCGGTGTAGGGATCGAACCTGTGACCTCGCACTTATCGAAAAAAAGCCTTAACGCCACTCTACTGTGACTTTCATATATCGTGTTGGGTTTTCAAAGGCTGGGACTGAGCCCAAAGAGTGGCAGGAAGATAAAATGTCTCTCCCACTTTTTTTTCCCCCAGCAAAGTCTTAAGGTAATGAGGCTGCCTGATATGCTGTGATCCCAAAGCTCCTCTAAGAGAGCTTTAATTAAATAGTGTGAGCTAGCAGCTTGCTGTAGAAGAACAACACATTCTTTGCATTTTATCTGCACAAACGACTGCATCTGGGTTTTTCGGCCAGAGAGGGTTTTTCTCTAAAGATGTAGGTGTAGGTCCCTCTTGTGTTGCTTTAAATCTCACTTCCTGGCTGCGCAAGTTTCCGAGTTGCTGACAGAATTAGCGCAACGCCAGCCAGTTCCCCTCCTTGTCAGTCGCTCCCGTTTCACTCCTCCTCCGATAAGCGAGTCCAATCCTGCTGATGTATCCCTGTCTTCAGTCAAACTCAACGACGCGCTTTCAATCAGCCGCCAGCTTTGGGTCCCTGCAGTAGATCATCTCTGCACGTCAGAAGGATCTAGGCTCTGCTAAACCTCACCTTCATAAAACATTCATCTTTATCTCCATCTCTAACTACATGCAAACTCTCTTCCTCTTTAAATATTTCTCTACCATGTGCCCTTTCTCTCCCCCCCCCGCCCCCTCTCAGCATCCATCACCTCTAGTGCTTGCTGAAAAGAGACAGATCCTGTCGGGGGGGAAAAGTGACACTTTATGCAGTTACTTGGCGTTTTCAACCTGCGACAAGTGATACGCCGATTTTAGCCCACAGAACCCACACTGGCCTGTCGAACCCCGTGACCTTCAGGCTATGGGACACTTCCTCTAACCGCTGGATGCTCCACGCCTGTGTCAAGCGTTAATTCATTACTTCACAGTAATAGCTCAGTCATGCTTACTTAGTAACCGGCGAGGGAATTTGCCGTGTCCTACATTTATATTCCGCGTGTCGTTTGCCCTTTAGCACCTTCGCCTTGCTTGCTGAGAAATCCACTTGTCTGTTGTGTGCAGTCGTTAACAGCTGCGACCACCTGTGTGGCCATTTTGCTGCAGCGTGTGGTGCGAGTATGGGTGTGTGTATGGCAAGAGCATGACAACACTATTACATTATTGCAGCACTGCAGTTGGGAAGACAAGTGAGGTTATTAGCATTAAATAAGACCTTGCTTCTCGCGGACATTTTCTAAATTTGTCGCCGGGTGTCAAGGGGGGTGTGGCGAGGAATTCTGGGTCCTTGCGTCCTTGCCAACTTCCCCCCCGAAAAATGCCCAGATGAGGGAGACATAGTGTCACCGCTTTTGGTGACATGAGGATTCGGACAGGTTCTTGGCAAAGCTGCTGCAGGCCGTTTGTTTTTTACGAAGCACGCACACACACACACACA
>NW_023339652.1:10795386-10796860 GCF_004916995.1 Morone saxatilis | reverse complement strand
ACAGACAGACACAGACACACAGAGTCCCTGGAGTGTCCTCAACAATCAACGCTCAACTGCAATAAGCTGAACCCAACAACAGCATGTCTGCTGCTCAATCTCTGCTTGTGTGAGCGGTAACTGAGCACTTGAGTGTGTATTAACAACGTGTGTTTGTGTACGAATATGTATGCAGTCATGTGTAAAATTTGCATGTTGAGTGCATCTGTACGTGCGTGTGTGTGTGTGTCTCTGATGACAGCAGGCTGATTAAGCTGTTGCATAGTAATGAGCTATGGTTGTCTGTCTGGCAGCTGCTCTGACAACCTCTTTTCACAACTAGCCCTCCCACACACAAGTACGCGCACACACACACACACACACACACACACACACACACAGGCATATAAGTGCATGCACCGCAATTCTGAAAAAGCATCAAAGCTGACAACTGCACCGATGTGTTGTTATTGTTGCTGCTGTAGTTAAATCACTGGGGAAGTTGTGATAATGCAGGAGAGGGTAATTGGTGATACATTAAAAAGAGGTAGAACAACATCCACTGTTCCTCATAGCCGGAGCTACACTTCCTCTGCTTCACCCTTTGTTGTGTTTTCATCCTGATAATGACTGCCACTCAGGAATAACAGTCATTTCCTGCCTCGAATCACTGATGTCAGGACAAATATCAGCCGCAGCACAGAGGGCATCGAGTGTGTGCACCTACATGCTGTGTTTTTGTATGCTTGAGTACCTGTGTGTGTGTGTGTATTACAGGCATCTAGTGCCCCCCCCCCCTTCCCGCCCCTTCCAACCCCCGTCTGTTACAAATATCTCCGGGGCAACAAGATGGATGTTTGTGCTTAAAGAGCAAGCCGTCCCTCTCCCTCATTTTAACAGAGGTCAGTGTCAACACCCGGGCAAAGAACGTGGAGACTGAAATGCAACTGTTCGGAGGAAATGAGAAAAGAGGATTTAGAGGGGTTGAGTTGGTTGAACACACGAATAAAGTGACCGGAATATCTTTTGCACAAAACCATACAGAATTATCACCAGAAAACTACAAGAAAAAGCTGTTTGCTGACTGCCTGAGTGCATATGGGATGCTAACAGTGGGAAGGGTTAATCTAAAGCTAAAAACACACAATTATCCTATTCCATTGTCTCATGCCACAGATACACTAATTGCTTAAAGGGTGGCGAGATTAAACAGCTCCTCATTCTGCCAGGGAGGGCAACCCCTGAGTCCCTAAGGACCCCCCCCCCCTTTAGGCCCCGCTAAAGCAAAAAGAGACCAAAAGGTAATGTATATATTCATCGCCTTACCTTGTTGATGTCCCCTTCCTGACATCACACATCATGCACTTAAAAGCTTCTGCCGTGTTCTTGTATGTGCATACGCTGCAGTCCCAAAACCCCTCGTCGGAGGAGGGCTTCGGTTGACGCTTCGGCCTTTAAAACAATAAATGTGAAAACAAAAAAAAAAAACAAAAAA
>NW_023339652.1:10760146-10795286 GCF_004916995.1 Morone saxatilis | reverse complement strand
GCGCACACACACACACACACAACACACACACGCAGAGAGAGAGAGAGAGAGAGAGAGAGAGAGAGAGAGAGAGAGACCGTAGAGGAAACCCATTTTTTTTCTCTCTCCGTGCGCTCGTCGATGTCCGCTCCCCCTCTCTCCTAGCTTGAATACCTCGGCCGCTGAGACTCGGTGGTTACCTTGTGGGACTCCTCTTGTCGCCCATGCCAGACCAGGGTTTATCTGGAGGTGCTGAGACGAGCAGAAGTCGCGTTATTTCCGATAATTTTAGCAAAGAAGCGATGCGCCCGTGCCGCTCGGCTTCCAGCTGTCGTGGAAACTCCGCTTGGGAACTGTTCACGTGACTCGCCGTGGCCAATCAGAGGCTGGTTTACTTCCCAGGCTGACATTCCTCTTGATGAATTAATGCCGCGTTCAAGTGCCCGCTGGTAAACTGGTAGCTCTCAGTGCTTAGGTTGTTAAATATTCACAATGTTTGGTTTATTGTAATAAACGTGACCCGTCCGCACGTCGTCCTTCACAACCTGCGCACATATAGCTGTATTTCATTCTAATCACACACTATTTCATATATTTGCTCGCCTTCAATTGGGGAAAGATACTGTTACAAACACCATATCATATTGTGTTTTATTTAAATGTCATTGGCACATGTTTGAGTCACTTTGACACACATACAAAGCAGCTTATGCCCATGACTTGGCATACATAAAGCTTAAAATGTAAAAGCGTAAATTAGGAATAATGACGTGCAGTTACATTACATATAATGATTACACGTGTAATTAATGTATCCTTGTACAATCAGTCGTCGTATCAAAGATAAATGTCTCTTTTTTTGCAGCAGTTATCTCTTCATGCAATCTCCTTGTAATTCTCCATACAGCGTTTTTAAGTTTCCGACAGCACGTGAACGCAAGTAGGCTCCCGCTCATCTGTGCTGGGAATCCTCTCATGTCCCTGCTTCTTCTATCGGACTCCGCAGACTGCAGAAAATGCCGCAGCAGTTCAGATCACAGGCGCATATAACATCGGGGAATCCCTACTTTTATTTGCGTGCTTCTGACGCAAGCGAGCATTTAAAAAAAAAAAAAAAACCCACACATCTCCAAGCGAACAATCGTACCGTATTTAACATACTTGTTTACGAATGATGGGGGGCTGTCCCCAAACCTCTTCATTATCCAGGACCACCAGCTTTATTCTCCATCATCTCCCGACGATGGGATTTTTTCACCGCAGGGAAATCCCAACCGCTGCATTACAGCTGTTGCAATAATTAGGATTCACATTACAGTGCAGGTTACTGAACGTGGTTCAGAATGGTTCATCCCAGTTTTGATGATCGTTTAATCTTTATTGGAAGTGTATCAAGTAGAAAAGAGGCAAAGCCCTTTGTTTTATGTTACATTTCAAATGAATAGCTAATTTCATTATTTCATCTTGTGTTTTACCACTTTAATTGAAATTATTGATAAAGTAAATTGAATAAAACTAGATATGTTCGGCATTAGCTATGTTAACTTTCCTATTTCCATTTACTTCAACTGACTAACCAAAGTTAATAACCTTTTCTGTGTTAACACTGGAAAACCCAACACTTAATTTGGTTAATCATTAAGAAACATGGTTTTATTGACTGCAATTGAAAAACACATCACCCTAATAACAATTTATTTCTAGAAACATAAAAAAGGTCTCAGTGCTATGTACAAGAAGGGAAAAAAATCAAATTTCATCAGTGTAAATGGAAGCATGTTTTTAACAACCCCACTATTATACAACATAACTTACAAAGCAATATTTGACAATAACTTTTTTGGCGACGTCCTAACTCTGTTATTAGTCACTGAGCTCCTCCTCGTCACTGAAGTATGCGCTCTTTTTGATCCTTGGTTTCTTAGAGTCCGCGGATGTTGAAGCGTGAGCGCCTTCCTCTTGAGACAAAAGCACCTGCTTCCTCTGTGTCTCCTCTTCCTCCATACGAGCTTGCTGGAGGGACATGAGAGAGAAAAATAATAAAATGTTTTAAATGCAAGACGTTTTTCCATTTCCCATAGCCTTACTTATTCATAAAATGATAAAATGTCCTTGTTCACTTCTTTTTAAAGGAAGTTTAAGCATTTCATTTTTAGTAGAGATGTAGCAGATAATATTGAGATCACAAGGACACACAAATGGGTACAAATCTTCCCTAATATAATTAGTGAACAAGATCTTGAATACACTGTTAAGTTTTCTATATCTGCACACTTACCTGAAAAGCTATGGCTTGGCTCAGACTATCTAAAGTTGGGTCCTCTCCTTCTTCTTCACTTTCCTCTTCTTCTTCACTATAAGAGAAAGAGAAAAAAAAATGAAGGCTTACAAAAATGACACAATTCATATCTCACAATGTCAGCTATTAAATACTTACACTTGTTCAGGTTGTTGAGCCATTTTCTTCTTTTTCTTTTCTTTCTTCTTCGGAGGTTCCCTCTCCCCCAGAATGTTTTTGGGGCATGCATAGCTCAGATGACCCGTATCCTGTGATGTGACGACATTCAAAGGGACAGAAGAAAAAAAAGATTACACTTGCAACTGAATCAAATTTGACAATCTCACAGGACAATAATAACGTTAATATGCACTGACCCCGCATTCGTAACATTTCGACTTGTCTGTGTAGTTTCGTCTCCTTATAAACTCAGTTGCTCGCCCGTTGTCCACGGCAATGCTCGCCTTCACTGTTCTCCCAAACAACTGGAACACAAACACATTTGTAATTTAAGTGACCAGTGAATATCCATTAAAGAAACATCACTGAACAGGACACGGTGACATACAGCACATGGAAACACACTCACCTGTTTGTTGTTCACCGCTCTTGCACAGTTATGAGCTGATTCTCTGTCCAGGAAGAGAACAAAAGCCACCCCTTTACTCTGGCGGGTGTCTTTGTCCTTCACGATCGTAACCCTGAAACAAACATAGCAGTTATTAATACATATTGTATGCATTCAGAGCCTTGAACTGATTGGTTGTGTGGGTCATGTGTTCCTGGACCACTTTGTTTTGTTTACACACAAACATGACACTTACTTTACAACTTTTCCATATTTGGTGAATAGCTGAAACGAGACACAGACAGGGCACTTTGTAACGAAGGTGCTTGGATTCGTAGACCATAGAGTAAATAACAACAACAACACTGAACACAACAAGTGCAGGTGTAGCCCGCCAGTAAACCGAAGGAGAAGAAGTGCAGGGACTAACCCACCTTGTGCAGGTCGTTGTTGGTGAGAGAGAAAGGCAGGTTGGACACATACACAGTGCTCTTGCTTGGTGCCAACCCCCCGCTCATACTGGACGCATGTGAAACACTGTAAATAAAAACAATACGACTTATCGTCTAACGCACGACAGGCTACTTACGCACTCAAACTAGCGAATTCACGTAACGTTACGTTTTAAAGTTACTTCCAAGCGGCCGAGTGACTCACGTGAACCAAAAAACACCCACCCAGACAGTCCCCGTCGTTTGGATAACGGCGAAAGTTGTCGAAATGTGCTTGTTATTTGTTACTTGTGCGTATCTGCAAGCAGTGGGCGAACAAAACAGACGTCTGTAGGTCGCAAATGGATGACGTGGGAGCGACCCTCGTCCAATAAAGCAGCCGATGTGTGTGCGGCTAACAGGAGGCTAGGCTAACGGGACGGGAGAGGAAGGTGAGGTTGTTGTGCTCATTCACGTGGAATAAATGACATTTACTCCGGGTTGTTTAAACACGAGTGCACATGTACGATGGCACACGACGCCTTAAACGTGCGCTGGTTGTTTTGGTGTGTCAGTATCGATTGGTTAGTTTTGCCCCTCGGATAAAAAGATAAAACGTGCGGGTGTTTGCAGCATATATGGAGGCTCGCTAATTAGCAACGCTAGCTGTCCGTTTTACATGAGTCTGGATTCAGGGTTTAGTAGTGAAATACACCGTCGGGATAAATGTTGGAATGGTTTTTGAGTTATAGGTTTAGTGCTATGGCGCTAGTGCTGTGTTGGGTATGGTTTTTGCTTGTTCAGTGGTCTGTTCTGCAGAGAGAAACCTCAGCCGGCTCAGCTGTTGGATCATATCTGTCATGGTCAAGCAGTGTTTCCTGGCTTATCTTATTTCATACTCTACTGCACTTAAATAGAGCTCTTTTTATGTTGCACATGACTGAGAAAAGATACGTCTGGTTTTTATTTCTTTGATGGGCTTGGTTATAAGGGTGTGTGAAGCCTTAACACTGTTTTTCATCGTTCTTTTTTTTACAGATTGTGTTGGAAGATCTTACTTTCTCAATATCACCCCGATTCACAGAGGTCCTTGAATTCAAAAGTAAGTTGGCGACTGGCACTTTTCTTTGCAGTACACTCATTTAATGGCAAACAAGAGAAATGCCACTACTGCTCCACTTCATGTCACAAAATCTCTCAAGAATTTGGGCAATATTTTGTACTTTTGCAAGAGCGACCACTGTGTTGCAGTCTAAACTCGAAAAAAGACACTGCCGATGAATACAGAATCTCGTTTTCATGATTTATTTTGTGGAGCCGCCCTCGCATGATTACATGTACAGCGCGTACAGTATCTTTAACTCTTTACCTCTCTTCTGCAGTGACGTACAGGAGAGACAGGAGTATACGAGAGGTGTATGATGAACGCTTTTTACCAGAGAGACCGGTGAGTGTGTACAAAGTGACTTCACTGTCTGTTTCTTTCACCTTGTTGTATCACATTCAAAACTATACTCCTACAAACACAAATAGGAGGGCTTATTTGTTTTTTTTCTAGGCTGCCAGTATTTATCATTTGGTGAAGAAGGGCCAAAATATGTTAAACCGCTAGAATAGTAATTTATTTTTCATATTTCTGTTTTTTTACAGTGATCTATTAAACAGTGTAAAGGGTAGGGCCCGTGTTCTCCGTCAGAAGTTATCTCCATATGTAAACGATATTGCTTCTACTTTAGACATTTATTTCTACATCAGGTGAAGTCGTCTTTAGCCAATATGTTGCCATGAGACGTTTCAGCAGACAGGCCTATTTAAGCAGAAATGAACAAAATAAAAATCATGAAATGTATCCATCCTGTTAGGGTCCGTATCCACGGGCAGCTGGAGCAGTGGAGAGGAGGGGTCCTTTCGGCAGGCCAGAGGACGACTACAACCGCGGTGGGTACGAATATGAAGGAGGTCCGCGCTTTTTCCCAAATGGAGGAGGCCCACGAAGTTACCATGAAGATCAAAGGGGCTACCACGGTGATAGCCTTCATTTCCCTGCTGAACGCAGAGCTGGCCCACCTTCAAGGAGGGTGAGGGCATAAATATCGTACAAAACATTGTTGTAGAGTTTATTGTGTACATATGGGAAACAAGAATTACATAAAATGTATAGAGGGTAAACATTTGTGAAGAGGAGATCGATCAAAAATTGATTGGGAACTTCCAAAGACTGCCTCAACTCTGAAGAGAAAGCCACAAACAGAAAATAAACTCCTCGTCTAACAAACAAAATGAGAATGAAATGAAAGCGATAAAAGCACATCCAAATGCAAATTCTTTCTAATCTACCTAATATACATAAGTATTTTGACTGGCCGTACATATCATTATACTCCGTTTTGATTTATTAAGAAAGCTTAAGGCAAGTGAATAAGATGTCTGTACACATAGGCCATTTTGCACAGCTGCCGGCATTACATCTGCATATTATGTTAATACTGTTGGTTTGATATGCACGCTCATAACCAGCTGTTGAACATTCAAGTTTAAAGAGTTTCAAACCACACAGTGTGTGCTACACTTTAAACATTTATTATGGTAGACATATGAATTTCTTGCTTCTTAGACTTTAACTTTCCATTTTGGGGGGTTTTGTTGCCATTGTCCTATTATTGCGGTAGTTTTTTGTACATGGATTTATCTTTAGGTTTAACATCTTTATTTTAAGACAGTCAAATTTTATGAAGAAAAAATGCCAGAAAAGTTCACTTTAATGGATTTTATCCTTTTTGCAATTTGTTGCGTAGGAGGACTATCCTTACAGAGTACCCAGGGAAGAACCACACACAGGGCGGCCTTTGGAGTTTGGGTAAGGTGCTTCTGTTTGTTTTGTCCGATTGGATGTTATCATTATGGACAGTAGGGGGCAGTCTTCTTCCATGCGCTTGTTTTGTGAACAAGTCCTCTGTGTTTAATTCCTCTGGTCAGGCCAGTGGGAGGGATTTCTGCAGGAGTAGGCCCCCGTTTTCAGTACCTGTTTGAGATGTTAGTTTACATAGCAGCAATCATAAATCATGGTCTGTTCTGACCCACATTGGCCTGTCTCACCCTGTTCACATTTTTTGCGGTCACAGAGCTCACCTCACTCCACACTTTTATAGCTTGGACGACTCTTCAGTTTAACTACAGCTCTTAGCGCAACAAGCTGCAGATTTGGTAGCAAAAATTAAGCCTACAGATTTTGCTTGACAGATTTATAATATTCACTCAAAATCCTTCGCTCTGGTCCCTCTCAGTCGTTTTGGTTAATGTATTTTTTAGTTTGTTAATGGCCAAAGCCAAAGCAATCTGACCACATGTGACATTTAACAAATGCAGTCATTATTTGACTTGGTTTTAATGGTGGCCATCTAAGAATGACAGCTTTATACTTTATTATACAGTGTTATATAAATATTAGAACATATTGTTACATATATTAACGGGGAAAACTGCCGACAACTGGTGGAAAAAAGCCTTAGCTAAACTAAGGGGTTTTTCCCTCAATGTGGATGTTGCCCTTTTTTACAATTTCATGTGATTTGTCTTCCATGTTTTTGTAGAACGGCTTCATTTTTTACATTCTAATGTCTTTGAAAGTTAAAATTACATATTTCATAAAATATTGCATATGGTTTTATTTAAATATAGGTGTGCTGGAGTATAGTAAAACTCTAAAAGTGGTGCATTTGCATGGTGGGAACACATTTATTAGGTTTTTAGGTCGCACCTGCACTGTTTGTTGGTGCCAAAATGAATGATGTATTGAGTTAATATTTGACGGTTGATTTAAGTTCACTTAGCTGGATAAAACAACAAAGAGGTGAACTAAGATGTAACAATTTAGCATGACGTTAGATGCTCTGCTGTCTTTGTTGTTCAATTTAATGTGAAAACCTAAATCTCTTCAACAGAGGGGGAAATCTTAACACTGCACTGAAATTATGTCATACAAATGATAGTGACTAAATTCATGACAGACAGGGAAGCAAGGCTTTTACTCCAAACTAATATTTTGAGTTGTGAAAGGCCACCCAGGTCAGTTCAGGCCTGCCGATTGGTGTGTTTGGCATGGGTGGAAGAGGTCAGTTGGGAGGTGGTGTGGAGTTAGGAAAAAGGGCACAGATATACTGTGTGCCAGAAGGTACAGGGGGTAAAGGGTGTGGTAAAATGTCTGTAAAGTGTAGACAAGAATGTGCACAATTCACAAGTCATACTGCTTATTTTCCTATTTAATAAGATTGAGGCAACCCATACCCTGAATACCTAATCCTGGCAGAGCAGGTATTTTAAGATAGTTTGAATAAAGTTAAATACAAATGGACCAAATGGTGCTTGTTCCCATGTTGTACAGTATGTACCTGCAATAGAACATTCATTTGTGTGTTTTCACTCCCCTCAGCGCTCGTGCACCGCCTCCTCATAGTGTGCGAAGCCAGGGAATCTACCCAGCGGCCAGATCACTCCCAGAGAGCGGGGAGGATTCACTAGTGCAAGCCATCCTCAACCTGGACAGAGGGTACGAGTGAATGCATACTTCATCATTGCATAGGGCATTCATGTGCCATATTCAAGTGTGTACAACTTATTCAGTGCAGCCATCAGGAAGAGTGTAATTAGTGTGTTTGACTAGAACAATAATGTCCATATGTTTAGGCCTCACTGATGCATTCTTTTTCTAAGCCTACATGAGAGGGGAAACAGAGACACACACACACACACACACACACCTTGAGTTTAACGGATTTAATTACACATTTAAGATGGGCGGTGCAGTTTTGATTCTGTTTTTGTGTAATAATTTCATTGTTTTCTGTTTAATTCTCCATCTTTTCAATTTTCCCTGTTTAGTCTTCTTGTTTTTTTGTCTTCCCTCTCTCATGCGCCACATCTCAAATTATTATTATGGAGTATCACTGTGAGTTTTTACATCAAGTATTCACAGTTGTGTGTTTGTTCTGTACAGTGACCCTCTTAATGCTAGATGGCAGCATTGTGCCATATTGGCACAAAAAAAGGAAAAGGGAGAAGTACTTGTGTTTCAGATTTTCTGAAACAAGATAGTTTTGTCAGATGAGGGAGAGAAGCTAAGTTGTTATCCACGTTTGGACTATTACAACCTTGACAGCCCACACATTCTCCTTTGGTCTTCCAGGGAGGACAGAGACCACTACAGGAGAAAGGCGGCTCCGTTCCCTCCACTTAGAGAGCGCTCTCCTGTGCGCCGCGAGGTGGCCCGCTCCCCCCACAGTCGCTCCGGCTCCAGCGTCAGCAGCAGAGGCTACTCACCAGACAGAGCCAAGAACCTGCCATTTCCCTCACAGCAAGGCAAGAGTATGTAGAACTTGGAGTTTCCCCTCCCCCTGATGCAGCGTGGAGCTCTTTTTAAAACCGCTTTGTGTCCATCCAGGCACAGGTGGAATTGAATACTATGAATACTAAGATTTGGAGTTGGAGTTGGCACCTCCTCAAATGTCCAGGTTGATTATATTGCAGTATAGGCTGATAGAACCTGCTCATATACAACTGGCAATACTACCAAAGTTTATATATATATACTATAATATAATATAATATATATTATAGCAATTTTAGTCAAGACTCATTCATTGCCTATAATTCATGATAAGGACATGCACTCAGTGAATGAATCATCAGTTGAAAGGCAGCACAAAAATTAACAAGGCTATTTGAAAAAAAGATCAGTTAGGCCTCAGTTTAAGACAATCGCCCCCCAAGATGACTGTTAAGACCTCTTCATTTTCCTCTATTACCTTACTGTCTGATAATCTGGCTGACTGGCTTTTCAGGTGTGGACGGTCCAGAGGGTCTCGCAGGTGTTTCTGAGCACCTCTGGGGGGCGCTCTTTCCTCAAACCAGTGGACATGACATTTTGGGTCTGTACATTGAGCCATGTGAACAAGCTTGTACTTGGGTGACAATAGTCTGATTTATTGTTCCTCACACGTCTCCTTGCATCCTTGTCACGTCAGAAAAAAAAAAGTTGGAGGGAAATGTTGTGGCTCTCTGCTCCAAGAAGGATGCCTCTAAGTCAGGAGAAGGATGCAAGGATGGAGGATGGAGGACATAATTAAAGGCCTGGAGAATATACCTACAGAATATGACACATATACAATAAATACATACAATCAGAATAATAAACCCTAAAGAATTGCAACCACAAGTTTTTTTTTTTTTTTTCTTTAAAATCCTGTCACCTAGGTCTCAGGTACTGCAAGTTGCATCATGACTAAAATCCTGTCACCTAGGTGTCAGGTACTGTAAGTTGCATCATGAATTTTGTTTCTAAGTTAGTAACTTGTGGTGACTTTTCTGTAATGAATACATATGTTTTACTGTCTGTTGTGGAGGTACGTTAGCACTTTCTATGGTTCCTACTACCAAATAAGAAAGATACACGTAGGTTGTCCCAAAGAATTCTCAATTCAGATGTGATTCTGTGTGCATCACACTGAATAAAAACTACTTTTTAATATTTAAATAACTATTTCGAATAAGATTACACGTAGAAATAGTCTTTATCAAAACTGTGTCTATGTACTTGGATGCAGGTCTTTCAACATAGCTAAATTGCTAACTAGCTATTTGAATGCCTGTTAGTAAGATCAGTAAAAAACATTAATAGGTATCGGACACTGGACATGTAATGTGCGGGTTTACAAAACTAATTTCCAAGCATTCTACCGATAAATCCTGAATAAAGTGGACTGTAAAAAGTGCTAAAGTATCTCTTTGTTTACTGCATGTTGTTTGTAGATCTCAACCTCCCAAGCTCCAAGTTTCCACAAGTAGCACCGTGTTATTTAGGTCTGCTACCATCTTTGGTGCTGGCTATCTCTCCTTTTTTACATAAAGTGGACCTTAGAATGGCAAGTGGTTATCATGCTAAATAATATTGCTATATAAAACGTTTAAAATGCATGATTGGAACCTCTTGAAAGCAGAACATAACATCTTTAATCATACTTTTGGTGAAGCATCAGGGCAGTGAGTGTGTTTGCCAGATTGCTGTAAGATAAGAAGGCCTAGTTATTACACAGCCAGTGACCTTACGGTTTGGTCTTTCTGCAGGGTATGAAGAGACTTATTCTCAGATCAAGATGGCCGGTAAGTACAGTTCAGTATAGTTGGTGTAGACAGGACAGATAAGTTGTATCAAATGCGGTTCGGCAGTGGTTTTCTACTTTTTAAATGTAAAATTTAAGCACTGCTCCTTGTACCATTTCTTTCAATTGAGTTTTTTTTATTTTTTATATTTCAATACAGATTATTGAAAGCAAAATAAGATGACAAGCAGAGGATTTGTTTCGGAAATATACAAAGGTTACAATCGTTAAACTTAACCTACTCCCAGCCTGGGTAACCTGAGAGAGACAGAGAGCGTTTCTAATGTGTCCAGCAGCCAGCCGTCCTCCCCTCTCTGTCTGCCACTTTATCAGGTCTCATAAAAATGCCACCAGGTCGTGTGTGGATGAACAGGGTAAGGGTATAGGATGTCTGATGGATATTCCTGAAGCTAAAGCTTCAATATCGGACTGTTTTTGTTTCATAGCGAGGTCCTCAGAGTTCATGTTTGCTGGCGGACTCGGTCGGTCGGTCGGCTCTAAAGCCTCGGATGCTTGGTGGTAGAACAAATGGAAAGTGAAGGGAGGAGGCGGTGTCCAATTGATGAGTGGGAATGTACAAGAGAGAAATGTACGTTGCAGTGAATCCACCCACTGGACTTCGGAGCACAATCGTGAACCATCTGTTTCTTGATTGTTCCAGATGTTCTAGCCTAGGTACCTGCCTGGATCCTGGAACCAAACATCAACACCTTTTACTGTGCCCTGATTACCATAAACACATACTTACCAACTTTCCAGACATACAAATTGTCTTCCCCCCCCCCAATTTTAATTTCTGCTTTCTGCTGTTTTTCTCCTTCTCTAGTTTATCATTTTCTTTTTCCAAATCATGTTATTTTGCCCATCACTCAAGTCTCACTGTCAAACTTTTTCCCCCCCTTTCTTATTTCTTCAGACAAAATCCCTGGTCTGTCAAGAGAAGGCTCCCCACACAGCGCAACCTCAAACAAGGTGAGCTCAACTAGATGAGTTTTTTTGTGCTCACATTTTATTTGAAGTTTACTTCTACAAACAAGAACAAAACGTAAGCCGTTGCTTCTTTTCATAAACATAAGCGTTTTGTATTAAAGTTCTGTAACATTCAGTCTTAGATGTACAATGTATCGTATATTGTCGACTCCGCCTTTGTCACTTTACAGCAGGATGCATCTGGAACTTCTTAAATTCTATCCTTCTAATAAGTGTTTAGTCCCATTGAAGTATGTTAATGGGTTTTAAAGTGGCCCTCACGCAGAGCATGAAAGCCATCAGGCCTGTGCTTTGTTTACCTGTGTTGTAAGCAGACTTCAATCACAAGAACTTATAATGGTGTAGGGAAAAGGGCTCAAGTGTCGAAGAAAGTACGAGCCATCCTTCCTTAAAGTGCTCTTGTTTTTAAAAAAAGAGAAAAAAAAAGTTTTAACTGTTTTGAGTATTGAATGTAAATCTCTCCTGCCTGTTTTGCAAATAATAGCCTGTTTTGCTGATATCATCCATCTCCAACTACGCAGAGGAGTGTAAATACAATCAGATGTGATTAGGCGAAATGTGTCTGGCTGTGGCCACCCAGAAGTGAAGAGGCTAACTCAGTAGCCCAAGTCATAGCTTTTATCATAGGATCTTAGCTGCAAAGCCAGGAGAAGTCCCTGTGGAACTCATTGGGATGTGTTTAGACCTTTTACAATGAACAATCATTTCCTTTCTCTGCCGAAGAGTATGACTGACTGTGTTTGGGGCCTGTGACTGTCCTAACAGATGTTGTAGGTCAGTGGTCTTGTGCTCGTGAGAAATTGATGTATAACTTGGGTTCATAGGTCATCAAAGCTTCTCCTGTGACCCCTGTCTTGTGCCACATTCACATCATATAGACTGGTGATGTGATGGTAGAGAAATCATGTGATTTTAAGCTACCTTTTTTTTTTTAAAAATCTATTAAATTGTTAAATAATTTGTTGAACTTCGTATAAATTTGAATAATTGACACCCAGCAGAGCAGGGTTGCATTGAGCCTTTGAATTAGGGAATTTAAAATAATCCCTTTCATGGAGTACAAATGAAACAAGCAGCATCTACAGTGTGCATTATCTGCATGCTTGTAAGTGTTATCAGATTCTATGGCTATTGTTTTTGGTGGGAAAATACAAGCTTTGTTTTTTTTTTTTTTTAAGCTTAAAAGAATAAAAATAAGGCACACATTTTGCTGGCTAGTCTGTAAACTTTAACCCCTTTTTTCCCACCACACTGCTTTAGTAGTTACTCTTGGTTTTATTTTAGACAAACAGACAAACAAGATTCTCATGATGTGCAAAACTTCACTTTGAAATAACCCATAAAGACTATCTCTTAAATGCTGCTTTAATGTTAAACCAGTCTTCTGCATCTCATTAGCAGCCCTTTAGATCTTTTTCTGAACATGCCAGAGGTCATTTGTATGTTGCCAATTTGTTATATTTTTACTGGATTGTCCCTTTGACTGGCATGGTGGGCACTTCAATATCTTTGCAAACCCATTCATTGCTTTATATGTCAGAAATTATAACACAAACAGTCCTTTCCTCTCTCTTCTTATGTGCATTTTTGGAAGAACCACCCGCCACCACCCAATCAACTGCTGTGATGAAAGTTTTACTAAGTGCCCCACCCCTCCACACACACACACACACACACACTGCTGCTTTTTGCTGTGTTTGATCTAGCCTGTGGTGCATTGTTTTTTTCTGTTCTGGGGGCACAAACCCGTAACCTTGGCCAAGATGAAAGGCCTGTGCTGTGCCCCCAGTAAAGCTTGCACTTATGGCCCCGGCCACTGCCTGCTGTGGGGCTTCAACAAACACACACGCAGGCTTTCTGGAGCCATCCCAGACAGAAAAGACCAAAGAGAGGACCTAAAGAGCAGCTCTGCTTCTGGCTATGAGCCATGGTGGGTGGGAAAGCATGTCCTGTAACTGAAAAGGTCACTAGAAGGTTTCGTCCCTAACACAAGTTGAGTTCCTGTCAATTAAAGTATGATAACATTTTACCAATCAAGATAATTGCTGAGATCTGGTGGTGAGGACAGGGCATCGCAACCTATGAGATCAGAGGATCACACAAGTTCTAAACCTGTTGTAATGCTGTGCTAGCGGTGTGGCTCAGTCAGTCTGCTGTTATTTATTAATGGTTCCCAGACAATGCATCAAAAAAAGATTTTGATGATTTGGTTCAGAGATTCATGTTTCCCACAGGATGAATTGTAAAACTTTGGTAATCCCTTAATGTTTCCTCCAAGGCCATCATCAATTTCACTTGGACCAAACACTAATGACATTTGCTTTTAGTGCCAATTGGCATGCTAACACAATAAACTAAGATGGAGAATGTGTTAAACATTATACCTGCTAAACATCAGCATAGTAGGGTGTGTGACCCTAAAGGTTTTACATAAGCCCAATGTGAAATACACCACCAAATCATTTGTTAAAAAAAAAAAAAACGTAATTAGGAATCTACAGCAGTCTTAACTTTAAAGGTCAGTTCATGGTTCACTGGACGAAAAAGGCTTTTTAGCAGCAGAAAAATAAAGAGGAAAAAATACTAAAGGTATAATAAACTAGTGTTGAATTCATTTTTAGTATTACATTGAAAAGAGATTACCCATACCTCCCGACTGATGACATTTCATTTTAGCCCAGTTTGCATAAAATATATCTGCCAAGCTTGGTATTGATGGTGCAATATCCTTTCCAGGTTGGGCTGTGCCCAGCAAGTTGAAGTGAAAGACTCAGACAGGGTTTTTTTTTTTTTTTCTTTTTTTCACCGAGGCTGAAGTCTGACAAATGCAATCTTTGCACAAGCGTACACACTGGACTTCTCCCATGCATAGCTTCAGGGAGGGAATGGGAAGGAAGAATAATTGGATGATGCTTTATGAGTTGTGCTTTTTATTTTAGACCACACTCAGCGTTGTGATGTACCATCTCCTCTAATTACTTTCCTCGGTCATCTAGAGATTTAATATGACTTAGTCCCTGGCCTGTTTCCCTGAATGTATGAGTGGACTTTAGTCATGGCTGGGCAGTTCTGCTCCCTGGCCTTCAAACTCTAATAGTATCAGGAAATGAGCAAAAGAAATTGAGCGCTGATCCAAGTTGGCCTCATTTTCCCCCTTTGCTCTTTCTTCTGGCTTTCACAGTAATACTTAAGGGTACTAGAGTTTCCAGTCTTCCCATTAGATGGCTCATCACGGCTTGTCCAGCCAGATTTTCTATTCTCAAGATGTAAAAACAGCTGAAATGTCAATTTCTACAACTTACATTGAAAAAATATAATGGTGTTAAGCTGTACACATAACTTGTTAAGTAATAAGAAAGGTGTTAATTATGAAGATCCACATCTGATATGCAGCATGTCCCATCTCTTATCTTGGTGCATTAAACCCCTATGACTCCCTAATTCTGACTATTTGTAGATGTAAATAGAAATCCATGGCACCCAACTTCCACACAGTATACTCTGGCTTTTCAGCTGTAGAATCTAATTGAAAAATCCAAAAGGATGAAGCTTAGATATACAGCAAAATTAAACAGTATTTCTTTCTGTGGTCTGATTTTCTGTTTCGTGCATTGCTAGAATTGTGTCATCTTGGTGGTGGTGGTGGTAGTAGTACACTTTTTAAAGCATTTATTAATGCCTTTTATAGTCATCTGTGGTTATCTGCCATACATTTCTTTTTAAAAAGAAGTAAGTAAGATTTCCTTAGAGTAGCAACTCACCCCTTTCTCTCCTACATTTTCTAGGAGGACAGCCATCCTCCAGAAGGAGAAAAAGAGGAGCTGCTGGTGGCTTCCATCGTGGAGGAGAGCCATAAGTCGTCGAATGCG
Organism: Morone saxatilis; assembly: GCF_004916995.1. NCBI lineage: Eukaryota > Metazoa > Chordata > Actinopteri > Moronidae > Morone > Morone saxatilis. The sequence continues at coordinate 10,780,017 of NW_023339652.1, read as the reverse complement.
GAGAACTTTCAAGAGCGACGAGCTCTGGCCATCGCAGCCAAAGCTCAGGAGATAGAGAAGGTACTTTCCTAGTTCTGACATCTTAAAACTTACATTTAGCTGAGTTTTTATCTGGATATAGTTTAAAATGTGCCAGCAAGTAGTAGGTCAGTGTGAAAATAACACAGCTATTTAAACTCATGAGCTTTCTGTGATTTATAATCTCTCAACTTAAGGCCGTTGGATACATTTTTCACATGTTGGTAGTTTTAGTACCTCAGCCAACAGGTCTTGTTTTTTTAGATTTGTTTTCACTTGGCTGGTTTGGACAGATGCCATATCTAGAATTCTTTATTGGTATTCCTGTAGCATTTGTAAAGGACAATGCATACAAATGAACATTTTGTGTCAGTAGCTCCCAGTTGCCCCTTCTGGAAAATGACTGCATTTACAGTCTTTTCATTACAAGTTAGTAATTTGTAAGACTTTTCTATAAATGTCAACTTGGTGCATGCTTGACACGTACTGTACCCTTGGTAAATGATCCCATACTTATGGTGGCCTTGACGACTCTGACTCACACATGGATTATTTTACTGGATAGGCATTACTGGAACAGCCACCTATTATGTTCCTAACAAGGCAGGAAATTAACTTTCCTGTCCACCAGTCACAGCAGTCGGTACATCCTAAAATTGACCAATTGCCAGTCACATATCAGTCTCAGAACAGTGTTTAAGTGATGGATAATTATCTGCCAAAGTAGCCGGTTGCCAGATTTTTCAGCATTTTCCTGGTGGCTCTTGTTAATCTCCCAACCTGACTGGCATAACTGCAACAACTGCTCATTATACCCTGCACCAGCTTAATATCCCTCATGGCTCAAACATCACAACTCTCCCGCACTGTTTGACTCATCTTTACAAATACACACGCACACACAGGACTGCACACACAGAGTTTGGAAACACTAGGAAAATGTACGCGGTGCGGGAGCACATAAACAAAGGCAGAAACACAAGTACAACTTAGACATGGCATTGGTTTGTGCGTACAATAAATTGGGAGGCCGGCTACTTAACAGAGCTGAAACCACCCCGGGCTCGGGGTTCCAGCTCCGCTCAGTTATCTAATGAAGGCCATTCCTGCACCAGTGAGCACTACTGCTGCTTTACTGGGACCATTAAACCTGAGCCAGCTCTGCCCTGGAGCACACACTGCGCTCTCTCATATAGCTGCGCCACAGAGCCTATAGGCCGTTGCAACACTATTGCTGATGCTGCAGCTTCTGGCCTGTTTTATATCTCATTTTTTTTCCCCCTTCTGCGTCTCGTCACGTTCATTTGAACTCGACTTTGCAAGCTTTATTTCATATTTTCAAGTATTATGAAAAGTTCTATTTCATACGTCTAATCATGGAAAATGATTAAAAGACCCGTGTCAAGAATAACCTTTAGGTAGTTTAATATGGCCTTATCAATTACGTCGTCTCTCCATTGTCAGTATAACTCATTCTCTTCTGCTATAATCTTCAAATGTAGTCATGAAATTAAGGTCTGGAAAGAGCGTAACAGCTTAAAATGAAAAATGAGAGGGAACAGTGTATTCCAGGGATATGAAGTTTCAGGTCTTCTTTGCCAAGATTTCTGATTCTCAGATTTAGCTTTTTTCCCTCCTCTTGTCCCCTTTCTTTGGCTTTTGTGATATCCAGATCACTTGCATGAAGGTTGCTTGTGACTTGGCGGCCCTCCCTCTGTCTGTCATGAAAGGCTGGCTTGATTACTCATGATTGTAAGTGAAGGCAGCCCCTGTTTGTGTCACACACGAGAGGTCAGAAATAGAAGTTTAGTAATGACATCAAACAATTTTGCCCGCCGTCTTTTCCTTATTCTCTGTACAAGTCTAGGAAAAATGAATGGAAATGGAAAGAACAATCTAAAGTCTGTCTTGTTTGTGGTAAACACTTTAACCCTTAAAAACCTTCAATCACAACATGAGAGAATTGCTTCCACATAATGGTTGGTTACCTGCCAGAGAGGGGAGTTGAAAATGTATAAGCACTTGTCTGGTGGCTGGTATTCATTTCCCATCATGCCCAGAACTCCCAGCTAAACACTCCCCAAGTTAGTTTCTTTTTTCGGTCTAAAACAACAAAGTCACTTTCACATGCGCCCTACGAAGTCGCAGCAGTGTTTCTGTTGCAGTCGGCCCTCGCATTTAGCCACTTGACAAGTGTCGGCCAGATGTTTGGCTTTCTGCACCCAATCTGGTCTAGCCATCTCTTCTACACACAGGGACACAAACACACTCCAGTCCAGTAGCTCCCCTCAAAAAGCTCACCAACTGTCTCTACACTTTTCACAGATCACACGCTGAACTTTCCATCATCGGCCAGACATCGTGCTGGGCAGCGTTATACCAGCGCCGCAGTGTGTGTTTGTGTAGCTAAGTGAAATTGGTCTGCTGAAATTCAACCTGAACCCCGTTGTCATTGTCAAAGTTGACTTTGGCTGCAGTACAGACTAACTGGTTATAGTGAGTGACAAGGCATGAGAGGTTATAAAGGGTATTATGTTTTACCCCTCACAGTCCAAGCTATGATACAAAAGGAGTTTTATTTCATTTGTTGAGGAATCTAAATATATCTGGCTACAAGACACACAGTTCTAGCCTCAGTCCCTTTTTTTTAGGGTACAAAGATGGCAGAACTGGACCGAGGCCCCAACTCTTTCACTCTTCTTTTCTGAAGCCAGGCAGGCCCACACGCTCACTCCTAACCCTGTTTTAACTGGCTATAGAAAATAGCCGTTAAAGAAGTTTTCAGAGGCAGTTCTGGACCGACCCCACCCCAAAGTCGAGAACTGGTCCTTTCCTTCCTGATTGGATAACAAGGGAGGGATTTCAGGAAGCGTGTTTGAATTCAGGAAGTACATTTTCAGCACATTGTTATCTAGGAAACTTTCCCTGTATTCGCATAAGTTGTTGTCAGTGTACTTGATTGGATACTTCCTCCCAAGAAGCTGATAAATAAATATACTGTCATTAGTTATCAACTGTTGAATGAGACTGTAGGGCATTAGAAGATTAAAAGGACAATGTACTGTTGCTAAATTCAGCACAGTAGAGTAAGTTGCTATCATGAGTTTGCTTTTAGAACAGATTTGTTAGTCTGACTGTTGTTGTAACATCTCCCACTTAATAAGTGATTGTACATGGGAAATGTATAGAAGCGCCCAGAGGTGGTGTGTTCAGTCTACGTCAGCGCCCTTTCCTGAAACTGTTTGTATCCTTATGTTCAAGTTTCCTGTGAATTGATTTATCCTATTATTAGATTCAGGTCACCTTAAGAGGGAGAACTGAAAACTCTGAGTGTTGGCTATATTTCAGGAAGGAGGCAACTAAGAAAACATTGAAGTCATTTATTCTGCATTGGATAATTTCCAATACAGAAATATATTTCTGTCCCAAAGAACGACCGTTAAATTTCTGATTTCCCTATTTGCGGATACACTATGTAGCTTTAACAGCTGAAATATTTTTGTTTACTGCAGATTTTGGAAAGTTGCCATCTGTTGTCACAAGTACATTAACTCTGTTTGACAGCAGATCTTTATTTGTGATCTCTCCTCTACACCGACCATGCTCTCTGTTCTAGGAACATTGTGAAAAAGCTATAAATAAGCCAGTGAGTTCGAACGCCCTGCAGCACAGAAGCCACTGTTGGTATCCGGTGAATGACTGAAACTCACCCTTGCCTGGCCTAATTTTACACACATACACTGGCACATGTATAAACACACAGATCAGCACACACAACCCTTGTCATTGGAAGTGCCCTTGTCAGTCTGTGGCACGATGCTCGACTCTCACAGTGAAGGCTTGACTCCCGACTTAATGAGTAGCAGTATTGGTGGATTAATTTGCTTCTACTTAGTCAGGGAAGAGATAAAGGCTAAGACAAAACTAGGCACAGAAAGACTGACTAGAGAGGGAAATGTGAAAGATGGAGAAAAACAGAGGAGAGGGCAGCATCCCTTAGAGAAATTGAGTGTCCCTGGGGTTCTGTCAGTGTCGACTTGGACACTATGATGCCCTGTTTCTCTACAATAATGTCTAATTAGAAAATGGCCTAATGTGATGTTTATTTTTATTTATGTATTTATATATTTTTGGAAGCATTTTATGTCTTTCTAAGCTTGTGGGATCTTTCAGGATCATACAATCCCATGTTTTTTTTAAAAAGCTTTGTGTGAATATTTTTTGTGTTTGGATTTTGGACCGCTGGTTTGGCAAAACCAGTCATTTGGAGATGTACCCTTTGGCTCTTGGATCTGGTGTTGAACAGACTCCATTATCTGATATTTTTAAGGCCAAATTATGAATCTGTTAGTTGAGATAATTGACCAATTAATGGATAATGACAATGAGCTTTAGTTGTAGCTCTGCTTTTTTGTGTTCTCTTAGGTTGTTATTTTTATTCCCTTTTAATGATTTCAAACTCCTACACCTGAATTACAGGATGTGTTGCTGTAGTGTCTTGTACATTGATGCACACTACTCAAACCATGAGGGTAAAAAATATTGTAGAGAACAAGGATCGAGGTGCAGGACATGTCTCCATCCACAACAGGTCTGGAGCTTTTACTTGTCAAGATAAAGTGGAAACTGACGTAAAAAACAAAAAAAACATTACCATCATCACCATAGGTGACTGATATTTTCCCCCTTCGGAATTTTATTGTCAGCTCATGTGAAAGATCATGAGTTGGAAACGAATGTCTGTTTTGGTATTTTGCAAATCGAAGCACTTTATGTGGCAGCGGTGGGCTCCTTCCATTGTTTTATGAGACATTTGAGGCTTGGTGTGAAATTGCAGCTCCCAAACAAGATATCAGCACCTCTTCCTCATTGTCCCTCTAACACCTGTTATAAGCCTCTGAGCCATCGCTAAAGTAGAGTTTTATTGCCACTTGGGCTACCCTGCCCTACATAAAGGGCCCTTATTAAACTCAAGAGGAGAAGTGTTTATCTTTTGACACTACATGATGTGTGTTAACACCACAATGATCAGCTCAGGCTCAATGACGCTGGAATATTTGCACCTAGGCGCCAGGTAGAGCAGGAAGGAAACTACTTTAAATCTCCTCAAAAGTTTTTCTCTTAAGGTTTGACCTCTGCCAGTTGACACTTTTCAGCCCTAAATCTACATACGAATGAATGTAAATGTGTCTCCTGAGAGTAAAATTTGTTTGTCTTTTGTGATTTAGTTTTTATTTTTTCACATCAAGTCTCTATGCTTGTTTTTTAACTTGTATTCGTGTCCGCTTCAGGTGTACCGTCAGGACTGCGAGACATTTGGCATGGTGGTAAAGATGCTGGTGGCTAAAGACCCTAACTTGGAGAAGCAGCTACAAGTTCCCCTAAGGGAGAACCTCGGGGAGATCCGCGAACGTTGCCTGGAGGACCTTAAACAGTTCATCAGCGAGCTGGACGAGGCGGTTCGACAGCCCGAACCTTCCGTCTGTGACTCAACCACCCCATCTGCAACACTGACGGCTCATAAACTTTCAAAGACAGGAGTGAATCACAGCTCTTCTTACTGACACATCTGACCTCTCTGTGAGACTGAGCACGGTAGGATTGACTGCCGATTAGACGGACATCTTGGATACATTTTGGATTGCTGGACTGAACCAATTCTACAGCACAGCAAGATGGATGGGATGCAGCGTTACATTATGTGTGGGAATGAACAGTGTTAGTTTTGAAGAAATCATTTATACCTTCAAGTTCTCTGTTGAAGATGTTAATTATAAAATATTATTAAAAGTTATCAAACCAGTCTCACATCACTGTGGGAACGTTTAACATGGGTTTCATTATTTAACCTGTTATGATGGAAATTGTTGTTGAGAATAGCCCTTCAGCATGATCACACGTTTCCAAAAGAGAAGCCAGGTAACACCATGTTTTGTTTTGTACTGTTTTCAGCTATGTCCATTTTTATTTTTGTAGCAGTCAGATGTATGACTTGGTGCTGCTAAATTTACAGTTCTACATTCTTGTATAAATTTGTACTGTTTAGAAATGCCAGTTTGGTTCCTTGCTTTTTTTTATTGTGTTTTCATTTTGCTTTTCAAACTTTATATCCTATGTCTCCCACTTCCCCAAAAACTCTGCACAACACTGAGACGAAGCTTTGCACAAACTGAGATGTCTCTGAAGGTTGTAGTAAAGATGATTTCTGTTAACTTTGTTTGTTTTATTGAACACACTACATAAATATCCCACCAGCAGCATAGACCTCATCTAAGATATTTTAATCAGTTTACTGGCAATATTACAAACCATGTTAGAGTTTCATTGCCTGTCTCTCTGAAACATACATATATTGGTGTTTTAATATGATGTAATTGCCTTACTTTAAAATCCAAGTGAATTAGTTCCAACTTCCAACAGGACTTGTATAAAAACAAACCTATACTGCGTGTTGCATATCATTAGACAATTTACAGGTTTTTAAGAGATTGTTGCACTACAGAATCCCATTAACTCTTAGATTGTGGTCGTGTTCAATGAGAGGCATCAGAGGGTTACAAAATGTCATTTGAAAATGAATATGTCAAAGATGTTTGAAAAAGAACAGTCATTCCTGAAGCTTTAAGAGGAGAAAAAATATTTATTACAAGCGTCTTTACATCACAAAGCATTTAGCTGGTTACGTCAGAGCAAGGGTAGTGAACAGTTCAGCTCAGTACGGAAAATGCAGCTGTTACTGCCATTCGTTTTATATTTTCTACATCGATAGTGAGCGGTGAGGAATATATGTTATAATAGACATTGTTACCGAGTAACATGGCACTTTACTGTGGAGAACAGTTTATGAAGTGGCACCTTCTTTGTTTCTCAAATATTAACGAGGTCTGTTTGTTTACCATTACAACTGCTATTCTTTTATATCATATACTTCCAAAGAAACAATTCTTTAAACCACAGATATAAAAATACCGGTATTAAAATCTTAACTTAATATATACATTATCATTTTGTACTATTATGTATTAAATAATTATTTGGTTTGTTTCTATTTTCTACTTTATCAACCTCTGTATACAATGTGTTGCCATTTGAATGCACACAAAGATATTGCTGCAAAACATTTAACTGAACACAAAACATTTTTAAAAACTTAATGGCAAATGCTGAAATGAAAGATTAAGTTTAATGTCACCACCCTGTCAACTCAGCAACAAGCAATATTTTGGTCTGCACTGTCTAAAGAAAGGCTTCCAAGTTCACCAGTCCATGCATCATATTAGTGCGAAAATTTAATGAAACCCAGTATCTAGGCCAAATTTGCACATACACAAAAACTGATTTTCTGACTATATATTACAAGATCCAGTCCGTCCTTTGCTTTCTTAGTAATTGGAATTGATTTCTTTCAGTAGATTTTGGCCTAAAATATGATATGCATCTTGTCATGTGCCTTCTGTTAGGATGGAATACAGTCTGTCCACATGGGTTGTTTTAAACTGCCTTTCTAAACCCAGATTTGATCCGCTAAATCCACATGATCAGAAAATCTGACATTATTGCTTAGTGTAGTGCAGATTAAGTTAAGAAATGATACAGTTTTTGGAGCGGTGGCTCTTCCTGCGACCAGTCTGTAAGCCGTGGCTCTGGGGAGAGAGGGCTGTAACCCTTGTTGGGTAGTCCTCGGCATAGTAGCGCCCAGCCGCTCGAGGCTGAGGGATCGGCTGGCCCAGGAAATAGCCCTCCTCCTCAGAGTCTGATGATGAAGAAGAGCAAGTAGAGCAAGAGTCATCCTCATCTCTGTAGAGACCCATGAAATGCTCAACGCGTGGGTCTCCTTGAGCTGAGCCCTGAGGCATATAGTCAGATCGGGTTTGCGAGTAGGCCAGTGGCAGCCTGTGTGCGGGATGCTGTAGGAGCATGGCACCACAAGGAGGGTTTCCCAGACCCTGCTGCTGGGGCTCATACAGCCTCTGTGCTTTCTCCAAAGGCAACATGTGGAGGTTGTTGTCTGACCGGGTTTTGCGGCTCCGGTGGTGCCTGCCTTGCCGGTGGTGGTGCTGCCTGCTGCGCCCATGGTGGCTCGTTGGACGGCTTCTTTCTCGGCCCATCTCATCTGGGCAGTACGCCCTCCGCTGTGGCTTCTCACTCATGGGATGCTTTCTAATATTCACATCAAAACCATCATTATATCCATTGTCCACAGTATCCTCTGAAAACTTGACCATCTGAGGAGGTCTGGACTGGGACTTGCTCCTCCTCAGTGCTGGGGCGTGGACAAAAGATGAAGGGAGGCCTTCTGAATGTGGGGACATTGGGGAGAGAAGTCCTCCTGGTGTGCCTCCCCTCATTGCAAATGCTACCTCCTCCTCATCTCCCTTCTCCATATTAAGGTTGAGAGAGTTGGCACTGTGGTGAAGATGAGATGAATTGAAGGTTCCCATGTTGCTCATCTTCTCACAGTCATCTGTCACCGAGGGATCCTGCATGGCAAGGCTGTAGACTATAGGTCTATCCCTGCCATCTCCATCCACTGATGCACCTAAAAAGAGCAAGCAGGGGACATATTGAACAGCTGTCTGATAAAACGAATAAAATAATACACATTTTTCCACTGAATACATGCAACTAATAGTCTCCTTACCAGTAATGTTTGATAATGCCAGAGAGTCCATGGAGTCTCCAGCACCCTGCTCAACTTTCCTCAGTTCATCGGCGATACACTCAAGGGAGTCTTCATACCACTGCCTGTTGTCTGGCCAGAAGGCTTGTCTTCCTGTGCCAGATTGGTCCTGATCCTGGTCCAGCTCCAGCTCTTGGATCTTTCTGGCACTGGCAGGACCTGGATGACTCCCATAGGCTGAGTCTCCCAACCCATCCTGGGACTGGGCCCAGTACATTTCAGGCAGGTGCTTCTTGCTCATCAGTCCAGGGCTAAGGCTGTTGGCTCGTGATTGATTCGAAGTCTGGCTCTGGGTGGGACTGGCAGGGGTTGGAGAGGAGGCAGTAACCCCCATAGATATGGTATCAGGCTTTAGCCAGGGGTCAGAGACAGCTATTAACCTGTTTCTGTCACTGCTAGGGCTGGGAGATTTTAGGGATGGTTGCTGAAGTTGGTGTAACATCCCACGGTCACCAAACTTGAGCAGGAGCTGAGTCATATAGTCTTCATGCTGTGCCCACTCCTCTGGATCCTCCTCTCCACCGACATCCTGCTCCTCCCGCTCCCTCCAGAACCTCTCCTCTTCCAGGCCTAGACGAGCCAGCTTGCGCCCTACGATACCAATGTCGCAATCAGCATCTCCATCACCCTCTCCATCTCTGAACTTATACTCAAAGGAGGGGACAGCGGCAGGGGGGTTAAATAGCTGTGACTGTCTCCACTGTTCGGCAGGCCTGCTGCTCTTCCCCATGCGGACACTGCGCCGTGACTCACGTGAGCGGGCAGACTGGAAGGCGGAATCAGATGAGTCGGAGGCATGAACATCTTCCCCCTGGCTGCAGGCCTTTGAGCAATAAATGCGACCCTGCTTTGGCAGGAAGGGACAGCCCAGCAAGGATGTCTTGCACTGGGCACAACAGAAGCACTGGTCTGTGGCGTGCCAGTGTACACCTTCATAGGTCATCTGGGCATGGTCAACACCTAAAGGGATGAAGCAAAAAGGAACATAGCATTAAGTATAATACTTCAACACAAGTAGTCAAAGAAATAGATGGGTAAAGTAAAGATCTTTCTAGGACCTCACAAGTATATCTTACCAATGTTTTCACCACAGGCCTCGCAGTACTCTGCATACAGTGACTCAAAGCAGCCGCAACAGTAGGGCCGGCCATCTTTCATGATGTAGCGCTGCCCCCCTAGCATCGTCTCGCACTCGAAACAGGCAAAGTGCTTCATGTGCCAGTGACGACCTTCTGCTTCAGTGCACTCATCTGAAAATATGATCTAAAGAGAAACATAAATACCACTGTTAGTTCTGTTGAACTCTATGGTTCATTGTACACTAAGGGTACTGGGTAGTGCTACTATTACTGTGTCTTACCTCGTCACAAGAAGAGCATCGCGGTTTGAGAAGCTCAGCGTGGTGTCTTCCGCAGAGGATCTTGCCATTTTGGTAGAAATAGATCAGATCCACCAGCAGCTCTTGACACGTGGCACACACAAAGCATGCTGGGTGCCAGCAGGGGCTCGGCCCTGCTCTGGAGGCAAAAATGGCCATCTCTCCTCCATTGATGCCTTCGCCACACTGACAATCAAACACAAACAACAGATGATCCATGAGATTTGTATTTCAACCATCTTGTTGATGCAATTCGTCAAAGTGACCCACAATGCATAGGGGTCCACGTGGACAAAATGTGTTCATCATTGAGCCTATGACCTATTTTGACCTAAGTATGCTATTTTCAGAATGAAACCGTGGAGATAAACAGACACAATCGCATAAGGGAACGACATTTCATGCATTGACTGTGACACGAGGAATGCAACACAAACAGAAGAGAGATTATGGAAGATAACTTTTCAAAATATATCACGTCTGCTGGTGTTTCATTTGCAGGGATGCTAAAACAAAGAAGGCCAAACAACAGGTGATCATACTGTAAATGCCAAAGGAATATGATCCATATGACAGTCACAGCAGAAATACAGCAACAGTTGATAACATGGATAGTGTCATTTAATCTTTTCCTTAGCAACATAAACACAGATTGGTATTAAAAGATGACTGACTCAACCGATGTCTTCCTGAGTAGAACTGTTTTGTATTAATATGGGGTGTGATGCAAAATAACTTAAAAGTGAAGCAAAAACGATAAAAAATCTAACCTTCGAGCAAAACTACTTTACCAACAAAGACTGTTGGACAAATTCTAACTCAATTTGGTGGCTGTTTCATTTTGGCCATCAATTATTCATTGGGTGTTGCTGAGGAACTGGACAGCATTTTTTCCTCCTGTAAGCTTAAACAGAATACACAGGCCTTGGTCCTGAGTCGAAAGATCGTATGACTCCACAGAGATCACCAGAGCATGTCTGAACATGCAATCATAAGTCTTTATATAAACCAGCAGAGCTATGAGAGACCCATAGGCAGCTATGAGATAGCAATGCCAGCTGTTAACCATTATTACCAGGCAGGACAGACAGGGGCCTTGGATATGGCAGTGCTGTGTGTCCCTGGGAGTGCGGCACCAGGAAACTGGAGCCGGACAAAGTGTGTGTGAATGATTTATCCTTTTGAGCATGTGCAGTATGTGTACGAACGGTTCCATGACTGTATGAATGTGCACATGAGTGTAGGTGTGCCTGTATGGATGAGTGAGTGGGTGGTTATAGAGTAACTGTGCGTGGCATTGCGGAGCATATGCGAATGTCCAGTATGTCTAGAGGTGCATGTGTCCATTGCTGTTCCTATGTCATTTCAGTGTGTGCGACCTTGTATCTCTGTGGTAGCATCTGCGTTTGAGTAGCAACAGACTTCATCTGCTAGTCCGGGGGGAATTAACATGGCTGGCCTGCTGTTCCTGGATGTCTAGCAGAGGATGTGGTTTACTCACTTGTCAGGGCTCAATTTGCCGGAAGCCACACCACGCTAATATTTATGTTTGTTGCATTGAAAGGGATTTTTTCAGAAATATGATCATTGGCACTGGATGTTATGTTTTAACCACCATTGCCAAATCAAAAGTAGGAAAGAGGTCATGTTTTAGGATTGTTTCCAGTGTGTTTATTCAAAGCTCACTTTGACTTCAACCAGAATGTCAAAATGGAATTTAAGTTCCGCTCTTTTAGCAAGCTGAGAAAAAAATCCTCTTGCTTGAAAAAATGCTAAAAAATTTTTTTTGAAAAACATATTTTTTCCACACAGGATTATAAAGGCTAATTATGCTTACATAATACTGTTTATGTGTTTAATAGCCTAAACACGGAATATAATCCAATGAGAATTCCTGTTTTACCATTGGATTCCAATCTACAACTAGTCCTTTCCAGAAAAAGTCTTCAAACCAGCTGCATGTACTGAGCTGAGCTGTGTGCAATTATACCAGTAGATGTGGAATTATCTGCCACATACTGTGTATTCTTTGGAAAAAAGTTGGATTTTAAGACTCTGGGCAAGAATTACTTGTTAACCTGTACTTTTTTTTGCAGGCTGTCATGCTGAGATATAGATGGGCGGCAGGAAATTTGCCAAATTCCTCCTGAGGAACTGGCTTCTCCGCTCGGCTTGAGCACGAGCCTCCCAATTTCCCCGCTTCCCCTCTAGCCCTAATGAGGAAGTTTATGTCCGTGATTAAAACCATCGCATTAGCCAATCAGGATTGTGCCTTGGGCTGCTATGCGTTGGGATGGGATAGTGGGTGTGAGCTGCTTGAGATATAAATAACTAAAAAATATGTAGGAATAGTACATAGGAATAAAATAATAATAAAATGGTCTACATGTGTGCATATATGCGTGTGTGTGTGTGTGTGTGTGTGTGTGTGTGCTCATGGGTAACCACGTGGGGCACCTACATTTTCACAGCGGGTGTGTTGCAGAGCTCGGGGCAGGATCTTGGGTGTTCCTCTCCCCAGTGCCTCTCTCTTCCTCTGGGCGCTGAACATGTGGAGCTCCCTCTTCTCCTCCTCAGTCAGAGAATGGCAATAACGCACCTGGTAAAAAAAGGAGAGAGGGGTGAGTGGAGCTGAGAAACTAATAGAAAGAAGAGGAAGAGGGAGGCCGGTTAGAAGGAGAAAGCACTTAATAACATCCACCAATTACTGCTGATGGGGTTATCTTTCATCTTTGCTTTCAACTTTCGGGGAGGAGTATCACACGCAATCCATATATGGCTGGATAAGGGGTTTAATTAAAGCTAATTCCCTCTGAAGGTCGCGTTGAAAGGCTGGCGTGAGCGATACACAAATCCTTCCTCTGTGTTTAGAGATGATGATGAAGGCCCAGATAAAAGACCAAGACTATCCTAACAACCAGCTCGGCTGTTCTCTAAACAACAGTAAACGATGTCGGCGTGTGAGCTCACACACACGCACAAACCCGCTGTCTCCGTCTCTCCCTTTCACACACACGACACACACAGAGTGCTTATACCTCCGAACCACAGTTACGCAAGGAATCCACCGGCAGTTTTCTTCCTCAACCACCAGGTCTGCCGACATACATCATAAAAACCGCTCAGTCAAACACTGTGCGGTTGTGTGTGTGTGTGTGTTGTTTGTGTGATTCCTATTGCTGTTTCTTCCATTTGTGTGTATACAGAGACCACCTCTCTGTCAGACAGTACCCCCCCCCCCCCCGGTGATAACCCCTCTGCCATATCTCCTAATGTAAACTCTATTAACACAGATGTGAAAGGAGTGCTGGTTTACACACCATAAAGCTGTTATACGGAAGAGGCTGGCATGTGCTTTACTGTCACAAGAGGGTTTTTCTGTCAAACAGTTGAGGGAATGTGGCCATTGTTTTAGTTTTACTAGAAAGGGCTAGCAAGGTTGTTTAAGCTTTACTCAGCTGCTGGCTTTAGTTTAATTAGGGCTGGGTATAGTGTAAAATGTCTTATTGCCAATATGATACCAAAACACTTTTTTTGGTTAATCTTGCTTGAAGACATGTTTTCCGTTTAACAAAAAAATGTTGTTTAAATATAATAATAATACAATATGTGTTATGTTAGTGTATGATGTTCTATTATCGCTGCAGTTGATTCACTTAAATGGGTTATATATATCTCTCTCTGATACATTAATCCGATTTGTACCAGGACCACAGTACCACAAGTACCACAAGTACCAGGAGATTACCAGAATGGCCCCATAGTTTGGTTAGAGAAAAATGGCTTAATTCACGTGAGTTTTTGAATGTTCAACAGCTAAAAAAAGCTGCTTCACTTTGTTGTTTAATGCCCTATTAATGGTCATGTGAATATTATAATAAGCAATATTGTTCATGTAAGCTGAAGCTTATTCTACTGTTGTATTTATCGTATTCTTAACTTCCTGTTGCATCTGGAAAAAAGCAGCAACGCCTGCTTCACTCTCTGCCACACATCCTTTCTCCCATTCTCTCTTCTTCTCTCTTTCTTCCTTTTCTTCTTCCTGCTTCCTTCTCTCTGTCTCCTGTCTTTCTCTCTGCTCTCTGCGTTCTTTTTTCTTTCTTCTCTTCTCTTTCTCCTTCTTCTCTCTTCTCTTCCTCTCTTCTTCTGTTCTCTTCTTTCCACCACAATGACACCTCTTTCAGTGTCTCTCGCTCATCATCTCTACCTCGTTGTCATGCGGTGGCAGCTGGTAGAGGAGCTGCCGGATCCTCTGCTTCTCTCCGGGGCTGTTGACGTACGGCACCTTATCCTCCGGTAGACAGGAGAAATACATCTGGACCTGCGGATGAGGACAGATAAAATTAACTTTCGGAAGAGATAAGGAAATTACATCTAGTAGGAAATAGGATGGACTGGCAAACTCTCATGATGTAACATTTCAAAATTGAATTTAAAAGACTCCATATTGAGACCACATAAATAAATGAGACATGTCGCACCCAGAAGGCCAGCAGTGTTAAGTATAGTATAAGTATATAATTATAGTTGAGGGGAAGGGAGAGGCGGTTTCTTGTTTTTGCAGGCAGAGGAGGGGGCAGCTGAATATCAGTGGAGAATATCTGCTACTTTGTGTCCTTATTTTGTGACTCTGTGAGGTAAACATGTCAATCTCAATCCAGTCACAGGCCTGAGTGTGAAATCTATCCACATATAAGAGACAGCAAAGGGCTGGAAATGTTAATATTTGCCTAGGATAATTCCCGCTGACATGGGTAAAGGAAACATTGACAACTATTTGTTTGTGTGTGAATATAGACCTCATTTTAAATAAGCACTAATAAATGTGAAAAAATCCATAGCCAGATGTTCATGGCGCCAGCATCCGGGCCTACTAATCCGCTAGAATTTTTGCACACATAACCTCATTTGAAATAAAACCCCTGCTGATATTTTGTGGTATTTTCTGCTGAGATTTCCATTTTTGGAATATACTAGAGGTTAGCTATAAGACAACGAGAGGGTGTGGAAATAGTGTGGGAAGCCGAGGCCCTACCTGCTCAGGCCTGACTCCCGGTGGCACCCATGCATACTCCTCCAACGCACACCCAGAGTCATCATCTGAGGTGGAGCTCCTCTGGAAGCCCACGGATATCTTTCCCATCTTCCCCCCAGCGCGAGGCTCCATCTCCAGGCCTCGAGGAGAAGGGCGCTCCCCTCTTTCACTGCGCTCCAGGTTCATCACAGAAGAGCGCTGTGGATAAAAAGTCAGGATTTAGGAATCACGTTTACAGAACTTTGCTTTTTCTTTTTCCAACCCCTCATCTGTTTGCTTGATTTTTCTTTTAAATTCTACCCAAAGCCTTAGCTTTTACCCTTTTCACTTCTTGTCACTGATTGGCTGGGATAATGCTGATGTAGGATCTTTTTTAGCACTTATTGTAAATTCCTCTGCATTTTGTATACGCCTGTCATCCCATCAATTAGTTTTAATCTCTATGTTTCACAATAAGATAATTGCTTTTTCCCAGCAGCGTTTTCAGAGTTCAACATAAAAGCTAGAACAAATATTGAGAAGAGCAGAGAAGACTGTTCCTTTTGAAAAACAGAGAAGAATATCACATATCACACAAACATTCCATAATTTCACAATCTCTTGAGTCACACTCAAGAATAACTAATGTGTTATTTTATTCCATCCCATTAGTGCAGTATGTCATCCTAACTTTTGTTTATCCATTACCGGAGTATGCTTGATAAAATACCCCAAATGCTACTTGACCACCTTCAAAGGGAACTTAAGACAAACTTAGGATGATGTTTAATGGAAAATCAAAGGAGGCTTTTTCCAGTAAGGCGCACTCATTCAACAACCATACATGACTCTTGTAAGCCTGACTGTACTTATCTCACATTGCATGAAAGACACACGGAGATAAAACAGCAGCATTATTAGGCACAGAAGGTTTAAAGGTCTGTATTTCCATTTAAATCTTATCATCTACATCTGGGAACACATCTGAGCATTTACAGTACTTACAAGTGTAAGATCTTGTTAGGGCATTTTACTGCATCGGTAAATGAAGGTATGCACACTGGGTACATTTAGACAGTTCTTATAAAAGTTGGATTGTGCTGCTTGGACGTAACATGAGGCAGCAGAAATTTTCCAGCTGTTAACCACCAAACATCTGTTGCCCTTATCCACTGTGCTACAAAGTACTGAAGGTTGAGAAACACATGTAAGCAGCCTACCAGGTTGTGCTGAGACAGTGTCAATATTACATAAATGGATGATTAAAAAATTGGCGACAAAACTGAATATTCCGAAAGACAAATGATCAACCTTCAAAACAAGAGGTCCACGTGCAGCATGAGTCCACTATCAGCAGCATTTCAAACAACCCTTTACGAGCTGATAAGAGTTGGACTGTTAACATGAATAGGGATTCATCAGTCTCATCGTCGTGTCTCTCCCACCGTCAGCAGTAGCCTTTCTTATCTCAGCAGCCATGTTCTTCAGAGCCCTTTCAGACTGATAACTGCACTTTGGTCTCAAGGTGTTGAAAAAGCCACTGCCCTGCCTTTGGCTCTTTGACATGCAAATCTCTACTAGAAAAGAACTTGTTTGGGTACAAACAGTCAGAAACTTCACACTGGTCCTCCAAACTTTATGTTGGTCTGCTCTTTTACACAAAAGCAGCACAATGAGGGACATTAGGGTCTTGGTGGTTTCTATTTAACATTTTTGCCCGCTAACTGTGACTGTAAGAGTCAGTTAAAATCATTTTGACCAATGACTGTCCCTGGTCATAATCAGGCACTTAGGGACTGTATGAAAATTGAGGCGTTAAGGTTGGCTGAACTTTATGTTTAACTAAGAAGCGAGACCCTCCCCGGGGTTATCCATATTTGTTTTCATTTCTCAACTCAACCCTGGTTTCATGCTCAGAATGTTAGTGGAGCAATAATTTTTAAAGAGCCCAAATTGCACATTATTAGTAGAATTAGCATCCGTCATAATTGTGGTAAGCATAACAAACGGTGTGCCCGGTTTACAGATCATTGCTGCTTCTCAACTTTTGAACGAAAACTACAACTATATGAACAGTAATTACCACCATCAACAAATAAGCAATAGGCACACACATAAGTTTTATAAGACCTGCTTTTTAGCAAAAAGAAAACAATGCGTAACCCTTTCCCTTTTCCGACCCCACCTCCCTCCTAAAAAGTGTGTACTGTCCCTTATCAGATAACAATGTGTAAATGGAAAATTGAAATCCATGTTACACGTGTGTTTATTTGGCACTTAAACGCCTCTTTACGACATATATTGGTGTCATGGTTAGCTGCACTTTGTGCTCGCCATTCCTTTTTTTTCTCCTTTTTAAATATTTGCCATAATGTATTGATTCCCTAACAGACTTTCTTGCTCATGGCCCCTCCTAAGGTCATAGGTCGGCTGCAGCTAAACTCACAAACCAAACGCTGTAGTTCTGCAGCCACGTCCTCATAGAAATGTCAATTCTGTCTCGTCAGTTCACCCTGAAGACCTCCCACACTGCAGCGTGTAGTCAAACCCCAGAAACAAGACTGGGGAAATATTAGCATTCACCCCCAAATTAGCATACAGTTGAAAATAGCCCAGGGCCTCAAAACACTGAATTCACAGATTAGAAATGCTGTTAAAAGTCAAACCAAAGCTCTTATCACAGAACAAAGGGGTATTTGACTGTTGCTTTGTTCTTCAGTGACTAATCTATCAGGTTTTATGGTAGGATAGATAATGTTATCACCCAGAAGCCTTTCTTTACCTGTTCTGTTTTATCTCACCTAACCTAGTTAAGACCAGTAAGTGGTGAATTAGATGAAGTCAGTTTTTTTCCCAGAGAGTATTTTTCAACTACTATCTCCATGGCACTAAGATATATGTGTGCTGCTTGGGAGTTCAGGAATAAGGGGCCACATTATTGTTCACATTAGAATGATATTGCATGGTCATTGTCCCATTTAATATGTTTTAACAGGAATGAGATAGAAACCAAGGTGAGGGTGATTTATTTCCAACCACTTGGTTTGTCTGACCAGTTCAAAATCACAAAGATATTCAGATTTCTATCATATAAGACAAAATAAAACAGCAAATCCTCCATGTTGTGGAGCTAAAACCAGGGAATGTTTAAAAAGATCCAATCAACTTTTAAATTAATGAATCCACTGATCATTCTAGCTCTAGTTTGCTATCCTTTCGTTCACCATTTGAAGTTAGTGGGGAAAGGTGACTGCAGATTCCTGAGCCAACATACACAGCAACTCACATTACACCATGTCACCCATTGGCAATAACACAATGGCTGTCTTTGTCAAAAACAAAAACAAAATGTCTAGCCACTCCTCTTTTAAACCCGGGAGATGTGACAGGAGGAGGTTAAGGGGGTTAAAAAGTGAGACTTTTTGAAAAAGGCATTTAAAGAGTCACAACATCGGGTCTGTGTAAACATGGGCCAGATGTAGCCGGCTAACGGTTAATCACATGCGCCTCCCCCGCTTAACTGACACTTTTAAAAGGGCTCCCCTTCACAGAGGAATTAGTTAGTCAAACATGTGTTCTTTTCAAATGAACACAACCCCGGGCCAAGTAAAGGAATACATCCTAATTTACCGAGAAGTTTGACTTTTATAGATTGTGCCAAAGTGTATCATGTTCTCTCAGTGATTAAGATATCAAACTGGTAAAATAGTTACAGCTTTAGTTACCTGCAGTTAATTCAAAGAACACACTTGGAGAAGTTGAGCACTTGCTGAAACCAAAACAGTAATTAAAAAAAAGAATATTTCTCCTAGAGATCATGGGATTGCTTTAGGAAAACCATTAAATTGTGGAGTTCAAAGGCCGAGGTCATCGCTCTTTGACTGGTGAAGAGTGTTATTTTAAGGCCAAATGGGTGTCAGGGGGTGCACAGGAGACTTAACACAGCTGGAGTGAGACCACCTATAAACACAGCCACAAGATGCAAGACCTCATACTATACATACACTCATACTATAACACAAATAGAGTAATAGATATGCATGCAGGATCTCTGACACACAGCACTTTAATCTTGAGCCAAGCTTAGCCGTTCATTCTCCGCAGCTCTTTTTCAACACTTCAGGCGTTGCTTCAAACCGAGGCAATCTCCCACAATCCACTGCATGCCTCCCCATCAACAGATCTAAGTAACGGCAAAACTTGGGTGCAAGCATTTATCCAAAGTAGAGCTAGAGCCAAAGTGCTCTACATTCAACAAAATCCTTCTGCATTTGCAAGTTTCATACAGTGTACTATTTTCCTCTTACCTCCAGGAAAAGCATCTCTCTTTCCACCTTCACATAAAGCTTTCATTCACTTCCACAATCCCCTGGTCGCACGGCGCTCAAGCTCTGGCTACATGTCTGCAGCATCAAGCTCAATGGATCCACGCTCTAATCAGATCCAGATCCCACTCAGCCAGGAAGTATTCCCCGACGTCTCAAGCTTTTTGAAAGTCAACGTCAGCTGTGAGGGAAGTCTGAAAAAGGCGCAACTCACTCCGCAGCCGGGGAGCCACTCATTTGGCAATGCAAAATTTTGGAGGTCCAAAGAGCAAGTAAGGGAGGGCAGAGAGGTGACGTCTCTATCTGGAGTGTCTCTGATCCCTCTGAGTGTGTGTGAATGAGTGGATGTGTGTGTGTGTGCTCCTGGGGCAGCCAAGCCTTGTCAGCCCCTCCCCTCATTCTTCCCCTCCAGAGCAAATCGCCTGCCACTGCACTTCAATCACACACACACACACA
>NW_023339652.1:10745576-10760046 GCF_004916995.1 Morone saxatilis | reverse complement strand
CACACACACACACACAAACCAGAGTCAACACCCCACTTATCTCCACACCCCTTCCTCCACCAGAGTGACACCAAGCCCTCCACCCCACCCCCCCACCCCAACTCGGCTGCAGGATTCCTGAGAGCCAGATGACATGTCCACACTACTCTCACACTCTTTCTTTGTCTTTCTTTCAGTCTGTCTTATTCTTTCTAAAAAATGTTGTTCTATGAGCCAGACAGCTGTTCACTGCCTTGTAAGAAAGTAATGAAGGGTAAATAATCCAAAGTCAATTTTAAACTCAGCTCTTTACTTGCAGAAACAAATTGTATGCTTTCTTTTTGTGGCGTGCATGAAAAGTAAAATGGCATAAATTCTTCCTTAGAATATTTGTAGTTATATACATCACATGACAAATTTCACTGGTCTTACTTTCCTCCAACCAAAATTAAAATATAAAATACTAGTGACTGCACCCTCCCGTTCTCTCTCTCTGATTAAATGGTCCCCGAGGTCATCTGGTCTGATCCACCTCATGTCAATTGCTCTAATAATGTCACATTAATTTCTACTGAGCTAATGATTAGATGCTGCTGGCCAAAAATGACGCTGATGCTAGCCGTGAGATTGAACCAAAACAATAGTTGCCAGCCAGACAAGCAAAACAATCAGCTGAAAAATGCTATACAGCTCCATAAAAGTGAGGTGCAGGATAATTCTACGTTGGTTCATAACTGGTAGCGGCCTCTTTGACACACAAGTAGTCATGTGATCCACTGTTAATATAAAAATATTTATTATACCAACTTAAATCTTTATTTCCCTAACATATTAACACCTTGACAAACTATGATTTAGAGGTACAGAATAATTTAAAGGCAGCAAATTATCCCCCCTAAACTCCTCCTTAAGTTTTTTCTGGTTAAATATTGATTGTGCTTCCTCCCTAGTCAACCTTATCCATCTCAGGAAATTCTCACGCAGTGGATCTGTCTGCTCACCCTGTCACTGATGCCACCACCCTTTTCCTATTTTAAAGATCTGAATGAGTGAGAGGAGAGGGGTCCCCTGTCCTCATCTCTCACTTTAGCACAGCATCACAATGACGTTATTGTCAAAGAGCACTTCACTTCAGGAAACTCTTGACAATCCGGCAGAACTAGATGTAAAGAGTTTTGTTCCAAAATTAGATATCCACCATGTGAAAAAGGTGACAGCTGCATTAGGCCTACGAATTATTAAATGTGAGAAGATCAGAAAAGGAAAAAGCTGCACAAAAAACAGTGGACAAAATACAAAAAACTTCCCTTGATACGCCTGGGGAAGTTTGATGTAATTTATTTGGACAAACTCTGCATCATCCATCATTGTGAAAGGCTGAAAAGCAGCAATGGCTTCATTTAAAGAGTCTAAAATGACAAATGAGTTTATTCTATTGTCCAGGAGACAAAGACGCCCTCTCCCCTGACAACCCCACAAAGTGACTTGCAGAGAGGGCAACAGAGCTGTTTGTCACATGCCAAAATACCTGTTACAAATGAGAAATGACTTTAGCTAACTAGCTTAGAAGAGTAAGACGGAGCAGGAGATTCACTGTGCGCATAGAGATGGGATTGTTTATGTGCTTTGCCAATACAGCCTTCTTTCCTGGCATGCCAAGGCATATTTGAAATTGAGTGAGAGGAGAGAGGGGAGCTTGGCATTCCAGTCAGAGGGTAAACCTTTCAGAAAAGCTCTCAAGTTGTCCAGGGGTCCTGGCTCCGCTCTGCAAAAGCCACTTTGTGTTTAGCCCCCCGAAAGATGTGCATTGAGTTTCCTGAGATATTTATCTGGATATGCATTTTGAAAGCTCTGGAAATCGCACTTCAGGCAGGCGGGTACAAAGGAAAGCCAATATTTTTGTGACAGAAAAGTACTTAATTCAGATTACGAAAGGAAACAATGAGTGGATGAGGAATGCTCTAGTGTGAATGGAGGACAGCTCAGGAGTGAGTGGCTTTATCCCTGACAATAGGCAGATATTAGCCCTTCAGACTGGGCCTGGGCTTGTGGCCAAAGATCCGTGGTGCTTTAGAAAGCGGGTTGACCTTGGCATCTCCTCTGCTTCCTCTCTGAAGAGAGAAGGTGCGACTGAAGTTCTTTAAAATGGAGCCTTACTGTTGTTTTGAAAGGGTCGGTGTTTTGTATCTTTTACATAATAGAAAGGTCTTTGACTTTAGTTATTCTTAAGTTTGGATCCATGGAGTTGGGCATTTAAATTTATAGAATCACAACTTAACTGCAGACCTCTTTAGGAGACTGGAACTTTCTGTCAGTCTTCTGTTTCTCCATATGGAATATAAACTGGATTAAATGGCTCTAAGCCATTAGGCAGAGATGTCATGTATCAGCACTCTGCAAAGCCACTGGACATGTGCTGAATGGATGATAGCCTGGTCTCATTCACATGTCCCAGGCTGATGATCAGGAACTAACTAATGGAGGGTTTATGCAGTGACCTCTGACCCCAACGCTTACAAATAAAAACACATGACGCACACAAATCACATGTGCCCAAATTCACCATTCAACAGAACTGCTTTAAATGTGTGCTGTTTAATGTTTGGCTGATATCCAGTGTTATTTAAAGGGACATTATTGGCCAGAAATATCTGTCTAACCTTAAGCCAAGTAAAGTCAGAAGTAATTTGAACAGAAACCTTTTGATCAAGTCCCTCAAAGGACTTTTTGAGCGGAGTTTTCTTTCCTTGGCAAAAGCTTTGCTCCAGAGTCCAGACAAGATCTAGTGGCCTTTTCTATACTTGAAATCCAAGACCAAGTCTGGACTACACACACACACTCTTACACATACCAGGCACACTTACTCACTCCTTCTGGCTGCACATTTCATTTATCTATTGGAACAGAACTCCAATGGTAATTTGGCCTTTTCTTAACCTTTATTGTGCTGAGCAGACGTGCTCTTTTCTGCAGTGCTGTACTTCATTTTCATTTATAAGAGCCCTTCACACCTGGACTCTTCTACCAGGGCTGTGTTTCATCTCCAGGAGGCAAGAATGGGTTTTAACTGATCCCTTCAAATGCAAATATCAGGGGGAGACGTCCCTCTGATTGTTCAAAACAGAAATCAACAAGGACAGTGACATGTCCCAACTTGTTCCACGACAGTTCATCAAAAAAAGACAACGTCAAACGGAGCATGGAGGCCATTCCTGATGTTAACGCAGCGTAAAGTGCAAATACATGATGAAATATGCGAGAATGTGTGCAAATAGCTCCCAGGATTAAAACCAACTTAGCCTTTGAAGACAAAAACTATGCCTTGCAAAAATTATACAACTTTAAATGCAAAAACATATTCACATAATTCAGTTAAGTATAAAGGTGGTAAAGCTCCTGGTGGTGATGCAAATCATCAGTGAGTATAAGTATAATTTATAGGAAAAACCAATGATGTCATATTGTTACCTGACATCCATATACCATCAGCACCCATGTTCTCTATTGCACCACCGAAAAGTCTAGTATCCAAGACCCACTGAATTGTACAAATTCGGTAATGGTGTCTCAAAAACTCACTTATTGTGTTAGTTACAAGAACAATCTTGAAAGAAAACCAAAGCCGACAAGCCCAGACAAATAAATCACCATGGGGGCATTTCAAACTCAAATCTTGATTCTCTAATGAGGTCACATAGGATCTGACTCCAAGTACATTAAAAATATTTATTTTGTGTCTTCTGTATCTTCTTGTGTCACATGGACTCATTTGTTGTTAATATAGCTACATCAACACAAGACAAATCCCTCTACAAGTAGCTTTACAAATAAAGACATATCTGTATCCTGAATGTATCCATTTCTGATTTTAATCAGCAATGTCCCACTTACGTAGGCCATATGCACAACGGCTGACAAACCAGCTCACTCACATATCTGCCTCACAAAAAGACCTCAGATCCACGTCTCAATTCACATCAGTTATGACTCCTCCTTCGGCCCCATTCACGCCGACAGACACCTCTCAGCAGCCTTTCACACCAGGAAATGGATCTTTAGCTCTCGCTAACAAGGCCCACCAGCTCGACTCGCTGCTGCATATCAGGTCTGTGGAAGTGCTGCTCAGTCGTCTTGCCAGTTCAGTGTTAATATTCCTTGACACTCCCAAGCCGAGTGTGATTTAAGTTTCTAGTCATAAAACCCTCTGCCGAGATTTGTTAACCACTGCAGGGTGTTACCTACACACCTCTGGGACAATAGGAGTGGCAATAAAAGTGCTGTAAAATTCAGGAAATTGACAAGTAACTGTGATGGGAATTTAGGGATTGTGTAAGGAAGCTTCCGTTAAGCTTCTTCTTGTTCAGAATTCTACTTATACCATTTACAAGTAAAATGCAAAATGGACAGTTTTGATGTTGATCTTTTTTTGGGGCAATGCTGGTTGGTGGGTCGGCTTTGGCCTACCCTAAAATATCTCAACAACTATTGGATGGATTGCCATGAAAATTTGTAGAGACATGTATTGCACCCAGAGGATGAACCTTAATGACTTTGGTGATGATTTTTCCTCTACTGCCACCATGAGATGATGTGTGAAATGAAACACATTTACAGCTTCTATCTTTAACTGACCCTTCTTGTTCAAGAGTTCTCCTTGACTAGGCAGGGAGCCTTTGCACGTAGGCCTCGCATCTGAAAGCCAGTGTTTGTGATTTCTCACTCAATAAAGCTATCTGCTTCGGGGTTGGAAACTAGAGCTGATTTCAGTCACCAGTATACGTCTAACAGATGCTATTAAATGTTCTATTCATTCTCTTCCAATATAGTAAGTATCTCATTTTGGATAAATCGTTGCAAAATGAAAATAATCACTGCTTCAATGCAGCTACTGTTTAGCCTTACATGTGTATCTGTCAATCTTTATTGTGCTTTTGGTTCTGTCTATATCCCTGCATATGTAGCCAATTATTCTGACATTCAAGTGGATTTGCTGTAAATCCCTTCACTACTCACAGGCTGATTAGAGTATGTTGAGGAATTATGCTATTTCAGGGATAAATAGGGTTGTCAAAAACAGCACAGAGGCTTTTTCCCGTACATGTCTAGAGCTAACTTATTAATGTTTATCATTATTTTTCATGATTTGGCACGGTCTACCTCACTTAAACTGCTTAATACGTGTCATTACCTGAATCGTACTGCATGCAAGTCTAGATGGTCCCTGTAGGCTAAAATGTCTTGCCAAGCTAAAGTATCCTATTGGATACAAACAGTTTCATCAGGCAACTGGGTTGTATATCCACTGTGGAAAAACAACAGTAACACCACATATAACTGATATTTCAAGTCACACTTCTTGAAACAGTACATTGTGTATACTGTAAATTGCTGTCAGCGTGTACCATTTATTAATAACACTGTGTTCTTCCTACTGTGTTTCTATTTTTGTCCGGCACATTTGATGAGATAAGACGTGTATGCAAACATTTTATCTGCCAAATCTCAGATTTTTGCTTAATCATTTTTTGCAACACAGGCGTGCCTCCTCTTTCTTGCTCTCAGCGATGAGTAGATAGGCAGCCACATTAAAGACAATCACTCTTATCTGACCACAGTGTGTGTGACAAGTCACACTAACTCCTTTATGTTACCAGGCATTTGCATGAAATAAGAGAGTAGTTTCACACACTCTTACCTCTTCAGTGAGGAACTGGAATATAAGTGAGAAACACCATAACAAAACTGTAATACCTATTAGGAAACAATAAAAACCTATTGTCATTATAGTCAAGTGTGTGTGTGTGTGTGTGTGTCTGTGTGTGTGTCTGTGTCTGTGTCTGAAAGGCAGGAGAGAAAAGTGTGTCTTGTGCACATCCCTTCCAACTCTAATTTGATATTGTTAAGTGATGCATACCTTCTTTAACAGAAGCCAGAATTCACTGTAACCACCACTGTGTGTGTGTGTGTGTGTGTGTGTGTGTCTGTGTGTGTCTGTGTGTGTTTGTGTTTAAAACGTCTTAATAAAATCTAACGCTGCTGCGATCACACTGTCTCACATACAAAGTGATGATCCTCTACAGAAGAGAAAAAACAGCAGATATTTATAACTGGAACAGAGGCGAGCGATGGGTTGGATGTTAAAAAAGGAAAAATATCAAGAACCAGAATGTCTTGTTCTTGTTGACAGGGAAAGTACATACTGGTACGCATCAATGCAATTTTGCTTCTCTTGAATGGTAAGCAAAGCACAGCGTTCATGTTTGGGCCACTAATGTAAGGCACACAAACTGTAATTATTTAAATAAAAGGTAAATCGTGAAATATTCCAGCTGCTTCTTTCAGAAAAAGTCCCAAATAAAGTGTTATTAGGCCACAGATGTAAGGCTGACAGACAGTAAAGATAAGGAACCAGTTTCTTTTGTTCTTGTTCACAGGAAAATAAAAGTGAAACACTCCAGCTGCACTCGTCCGAAGATAGTTTGAACGAAGAATGATGCAGCACTGTTATTTCAGTTATGTGCAGTCTAACCATCAATCTCTGTATCTATCTGACTGTTTTACAGTGTGTCAAATGTTTCAGCCAAAACAAACAGATAAGTCAAAAGGCTTTTAATGAGCTGTGCCACTCAAACTAGATGGAAGCATTGCAAATGAAAAACAAATCCATAAGAAAAAACAAAACATGAGAGGGAGAAGCAAATGTAAAAACAGCTACATCTGATGACATATCATGCAAGACAAGCAGCAGGGTTGCATCACATTTCGTATGGGAAAGCTGTATGTGGTGTGTGTGTGTGTGTATAAATCCCCCCATGAAGAAGAGATAGATGTAGGCCAGGGATTGGGGTTGTGTACACAGAGGCTTAATGACAGGACCCTGGAGGGATGGCACATCAGTCAAGCGGAACAGACAAAAGCATATACATAGACACACACACACACACACACACATACATACACATACACATACACATACAAAACCGGCTGTGTATTACACAACCAGCACAGTCACTTTCCCATAATTTAGCATTGGAAACACAACAAGAGCGGCGCGTCTGACCAAGTTCGCAGCCTCAGGCACTTTGTTACACTCGGCCTGCAGTTTGGCCTACATGGCCTGGCACAGTTCTCAAGGCAGCACAGTGACGGAGCAGGGTGTGTGTGTGAAACCATATAGCCTTTAGCTCCAATAGCAGATTCCCAAGGCGCTTTTTGTTTAGTCTTATATGGGTTACCTAGCCAGCGATTCAGTGAGAGACTTTGTAAAGAGACGGATAACAAAACAGCTGAGTGATATCAGCTTAGCTCAGCACGGCAATGGTAACATTTTGGTGGTGGGTTTGGATGCCACGAGGGCGACAGAAATCGAGGCTATGTGTTATATGAAAATCGCTTTGAGCTCCGTGCTTAAATAAACTCACTATCACAGGGAAAGTGGCGTGACTGGCCGTTACGCGGGGTGTTTGTCTCCCCTCCTCTCCCAGGGACTGTGGTTGAATTTGGCGAGGCAGCCGCTGTTGGCATTCCACACTGACCCTCGAGTAGCGGGCCTGAGGTTCATGGGTAAACAGACAAACCGTTTGGTGGGCTCGCTGTGTAATTTTGGAGCCTGTCTTACCCTCTGGCTCTCTGTCGCTCTACTCCCACCTCCCCCCTTGTCTTTCCTCTCAGCCAGCCATATCCTCAGTTGGCCTCTCTGTTAATTCAGACCTACCTGACAGTTCTGACTAAAACCTTCTGGGTTTACTATCTGTCCCGCTCGGCGACAGGCTCAGCTCTCTAAACACACACTGAAGACTAATCTGCAACAGATGGGAGACGGGCCGGGGAGGAAGTAGAATAAAAGGATATACAACATATTTGTACCCCTCTGAACCAAACGATAGGGTTTCAGTGAAGTTCCAAGCAAAGCCGGAGGAGGGTTGTAATGATGTGCACAGCGGCGGCTCCCAGGGGCTTAACTGGACATATTACTTGAAGATATAAGCTGTCCATCCACAACCAGATGTCTGAAAGGCCCTTGGGGGGATTCTTGAGGGCTTTCTCTGAAGGGAACACACGCTCATTCACACACTCTAACAGATATATGTAAAGTATTGAATAAATAAAAACATATAGAAACAAGCAAATGGGCATGGGTACATACATGTGCACACACATAAACAGGCCCGCACATGTTGGATTTCATGGGTGGCTTGTTAGATATAATGAACGCTTTAGCCTCCCCAGTTTACTGTCTGGTTTTTGAGGTCATTAGTGTAAACACAAAAGACATTTATTTACTACCTCATTAATGCAAGTGGCAATTTAAGCTCCCTTTCTCAGGCGAAAAAAAAGAGGAGCGGATGGATCTCACAGCGCTGAAACCCAGACAACTGTCAAATCACTGTTTGTATTGGTTTTGCGACGAGCATTTGGAAAGCCCCAAGCTTTCATCAGCTAACCACCACGGGTGAATATCTGTTACATTCTCCCTCTCCTGGAGATGAAATTGTCCTAGCTGAAGGATACGCCGCCTCTTGATTACTTGCCAGAGCACAAAGGCAGTTGGGGGATTGTTAATGTGGCTAGAGGTTATATAACAGAACAGTTTACCTCTTAAAGTGCAGGCTTCCCTTTAAGGAGTACATACCATCCCTGGCATGGTTTGTGCATCAACCAATTTAATTTAAAGCTGCAATAAGAGATTTTCTGGCCCCTTGGGGGCAGCACAAAGAAGCCCTGGACAGAAAGCTGACATATTATCAACTTTTGTGGTTCCATCACTTACACTGATACCCTTTCACATTACACATACTATTTTCATCAGTTTTTATCACAAAATATAATTTGTAGCAGCATTTTGGGCTGAAAGCTGTGACTCCCGTGAGTGCTAAAGCAAATGTGCAGTTTTGGGCAAATTTGGTGAAAATCCAGTAATTTTCCCCACCCTCACTTACACAGTATTTATCACAACAGGCCATTTCCTGACTCCGAGTGGCATCAGATTGGATGGAGCCATTTCCCCTCTGGATGAATTAAGAGGCTGGTATTCCTCTGAGGTGGTGTGAGGCAAAATGGAGATGCAGTGACAGATAGGGCATGTCTCCGGAGACAGGCGACCACCCAACAGGATTACATAAATGAAAACTAAATGTTTCATCAAAGAGATGTCTTCTTTAAATCTTGCAACTTATATTTGTCACAAAGCTTCAAAATTCTCTACCTCATCTAATTCTGTTTATTGAAGCAGACTGACAATGATAAGTTGGAAATGGAAAAAACAGATTAATTCATCCTGTGTCATCTGAAGCTTCATGCATATTGGAAGAGAGATGCAGGGAGAGGAAGAGGAGGAAAAGAGCAGACTGTCCCTGAGTTAAGACATTCAGCTGAGGAGCTTGTTTTAGCCTCAGGAACACACTGTCCAACACATGAGACCACATGAGACCAATTTAAGGTGGGAAGGCAGGAGCAAAGTCATGTTTTCATGATGCACACACCCAAACATTTGATCCCAGACGCATGTATACAGCGTTTCCCTGTAAATCCATTGTAGAATATTTATGAACAATTATAATTATGTTGTTTTTGACCTGCTTGTGCGTTTTAAATGCAACTATTTTTAGCCAACGATGCATAAAGGCTTTCTGAATCTATTATGAATAATATACTTTATTTTCATGCCAAACAGAGTAGGTGTCACTGGACATTTTTCAAAATATATTCTTTGCATGATGCAAACTGTTGCAAGTTTTGATGGA
The DNA here is from genome assembly GCF_004916995.1 of Morone saxatilis. NCBI lineage: Eukaryota > Metazoa > Chordata > Actinopteri > Moronidae > Morone > Morone saxatilis. The sequence goes on along the minus strand of NW_023339652.1, from coordinate 10,750,324 downwards.
ACAAGACCATGTTTTAATCACACTTGCTAGACTCACAACATGACTGCATGTAAACCATGTATCTCCAAAATGTCAGCTTTTTCACTAACAGCGGGGTTGTTTTTGGTTCTGCACAATGCATTTATGACATTATCCACTGGATTAGGGTGGTCCTTCATCTGAACTGAAAACATGAAACCACCAAACATCAAACTGTGGAAACATGATCAACAAAATTGGAATCTAGGAGGTTCTCACATCACAACAGCAGTATTGTATGAGTGATGTAGCACCCAACAAACCAGAATCTGTTATGGAGACCTTTTATGTTTTTCCCAATCAAAAACAAAACTGAAAGCTATCATTTGTGTTCTGCCTCAGGGTGGTCATTTGACTGGGAATAATTACGTGGTTGTTGCAATCTTGTCTTCCTATATGAGACTGTGCTTCTATCTATACTGTTTACCTTTACCTGAGCTTTAAAGCCTTTTAATTATTATCATCTAATAATCATCACCTTTAATGTCTCCATAACCACTGCGGCTGGCGACTGGCAATGTCTGGGCAGGTGTGTGTATCTGTGTGTGTGAGTGGCTTTAATCATCATCAAATAGAGCTGTGTGTATAGGTAATTAAGGTGGTGCCAAATCGACTCTCACTCGGAGGCACGAGTCAGGAACTCTCAACAACACCTCAGTTTTGCATCGCTTAGCAAGTGCTGCAGGCAACTTTATTTCAGGCCTGCTGCAAGTTTTAACACAGAATTGAGTGGAACTCCCTCTCAGAGTCCATTACTCAGTGTCTGATATTCTTCTAAGCTCTGGATTACTTTCCCTCCCCACAAGCTGACCATAATACCAGGCTTGTGAAGCCAATGCGGCCTGCAGGGTTTGGTCTGTAACCACTCAGTGTGCACAAGGATCACGATTAGTGTTCGTAGATCAAGGACTGCCGTCCCAGCCCCAACACACACATTTACACACCGCACACTTCACCTCCTCAGCATAACCATGGTTTATGGCTACAGTAGGCCAATATGAATACACAATATTAGCTTCTCTTTCACTATTTATAGTGCAATACTTCCTTCAAACATGAACAACCTGGAAAAGACTGAACCTGAACAGACATTCCCATCACATGCTGCTGAAAAGGCAACAACTATTTGAATGTTGGGTTCCATTTTCAACTGATCTCTTGACTAATCGTTTAGTCTCTAAAATGTTAAGTATCATCACAATTGCTCAGAGCCCTGGCTGACATCTTTAATTTGCTTGTTTTGTCCAAACTACAACCCAAAGCCTTCAAAATGTAATATACCATTAGAGAAAAGCAGCAATTCTTCACATTTGAGAAGCTGTGACCAGGGAATGCTTGACATTCTTGCTTGGTCAAGGTTGGTCCCAGCACTGGTTGCAGTTTGTAATCTCCCACTGCACTAGTGATATTACTATTACTGCTGATAACTGGTATAACTGGGTGGTTCCCATGTAAAATTCTGAATATTGCTTTAGGACATTTGTGTGTGTGTCTGTTTTTCCAAGAAATGTCTGTTTTTCATTGTTCACTGTTCTGTTTCTCCCCTTCAGTGATTGGCCCTTCACAGACAACTATAGGGGATTGCTGCTTGGCAAGCATGTGTGTGTGTGTCTGTGTGTATGTGAGGGTGTGTTTTCTGAGGTTTGGAATGATTTACACAACCCCACACTCGATTAATTCCAGTGTGACAGCACAAACTTGCCTGTGTGTACACATGTTGGTCTGAGGTATTAGGCTGACAGAGGCGCACAGACAGAACAGTGTTGACTTACTAATAGATGGAGGTCTCTCTTTTTCACACACACACGCACATGCAAACACATACACACTTCTCATTCATGTTTATGTTCCTTATTGGTTGGTACATTTATTTAATCTAATGCCAGTCAGTGCTCCAACTCAAACACTGGGACACAAGAAATCTATGGATGCTGCACAACTCCCCTGAACCAGTCCGCCAGCAGCAAACCATCCATAATGTATACACTATTAGTTTGTGTTTATAATATTATGCACCGTAAATGTGAGAAACTGCTCTAAAACACTATATATTCATTAATGAGGTAGACAAAAAAACAACGATTTAAGTTACGTTAAGCTTCAAACGAAAAAGGTGAAACAAGGCCCATTCTGAGCTCTTCAAACATTTTTACTGCTGTGATCAGATGAGGTGTTTTAACCGAGGAGCCAATGGCTCTAAATCCAGAACCCTTGGTCGCTGAGCAAAAAGGTTTTCCAGGAGAGTGTCCAACAATATCAAAACAATCTCCAGGCTGGATTTCCTCTCTGGCACTCAAACCCCACAGGAGAATGAGAATCTGGGTTGCATATGAGAAGATGAAGAGTGTTTAATCGAGACACTGCTCTGAAAAATTAGTCTGTCAATTTAGAAATTCTCCATAAACAAAAAGTCAGCAGGGGCCCTTAAAAGAGCAATGCAACGAAAAGTCAAGGATGCGTTCATAATCTGTCCACTTCTCTTGCCAAATGTAGGCTCATAATTGTATGACGTTACATGTCCAGTCATCCTCTGTCTTTCTTTGGAACTTCAAAGGCTATCTCCTCAAGATGTGCTTCGCATCCTCCCCTCTGATTCACATCCTCCTCAGCTAGAACATCATCCTCCTCTCCTCGTTTTGACATTTTTCAACAAAATGTACCTTTTTACCCTGCTAGCAAAAAAAAAGGACATTAACGCCTCTCCTGAATTTACATTTAGGAAATATAGACACACTCTTATTTTCCTTCTTGCGGAGTTGAAATGATTGATACCCCTTTTTTGTCTGTACACAAAATATGAATCTACAACCAGCAGCTAGCTTAGCTTAGCACAAAAGCTGGAAACAGGGGGAAACAGCTAGCCTAGCCCTGTCCAAATCACTGACAATATATAATTGGCCAAAGGTACTGAAATTTGCCTGCCAGCGCCTCTAAAGCTCATTTACTAACAACTTATATCTTATTCGTTTTTTACAAAGTGTAAAAATGCCAATTCTTGGTTTTATGGGTGGTTATGTGTCAGACTATTTCTCGGCTGGGGGTAGTGACTTCCTGGAATCTCTGCTTGCTGCCTGGCAACAAGACTCCAGACTTGTGTAGATAACATGAACGAGATATATCGTGCTAATTAGTGAGATTTGTAACTGTTGAACATAACCTGTACAGACAAAATATTGAACTATTTTCTTTAAACTAATTCCACTGCTGTACTCGAGTTAGCGTGGACGATAGCATTAATTATTTGGGATGTAGAGACAAAAAAAAACCTCAGCATCCATTAAAAGCATAGAATCAATGTTATGTCCCATAGCAGGCAGTAGTCGAGCCCAGCATACCGATCATTTCAGCTACTGCCTGACTTGAGTCTGACAGATTAACAGCAGCTTAACTCCTGGTTTCCAGTAAACACCGTACTCTCTCGCTTACCACACATCACTACTCACACATGTCATGTTCACGCAATTTGAAGTAAATAGACATACAGATCCATTGAGCACTGGCCACACACACACACAAATACATACTCATTAACAAAGGCTTAGCATTGCAGAGTTTATACCCCCAGCAAAGTGTAGCATAGTCGAGCTGACTGGCCTCCCACAGAGGGGGAATACACCTCAGTCACCTGATCCTCGGCTGCTCTCATCCTGGATCAGCTAACTACACAGCAGTTTGTCATTCATAATGACTGTACAATGCTGCGCCAGGGACAGAAATATCCAACATTTCAAATTCAAGCTACAGATCAGACTGAAGTACTTTTACTTTACAATGTTTCTCCAAGTTTTGAGGCTCAGACTGAGCTGATCCAAAAGCCTTCTACTCTCCCTGCATCATCTTCACAAATCTCTCCCACCACTAGGTGCCACCACTGGCTTCAATACAGATCACACAGCAATGAAAAGTCCATCTTAAGGCGTCACTATAGGACTCAGTGTCACATTTTTCTTTATCCTCTTGAATACATTTGATTATTAACAGTTAGAAGCTCAGAGCAAAGCAGATTACTGAAAAGAATCACACTTGCATGAGCTTTAAACAGTTTCATTGTACTGGAAGAGACTAAGGCTAACACTCCAGAGTTTGTTTAAAAAGTTAATTTAAGTGTTTTGTATGATTGAATATGAGAAAATGCCTTCCTTGTTCAATTGTTCTGTGTGGCTGAAGTGATGTGGCTTCACTTTGTAATGTTTCTGAGGATTTGGGCTGAGGTCTGTAAACACTGATGTTGACAGAGTTCAAGAGCTGCATGAAAAGACTCCTGTAGACAGAGAACGAAAGCAAGAGAGACCACCTGAGTGACAAGCAACAGCTGAGTTCGCACATCTGGAAACCCAAATGTAACCCCTCCAGTAAGTGCGTCTTTACGCACACGCACTTTCCAAGCTAAAAATCCCCCAGACTCAGCCACAGTTTCACTTTTTTCTCTCCTTCTTCAGGGAAAATGTGTTACAGAGCCTCAGCTATCCCTTTCTCTCCTCGCTTTGGAGTGTCTGGCCATGAAGTAATGGAGAAGCAAATCATTTCCATCTTTCAACCTTGTTGGCGCATGTTGATTTTCAAAAGATGAAGGCAAACAAGCCTCCCTAAACACGACTCTACTGAAAAATCCCTAAATAACGGAACGATGTGCACTTGACAGCAAGGGGAATTGAGGGGAAAAAATAAAAAATAAAAAATAAATATATATATATATATATATATATAGACACAGTAGGCCTATATCTCAT
>NW_023339652.1:10745148-10745476 GCF_004916995.1 Morone saxatilis | reverse complement strand
AATAGCCAAAAACTTGACGCTCACCTCACAGAAGAACAACTTGGCCCGGGTCGGCGTTGAATATTCCTTTTATCAGAATAAAATCACGGCTCTGGAGGCATTCGGGCTGACTGCATCCAAACAAACACAACTCAGTGCCGTTTCGAGTCCTGAATCAGCTCGATGGATGAAGTCTTTCAGAGCATGATCATGGGTAAAGACATAAAGATGACGACGTTCACCAGGGCTGAGTGCTGCGCAGCTCTGGCAGCAAGTTAAAGCGTCGAGGAATGACATTAACGCTGCTCTGCGCCTATTGGTTTAAACATGCCCCCCCTCCCTCCACACA
>NW_023339652.1:10744489-10745116 GCF_004916995.1 Morone saxatilis | reverse complement strand
ACACACACACACACCTCCCTCTTTTTCTCACTTACAAGCTGACAGCATACTGTATACATCCATGACTTTATGGATATATTTTGAAAGCATAATCAAGTCCACACGGTGCATTAAAAAACCCATTCCCATTGGAATATGTGTGGAAATACCATAAGGTCATTGTAAACTCATTAGTGACTACCATAGAGACATAGAAAATGCCCATAGGAATACAGTAGGAACTAATAAATGTCCTTTGGGTTTACCAGTCATAAAATATACACAAGTTTTGAAAGGAATACTTGATTGAAATAGTCCTAAATTGAATGTTACATGAGTTGTATTGAAAGTATGAAGGTAGTTGGTAAACATACCCCACTATGTCATACTGTATGCTCACATACTCAGATGCATGCCCCGCACAGTAACCTCCTGAAACCCAAAACTGACACTTCGTCATGATGTGCGGGGGTGTTATGTACTGTGCAATATGTCGAGCCCTGCCTGATATATGAAACCATGATATGTCCAGTATTTCAATAATCCAGAGTGGCTTCCTTTACTTCCAAACTCAATGGGCCAATAATGAACATACAAGTAAGTGTCAGAAGTTCACCAGCTGCTTTCTTTAAAAATTGGGCAACAAAC
>NW_023339652.1:10718726-10744470 GCF_004916995.1 Morone saxatilis | reverse complement strand
CAGCAACTGGATGCTTAACCACCCACTGAGCAGCTCAGGTGGGAGTGTTCAGCTGTATATGTGTGATAAAGGGTTGTTAAAAAGAGTTTAATGTCTTTATCAATGACCCTAAGAAGTAATTTCATGTCTTACCCAGACAAACTTACTTAACATCATTACGGCTGCTCACCCAGAGGAACAAGGAGACGTTGCTGGTTGGGTGCGCCATGCAGTTATACAGTACATTAAAGAACAATAGACAGATTAATGTACAGGTAAGAAAAGAAATACTGGTGATTCTACAAGCACATTATCGGAAACCAAGACAATATGAAAAAGTCTATATGGCTTCTGGGTTTACTGTAAGTGAGGAAGAAAAGCTATAGTGGCTCCCATAAAGTTGAACTTGCATCATGGAATGGTTATTTCAGTGAAACCAAACTCAATTTGGCTTGTTCTGTTGCTGATTTCCACGGTATTGTTAATAGCTGACATAAAATTACTTTTACTGCATTGTAGGTAGTGCATGACGAGGTTGAGATCAACAATAAATCCACCAGAGCATCAGTTATAGTATTAACTAACTGATCTGGAACTCAACATGTAGAGCATGACAACACTGGAGCTATGCTATCTATACTTACTGACGTCATGAGAATAACCAATCAGAAGCAAGCATGATCTATAATGAGGCCAGTTTCATAGTTCAATGAAAAAAAGATTTCTCTTTTGGGCATAGAGATGGATAAACATCAAGTCAGTTCAAGCGTTTCAAAAGGCAGTAGATCCTGATTTGTGGAGCGAAGGGTTTGGATTGAATTTTCAGCCTCAGCTGGGGAGTGAAGAGAGCCGTTTCAATGTCCGTGAACCTGGCAGTGGGACAGACGGGGCAGGTCAAACAGTATGGCTTATTGTCCCTGCCAGCCAGTCAGTCAGCCCACACAGCGAGGGACCCACGGACGCCCCCGTTTACCCTGCTGGCTACTGCTCTGACAGCATCTGACAGCTTGATTTATAACTTAAGTTTCACATTTGAGCTTTTTAGCTCTTGTCCATAGGGACTTACAATGAGTGCAGCAGCAGAAAAGGCTGCAATTCATAGATCCCCCAAACACTGGCAACAAGCACTGGTATGGCTGTCAGGACCATGGCAACAGATGTAAACAAATATTTCATTTGTGCCTTGAAAAATGTGCGAAAAAGTTGAAGAAGGTAACAGAAAACCATGTGAAATGAGGCAGAAAAATCCACATTTTCATAGGCTTTTGTCTGTTTTACTGTGCAGCTATTCTCACCACTCAGTTCACCTGTTGTGCATCACATCACACACACACATACAACTAAAACCACACACCTAAAACACACACATAGCTGCTGAACTTTTTAACGGGAAATCCGATCATCTTCTATGTCCCGATTGCTCTCTTTCCACCTGTTCTCCTCTCCTCCTCGCAGAATAGAGCTGGCCTCTGTGCTTTTCCTCGGCTCTTTGTGCTCGCACACAGACATCTGTAACATTAAGCCTATTTACAGCCGACACAAAAAGAGGGAGAGGGGTATAAAAGGTAAGCCTATAGGCCTACACATGCAGCCGGAGAGGAAGCTGAGGATCAGTGCAGCGTGGAGAGCACAAAAGGGGCCTCTGGGTCAGTAAATCCTGCCCCTGTCACCTTCTGGTGCGTGGAAACACAGCACGGTTGATGAAAGTGTTAGAGCTAGGCGCAGCACGTTGTACATCTCTGATCCTGCCTTTTATCTCCGTCCATTCTCCCCCTCTTTCTCTTTTCTTTATGGAACACTGCTTTGAAAACAATCCAGATTGATGTGGGACTGCGCGCTTTGTGACGGCAGCTTGGATGTCATGAGCGATGAATGGCAAACTGCTGCATGAGGAGGTTATCTTCTGATCAGTGTATCTGGTTGTTGAAGACAGTAAAGGGCATGCAGTGGCCTGGTTAGTTATCCCAGATATTTATCATATTTGTTTGATTGGAGTTGGAAATGAAAAGTGTAGTATATCTGACGGCAGTGGAAGTGAAACGTGCATATGTAAATGTGGCATATGATCTCAAGACTGGGCTGAAAGGTGAAAGCGGGTCATAAAAAAAAACACTAGATAACCGCACAGTGTCGTTAACATGACTGATGAATTTTTACATAAAGGTGAAACTACCATATGTCAGACAGATGACAGATAGATAATAACCTGCTGAGGAAACTACAAATAGCCACAAGCACAGTGCTGTGAGTCCAGATATTTGGCACTAGAAGTTTGGATACTGGCTCAAATTTAGCTAGCTGGTAAATAGTAATAGTAACATCATCAAGCAATACACACACAAAAAAGAAATCGGTACGCTTTCCTGGTCATGACCCATCGGGCCCCTTCCTTCTATGACCTTGTATAACCCAGCTCCAAAACCTCCAATCCCCTTTGTGAGAATGAGGTAAGTGGTTCCAGATTTGGCCTAAAGGAAAACTGTCAATCAAGCTGTGGGAATCTGGGCTGTGTTTCGTAATGGTCCGGTCGTCCTGAAAACATCATCTGGAGGAGACAGTGAGCAACAGGAATGTCGTCTGAATCATCCTCTGACTGTCTCACTAAAAATAAACTCAGGGCTGAGCTTCTCTCTCCCTGAGATGAAAGCAAGATAACATTTAAGTCAACAAAAAGTACTTTTCTTTGCATTTTTATTAAGGATTTGTCATAGTAAATAAACGTCCAGTCGCTGTCACTCATCACATTTATCTACCTGAAATCTATGTTGTCTTTCTCCCCTGTCATTAGTCTATCTGCCTGTGTCATCTCTGTCGGGGGTTGCACTGTTATCACTGAGCTGTCATCAGATGCCTAAGTTCACTGAAGTCAGGGAAGGTTCAGTTACTTACTGGAAAGATCTGCAGTGGCAGCATGTCTCTGTCCGTCATTTATCAAATTCTGTTGTGACCGTACCGGGCTGTTTTTGTTGGGAAGAAACATTTTTGGGGAGAAAATTGAGTGAATTGAACAGTCACATTAAAATTATGGATTCAATTGTCACTTTAAACACATGTAAAAGAAAATCTGTGAAAATGTAGGTGGGCTTCAGAGCTGCTTGTTCAGTCACTCAAATACCAAAGTTAATGGAATTTAAAAAACAGCATTTTAAAATTCATCTCATCTTTACAAGACAAGTTGAAAATGTTTAAACTTGTGTGTGAGTCCCGGAGTTATCTTCTTCCTAAATGTAGAGACACGCCGTGGTCGGTGCGATATGCTTGCTAGCTTACAGCTAACGTACGGTTGGTACGTTGTGTTTATTCCAGAGTTAAATGAAAAGACTGATAACATTATATGTCTATGTCTCCAGCAAAAACACTGGAAATTGGGGAAACTGCTAGCCGAACGCAAACTATCAGTACCACTAAAGCTACGTTATAGCTTAGCTATCTAAGCTAAGCTAACTGGCTGCTGCCGGTTATTTACTGTACAGATATGAGGGTATCAATCTCCTCGTCTAAATCTTAGAAAAATGCAAATAAACATATTTCGCAAAATGTCAAACTTTAAAATGACCTAACATTTTAACCAACAAAATGATTGTCCTTTAACTGAAACACAGCACCTCACCCCTAGCTACATACAACACGAGTCATTTTAAAGAGGAATAAATAACTGTGTAAAGTGGACCTTCAAGGGTGAGATGTGGTGTGACACAAGAGAGGCTTAGCCAACTAATTCAACTAATTCAGGTATTTTTATGAGAGGAAGGGCTCTGAGTGGATGGAGTGGAACACAATCTTTCCTCATTTCTGGAATTCCTGCCACCTCTGAGTGGTAATTGTTGAATGAAGTAAATCAACAGTCTGTGCCCCCCTACAGGGACACACACACACATACACACATACAGATGCACACAGTTTCCTGACTCACTGGTGTGGTGTTTTTTTAGACAGGTGTGTGACAGCGAGTGAGTGCACTGGTTAAATGTTAATCCCATTAAGTGGATGTGCTGTTCGTTGCTCAAGGCAAAGTAGTACCTCCACACACACACACACACACCAACTCCTATGGCGATACCTCTCAAACGGCCCTAATTAGGCTAAGGACACTGAGGACATCCGGCGTGCTACCTCCAACCTGTACAGGACCTCCAGCAGCTAAGCTACCATAGCTGGCATACCTGAGCACTTTGTCAGGCACTTGAACCCCTGCGAGCCTGGCTCTTGAGTCTTTGACCATATTAGGTTGGGTGGTCGTTGAGCTCAGCTCGAGTGGATGGAAGTCACCACATCGCTGCCTGCCACTTCCTGTTGCATTCCCACTCCTGAACACAATTACTGGACACGTCAGTCACTGCCCTGCCAAAAGACCTTCATAAAGGATTTCATGGCAGCCCTTAAAATGGGAAATAAATGTAGTAGTACTGTATGTGTTAAATATGTCTGTATTAATTGGTGTGTGTTGGGAAATCTGTCCATCCTTTTGTGGTATGATTTAAGTTTATCTTTTTGGGTGGAGGGCTGTTCTTACTTGTCCAAATCAAGGGTCTAAAGATGTCGCATGCTGCAGATTGCAAAGCCCTTTGAGGCAAATTTGTGATTTTGGGCTACATAAATAATTGTAGGGATCCATCAGAGCTGTCTGTTACTGTACCACTGTAGTTCACATTTCTGCCCCTTCCATTGATTGTGTATCAAAAGATCCAGAATCCAGACTCTAAACTCCACCATCTATGTAAATGCAAAGAAACTAAACACTTTAACTGGTGTCTGGCCTAGAAACCTCATCCACATCTGCAATGTAACACCTGCTGTGTCTCTGGCATGGCGTTTCCCCCACAGGGCTGCGGTTGTTAGACAGTGAAATCCCAAACTCAGCAGCAGTGTTGGTCCTGTAACTCAAGATTTAGGGTTTGGATCCTCATGGTGGATCACAGGAGCACTAACTTCCATTTTTTGTGTATGATTGTGCATCAACACTGTCAGTAAACTGATAGAAATATCACAAACAAATACAATACAGACCTTATTGTCACCATATGTAAACAATATCCAAATCCTGAAGGTCAATAAATGAACTTAATGTTAAATGAGTTGCCAAAAGTACATTTATTATCAGAGTAAGTTTCCAAGAATCTTTTTCAGAGATTCTGTTTCAGAATTTTGCTAATTAAGTATTGACACAGATGGTACTTTTGCATTTTTCATCTGCTGTTGCATGGATCAAATCTGTGACCATATATAGGACCACTCGCCTACTTCTCTTTCTATAGATCTTAAAGTGATTACCTCACCCTCTGAGTTAATGCTAAACCTCTCCTTTATGACATTGTCTAATCGTTAAGCCTTCGCTGACCCAAAGACCACCACGTATGATCAGCTCTCCAAAGCAGTACAACAAAGGACGTTGGGTGTATTTTAAAGTTGCACTCCATGACTTTAATGATGACAGACTGATGTTATGTTGCGTTTGTTAAGTCACCATTTACCAACCAGCTAGTGTTAGGCCTTATTTGCTGAGGGGAAAATACAGTAGCAATGAGAACTGGGCAAGTTGAATATTATAGCAATATTCATGAAAAATGTAATGTTTTTTAACTTTAAGTATATCGTCAAAAGTCAAGCATGTGAGCTATGAGGAGTGAACAAATGCAAACTGACTCCTGTGACAGTTATGTCATTTATTTGTTTCAACACGGTTTACGAGAAGGAGCTCCGACAGGTACACACTAGACTCTGTGTGTGTGTCTGTGAGTGCACAGTGGGGGGGTTAAACAAATGAGCTTTTTTGGCTTAGTGCTTACTGAAGCAAGCTAAAAAGCAAACAACATCAGGCATTTAGGCACGTTGAAAACACACACACACACGTATGCATGCACCACCTAGCAGATAGAATGACGGGGTGGGGGGGCCTCACTGGTATGTTTCAGTCTAATAACGGAAGTAACCTGTCAACTGGGCATATCACATCACCGATCTTTAACATTCATCAACTACTCGTGCTCACCGGAGGTTCTCGTTGAATTTTGCACGCATGTTGTATACTGTATGCACGAGCAGAGGTTCCACCTAACTGTGCACATTTTTAAGCATTTTTCGAAACTATTTTCAAGTTGCAAGCCAACATCCCTGCTTTTCCTCCCCCGCCTCCTCAGGGTTCTGGCCTCAAGGAGGAAGTGTGTGACAACACGGAGCTCCTGGACCATACTGAGGAATGTCTCACACAGAAACGCACACAAGTACAAACACACACACACACAGAATCCAGGGGATATGTCAGCCGAGGGCAAGAGTGGAGATCGGTGGGAGGGTGCAAGAAAATGAGGAAGGAGGGAGGGACCATGGAGAGGAGAGGAAAGGAAAGGAAAGGATAGGAAAGGAAAAGAGTGGAGAAGAAAGACCTTGGATTGCACTCTCGCCTTGGGAGGCCAGGGAGAACAAATGTCTTTGACAGTCCAGAAATGAATTTTCCTGCCGGTGTTACAACTGCAGCCAAATACGTCAAACCCTCCCTACAGTCCCCAGACCGCAGCGCGTCAAAGGCAGATAAAATATTAGGAAAATACTTTATTTGAAAACTCTTTGAAGGTTTCCTAACTGAGGTGTCCCAGGGGACTCTATGTCTTTCTCTTGCAGATGAAGTGTTCACTTCCAAACCGCTGTTTTAAAACAATTAGGCATCTACTTGGCAACGATATTATCATTTTGTCCATCAAAGACTTATCAGGGAAGTTGCAGACTTTGTTTTATTTGTTTTAATTTTGCGATATCAGTCGTTGATAAGGAATAAGCCTTTTGGAAACAGCATTGTAGCTTGAACTAATTATTTGTCTGGGGTATCCAAAATTTTTGCAATTCCTATGGGTAAATATGAAGGTATAGCTAGCAGCCAGTTAGCCTAGCTTACCACAAAGACTGGAAACAGAAAAAACAACTAGCGTGGCTTTAACTCCCATAAAAACGCAAGTTGTTTTTTTATCCTTTGTTTTTTGTACAGTTTAAACCAATAAGATATAACATGTTAATTAGTGAGCTTTAGTTAGCAAGCAGTTTTTCCCATTGCCAGGCTTTTTGCTAATTTAACCCGCCGCTAGCATAAGCTTTACACACAAACAAAACGTACGTACGAATATAAGACTGGTAGCAATCTTCTAATCTAACTTTTGACAAGAATGCTAACAAATATATTTCCCACAATGTAAAACTCTTCCTCTAAGTCTAGAAAACTACAGTGGGTGGTCAAAAAAATAATGGGTACTCTTTTAACACCCCTGTTCCCTGTCATTCAGTCATATATGTGGTCAGAAATATTACAGTTCTCCTCTTTGCATCTGTAATCTTAGAACAATCTATTTTTCAAACCTGTCTCATATCTCCCTTTGCACATAAACCCAGAGGCTTTAGAGGTGAGAACCTGGCTCACATAGGCAAATGAAACGCAATGAAACCCAATGAGAAACACATGTTACACACATGGACAGTCTCTCTGATGTACGAATGAGACCTCTTACCCACACACATTCACAGACGTTCATAGCTGTGTTACGTTCAGATGATATATTCAGAGAATGTATACACACAGGGCGTAATCAGCGATCCGGCCCTCATAACATATAGGTTATGATATATACAGTGATGATGCAATGCTGTGTTTTATGCCTTCCTTTCAAACTACACCCACTAAAATGTGTACTGTATGGCCTTAACTAATGCTCACAGCCTTGTCCAGCAGGAAAAACAGGCTCCCACAGGCTCAAAAGAGAAAACAAGTGCAGATTTTGGCCAGATAATGCAGTCATTATTTTCTTTGAGAAGAAACAAAACGCTTTCTGGCAACGAAAAATGTGTCTGGTGATTTCACTGAGCCCTGCACCAAATCACGTTGTATACTTTTGGGGTTCATTGAGTTAGTGTGATGCATCTTTTTCTGCATTATGTCTGTTGTTCAGCAGTTACAATAACTCGAGATATTGTCATCTGTTCCAAATCTTTTTTTAAATATTTGCATAGTCGATTTCAGTTGGTTAATGACAGCAAATGTATTAGAAGTGCAGGGTTTTCCAGTGGCTTTGTGCTGTTTTGAGCTCAGTGGTTAGAACCCTTACAGTGCTCAGTTGATCTGTCATTACAAGACATGATCCAGATAAAGATGAAAAAAATACTCAAAAAATACTACTTCTCTCATCTGCACAATCATTAATACAAGGGGATACCCACTCTTTAAGTACCATTAATCATAAAATCAAAGAAGGTAGAGCTCAGAAACAGATGTATAAGCATTAGCTTGCTTCATTGGCTGCTTTAAACCACACTTGGCAGAAAAATGGATGAAGCTCTGAATCCCAAGAAGCAGTAACATATTGTGAGTCGATCTCTTTGGACACAATCACAGGTAATCAGATACGCTTTTGTACACAAATGTAGTGTTGTGTGAATGCATTCCTGAGTGATGGTTAAGTCAGCCTTTAATGTACTTGGCAGTGTCTTTACATGCCTGAATATCTTAAGTTTTTCCACTTATTTTCGTTTTTATGTAGAGATTTATCTTTTGCAAAGACTGACCGTAGTCCTCTTTCCACCTGCCTAAGCATCCGCAATTGTGTATTTTTTTAAATTAGCCACATTCACATTTGCCCCAACAGATAATGTGTGGAGGTGGGTGTGGTTTACACTCAGCTGCAGGGGAGAGATGTCTGGGGAAGGCTTGGGAGAGCAGTGCCAGGTGAGTTGACGATCACAGCTGCTACTCATTGTGTAATCCCTTTATATTGCAATAGTGTGCTGGACCTGGGTGGCGGGCAAACATTTGATAGCAAGAGCAAGAGATGTATGAAATTGTTATGTGTTATCTGTTGTGACAGCGGCGCGTTAAATAAAAGTTGTGTGGTACAACGACCCAGTGTGTGAGATTGTGTGCTGCAAGAACCCACAGTAGCATAGAGGTGTGCTACATAATACATGCAGTATTTGATGATAAACTTTGATGCACTACTTTTCCAGTTTACACTTATTTTCTTTGTGAATTAATACCACTCTCAGCTCTAAATCAACAATACCCAGCAGTCAGTTAGCCTGCTAAACTAACCTATTTGCCCGCTTGCTGGAGCTTGATATTTACTGTACAAACATGAGGGTGGTATTGATCTTTTTACCTAGCCCAGCAAGAAAGCGACTGTGAAACTCTTTCTTGAACAGGAATTAATCTCAATGTCACTGATAGTTACAGGGCTGCATAACAGCTAAAGCAATAGCACACTTCTTGCTATACATGGTACAGAGCGAATGGGATCTCATAGCAGGACAGCGCCGTAAGACATGTAGACTGGCTGCAGACTATTTGTTCCATCCTCAACTCCTCAGCCCAGGTGGGTATGGTATGGTTGAACTAATCCATTCAACATGTGTTCTGTGCATGGGTGTGCATGTGTGTTAGTGTGTGTCTAGAGGCTCTGGAGGTTCATCTGCGCAACACGTGCCAGGGAAGTTCTATCATCACCTCTGTGAAGAGTGGAGGAGAGAGTCAGAGGAGCGGCGAGAAGGAAGTGAAGAGGGGAGACAGATGGAGGAATATCATGGGAGGGGAGAGCTATAAAAAGAGAAGGAAAGAGGGGGAATATGAGGAATAGGGGGGGATATGGGTAGGACGTACAGAGTGGAGGGGAGGGGCTGAAACTCTCCAGGGGAGGATGCAAGAAAGCTCTCCCTGTTGGGTTTCGCCCCTCTCACAGAAATGTTGGCTTGTGTCCACTGAACATGCCTCCTCTGTGCCTGGTCCATGTATCATTCTGTCTTTAACACTTTCTCCCCTCTCTGTTGCTTCGTCTCTCATCCATCTCTCGGAAGTATTGAAAGCAGCGCTGAGCCAAGTCCGGACACTCTCATAATCAGACTCTGAATCACTTTATTTGCCAAGTGCAATAAATGGACAAGGATTTGTTTTAGTTTAGAGACCGTCGGAGAGACATGTCAACAAATAATGAATTAAAACAAGTAAACACTGGAACACTTGGCAGAGAGGCATGAGGATGGTACAAAATATATAGCACTGTGCTAAATATGCAGCAAATGACTCTATAAATAAACATTTAAACTGTGGACACTGTCAGTAGGTCTGCAGCTGCGGAAAGGACGGTGATGCATACAGTGGAGGACAAAATCTGTAGATTACATTAAATCATTTAGTAATTTCCAGGGTAGGTTTGAACACAAGCAGCAATTTGTATACTGAATAAGTGTGTTCACATGCACAGTCTTATAGTATTCAGGTTTCTGATTGTCTGTGTACTTTATTGTGTATTGATTTCTCACCGTCTAAGCCGGTATGCTCTGTATCCAGGTTGCTGAGTAAAGGAAAAGAAAGTACCTCAAAATTGTATTTAAGCACACTACTGAAGTTGCTGTTGGATGGCACTGTTTAAGTGTGTTATGGATGTATGATTAAAAAAAAATATTCTCCTCCCTTATTACAAGTCCAACTAAAAATTTGATGACATACATGCAAATTATGCCATCTATTCTCCAGCCTTCAGAAAACATTTCATATCATCGTTCCTCAGTTGCACAATTAAATAATATTCACAGCTCGACTTTCAATGAAGTAATAACAACTCAGCAAAGTGATTAGCAAGTAGAGATGCACCAATTTACCCTAATGAGCTGTAGCTAATGGTGAAGAGTGTCAGTGATGTAACACTACACCTGCCTGAGCTCTCCCGGGGCTCACTGCTGGGTGTAGAATAACACACTCACAGGTGAGCTCAGGTGTGTGTGTGTGTGGAGAAGAGAGAGCGAGAGATTTAGAGAGAGAGACAGAACTGTTAGGAAGGCTGTTTTTCATTCACCCACGGTCCCACAGTGCGTCTCCTGACAAACTATCTGTAAAGTAAAGATGCCACCCTCGGGAGCCCATATGTTGTTTACAACCTCGCTGCTGCAGCACAAGGGACACAAAGTTTTAATGACTCTACATCTTGACGGATCATGTCATCTCGCTCTATTTGCATTCATGCTGTGGACACTCTGCAAACACTCTCATTACAGTGATTTACAGCGACTGAGCAAAACAGCCAGAACAACTCGAACTGAGAGTGAATACTTGGCTCATAATGGTAACAAATGGGAAGCTGTATAGAGTGAACCTGTGACCTGTATGTTACAGGAGAGTCTGACCATTTGTCCAACCTGTCTGCTTGATAATGTACATAAATTATGATTTACCATTTGTTATTTCAGCTCAGTCCAGTTAAAAATGTTCATTCATAGCTCCTGAAGGTATTTTTACTTCAACCTAGTAATTAGACCAGGCCTCAAACTTTTCAAATGACCTGATTTTGTTCCTAAGTTCTTCATATGTGATAAGCCCACTCCCTCTACCTGATCTGTGTTGCTGCTCAGCACGCTACATCAGAGTCCAATGAGGCATAAAGCCACCAGCCTGGTGCCATGCTGTGCTGTGCAAACCAGCTGTGCTCCCCTCAGCTGATATTTACAGGTTGGCGATTTGAGAGGAGGGAGAAGTAATCGATTCCTCCATCTAATCATGTCTCTAGATCATTAATGGGGGCTTTTAATGCAATTGCGTGTGTGAACACTGACATGTGCTTACAGGCGCGCAGACGTACACGCATATACGCACACATTTGTGCTTGTGGCGCACCACCATAGATTTCTGCAGCCATGCACGGCATCGCCATCTCCTCAAGTATGTAAACAAAGTGATCAGCAGGAGGCTTGATGCCGTCTTCTGCTGAGGTTATTGTTTGTTTGATCGTGCTCCCAACTATTCTGCAAGAATGTGTTGTTTGACGGTGCTAAGGCCCAGTGTTTGAGTGGGATGCAAATCATATAACTTTGAAGTGAGCACAGATGAAGAATAAATACACAGAGGATAGAGGGACATATACAAATAGACAGAAACAGAGTGATGGAGAGAAAAAACTCAATCAATTCAACATACTGATTCTAACTTGAATCAAAGAAACTGCTGCATCTGTACTGCACCTGGTTTCTTCCTTGTCTGGACCCCTGTAGTGTGTGTGTACGTGTGTGTTGTAATGACTGGGTGCCATGACTCCTTGCTGTGTTCTTGCTAGTTATGACTCACCGTCACTGCCGCACCAGGCTGCTGCCTTGGCATCACATACACTCAGCCACCATGGCAGCCAACTCCCACAGAGTCTGTTTGCGTGCGTGTTGAGAGAGAAAAAGGGGAAAAGAATAATTTACACTGAAAGAAAAGACAAGAACTGAAAAATAATTATATTTTGCTAAGGCACAAATCTTCCAGTCTTTTAAAGGTGCCTTTTAAAGAACGTTTTCAGCTGTTTGAAGGAACAAAACCATCTGTGTGCAGCAGCAGGGAAGACAGGAATTGAGATAAAACCCGTTGCTGAGATCAATGAGTCTCCGAGGACCAAAGCCATCAGAAGATGCCCCAGTGGATAAGCTCTTAATTTTATCCCAAATGCAACTACATCTCCATGGAGCCTTTGGTTTATGTCTGATTTTGGTTCATTTCCTTGAAAGGTGTTTAAATGTTACATGACTCTCGGTGGATGGAAAATATGCAAATATGCACAAAAAAAAAGAAAAGGAAAAAAGTCAGACAATCAACGGAAAGGAGGAATGAAAATGTCAGAGCGAGAACATCTTGAACATAGAAGTAACTGTTGGAACAGTAATTGTATGCAAACGGAGACAATATATTTTATTTTCATACTGGATTTAGTATTATATAAAAGAACAGCTTGAAGCACAGCTTGAAAAAAAAAATACAGGCCAGAGATGGTTCAGCGCAGCAGCAGGACTTAATGATTAATTTACCAACAGATGACAAGCCTACAGGATATACACAGATTACATAAGGTTAGAGATCCCTCTGTCTACACACAAACACACACACTGAGACTTGCAGTGCGTTAAACTGATGAGAACGGGTGGTTTTGTCTGCCCAGTTAATTGGCTGCTGTTGTACTGGCCTGTGTGTGCTGTGTGTGTGTGTGTGTGTGTGTGTGTGTGTGTGTGGCAGAGAGAGTGTTCGCTGAGTTTTGTCAAACAAGTGCAGACTAACTGTAGCTTCATCCACTGGCAGCAAAGCAGCACACACGTGGGCAGAAAGCATTGCTCATGTTAACATTTCAGTGTGATTGTGCTGCATAAATTCACATTTTGCAGAAGAGGGTTGCTGAAGAGGTCAGTGGATTTCCATTCATGAGGCAGGTGGCCTGTGAAAATATGGAAAGTGAACAGGATATGATTTTTGAAGACTAACACCTACTATTCTCACAAAAGTAAATCTTGCTAATATAAAGATTTCTTGCCAATGAAAAGCATTTTATGGTGACATTTTATTACTTTATTTACAAGTTTAGTTTTTCTACAGTGACTTTTCCCTAAATCAAATTAAAGTGTAAAGTGTTTATTGTTGGTTGGTCTAATCTAGTATAATTGTGCTGTAAAATTGCAGGTTTGGGTTAATCTCACTGTTCAACTTACCTTCAAATTGCATAACAACACTAAGAGTCTACAGCCATTAGGCACGAATGGTGCTTTGCAGTCTAAGTGCCATGCTCAGCATGATAACATGGCTCAGAAATGACAATGTTAACATGCTGATGTTCAGCAGGTGTAGTCATGTTAGTTTAGCATCTTAGCATTATCATGACACAGCAATCAGAAGTATGCACAAACATTTACAAATTAGCGCTAAACCCCAATGGCCTACAACTGAGGCTGATGGAGATATCATTAGGGAGATAGAAGACAGCAGTTGCACAGAAAGGTACAAGCTGGATAATGTACAAATTAATTTCAAACTCATTATATCTCCATTGTTTGTTTTTTAACCTCTACTGTCACGACTCCTCCTCTGTGACTCCTAAGAAGCCTGTGCTGACATCCAGTCCCTGCTGGATCGTTCAGTTACACGCAGTATGTTATGTGCCTCCCTTCAGCTCCCTTTATAGCCAAGTTAGACAGTTTAGCTATCAGTTAGTCTGCCTGCCTGTCTGCTTGCCAAAATAAATTACAACAGTTTCCTCTGCCTCCAGGTTCACCTGTCTGCCAGCTCTCTGCACTGGTTTTCACGCTGCAAGCCTTTATCCCTGGATTCCAACTCTACCTCAGCCCAAATGTCAGCCAGCCTCCAGATCACCATATTCTAAGGCAGTGGTTCCCAGCTTTTTCCTAAGGGACCCTTTGTCTATCATTGACTTAACTGACGACCCCTGACTACATGACATATTACATAAAACTGGCATTGCAATGCATAATAATAACAGTAGAGGACAACTGACAAACTGTAAAATGAACCTAAATAGTGAACACCAGAAGTTTGAGTAAAATGATTTCACTGAATTTTCAGCAGATTATTTCCTGTGAATCAGATGAGATGAGTTTTCTGTCAGTATTATGATTTTTTTTTTTTTTTTTTTTAACAATCATACACACTTAAAATGTTTCTTTTTTTGACAAATTTATACAATACAAATTTTCTCTATTAGCTCTTTGGTTGTTTTAACTGCATACTTTTCTAATGCAGGATAAGGCTGTTAATCAGAGGGTGAAAGCTCTGAATATAGGTCTTCAAAGTGTAGTTCCTAAATAATAGTCTAAATGAAAATGTTACTTTTAAAATTTGTTTTCTTCATGGAAATGAACAAAATGCTGAATATATTAGTTTTTTTAAACTCCTTAAAATCAAGAAGGCCTTGCGACCCCTGGTGAAGCTTTGACTCCTGGGGGTTAGAACGGTGGTTGCCCAGGTTGGGAACCACTGATCTAAGGAATGAAACCTTTTGTTTTGTTCACCACTGTCCAGTCTTGAGTCTGCTTTCGGGTTCAGCCTTTGAATTGTGACAACTTGGAGTAATCCATTATTTTCTGCAATCCTTATCAGTTTAGCTGATGGCCACAAACTGGCTAACAAATAGGGCACTCAGGCAAAAAGCAGCATCTGTGAAATGAACTACCACATTAATCAGATCCACCAAGTAAAACACCAATGCCTCGTATCAGTGCACAGTAGCACATTGTTCTTTTCCAGGCTACTTGTAAAGTCTGTTAAAATCATCAACCTATATATGCTACTGTATGCACATGCAGCAAGCCTGTAACCATGAATCAGTGGGATATAGCTTGAGGACATGAAAAGATGTAAATACTGGTACACAATAAAATAAATATGTTTTAAAACAGAAACATAGAGAAGGAGACAGATACTGGTGGGAGGCAGAGGCAGGTCATGTGGGATGAAGAAGAAATGCCCCTTTTGAAACATAAAGCGCTTTTGCTTTGACTTGCCAAAATAGACAATGAGATCAGGATTAATTCGGAGGTTTGAGCGGTGGAGGTGGTAATAGGACTGAACGGAAAATTGAAAGGGAATAGGGAAAGATACAATTCTGTGTGTGTGTGTGTGAGAGAGAGAAGTGGATGAGACTTGTTGCTTGTTGCCAAATACAGTAACCCTGATGAGAAAGGGAGCCAAACAAAGTCAAATAAAAAGGTACACGTACACAAGCATGCGTGCATTAGCTCGTGCATATTGTGCTGCCACAACACAGACACGCACACGCTTACTCACCTTGCACAACCAATCCTCCCAGATTCCTAATGAAAGCTTTCATTATGTGTATATGGCCACTACTTAGAGCGTCTCACAGACTAATGATACCTATTTGCAACACACTAAACTCTGACACCAAAGACTCCCACCGTAAATCACTCGCTACTCATTGCACTAATTAATAAAGCCGTGCCAGACTTTGTGACTCTGGGGAAATTTAATAATGCTCACTCAAAAACCTTCAAAGTCAAATTTGATTATCAAAACGTTAGGGGTTTGTTTTTGCTGACTCAGCAGCAGACCACAGGCCGCTCGGTGGGTATTTTGAATGTGTTTATGCTTGTGAGTGTGTGTGTGAGCATATGTTCGTCTGAATGTGTGTGTTTGTGGCCTTCAACCCTCTCAGTGGGAATGCACCCTTGTAACTGCCGAGGTCACAGCATGGTGACCCCTAGGCTACCAGTTGGGTCAAAGGTCATCCATCCTCGGGGGAACCAGTGGCGACAACCCGGACTTACAGGCTTGACTCAACAGTCTGAACACTACATCGAACTTGACAGCCCAAACTTTACACCAAGTCCAAGGAAGGGGGGAAAAAATCATCTCATTCATCCCAACAGTTTTATTAATTGCTTAAATTGCATCATGTAGGACCATGTCTGCTGAATAATCAGCTCTGAGACCCTTCAGACCAACGATTGCCCTCTTTGAAACTCACCAGGCTCATTTAACCCACTATTAGCCTGAGGACACAACATGGAGTGACCTCAGTTCACCACAAACAAAACAAAGACATTCACAAGGTTGCGCGTGTTACATTAAACGGTTCTGAAATGTTTTGGAGCCGACAAACTTGCAGAAAATACTGAGGTAGCAGTTTCCTGTTTTCTGGCCAACACTTCTCAGAAAAAGAAGAGGTTTCTTTCCATAACCTTTCTTTCCATAACCTTTATGTCCACACTGGAAAATGTTGGCATACTTATTGTTCTATATGTTAAAAGCATAGAACGCATTCTGCGATAGCTCATTTTATTATTTTTTTTACTTCTTCTAGCACCATCATGAGGTTAACATGTCTGTGTTTTAGTGA
This sequence comes from Morone saxatilis, assembly GCF_004916995.1. Classification (NCBI taxonomy): domain Eukaryota; kingdom Metazoa; phylum Chordata; class Actinopteri; family Moronidae; genus Morone; species Morone saxatilis. The sequence continues at coordinate 10,727,854 of NW_023339652.1, read as the reverse complement.
AATATCTCAGACTATAGGATGGATTGCCGCTAAATTTAGTGCAAACATACATAGTCCAGGGATGATGAATTGTAATCACTTTGGTAATCCCGTAATTTGGCATCTAGCGCCACATGGCTGTAGATTCTTAGCCTTGTCCAGATTGTTAAATTTACATTGCTGCCATCACTCGTCAGTAGGTATCACTTTACAGAATAGTTCATGTTGGAAAAAACCTACCTCCCCATTGACTTTCATTTTGAACAACCTTCAACTGCCAAAATGCACAACCATAAAACAAGGCTACTTAATAGGCATCTCCTCCAAATTTGGTTTGGAAACGTCCTTTTACAAAAGTCAATCAAATTAGGAACAATCTTAAATGTTTAGTCCGATCCTAAATAGATTGGCTGTTGGTTTGATGGATGTGCATTTCCTGCCAACCAGCTCCCAGTCTAAGACAAAACCATTCATCATGTTTGATTATGTCTCTCTTTGTGCGCCCTACAACTCTGACACCTCCACTAGTTAAATTGATCAATACCAAGAAGTGTCACAATCAAAAGCCTGCAGCTTTTAAAGTCGCATTTATGCGCCAACCAACAGTCTGGTAATCACATCACAGCCTTCTAATGTTGTTACTGGGCTCCCACCAAATCCAGTTTTCAAGGCAACCTGAAACATGTTTCCTGTTTTATGCATAGCTAATCTTGTCCTTCTAAATAAAAATACAAGGTTTCGGTCAGTAATTCACTTCTTCTGCAGTCTGCACTTCAACTGAGACCACCTAGGAGATATTTTCAAGTAGATCCTTGCTGCAGCCATCCGTGTAGAATAAAGACACTATTCATTGACTTCCTGGCCCGATTACTGTTGACTTAGGCAGAGGGGGAAGAAAACACGAAAACATATGCTGATTTAGACTGCTTCAGAACCTCCGACTCTGCCTGGATGAATTTAAATGTGAGTTCTAAATAAGCTGTCTAGGTCTAAAGAACACAATTTGTTAACACTATTCATTTCAAATGAATCAGAAAAAAAGCCCTAATGCATAAAATGGCATTCCCTAGTAGTGAAAACAATGGTTTCTGGCAGTCACAAGATAATCCTTTCTTCTTTGACCTCTCTACTGTATTGTGTGATCTTTACGTGTGTGTGTAAACCTCTCCAGTCCTGCACAGTTTGTCCCTCACACCCTCTGATCGTTTGTTTACCGCAGATAATCTCTTATTGGCCAACCGCGTCCTGCAAGAAAGCCCATGCTTGTTATTCACACCCGATTGACTCACAATGAAACACAACGTTAGACCAAGCACACGGTCCATATAGCAACACAGCCACTCTCTCTGGAAAACATAAGGTACGGCCTGTTTTTTCCCCTCCTCTGCTCCACACTACCACACTCAGTTCGGTCAGCTTGTATAGCTTGGAAGCAGGAGGGAATCTTAGTAGGATTAGTGCCAGAGAGTGTGTTAAAGGTATCAGAAAATGACCAATAATATAAATTCAAAAGCAGTATAATGCTAACGCTAACTGACATCCCGGAATATTGTAATTATTTTTCATTATAATCACATGAACATCCCATTGGCAGTCTGTAATAAAAATAAATAAATGATGTCCATCTTAGGCCACTAATTGGCCGTTGCTAAACCCTTGCCAACCATGTGTAGGCATGACAGGCCTGTCAAGCTTTGGATTTCTCTGCAAGTTTTGTCCATGGGAGAGTAGTAAGAGCGACGCTGTGCATGTATTTTTGTTTTGTTTTTTTGAAACCAAAATGCAAGAGCAAAAGTGTAAGAATGCATTAACAGCACTTCGCTCTAATTTGGACCTTAATATAACTTAATAAAATAAAAAATAAAAAAGAGAAGAAGATAAAAAATGTGTAAATCACAAAAATGGGAGGTTCACTTAAATGTATGTAAGTGTAAAGCCTAACCAAAGTGGAAGCGATGGAACCCTCAACCCTGGATCATCGCAGACTGTGAACAAGAAGACAATAACAGCAGCTGAAAAGAGGGGGGCCGAATCATGCTAGCTTGATTAACCTCGTTTGCTTGAGTGACCACATACATGCATGTGTTTTCTCTTTGTGTGTACAGCCCATGTATGCAGTCTTTTGTGTGCATACGTGTGTGTTTATGTATGTGTGTGTGTGTGTGTGTGTAACTGCCTGTTGTTGCAGTGACGTTCATTAAAGCTGTACCAGCGGCGTGGCCCCCTGCAGCTCAAAGCTTAATGTAAATATAAGGGCCAGGCACTAAGGGGGCCGTTTTACACTGAAAGCTCTCAGCTGCGATACATGAGGCTAACCGCACATCCATCAAGTCAAGCAATGTCAAATTTATTTAGAAAGCATTTTTAAAATAAACAGGTTAATTACAAGGTAGCCTGTAGAACAGACGACATTACTCCACAGCCTGGGGGACTGTGCGGGCCAACATCAACCACATTAAGAGAGTCATTGTAAGTGATGTGGCTATAAAGTTTGGTGCAGTTGTGAAAGTAGTAAGAGTGTGGTACAGTAGGCTCATTAATACAAAGACCTGCTGTACATTAACGACTGATGCTCCAAATTCTGTGGTGCCACAGGATTAGCCAGCCCTTATAATCTGTGCATTCAGGATTTACATTGAGTGATTATTTGGAGGGCAGGAAGACAAAGGCTTAAATTGTTATGATGTTGTTAATATTCCTGTAACAAACAGCGATATAGGTCAACACCATCGCAGTCTCTTTTATTATAGAAATAGAAGGACCAGTTTCCTAAAAAGAAATAAGATATCCTGCGTTTCCTCACTTCATTTACAACAGGAAGCTGACCATGTTTACACTTATCTGGGTTTGTGAAGGGAGTTTTTCAAAGTAATTTTAGAGATGTCGAATCAGGAAACAAACTTAATATATATTATTCCTTGCTAAAGAAACACGCATCAGTCAACCACCAATGTTGAAACTTTCCTAACAAGGACCTCTTGTGGCTGTGCTAATAATGGCTGTCAGAAGCAAAGGCGTTAGTAGGGTCACATCATCATGCTGCAACCACAATCTTGACACTGTTGCCTTGCCAATAGGGGCACCGGATCAGAAAAACAGTAATAATAATGGTAATTTTGGAAGGCAGTGACTCACAACCTATTATGTTGTTTAGTTTGGAGCACTTGTTGGTCATAAATGCTTCTCTATTTGCCTTTTTTTCCAACATGGTTCCACGCATGCAAAGCCTTTACATGTCGGATGAAATGATCTACCATGTAGAATGTGCTGTTGAAAGCTTTCACATGTCAACATCTTATGAATACTTACAGTCACATGTTTGTCAAGATCAGACAAGTCTATGGTATCACCATGAGAGCCATAGGGCCAATTAATCCACTCAGTAATGTCAAAAGTGTGGTGGCGACAGCATGACATGTTGTCTCTCACACACACATACACCCAGCAGCTGCCATGCATGAATAAGTGATTATTAGTGGGTATATGCTATTATTGGCCAAACTGATACCTGTGTATTTGTGCTTGATATTCTTGCATCACTTTTGTAATTTCCTCCACCACGTCAAGTTAGTATAGTCTTGCTGTGCCCAGTTACTGCTGTTCTAATAGCCAGATAATCACATCTTAAACTGGCAAATGTCAATATCACGCCATGGTGTTCCCAGCTCTCCAGCTTCAACTATTTCTGGAGTCAGTCTCTGTGTGTTGACATTTATTTATTTCCTGTACTAACTGTGGGTTTAAACATGAGTGGGGGCTAATCAAGAGTTACAGTGTAAAACAATAAGAATCCATAGAATAATTTCTTTATCTAAAGATCTTCACTCAGCAGTCTCTGACCTTACATATCCAACAAATCAAAGCTACACAATACATTTCTTGATGGTTTTGTGATTTCTTAGACGTTGATAGAGACAGACAAACCTTACAAATGACTGCTTCTGCTTTATATTCCACACAGTTTTTCTCTAACCTTTTTAATTTTAATGACCTGAATGGCAGTTAAATGCCAAGTCCCCCCTCCCCAATTTCAGTGCCACGCTCTACCCAGTGGGCACACTGAGCTGGAAGTTTAAACCTTGTTGTTCACTTTCAGTGTTGCCCTTTCTGGCTGACTCCTCTGAGATTTTCACATTATGCAGAAAGACTCTTCACATCGATCATCTGCCAGACAGGCAGACAGACAGATAGACAGGCAGCTGGGTCTGAACTCTGAGTGACTTTTCATTCGTCCTTGAGCACAAGCCCATCAGTCTCAGCTTGTAACTTTCAGACTGCAGCTCTCCTCAACCTATGAGACATTTAAGCACATGTGCACTGTGGCAATGATGTGGCAATGATGTGGCAATGATATGGCAAGTTTATTTTAACATACTTCCACCTGTGGCCCAGTTCCACCCAACTAACTTCAGGCCATTTTACAGCTTAGAGCAGAATTATAGTTATGCTAATATATGATTCATACTCAAAAGTACACCTGCTGTTTTTTTTTATTATGATTAATTCATGTAAAGGAACACAGTCTTCCACTCTCATTCCCAGTGGTTTAGTATTCACACCTCATTGTTTCAAATAAAGCCATTGTTCCTGCAAAAGGCATAAATAGATGGGCCCCAGGGTCGATGGCAGTTTATTCATGATGACATGAAAAATTCCAAAATAATTTCTTTTACTGAGCATGACCTCTTTTCGCTGAATAGACATCCTGCATTAGGATAATGCACTGACTCGTCTGAGTCTGACCACAGTGGCTTTTATACAAATAATTTGTGATGGGTTCACCAGCCTCAGCTTCACTGATTACTCATCTCATTACCATGTCCTGTTTAATCCTCCAAATATGTGGAATTTAGGCAAATAAAACCCTCACATGCTACCTGAACCATGTTAAAACTAAAGCTCGTAATCATTGACAGAAACATTAACTCACATGCAAAATAAGTTTGAATTACACAGGCAAGTAAGAATTACACAACAATGACATAATCAGATAAGAAACCTGTGTATCCAATCAAGATCAATAGGCCGATGACTCCTCAGGTTCCACGTCACCATAGAGGCCGATCAATTATGTATGTAATAGTGTGGGTTGACATGTTATTGACACCGCGGCAGCGTGACACTGAAGGAACAGGCCTGCGGCAGGGATCAGAGATGTGAGAGCAATTATAGGTTTATGTAAACCACATTTACACAAACCCAGCCCACACTCGAGCACGTACATAAGTCTAATGTTCACACAACTCAGAAATGAACACACAGAGATACAGACATGCTAAGACAGACAAGAACCTGCACACAAAAAAGTAAAATGAGGACTTTGTTTTTAAGTTAAGTTGGGAAGTCATGCTACCTGGGCTAATGAAAAGCAGAAACAAGTTCTAACTATGAGCCAAACTTAAAATCAGTTCATTATTTTTTAGAATAAAAGTTCAACCATTTGGGGTTTTGTGCCTCATGTAATGTCTTTAATTAATTTCTATTCCCCAAAAAGTGATGAATAATACAACTCCCTGGTCTGTATTTTGTTCATGTCAGCAAAAACATTTAGACCATTATCTACTTTTATGACCCACTGTTCCTATTTAGCTGGGGGTAAAACACATATGTTCAATATAGAATCAATTTACAAAAACATAATTTAAAAAACATGTAAAGAAAATAAAATGTCATTACAGGATTCATTACAGGGTTCAAAGACTTGTTTGATGTGGTTGTGGTTAGAGAGGAACAAAACCCCAAAACTGATAAACTGGTTCACTCTATGTGAGACCTAAAAATGCAAATGTTTAAAGCGATAAACACTGACAAAAAGGGGCACAGCTGATATAACTTACACAAGGGGGAAGTTTCCTGAACTTAATACCCATTTCCTTATTACAAGCTAAGAGAAGATCCCCTGTGAGTCCCTGGAGGTTTGCTGTCAGACTCGACTGAAGCACTGGTGGGTGAAAAGCCCCTCCACGTAGCTGTGTCTGCTGGGTCCCATAAAATCTCATACCGAGATATCCACCATGGACAAAAATGTCAAATCTGACTTTACAAAATGACACACATTGTCACTGGGTCTAGGATTTTTTAGGATTACCAAAATATGTCTAGAGCATGAATAAGCCATGGAGTCTATATGTTTTAATGAGTCCACAAACAAGTGACTCGATTCATTCATTTCCAGCGATGGAGATGAATGAATGTATTAATCCTCCTCTGTGTCCTATATACTGCAGCCTTGTCTACACTATCCCCCTCATTATCACAGACTACACAAAGAAAATACTCAGACAGGGAGCAAATAACCGTTCCAACCCCTCCTTCCACTGACATGACATCCTCATACTGTACAATTACTTGTGACGGCCGAAACCCCAGTACTGTACAATTCCCACCCCCCCACTTATGATATGCTGGGTCCGACTATAATGGGTGGACCAAGCTTTATCTATAGACCTACCCCTTGTGTTGTCTTGTGCAGATATTTTATCTAATGACTAGTGAGTGGATTTTATGTCCAAATCATACTCAAGGATGCTTGAGTATGATTTGGTTGATTTGACTGGATATATATATATATATATATATACGGTCCTTCTAATCATTATACACTCCCCCCCCCATCCCACCATCATTATCTGCCTTCATCCTAATAATATACAGACTGAGCCATAGCCTTAATTTGACCTGAGTCGCATCCCAACCCCCACCCCAGGTCTGTACGTCCAAATGATGCAGGACGGATTGAGAAACAATGGAGAAGTTTTCAAAACCCTGTCTGCGCCGTCTCTTTGTTTACATCTTTCTAATTATGTAACATCTGATAGAGCTTATCCTTGTTAAAAACAAGGCGGTTCTCAGAGTGTCATGACTCAAACTGATCAAGTAAACTTTAACTTTCAGTTAAAGTAAGAAAAGTTACAAAGTAAGAGTCTACAGAAAGGATCATTGGAGTTATGAACATTATTGCACTTGCAGTGTTTGAAAAGCAAATAGTATTCTACAAGTTACATTTCTAAAATGTAATCAATTAAGTATCCTGTCATTGAGTTATAGAACAACTTTACAGGAATATGTGGTTGTTTATAAACTTTCATACACCCTATACCCCAACACTCCTGGCTAACACTTTATCATATGTTATGCCATGTTGAGCAACTAACATTACATTAAAGCTGTTCTAATAAATATTAATATTCATACAAACAATGGATCAAATGACTGTGTGCCATGTGAAGTGGGTTGTTTCTAGTGATGAACCCAAAGATGATTATCACCCAAAAGCTACGGAGCTATTTGGCTTGTTTCAGCACATTGTTTTAGTTTTACATCCTGCAACACTACTGTTCTGGTTCACTCTTACCACTCTCATCAACCCATTTGCTAGGTGCAGCATAACACTGTTTTCAGTGGAAAAGCTCTCAAAAGAATCAGTATGGATGAATTTGGTGCATTCCCATCACTTAAGAGGCATGCTGACCGATAGGCCAACATGAGCATATTTCTTTAATGCAGACACACATGTCTGCAGGCTCTCTGAGGACTCGAGATTAACGAGGAGAGAGGTTGAGTTTGAGAGGTTTTGGTGACAGGGATCTCTATCTTTGTCCCTCTCTACTCTACCCCCTAGAGTCTCACAAAACCGAGAAGGGCCGCAGATCTCTGCTTGAAGCTGTACTGCACACATGACACAGGCACACACTCTTTTCTTTCCTCTGTCAAACACACACTGCTCTTGAGGCAAGTATATAAAACATTTAATTGCAAGCTTTTCTACGCAGGGGATAATCCTTGAGCGTATCTGCCCGGCGAGGACATATTTTGTGGACAGCTGGAGGATGAATCACAGAGAAAGAGAAATAATAGGACAAGAGAGAAAAAGAGAGGAAACAAGAAAGACAGAGATCCTGTACATTTACAATTAGCAGAAGGTACACAGTGAGACACGGTTTTGTAAAGAGCTTTATGTGTTGTTCATGTCAGTTGTTATTTGGTACCAGAGTGCAGGAGAGACATACAGGACTGATTTCAGTTGGACTTGAGGCCACTCTGCACTGGCCAGTGTTCATGCTCTGCCGAGTAGAAATCATTGACATGTGTGGAACATTTGTAGCCTAATCCCCCAATGATCCACTTTACAAATTTGGAAGATACGGTTTTAACTGATCCCAGGACAGCTTTTGTGTGTTTAGAAATGGTTATCAAGGGTAGGCAATTGAGGGGCTCTATTCCAGGTCAATTATATAATGTATTTGATATGTACTAATAGGTCTTCTTATATTGAATCCACAAGAAATGTTTTTCTGAAAGAGAGCTTCTTTTCACATAAAAAAAATCTGATTTATGAGCATTTTTTCCCCCCTTTGTTTTTCATTTGCTTGTGTTTATTACCCACTTTTGTGACTGAAATAGCTCAACACTGTTGCCATTAAATATTATACAGACTCTCATAGTCCCAAGAGGATGACTCCTCATGACTTTGTTGCAATCATCGTGTCAAAATGTTAACTAACTTAATACCCACAAAATGAATGACGTCCCCACCAGCCTCAGCTGTAGCAACTTTGTGTTTGTGCTAATTAGAAAATGTTACCATGCTAGTATGCTAACATAAGATGGTGAACATGATAAACAGTATACCTGCCAAACATCAGCATGTTTCCATTGTTACTGTCAGCATGTTAGTATGCCGACGTTAGCATTTAGCACAAAGCACTTCTGTGCCTAAGTACAGCCTCAGAGAGCCACTGGCATGGCCCTTACTCTTGTTTCTCTCTGATTCGTTGTGTGCATCAATCATAAAATATGTAGATTCATATGTATATTCAGGAACAATAGTAGAGTCTGCTTCTATAATACCTTCTCTACAATGTGTGTATGTTTACAATCATGTGAATGTGTTTGTGTCTGCATTTGCATTAGCAGGTACTCTATATGTAGGAATGGGGTTGTTCCTGTGCATGTATGAGTGTGCTGTAAGGGCTTGGATACAGAGAGAGGCTGTTCTCAGGACCCTGTCCCTCCCCATTCCTCTACAAGTCCACATGTGTTTTATTAGCAGGCAGGCCCACCGGACTGTAAATTCCAAAAGCGGGCTGGCCTGGGGATATGCACAGCCCGAGGTTGAGAAAGATCACAGGAAAAAAAAAATGACAGGC
>NW_023339652.1:10711153-10718626 GCF_004916995.1 Morone saxatilis | reverse complement strand
ACTCTCTCTCTATCACTCACACACACACACACACACACACACACACACACACACACACACTACATACATAACATACACACTCACACTCCCACATAAACACTCACATTTCCACGGCCCAGTACCTATCATTAAAATTTATGTTAGCTTGCTAATTTTCCAGTCTCTTTCCTCTCCATCAACATGACAATCACAATTAGAGTGTGACATGGCAGGTCGTGACCTGCACCGCTCTGATGCCCCCTGAACCCTGACACCCTCCTCAGGGTGCAACATGATTGTGCTCTCACTTCCAACTGCTTTCGTGGATCGTGAGTGGAGGAAAAGTGCAAGTGATAAGGTTTAACCTCAAATGATATTTGGTTTGGTTGGAAATAAAGCAAACTGGATGCTGTTTTATTCCTCTGTATGCAGTTTAAAGGAATGTTGAAAAGTGAGCTTAGCTTAGCCCAATGAGTGGATGTTTATTGAATTTATTATCACTTCCACATAGAGGTTGCAAAATGCACCTCTGCACATCTCCAAGGATGGCTGGTGTACCTAAGCTACACATTACCGATTTATAAAGTCAATAATTTCAATGTTAACAAAGAAATAACACATCAGATAGATTTGATCCACTCCCTGTGTACACACAGCTGCCACTATGGACAATATAACTTTATTGTTCACTAGTATTTGTCTGTTTTCACACCTTGACTGTATGACAACAAAACAAACAACACCTAAAACAAAGACCAAACTGTAAGCCTTCTAAAAGTTATCGTGAATGTATGAGCAAACCGCCGCCTATTTACACCTCCAGCAGACACATACAACTTAAGCATTCATTTTGAGTCCAAATGTCACTCTCCTTTCAGGCTTCCCTATGGGTTCACCAGCTCGCTAGCTTGGGCAGGTATGGGTTTTAGAGCTTTTTCACCGAAAACAGCTGTCTGTCATGGCTCTAGGCCATAAAACCAAAACAATGAGCTGAAAGATGCTAAAACTCTCAGTAGAGCTGAGAAGAACTGCAGAGTTGGGTGATAACTCTGTGTGTGTTTGGCACTAAGTGTGACCGTTTTCACAAGTCACTTGATCTTTAGTTATTATCTAATAATTGCTTAGTGCAGCTTTAATAATGTCTAAACCAAACCATTAACAACATAACATCATGTACAGTCATTTGTCAGACAGCTGGACTCTTTATGTACAATTACATTTGTTAAGAAAACCTGTGAACATTAGCCTGTAAAATCAAGTATCACACTACTGCAGAAGCTGTAAGTCTTCATTTCTGTGCATAGCTGGTCCTTGAATTGCTACATAACTTTACCAGACATCCAATAATTGGGCTGAAATTGTCTAATCTGTATCTTGAACAGATTTCCACAAGTAAATTGCAAGCAGAGATGTAGAAAACAGCATTCATGAGTTTGTAAACTGGAAAAACAGTATCATTCACCAAAGACAAAAGGTTTTGAGTCATTTGTTGGCAGTAAGTTTGTTGCCAGAATAATCCTAATTATTCTTCAGCAAAACATTGATTGTTTATCACAAAATGTGAAATTCTTTAGTGGGTTTTACTTTGTTAAGTTAAAGGGCTTAAAGGGTTATGTTATGAATGCTATTTTTGGCATGTGATGATTTAGACATTGTAAAATAAAACTAAACTAAGAATTTATTGAAAGAGTAGTCCAGGGACTTAGTGGGTTTTATGCTTATTTTTCCATGCTACAAGGGATGATATTAAGCTGAATCCTGTCACCAAATTCAATGTAATCACTTCTAACAGATCTTGGATGCACAGGAGTCAATAGGAAAAGAAGGAAGAGCTACGAGGTAAAAACTTCTCTTGAAGAGTTTACGAGTGGTGACGCCATTGTGCTGTGCAGTTTAATTACCTCTCTACCAGCAGGTCTGGTTCCCATTATGTCTGCTAACAGCCAGCTCTCCTCAGCGCTGCTCTCCTCCCCGCTGCCTTGTCCTCAGTTGGCATCTCTTTCACCACAAAAAATACTCATCTCAACAAGTATTTCATTCCAACATTCAGACTTACAGTCAACTGTAAAAAGTGAAAATGCTGGCTATCAAAGTTACATTTTCACTTCTTTCAGTTCAATATAGTTGGTTTGAAGAATTGTCTAATGTTACATGTGGTATATTTATGTAAAATGTAAGTCACAATGGGATACCTGCATCGTGCTGTGCTATAAACAGCACATTAATCAGAACAGTGATGCTAGCTCATCATGGTTGTTTTTCCATATGACAAACTTGGCACTTAAAGAGGCATTCACTGGTACTCACCCAAAAGATGTTAAGAGACGGTGTGTGGCTCAAACATACATGCATGTGAACTGAACAACATATTCATGTTCTTCTCCATTTCTTTCTTTTTTTTACCCTCACAGCTTCGAAGACAGGATGTGGACACAGTGTTATACCACTAAGCTAAAGACTAACAGAAATGAGGAGTGAAATCAAACAGAGGCGATTAAACACAAGCCCTACTGAGGAGAGGATGTGGTCACAACATCCCTTCTCTGAAACAAAATGGTATTATTCCATACACTATTTGAATGAAGCATGTATTTATGTTTGCAACACACACACACAAAGATGCTTGATTGTTTTCAGAGTTTGGTCATTCGGGACAATGAACACTTGTCTTACTTTTCAACGCATAGACCTATGTTGTCTCAGTATGAGGTAGTATGATGTATTCTGTTGAGAATGTGCACGACATGGTCAGTTGGTTGTTCATTCAATTTGGTCCAGACTAAAATATCCCAAGAACTATTTGGTGGGTGGCAATAAAAATTGTACAGACAAGATGATGATTGACTTTGGTCATGCCCTGACTTTTCCTTTAGAGGCACCATGAGGTTCACATTTTTGTTTTTTGGTAAGATGTCTTGACAACCATTGGATCGATTGCTTTGAAATTTTCTACTGATATTTATGTTCCCCAGAGGATGAATCCCAATGAATTACTTTGTTGATCTCTTGGCTTTTCATTTAGCACCACTAGCTGGTCAGAATTTCCACGTATCCATGTAAAATATCTATCTACAGTAAGTGATGCATTGGCACAATTTTTTGTACCTAGACATCCATGTCTTCAAGACAAACATACATAGAATCCTAATTGCTAATGTATTTCCACCACAAGGTTGACATTTGTGGTTTGTGTGAACCCCTTGCAATGGTTTCTGATTGATAAGGTTTCTATCTGTGTCATAGCTTTCTAACCAAGGTCAGAAACAGAGGCTATGGGAACTTAACTGCTTAGGTTTACTTAAAGTATCATGCCATGTGTGATCATTTGAGTTTCATGTCAAAAAAGCACGCAAATACAGTTTTCCTAAGGCCGGTTTCACCATGGTGCTGCAGACTGCCACTTAAGGCAATCAGCTGTAAACTGTGGTCACTCACTTTCACATGACACTAGCCAGATGCTCAATGCCTGTCTAATCATGTTCTTGCGGGCACATTACATTGGTGGCTGCCCAATCAAGTGCTCAGATGCAAAGCAGTGGTGACATCGCCTTGTTTGTCTGTTCACATGCTTGAATGCAAATCTGATTCAAATGGCGTTCATTAAGCATCTTGTTTGTGTAGCTGAACACACATGTGAGTGCGGAGGTGAGGATGTGTAACTGAAGCCAACGTTCAATATGATAACCATTTGAAATAATTCACATAACTCTGTTTCTCATTACATCCTCTCAGCTGGTGGGATTCTCATAAGCCAAACAGTAAAATTGTGTAATTACAAAACTTTTCCACAGGTTAATACACAGGTTAATTAACTGGAAGAAAGCCCCAAGTTAGTATACTGCAATAAATTGGAAAACAATTCCTCCTGTATAGTAGGAAAGGATGTTTGGCAATGAATCTCGCTTGCCCATGTCATCTCCTGCTGCCCCTTTAAGAGTTAACACCCCCCTGTCTCATTACCTGCAGGGCTTTAGGGTGAAGAGGATGTGGTCTGCTTAGCCAGGATTTACTAATGTTTTCCCCCCAACACGGTGTGCAGACTCCAGCTGTGGGCACAGACACACAAGTTCGTGTACTTCTATATACACACAGACAACAATTAGTCTAAAACGACTTTTCAGGCGATGCATGCCAAATACTGACCTCACAGTAATATGTGGAGGAGGTTTCAGGATGAAAAAGACAGATAATTAAAAAAGATAAGATGTAAAGGTAGACTAGGAGAGGAAGAGGGAAGCAGATGTGCCACCATGTTCTGGCCTATATAGTCTTATCACAAGTAATCTCACAGATCATAGTACATTATTATTCAGCTGTGAATGTGTGTTTATCAGTATGAGGGGGCGTGTAGCCATTAGTTGCAGTACCTTTGCATTACAGTGTGGTCAAAGTGGGGTCAGCCAGTAGTGTGTGGGCAGACACAGGCATATAACTCATACCTACATGTAGGGCTGCTGCTCACACTGTGAACAGTTGGATTTACACTGTGAATCTTGGTGTCACAGGGCATTTCCTGGCACTTTTTCAGCTGAACTGAGAGTGGGAGAAAAATGGGACAGAAAAATTAGGAGTGCGGTGTGGGAAAGAAAGGGGGGGAAATACACAGATATGATTAGTGCTTAGCCTTTAGCTCTCTCTTTAGCTTGTCTACTTATCTGGCTTGGTGCCACATTCCAGACAAATTCAGCACTATGTCTCCTTGCTCCGTCTCTGAGATGCTGCTAATGTAGCCATTATCTCTGTGATTTGATGATAGGGGATGTCCCACAACACTCTTTCCAGTTAATTAAAGGCTAGCTAACCTCAGTCAGGTCAGCGTAACCATGCTGTCTAGTCTGAAGAAAGTATAGTAGAAAAAGTTAATAAAGTAAAAAAAAGTCAATTTTCAGTTCAAGTAAGAAAAACCAAGTGGCAGACATTGCCATTTTCATATAACAGCAACTCATCGCTATGAACTCCCTAAATGAGAATTATTATCAGCAATTTACGTCATTACGGTGTTGCCAATTTTTGAGAAAGGTCAGACATGCCTAATGCAAAATTGTGAAGCAACCAAGAAATGGAGCTAAGTGGGAAATATGGCCTCCGTGCAAGATTGCGATTACATTCGAGAGCTCATCACTCATTCCCAGGAGGTGAAATGTAGCCGTGGGCAGAAGGACCAGCTTGACCCTGCAGTCATCTGAATAATTGCCCCGAGTGAGAAATGTCTAGTCTTATACTTGGGACAGGGGGAAGACAAAGAGAGAAACATAGTCAGACAAGAGGGAGTCAAACAAATTAACCATTGTATAAAAATGTTGATTCATATCAAGAGAAAACTGGAAGAAAGAAAGAATGAGATACAGAGAGATAATGGACTAATGGACTGGGATGGGCTCTAATAAGTCTGCAGGTAGGCCTGATACCATCTCTCTGGCAGGTATTTTCCTCACCACACTAGACAGTAAATCAATCAGTGAAATGCCTGAGGAGGTCGGCCTTCCACAAATGCTAAACCTTTAATGTTACACTGTGTATACAGTACAGAATATTTACTTGAGAAATCAGGCCTACTCCACTGTGTCTACTGAAAGTTTGAGTTACACACAAACTACTAAACCTAAAGCAACCTAATTCAATCTAACAATCGCTAACCGTGACTCCTAGCAGCTGTTTTGTAGTAGATATAGTAGTTTGAGATTTTGGGAAATATGTTTATTTGCTTTCTTGCTGATTGTTAGATGATTAGATTATAGTATAGCTGAAGTCAGGAGGCTGAAAATGGCAAGCCTGCCTCTCTCCAAGTTCAAAAGTATGCTTCCCCGTACATGTAAGGCTCAATAATTGTTGTAATTTGTTTGCCTAACCACTGAAATGAAAAAAACATGAGTTACATGGTGTAGCTGTTAACTAGCAGCAGCAGTATTCATGGCTAAGCTAAGCCAACTGCCTGCTGGCTCTAGCTCCATATTTCATGGACATACATGAGGGTGGTATCAATTTCTGGTCTGGCCTAGAAATAAACAAAGCCAGTAGAAAAAGAAAAGTTCTGAAATGTTATTTTGAGTATTGTCAGAGAGATTATGTTCCGTAGTCTTTCAGAAGAGAACTAAAGCCTCAAATGGCTGAAATGAACCTACAGTTCAGTAGGCTATAATCTGTTTGTCACTTATTGTGCTGGAAACAACCGAAACATCTGATTGGCTGTTGATGGGCGATATTCAGGAGAAGTTCACTTTGTCCGTCTTTTTTTTTTCAGCTAACAAGCTTGTTAATCTTCCACACTATGGTTGAGTTTCCTCCAGTCACTCATCAGTGAATGGACTTCCGCTGACTTGCTGATGGTGTTGCTTGCAGTGTGAACATGGAGTTCGACCTTGTGTCCACCAGACGCCTCTTTTTTTAGCTCGGAGTGTTAAACAGATGCTCGTAGGCAGTGTAAGTCTTGATTGTTGTTGTTGCAAAATGACTACTGGAAATCTGCTTGAAGAACAGGGTTCTTGTTACATATCATACTGGGCTTAACAAAGTGAAGGACACAGTTGTGTGACCAACATGTATGTGTTTTTTCAAGAGTCATGACTTGCAGGAAAGAGTTGTGAAAATGCCTTTCACATTGGCCCAGACCTCCCGCTGCTTTTCTGAGTAAGTGTGGAAAGGCTCATTGCAGAACACTTTGGAGGGCAGTATTTCTTCCTTTCAGTCGGCTGTGAACGGTAAGCTTCTGCCCAGAAACTTTTAGCTTGTGTTTAAAATTAATAAAAAAGTGGGAGAGAATAACAGAGATGGAGGTGGATGAAGACAAGACAATTTAGAGCTAGAGAAGAGGGGAAAAAAGCTGTTGAGAGAGAGAGAGAGAAAGAAAAATTAAAGTGGAAAACGCAACAAGACAGTGAACTTTTTATTGCTTTGATTTAAGAGGCGGTTATCCGTCCAATGGGAGGAGGATGTGGTTTTTATAAGACAGAGTAGTAAAAGTGAGCTAGATACCTGAGAGCACTTTAAATCAATAAAGCGATGTTTGTTACAGAGCACGGAGGATGAGGATGACACTGCCGAGGACACTAACTTGCTGGGTCATCTTGCATGTTGCAAAGTCAAAACGTGATGCTATATCGTGCATTATTCAGCAAACTAAGGTTTTTACTTTGAATCATTTGGTTTGGTGTGATTATACTTTCTAAGTACAACTCATCAAATTCATCAACGAAGCCCCTGATGTTCAGGAAACCTTTTGTGGGGAAGAAATGAGCCGGTAAAATGAGCAGTGGACATAAACACTGCTGGCTCATACAGAATGATAGAGGTACAACAGAAACACCATCTGATTCATGTCACATGGCAGTAAGCACGAAGCAGGGCTGGGTAAGACATACAATGTCAGCTGCGCCTTCCCTGTGTGTTGTTTTATAGCTTCACCATTCATCTTCCCATTCACACAACTATGCACAACCATTTGTCTCTGTTATGTTGGAGGATGTCATAAATCTGACCTGTGTGTGTGTGTGTTTG
>NW_023339652.1:10710080-10711133 GCF_004916995.1 Morone saxatilis | reverse complement strand
TGTGTGTGTATGTGTGTGTATCTCTGGTTTAAGTTACAAAACAGGCATGATATGACTAAAAGTGTCTCCTCGGATGTTTTGGGATCCTGTTTTCTCCAGTTACATTATCCCTGTCAACGGGTTGCCTAGAAACACCTTCACTAAAAAATAAAAATAAAAAAACGTAAAAAAACCCATTTTATTCTCATTTGTCCATTCAAACGCAGTTTTGTTTTAATGGTGCAGAGGCCCATAATTGTTTTAAGATGCTCTTGTGCTTTCTGGCCATCTTGAGAGGCTTAACAATGAGTATCCTGCAAGCTTTAAGGAGCACAGAGGGATTTGGGGAATAAAAATGGAGGAGGTTTTGCTGAAAATTACAGAGCAACTGAATAAAGTGCTACAGAACAGATTGACTGGTGGCATGAAATAGAGAGATACAATGTGCTTCATTAAAAAATCTTGTAAAATGGCAGCACCGAATGGCAAATCCTTGGTTGGCAAACACTTTTACAAGGTAGATCATTCAAAGGACCAGTGTTGAGGATTTAGTGGCATATAGCAGTGATTGCAACTAACTGAATACCACTCGCGTAAGTATTTGGATTAACAAGCAGCATTTAATTAATTGTTAATTCCCACAATCAAATCACTTATTTATGCTTATTCAGTTGACTGACAACAGAAACACAAGGGTGAAGTCAGACATTGGAGTTTTGCTTTACTTATGTAGACATGTGTCAATAATCAACTTGTGTATCAGAGATCTGTGTATAGTGCGTGGATGCTACCGAATGACTAAAGCCTTCGGCACACACTCCTGATCTGTACACAGCTGTTGTGTTCATTGTTGCTGGTTGACATCATGAAGCAGGAGGAGTTCAGTGAACACTACTTTTCCGGTCCCGGTGAATATCGAGGGGAACAAATAGCTGATGTAGCCATTTTCCTGAAATGAATCCCACCTGACAATGCTAAAGTGGGCACACGTTTTACACATTAACTGTGTTTTCAAATATGCCCAGTTTAGTGATGTGCAATCTAACTGTAATGTGTGTAATTAATTTGTTCCCT
>NW_023339652.1:10706289-10709995 GCF_004916995.1 Morone saxatilis | reverse complement strand
TCTCTCTCCCTTGCTGTCTCTCTCTGTCTCTTTCTCTCACTCTGACTCTTTGATGTCAACATCTGTACACCCAGTATTTCCTTTTCACATTTGCATACTTTAACATCTGTGCTGCAAGCGACACAGGCATTTGCAGAGATCACACTGGTGACTTCAAATTTAGAAGTCCGCCTCTCTCTCTCTCTCATTCTCTCTCTCTCTCCTAGTCTGCGTGATCGTCTGGTATGGCAGGAATGTCACACATCACACACGCAGAGGCAGCAGCCGTCGCGGCGACCACACACTCTCGGGTTTACGGTCAGTTGACAAGTGGATTATCGGACCTTGAGGTACAGGGACACCAGGCACATACCCACACACGTACACTCTGTCTCACAAACACACATACACTATTCACAAGTGTCTGTTTGAAATATGACTTAGAAAACTGCAAAAGGGCATGAACACTTGCCACACATCACCTACACACAAAAATGCAGACTGGCCGATGCCCCCCAGACACTTCAGATGATAACTATCTCACTCTCTCAGTGTGTTTGCTGGCTCACTGTTACACACCAGATACACAACCCTTGGAGCCAGGGGTCAAAGGTGTTTCTGTGTGTAGGTCTGTGTACCTAATGAGAGGCGAAGACTGATGGTATTACAACACCGGAGATCATGTGAGGTGACCTGTACTGGTATGACGCTGAAGAAAAATGTCTTGAGCAGAAAATGTTTAGATCTATTTTTTTGAAGAATTATCATATTTTATTGCAGATTTAAAGTCTCATTCATTATATTTGACTGATATGCAGACGCAAAAGGTATTTCAGATGTTCTTTCTATGATGGGACAGTCTCTTGGTGAAAAAGGCCACCCAACTAGAAGACTGATGTACCCAGAATGAAAGTGCAGGTCAGGACTGTAGACCTTATGGAGCTGATCATCATCCAGTCCTGTACATATGTTGATCTTGGATTCATCCAGAGGAAATGTCATAATGCTTACTTAAGAGTTCAGCTCCCATATGATGAGGTGCATATAGCCTCATGCATTAGGTTAATGTGATTTCAAGAACCACTTTAATAATATGGGAGTGGACAGAAGGGTCGTGTCTGCTTCACAGAACTAGAGGGAGGAAAGCAAAAGACACAAGAAGATAAAAAAGACAGATGTATATGTAGAGAGCCAAATTAAAAGGGTAAGAGAAGAGAAGAGATTGTAAGGGAAGAAAACAAAAGACAAAGGAAGTGGAAAAAGAATTATGTGACAAGCAATGAATTCAGAAGGACTGTCACAAACTACAGAAGAACTGCGGCTGAAGCCACAATGACATTTAGATGAGGCCGTTGAAAATGGTTTACTCATTCAATACTGCCTTTATGGGTTTGTCCAATATTGCATTGCATATTTCCTAATTCCCCATCTCTTTTTCCACTGCAGACAAAATGACTTAATGTTTTTCACATCAGACGCATTCCTTTTAGCCATGGGAGCATCGGCTGTGATGCAGTGTTTCCATTGTTGCTGTATCGATTAAAGGACAGGGACTGTAGTAGGACCAAGGCAACTACATCATACTCTCCTTAGCAAAGTACTCCACTGATGAAGATACTGATTATAGCTGCACAAGATAAAGTGAGATGTTACGAAATGTGTTTTCAACATTACTTTAAATTGTTTTTGTTTGCTAGCAAAATGGCTCCAGGAAACGGCAATTAATTGGTCAGTTGGTCCACCACTTTGATCCAGACTGAAGTATCTCAGCATCTATAGAATGGATTGCCATGCAATGTTGTACATCCATGAATCCTAATGAGTTTGGTGTTCCTCTCGGTCAGTTTTCACTTACTTAGTGAACAATTGATGGATTGCCATGAAATTTGTTATAGACATTCATGTCCCCATCGAGTTGAATTGTTAAAACATAACCTGTCAAATTGCCATCATCAGGTCAAAATATTAATTTATCAATACTTTAGTTTATGACCAAATACCTGAGCAACTAAAAACATTCCAATCTACCTCAGCTGTACTTAATTAGCAAATCTTAGCCTACCAGTGAGGTACATAAGATGGTGAACCTGCTAAACACAAGCATGTGTGCAATGTTAGGATGCTGATGTTAGTGTTTAGTAAAGTACTGCTTTACTCAAAAGTACAGTCTCAAAGAGCTGCTAGCTTTTCATAATTTCATAAATGGCTAATTAAAGCATTAGAGTTATTCCTAAAATGTTGCTTCTATTTATCATCTGGCTGAAAAAAAATCCCTCAATGAAACTAGAGACATATTATTAACTAAAAGATTATATATATTTCCTTTTCTTTTTCATCAAGTGCCCTTGAAAATGTGATATGTGCCATTTTTTCATTAAAAGGAACACTACTAGGTATGTGTGTTTTTAATGGCATAAATGCATGTGTAAATATGTGCGTTTTTGCATTGATTCAGTCTCACCGCTATGTCCTTGTGAGGACCGTTGACTGAAATACAAGAACAAACACACAGTAAGTAAAAGAGACATTATTATTTTCTGATTTATAACAAAGAAGGATTTTAACATTTTAATTTACAATAACAATAACCACAGTGATGATAATATCAGTCATCTATTAGAACAAAGCCCTGCTGCTCCAAAGTTATTATGTCTGCCACTGAAATAACATCCTTACTTCATGGCGGATTTATGACAGTGGAAAGAAATTGTTTTCTGGTTCTCTCGGATACAAGGGTGAGTGGAAAACTGCATTGTCGTTTATCTGCAGATCATATACACTCACACAAATATATACACACTTGGGCCTCTTTTAGGAAGATCCCTGCAGTCTGTCTGTCACAGTGGAATGAGTTTAGATTGATGAAAGAGGAAGAGAAAGTCACATCAGACGCCTTCTCATTATATCACTATGGTAGACAAGATGAGAAGAGAAATGAAGAAACAAGGAATGAGGAAGATAGTGAAAGGCGTGGAGCGGGCAAGACTGAAATAGCCTTAGGGCATTCCTCAAACATCTATCAAGCCAGCAACATATGATTCACAGCACCGCCAAGAGTCTGGCCCACTTTAAACAAAACCCCCAGCAGCTGCCCAGGAAAGACACTGACAGACAAGACGAGCCAAAACCACATCCGTCTCCCTCTCGTCAAATGCGGGGAAGGTTTCTACTACAGACAGCCTCACAGACAGAAATGTGTTAAAGAAAAAAAGAATGAGTGGCAGCTGTTAACATCTGTACTGACAAGTTGACTGACAGAGAGAGGGGTCAGACAAATAGAGAGCGTCGTGCAGAGGTTTAAAGTTAAAATGACGACTGATGAGAAGACAGGAAGACAGATGGAGAGGGTGCAAAACTTTTCACTTTTCTATTAATGTCAAACATACTTATTACTAATATATTTACCCTACTTTCTTAAAGCCACTATGTGTAGAATTTTATGTGATTAGGCTATAGCATCTTTGAAATTATAAGGGGGGGGGAAAGAAAACTGGTACAGCAAAGCCAACATTTATATCACTGTTAGTTATCCTACTTCGCACTTCTTGGTGCCATTCCTCCACTAAACGTACATTTGTGGAATCGGGTGAAACTGTTATTTTCCTCAAGCCTTTCTCCTTTTACCTCTAGTCTCTGTATGTCCACGAATTGGAGCTTCAGGTTAAGCACATATTTTTTTACTTGTGCTTGTATTCACTTGTATCTTTGCATTGACTTTATATGCAAT
>NW_023339652.1:10705722-10706272 GCF_004916995.1 Morone saxatilis | reverse complement strand
AAACCCCCCCCCCCCCCCATTCTGTCTGGACAAACCTTGAAAAAAAGAAAAAGTCTTATGAACTCCTGCCAGTTTTTTCATTAGGCCCAACATCTCATGCAATCCATTGCAACTTTGTAATCTTTGTATAAATATTTACATCTTAGGCGTCTTCCTGATGCTCTTACCCAAAGTGACTTACAGTGAGGGCAACAATTGAGCAAGCTTCATTGCTCAGATGACCAACCTTGCAGCAAGCCAGAGAGAGAGCCGAAAGTACATAGAATAAATATTCCTCTTTCACTGGAATAGCCAGGGAGGTGATTAAATTACAGTGGAATCTATTTTACACGATTGATGGACACCAAAAAAATTAAAGAAAAGTTAAACTAAGAGAGTGAAAGTGATGCAGAACCAAAGAAAAGAAAGAGAAACCGAAGAGGAAGAAAAGATGAGAGTTAATCCGGGCAAAGCCACAGTCAACACAACCATGTTGAAATGATCAGATAGACCTCTCAGCAGACATCTTATCAATCAGGGACTGGAGACCGCAGCGTGTGTGTGTGTGTGT
>NW_023339652.1:10701103-10705622 GCF_004916995.1 Morone saxatilis | reverse complement strand
TTTTCTTTTTTTTTTTTTTCACAAAGGAATGGCAGATATTGTTTACATAGGGCTGGCTGATATCTCCATACACCAAATTATCTACACAGAGACTCACATCAAGCCATGCTTAGACCATTAGATAATATGTTGAGGAAAGTAAAAGCACCATTTATCAGAGATGTAGGCTAACAGACACATTATGGCCTGCTAAAATTGGATATGGCACACACTTAAAGCTGTTATTCTCGCTCTGTGTCTATACAAACAGTCAAGGAATCAGGCTTATGGCACATATATCTTGCCTGTTTGTCCACTCCCTCTCTTTTCACTCTCTGTTCTCCTTCTCTCCCTTTGTTTCTCACCCTACTTTTATTTTATTTTCCGCCTCATATCTACACTGCAGTAAAAGTTAAAAGCAACAGTTTGACATTTTAGGAAATACACTTCTTTGCTTTCTTTCCAAGAGTTAAGGGATTGATACCATGTGTCTGTATGCTACATATGAAGCTAGAGCCAGGAGACGGTTAGTTTAATTTAGCATGAAGGCTGGAAGGAGGTTTTCACAGGGGGTTTATTTGCTGGACTATTTCTTGGCCTGGCGCGGTGACTTTCCTGGGGTACGGATTGAACAAACAAGATATAGCGTGTTTAATAGTGAGCTTTAGGGGTGCTGGTAGGCAGTGTTTTTGGCCCCTGCTTTAGGTGAAGCTTAGCTAATTGCCTGCTGGCTCTTGCTTCATCCTCAATGCACAGACATGAAATGTCGTGAAATTCACCATAAAGCAACTCTAAGCACATTTTCCAAAATGTCAACTATTCCTTTCAGAAACAATGTATTCTCTGATTTCAAAAGTCTAAGTATAGTAAATGTGCCAGTTAATTAGATTTTCCCAAATTACATTGAAATGACATTGTCCTCTCTTTCCATTGTTTTGAAGAAAAGCAAATTTTTAAAAGTAGCCTGCCATGAGCTTCTTTTAGCCAATAAACCACAAAGCATGTATATTTTATATGACTGCTAAAAGGATCATTTGTAGATTGATTTCCTACCATCTAGATCAGAAATCCATCACACTAAGCAATAATAATAAGTCCTATTTTCATTTTATTTTTTTGTTTTAGCCATGGCAATCCAGATGAGAGCAGGGGCTGTTGGCAGCTCTTCCACATTAATGCATTCAAGAAGGCTTTGACATTCAAGATTTAGGTGCCAAGAATGATTGCATTCACTCTGACCCTAAAGGGGAACTTTGCTGATTTTACGCACCAAAGTCTGTTTGAGTAGTGTTGCAGTAAAAAAAGTTGTATAATGCCTTCTGTGGCTTCAGAAGGAACCACACAAAGTTTGATAAATTGCCACTTGAGGCTACATTAGCTGAGACTAGCATAACACATCTGAATCTCTAAATGAGATTTTTAAACTGTCCATCGTGAGTTCAACAATTATAGGAATGTTGCTGTTTTGTGTGTTAAATCTCACATATGGGTTTTCAGGACGCACTTAAATGAACAAAAAGGTTTGGAAATGCGAGCATGGTTACAACCAGTCGATTCTTGGAACATGTATTGACTGGTACGTGACTTTACTTTGGGAAAAGGAAACATTCAGTGATTGATTATCTATTTTAATCAAGTGTTGTGAATATAAACAATTGCTGGAAAGTCCTAAGAGTTACTAAAATGGACACTCCCATCCAGACTTATGAATGTGGTGTGACACTGTATATTGTAATAGTACAGAGATGCTCCAGCACACTCAAACCACAATGTATAAAAGTCCATTCAAGCCTCCATTCTTTTCTTTATGGTCAGCTTCCACATGTCTGAGGAATTCACAAATAGCCTCTGTCTTACAGCTAAACGTGTGCTCGCTACAGACAAACTGAGCGTCATTCGGCTGGTCAGTAAACCCAAATTACACTAACTGCCCATAAAGAGGGCAGAGACAGAGGAAGAGAAGACAAGAAACAAAGGGGTTGAGAAACAAGAACACAAAGTACAGAGTATGCAACAGTTCAATGTCTAATTAAATTTAGTATGAGGGGAATTTGCCAAGAATGGAGCCATTGTTTGGGGGCATCTGGAAAAACCTGACATGCATCTGTGCGTGTGGTTCTTTTAAAAACCGTTGTTCTGCAGAGGAAATGGATTGGGTTCAGTTAGGAGGAGAAAAGAGAAAAATCATTCATCATAAATGAACATGAAAACACTGAAATGGAGGCATTCTGTTGAGTAGAAACAACTGAGCACAACAGATGGGATGATATGCGGTTGGTTTTGGGATAAAACAGTTTAGGCCACACATGGAGAAACAGATATGAATACTGCTTTTTGTAGATGTTTGAAATGATAAAACATAGCCACACTGTAGCTATAATACACAATCATACCATGACTGATCCAAAACACCTCAGCCATTTCCCTCTATTGCTAAAATCTCTTATCAGGTCCTTGCTATGATTTGTGTAAATACACAGGCTCAATGGACCGCCATGGCCTCTTTTTTATTCAGCGACATGGTTCTTTGGAGGAGCACAAAGGCTGCATGTCTCACTGATCTCGTATGGGAGTTCAACACATTCGGATAGAGACATGAGAACAATTTATGCCAAATGGATTAATCTCTGACGTCAACATAGACAACCTGTCAAAAGAAGTCTCAGTGGAGGGCAAGCACAGGGCGGATTGTTTAAGTCAGAGCAGTCGCACTTTCACTTCTCCAGCAGGCCACAGAAGATGTTTCCTAAAATGCTTGTAAAATAATTATTTATCTACCCACATTGTTCCAGAAAGTCCACATAGTGAAATGAAGAACGTTTGTATGACATGAAAAGGCAGATAAGATGAATAAATGAATGCATTTTTAGATGGGAGAATTAAATAGAGCTCTCATCAAGGATGAGAATAAACATGAACTTTTTCAAGATGACTAAAATGTAAAATCTTTTTAGGTTAAATTATTATTACTTTTACATAAAGGGTGTTATGTCAATGTGTTTTTAATTATTATTTTTTTATTACTACTTCAAATTAATTTCTCTATTTTATATAATTATTTCTAACTTTCTCTTTACATATGTGCTTTTTTTTTTTTAAGAAGCGATGGAAGGATTGCCATGAAATTTGGTACAAAATCTTGATGAATTGTAATACGTTGGTAACCCCTTGACCTATAGTCCTGTATGTATCATCAGGTCAAACTTTTACATTTGTCCAATACGCTGTTGTACAAATGTTAGCATTAGAAACAAACTCTTCCTGTATATAATAGAATGATGGATCATTAACACTGGAATTAGCTAATTTGCGATCCAGAGCATCAGACTGTGCTCAGTGGGAAGCAGAGGCTCTAAACATGTGTGAAACAAGCGCTGCTGAATCACTATCACTAAAAAAAAAAAAAAAATCCCTTCCACATCTCTTGTGGAAAAATGGCTGGACTACCTTTCAGTTCAACCATGCATCCTATATTTGACCATTTCCGCAAGTCTATGACACACTGGCATCAGACCAGGGTGTGAAATGCATCAGCCTATTTCAAAAGCACTGTTCAATTATATTACTTTGTACAGTCATGTGTATGGCAGTGGAAAAAGCTGCTCATATTGTGTTAGCCATGGCATGGATATCGGGAATGATTCATTCAATGAATGGCTCTGTTGCTCTCTTTAGTTGTGAAGTCTGTGTGATTTATCAAGATAAGGGCTGAGTGGTTGTGGACCTAGAATATTTGATTTCCTACAGGAGTCATCACCTACATCTACATTTTCCCTTTTCCTTTCTAATGGACAATCTGTCAGAGCAGATCAAGGAAACATTCCTGTGTAGAAAATACCCAGCATTCAAGAGACATTCAAGGCAAATTCTGATATGAACACATCTGAACATCTGCTGGGGTATGTATTGTATAATACAATGTTTCCTCATTTCTGTCACATCTGGGTTATTGCATCAACCTTTTTCACGTGTTTTTCTTGTTGCCCCAGTGGGACCAAAGACAGAGGAGGAGAGAGGGGGAAATTACCCTACTTGAGTATATTTAGACTCAACGGTTAAAGAAACATTATCTAAACGATATAGCTGATAACAGTTAGAAAAAGCAAACAGTGTGGTTATGAGCAATTACGACGGCCTCACAGGGACCAAAGGATCAAGACAAAGATGGACACTGATTGTTCCCATCAAACTCCTTCAGACTGTTCCTTATTTTACTTCATAAATGCAAAAACATGCATGTGGCCAAAACTTTAAAGTGAAATATACCACATTTTTGTTGCTATAGTTTCTCTATCATACAATTGTGCTCACAACAGATTCTTTGTCTCTGTTTTTGTCTCACTTTAGATTTATTCTCTCTTTATTGTTTTTCTTCCTGTGTCTTTTCTTTCCCCCCCCCCCTTTTTTCCTTTTCCCTTGGCTAAGTGGGTGACTTAATAGAGTTTGAATGGCTTTTTAAGAAAGCCAGACCTCTGTGGTTTGGACAGCATGTGATGGTCAGGCAGGCTGGGTTTGAGGTGTTGTCACACATCTGCATTAT
>NW_023339652.1:10697701-10701003 GCF_004916995.1 Morone saxatilis | reverse complement strand
AATGTTACACACTGGACCCATAAATGAAACTGCTTTGGAATAAATTCAATTCCTATTATAAGTACTAAATACTAAAAACATCTCAGAATAAGAACAAATGTTTTTTGCAGTGTAAGGCATGTATGCAACAATAAGCCTTGCCCATCCCAATTCTCTAACATATGACAGAGCTTGGCAGTGAATTCTCCTATTACTCAACAATAACATCCATTAGTGACGGAACTATTAACCTGATCCAGTTTGTATTGGCTGGCTGTGCCTTTCACGTGACCAAGGAGGAAAAAATGGTAAGGAGAAAAAAAAAGTCAGAGGCATTAAGGCACTATCACACGCTAATTTAGACGCATTTCACTAAATCCTGTCGTATGGAGTTTAGTCTGGGACATTGCTCGGGGTCTTTAAGGAGATTTAATCCAGACTGAAGGTGATGGCCTGCGACACTAATAACCAGCCACCCAGTGACACAGACCACCTCTTTAAAAAAAAATTTTCTTACACTTCTTAAAAAGAATTCTGACTGAATATCTGATATATCTAATATTTGCCAGTGAATGAGATCATTTGTTTCCAGTGCAATTTCATTTTTTAAACAGTGGTTCTCCTCAGTGGACAAGAGGCCATTGACAACCAGAGACCACCATCTAACTGCTCTGAATCGGATCCATGGGTGGAGGTGTACAATCAGGGTAGTGGTCCCCTTGGGTTACAAATGGTCTGATGGCCAACAATATGGAAATTATTGTTTTCCATCACGTATATCCATTAAATCCAACTTATCATGGGGAATATTTTCTTATAAATTGGCCAAGCAAGACAGATTCCACGCCTTAGGACTATACAATACAATCAGTGACAATATCAGTAACATACAATCCTAACCAGCTCCTTTACTCTGTTACCCCTTGTGCTATTTTAACAACAGTTAACAACTGTCTTTCTTTCTTGGAACTTTTCTATTGTTACAAGCAGATCTGTCCTTAATCAGCACTGTTCTCTGATGGGTGGTTCAACAGTACTTTTTATGATGAAACTGTACGCTCAATGGTAAAACCTCAAGCCAGAAACAATAAACATCACAAACACATGTTTGTTTACTCGCCAGCCAGCGCTGAACATGTGGATGTGGTGTCGTAAACCGGTGATACTGAGATGCAGAGAGCCTGATGCTTGTGGGAAATGGATTAGTTACAGATTTAGTGTAAGTCCCCTCTTTTTTTTCTTCTCTCACCCAAAAAGACACACACACACACACAGACTAAAAGCCACTAAAATATTCCCTCAAAGGCATGTGTGAAGCCATTCTTTCCGACTGTAAAATGCCCATTGTCCATCCATTCACGTGACAGTGCTGAACTTTGACACCCATTTCTCACCCTTTACTCTGTCGAACTGTGAAATATGAGTCCCACGAGGGTGTTGTAAAAGCTCAGGGAGGGCTTACAACAAAAGGTCACAGTGGACATGGACATCACCCACACTTCACGAAACTCAAGGACCTCACAGTTGTGTGATCTGACATGTTGTCCATCACAGAAACTTACTGTCTAAATCTCTGAGGGTTGTTTCCATTTTAAAAGAAACAGTTTGCTTATATGCTAAGCTAACTTCTGGCAACAGTTTCATGTTTACTGTGAAAGTGGTATCAATTTTCTCTTGGCAAGAAAGAGAAAGAGGGTTATTTCCCTATTTGTCAAACTATTCCTTTAGTTTTTGTTTTCTCTACATTCCCTCATCTTTAACTTTCTCTCATCCAATTTCCATTTCTTTTATCCCTCTTTCTTTTTGTCTAGAAGCCTTTTGGCCTTTTTCTCACACGCCTGATATGATAATCATCTTAATCTGGTTGAAAGCCTGAGCTTGTCTCCATTCTTATCTCAGTGTACACGTACGTATGTGTACACGCTTTTTTTCATTTCTTGCGCATTTTTACATGGTGTGTACTCTTACAGTTTGTACGGGCACAAGGACATCTCAATGTGGATCGTCTGTGTAGGTGTCTCCATCCCTATCTATGTGGGCCAGTCCTGGCAGAGGCAGTGAGGCACGTGTGAGGCCTGATCGTGCCGTCTTGCCCACCCACCTCTCTCTCCCATGCCTGACTGGGACTGTGGGAATGTGTCATCCGATATCCTACCTCCAGCAGGACCTGTGAGGACAGGGAAGGCAATTCGACAGGAGCGCGAGAGGGGCGTGTCCTGATCTGATCAACACAGCAATGCAGATGCTAAAGCAATGATATTTTACAGTGCACTACTGCACTAGGTCTTGTTTTAGCAAGCCAAAACTAAAAATGGCCAGGAGATGTAGGAACTTGGACTATGTGTCAATTTAAATTCTTTGAAAAAGGGTAACAGTTGCTCAGGTGCTGCAACCTGCCCCTTCAGCTGCAAGGGAAACACCTTCATGGCTGTCCTAGACCTCAACCCAAATGAACACCACCGGGATAATTTAAATCAGTGTCACGCACTTTGTACTGAATCAAAGCCAAAGTATACTGAAGCTGTTTGGCAGTTCAGTAATGGCCCAGCACTCTATTAAGACACATATGTAGGTGTTTTCTTTAATTTAGGGATTTCCTTTAGTCCAAATCAACAGGTCACACTATTATAGATTTTTCCAATGTGTAAGTGTTGTATGTTTTATGCACAGTATTAATATATAGTCAACCATCCTGGTCAAAGTTTAGGTGAGAATCGCGTAACTTTTCCACTCCCACCTTGAGAAATTACAAATTTTTATAGACTAAGCTAAATTATAGACTAAGCTAAAATACACTACATGATTTTTTGTTTGTTTGTCTCTCCTACATTGGAGTCTCATTCCTTTTGCCTGAGACACTAGAATAAAAAAAAAACTAGATTTAGTGATAATGTCATAACATCTCTGCTCTGCAAAGAAAATTATTGATTAATTATTATCATCAAAGACTATTCAAGAATTTGTAATATACTGTGAAATTACTTTTTTTTTACTTCTTGGGGGCAGCATTACAAGCTAAAGATGATATGGCAAACTAAAGTAAAGATGCTGAAAGATGCTAAAAATCTCCATAGAGCTGAGGGGAACTGCAGAGTCTGGTGATAATTCTCTGTGGTTTTATCTCTATGAGTGACCCCTATCACATTACATAAGTTGTCAAAATCAATAGAAATACTGATCAGAGCAGCTTTAACTATTAGATGAATGTATATCTGGACAAAGCATGAGGTACAACCACTGAAAAGTTCATTTCCAAACCCAGTTTTTGCAATTTATTGCCTGATCACTTAATACTCAACATCTAAAAGAATCCATCTGTACAA
>NW_023339652.1:10682374-10697601 GCF_004916995.1 Morone saxatilis | reverse complement strand
CCCATTTTCATTCCTGTCTGTCCATGGACACACACACACACACACACACACACACACACGGACATATTTTGCAAATACACACGCACAGCTGGGATTTAGCCAATAAGGTAATTACAGGACTACAGTCAGGCTCCAAAGCAGCTATGCCACAGAGACACTGATTGATGTAAGAGAGCTAGGTTAATGGCAATGAACGGATAACGGATGCCAAACTTCAGCAATGTGCCTCTCAAGGCCTGTGTGTGTGTGTGTGTGTATTGGTATTTCTTAAAGGAATAGTTTGACATCTTGACATAAACGTCTTTTTGCCTTGTTTGTCGATCCCCTCTTTTGACCATATGCTAAATACTGTATGAAACTAGAACCAGGTGTAAGTCTATGGAAGTAAAGGTGTGTTCAGACTGAGTTCAAGGTGAATTTTAGATGCTGTGGGATTGCATCCAAACTCAATGGAAAGATGCAAGTGTGCGTGATTAGATGCATATTTGCCCGGAGCAGTGCAAACTGAGTAAAACTACGCCAGTGTAAATTGAAAAATGATGAATCTACTTTGCACGTAATGGCAGAAAGATCAGTCAGAGGCTGAGCTGCACAACAACATGCACACACAGGCACACTCACATACACGCTAGCTAGTCAGCAAACATTTAACTTCTGTACAGTTAGAAAATGAAGCAAAATTTTACCTCGCGACAGCTGATACACTGTCTGATTATTTTAAAATAATAAGTGTTATTTGAAGTATTTTCCAAAATGTTTAACTATTTAATTCAGCTGATTATTGAAGCAATTCATTGCAGGAGGTCTAAACAATGTAGTTAATTTAGTGAATATGACTATTCCTGTACGGGTTTCCATCAAAGCTATTTTGTGAAATTCATAAAAACTACATAGAACTGGATTTTCAAACAGAATTTATTTTGTCAGTCGAGAAATTATTGCAATGGAAAAACATTGAAAGTCCATGTTTTTGGCTTTCATATGACAGCATTGGTGTGCACGCTTGCATACATTTTGCCAAGGTCTGAGTGCAGTATGGAGCCAGCTAAGATAGTATTATGGCTCATCTCTCTCTCTGGCTCTTTCTCTCCCTCTCTCAACCGGTGGAGGGACGCCATTAAAAATAATGAGCTTTCCTTCACCTCCCTGTACTTTGCAGCCAGTCAACAGATTCTTCCACTCTGGCACAGAGCGCTCACTGTACCCAGGCAGAGGCTTAACAGTTTTTTTTTTCCCTTAACTTTTACAGTGTGAGAAAAAGTCCCAGTTGTAGCGAGTAACCCATTAATGGCTCATGTGCAGGCAATTTACCACGACTCCACACGATTGGTGTTGTGCCTCAGTGTGTTAAAAGTTGGGTCACAAACAGGGCAGGAAATTAAGTTTTTCCACTGACTGGACACAGTGAGTGGTCGGATCCAAAAGTTGACAGACTCACTTTATATTTTAGCAGCCAGATGTTTTACAGCTTTTTATTTATTTTTATGATAGAAAAGAGCTGTGTTGGATATGTACTTCATTCGCAGCCGGAGATAGACTTTACCAGCATTTGGCTTATAGTTACAAGATTCATTTTCCACCATCGACCACATTGTGCCAAATTAAGCCAATAATCAAAGACACAAAATTTTGGGTTTCTTAAAACTTTAATTGGGCTCAAGCACATGACATGAACTTGTTATGGTTTCAAATGCTTGCTCATGACCTTTCCAGGGAAGGCTGACTGTGAGTATGAATCAGATGCTGGTGAAAAACAGCATTCACAGACAACTCACTCCTGGAGTATAACTGCAGTTTTCTCCTGCTCTATACATGTTGCTAATGATACTTAATCGACAATGTGGATGAAAGTTGACGACATGGGAATGTCTCATCCAATTTTCACATACACTCTTATGGTCCGATGGATTCAACTGCTCTACATGTGCAGGATCCAGTGATGCTCCCAAAGCACCGCCTCATTACGTATCCATTAATCAATCTCCTTTTCTCATTTTTTTCCCCTTTCCGCTTGTCAATAGCTAAGCTGCAGTTATCAGGTCAGTGTATTTTCCACATGCAGGCCTCTCACATGTGGGACACTGACTGGAGTACACTAAATGGGTGACCGAGCAGCCTCTGGGCAGCAGAGAGGTCAGGTGGTTTTACTGAATGACACTGTCCCATAATAAAAAAGGTCACAGGTCAAGTTTTGCAGATGGCTCATGTGTCCAGCCATGTGTGCTTCTTTATTACGTGCATTGTCCCATGAGTTACAACAAGTGCAAACAAAAGAAAGTTGTGCTTTCTAGGGACAGAATCATCTGTGTGTTTAAATGTGAATTTCATGCGGTAAAAACATCACCCTTGTTAGCTTCAATCCTTGTAATCCAAGTACCAGAAACCAATCCAAAAGCCTTTGTGCACCTACTCCATGAATGTCATTTAGTGCATCTGTTAAATAAATCACTTAAATAAATGGCTGCAGTGTAAGTGTAGGAGCTCTTAAGAAAACACTGGAAATCATAATATTCACATTAATGTGGCAGCTTAAAAGTAAAAAGGCACATACTGTAAAAATGAATTCAAAACAGTGGATTAATTGTTGTTATGCTTCCATTCAACCACTTTTGAAACCGTGCTCAGCCACCTTGTGTACACAGACTGTCACGTCTGGACAACACTCAGTGGTGGCTCCTGCAGCAACATGGTTGACAGGGGCACAGAAAAAACACTCACTCTTTTGCTTTCTCTTTCACAGGCTCAGACAAGCTCACAAACTCACACGCGCACTTATGTTTTCAAAATTCCCACAGGCATGGTCCCATATCAGCCTCTGCTCTAGTAAAAACACGGTGAACCACTTGCCAGTCAACTGACTGGAGGACAGACAGCTCAGGCAGGTCAAAGGCCGCTGGAATGTTTATATGTCTAATCATGAACGAGGAACTGGGCATGTGTGTATGAATGTATGACATTACCGTAAGCTTCGAATGGGCTGATCAAGCCAGTATGATGGTCATTCCTTAATCAGTCTGAGTCATTTCCCTGCTTTCATTATTTTATCTTTTCTATCTTTATTCCTGCCTCCATCTTCTATATAGCTCCCACACTCAAGATTTAAAACCAAGTTTTTAACATTCAATATGCATGACTAAATAAGCAGCAATCAAAGTTAGTTTTGAAAATAACCTTAGATGAAAATATCTTTAGATGTTATAAATAAGGAGTTTAAACCTACAAGAAGTTTTTAACTGATTATGAAACGGTCTAAATTTAATACTGATGCCTCGATATGACATACATAAGCAAACGAGACCATCAGCAAGAAGACTATTATATATAAGGCTATTTCTACATAGTGATTCCTAATTCCTGTCATCAGGTCGGATTCGGTTGGATTCCCCTTGAAATCAATGAAAGGAGACACTACCGCATTTGTCCACAGGGGCTGCCAGAATCAACACAAACTGAAAGTTGCTGCTTTTACCATCAAAAACTTAATTAATCGCTGTCGCCTGGACTGCGGGTGTGGTTTAATCGCTTTGACAGTGCTGGCAAACTAAGTAAGCAGCATAATGTCAAAACAAACAACTGCCCTCCAACTTGATTTTGATTCAGATATTGTTGCTACCGTCCTTATTGCGGCACAGACATATGAACCCCGCCCACTTCAAACCAGTAAGTGCAGCACACAGAAATCAGAAATCTCTACTAAAACAACCAAAACTGTTTTAACTTCAGCAGAAAACTTGTGTGTTCACATAGGACCCCATCGCTCATAGTAAGACGCTGATTGAGAAAATATGTTTTCAAGGCCTTTAAAGTGCTGCAAAAAAAAAAACCACAAGGGCGCTTGGCCAGAGAAGCCATACAGCTCCCCCATTCCATGGTAAGTGTCTTTCATAACTGTCAGCTTTATCCCCTTCCTCCGTCTCTCATTTCGAGGTGAAATATATCACTGTAGGTCCATGGTAAATGTCTTTCATAACCCTTCACTTCCTTCTCGTTCTGAAGCCTTTTGCCCCGCTTTTCAACTAAGCGAGACATGTAGTAAAGTTGTCATCTTCGCTGCTGAAGTGGGTCAACATTTATCTACAGCCGGCTGGAACGGGATTCAGCCCGAGGATGTGGAAGAGTCACTCGCCCATTTCTGTCTGCGCAGAGGAATCATAGCTGAGCAAGATATAGTCCTGTTCCCACTATCTGTAATGTAGAATCAGACCAATTATACTCGCCAAGGCTCTTTTCAGCTGCAAGTGCACTGGGCCATAGCCACAGGAGCACACAGTAGAATATATTTTGAGTTTTTATGCTGAGTACAGAAAGTGTCAGTGAAGTATATATTTGGTGATGGATCATATTCACATTTATAGGTGGAGAGGTTTTAATTTAATTCTGCAACTACACTATATAAGAGAGGGGTGCTGTCAATGTGAACGTGTGATTTTCTGTCTTTAAGTTTTATTTTTCATAAAACAAATTAAACAGTCGTGGATACTTGGTTGATATTATAGTTTCCAATGTATTACCACTTGTTTTGGTAATTTTCTGGGAACAGTATCTTAAAACAAGGCACAATCTTTGATCATTCAATGGCTTGATTCAAGAAATCGCCTGACATGAAAATGATGTAACCAGCTGGCAGAATTGCTCACTTGTTTTATGATATATACAATTCTGGGACTTGATTCTTGACCTTGTAATACTTCATTTAGACTTGTGCAATACTGAAAAATATCCCAATGTGTTTGACTCAAAACCTTGGATGCAACATGGGATTTACAGTCTTCAGAAACCTTGAATTGTTTGACCACCACAGAACTTCACACTGATCACATCTCTGCAATGTGAGTTGAAGTGGATGTAACATTCTTAGGTTAAAACCAGTGTAAGTTTGATGGGAAACAAAGACGGGAACATGGGTGGTTAAGCTGTTGCAGCAACCACAAAAGTTTGACATTTTGGGGAAATGTGCTCATTCACTTTCTTGCTGAGATTCACAAAAGGTCTCAAAGTAAAAGTTATTGGTTGATACATTCTGGAAACTGTTTCAGTCTGCAAGGCAAGGTTGCATGACAGTGATTGTCGAGAGGTCAAGGACTAAAATACGCAGCCTTCATGCCACCTGGGGGGACATGGGACTTTATCCAGCACACGACTCCTATTAATTCTCATTTCATGTCAGTATGTGAGAACTATTTAAAAAATCCTCCGTATTATTATGAGTGTAAGACTCCCAAGGCGAGAAACAATAAAAACAGTATAGGATTCAGTCATGTAAGTGTCACTGCAAGGATTTTTATTCTCCAATCTCCTTTCTACTGGATAGTCATTTTAGAACAAAAGTCTTCAAAATGTGAAATAACTCATTACTGCTAATGCCTCTCTTTGGCAGACAGTTTAGCTTACAGGCAGGCACTTTATCATACAGCGCTATGGGTTGATGACAGGCTGCGTGTCAGAACCCACCTCCAACTAAAACATCCATATAGTCAGTCACTTCTCACATTGCTTACAGTAACGGGTATTAAAAACAGCCCAGAGGTATATCCGTTGTGAGTTATTTATGGGGGAGGTTTTTTTTATGCTGCTGTCTTTAAACATTCTCATCAGAATTGCATAAATTAGTCACAGGAGGCAAAGCTGGCTCAATTGTAACACTGATCGAATGCTGCCCCTCAGCAGCATAATTACCCCAGGGTTTAATGCTTCATTATATTTTATATTGGTTCTGAAATGCCTCTCCTGCTGGGGTGCAGCTCTTTTACTAAGAGTGGATCATGTGACCTTGCATGATGGACTTGGCCTCAGATTAGGAGTGTGATATACTCATTACCATCATTAGTCCTTTAGTAATATGTTGCAGGTGCTGTTTTTTCTCAGATAAGGAACTCAATATCATGCCAACATGGCTGAGGATAATTTGGTGGACACTCAGGAAATTAAATATTCACACTTTTACAAATGAGTTTACCTTGATACATTACACTTAGAGGAGTAGCAGCGCCTGTGTTATGTGACTGACTATCATTGTGTGTTGTCTCCATCTAGTGGTGGTTAGTAGTCAGTAAAATAACCAAAAAGGAGAAGTTTCCATTTTATCCATACTGAATCCATAATAAACTCTAATTCTAGTTGATAGTATGCAGTGGGTTAACAATGTAAAGTGATAAAATTAACGATAGGCTACTGAAAGCAGACAATATGCACACTACAATCAGACCAGTGGGGTCCCACAATGCAATGCACACAGCTGGACAAAATTAAGCCAATTCTACATTATGGCGAAAAACTTTCAGAAAGCCAAATTTAATGTTTAAAATATTTCTCTTTTGTTTGTTAGAAACAGAAAAGTGCACGTAGGTATGGTTACCAATTATATTGATATAATAATATTTTGCAAAGAAATGATTTATTTTATCATGACAGGTTATTAAAATTGAAACTGAAATTTTACAGCAAACTGAAGTTTTTTGGGCCTATAAACTTCATTTGGGAAGACTATTTATTCAAATGTGGAAGGGATGCAAAATTGTCGCAGATTGTGTTCTATGTTGTTAAGTTTTGTTGGTTTTGTTTTATTAATTCTGTGGTTTTTATTAGTTATGTATTGTTACTAGTGTTTCAGGACTTTCAAGGAACTCTGTAGAAATGTTAAATGTACATGTGAATGTTTTGATTGATGTCATTTGTTTTGTTTTTTATATCTCTCTCCATATACGGAGGATAAAATGTCTTATCCTGAGGGTCTTTTTAAAAGCTATCTTAAGATGTACTCGGGTAAAGGTTACAAATATACTTTTTAAAAAGCAAAACATTGTTGGATGGAATCTTTAGGATTTTTATTCATGGCACAAACACAAATACTGTTTACACGGTTTTACATTTAGATTTGTTCACATTTGTTTTATCAGTTGCACATTATGTATTATTTTTTTTATTTTTTTTAATGTTTTGGTCTTATGCTCATTACATCAACAACAAACCAAAAGGGCTACTGATAATGTATCACAATGATGGGTTACAAAAAAGCTCTTTTCCACTAAAAACAAGAAAAAGTATGTAAAGTATGAAATACAACAGGAACAATGTCTGACGTCTAGGGGTCACACTTCATGATCTCTCTGAGGCAGATAGTAGCATAGCAGGAGGAGTCCAGGTCGAAGTTTAAGGTGAGAGCGAGCGGGTCCTGCTTCCCTTCTACTGCTGAGCCGTTCAGCTGCCCGTCACTTCTTCTACTGCTGCCTCCTGTCACCTCTCCCGCTCCCTCCCCGAAGGCTGCTCTCTGCAGCTGGTGGCGGAGGTTGCGTGGGAAGGCCAGCAGGGGGCGATAGCAGCCGGGAAGATTTAGCTTGAGGCCGCTGACTCTGAAGCGGCACTCGGCCAGTCCGTCTCTGGCCAGTCTCTCTTGGAACCAAGTCCCCATGGTGTTTTCTGGATACTTCACGGTGTTTCCTGGCATTGGTAGTAACACCTGATGGGATGATAAAAACGCAATGGCAACAGCGGTGAGATAAAGCAGTAATAGTAGAAATTAAAGCAGGCATATAAACTGAACTACATACTTGACCCAGTGTGTACACTCCTTCTTGCTCCTCTTGGTCTGTCACCACATGGATCTGCCAAAGCAAAGAAGGAAAGGTGAGCAGCACTGACCAAGCACAAGACCATCAGCGAGAACATTGGCTGTTTCTACATGGTTATTCTTAATGGCCGCTTAATGGCCGCCAGAATCAAAATTATGTTCCTTGTTGCTGCTTTAAGTTTGACCACAAATCAGCAAATCTTGAGTCGAAGTACAGGGACAGAATCAAGCCACTTATTTCAGCTCTATTTAGTCATTTCACTTCATAACAACAAACACAAGATTTCTGGAATGAGCTGTTTTCAATCCTACTTTCTGTTGTTGAAAATGCCCATAAAGTGTGCATGTCTTGCAAAGGAAAGAGAAGTAGCATGAGAAAAGGCCCCACTGATCAGGATTGGTAATATATCAAAGAAGAAGGCGACAGATCATGACATATATTTTACTGGGTGATAAGATGAAAAGAAAATACAAAGTTAGATGATGATGTGTATAAAACAGACACAAATCTTAAAGGGTTAAAATGTCTAAGCCTTTTATA
This sequence comes from Morone saxatilis, assembly GCF_004916995.1. Classification (NCBI taxonomy): domain Eukaryota; kingdom Metazoa; phylum Chordata; class Actinopteri; family Moronidae; genus Morone; species Morone saxatilis. Next base: position 10,689,493 of record NW_023339652.1, on the reverse strand, counting down.
CAACATTTTCTATGATTTTCTCTTTTTCCACCATATTGTGATGGTTCCATTTACAGCCTTTTGAAAGGAAAACCTTCAAAGTTGTAAGTACTCATTCACTCTGAGTTTAAATCAGTATGTGTGCTGGTTTATTGAGCAGACACCAATTGTATTTATTTCTCTGCTCAGCCACAGGTTATTGTCAAGTTTTGGGTGTTCTGTTGAACGTTACATGTAACAATCTGATTCCTCCAGAAGTTAGGGTGAGGGGAGTGAGCCATACTGGCGCCTAGTTTGCTTTTGGAACAGCTTATACTCCTCCTGTAATATCTATTCCTGCACAATACTGCAGTTAGAACATTGGTACAGCTAATGTCTTCTTTTTGTCCTCTCTTTACCTGAGGGGAGCTGGGTTCTCCAGTGTCCTCCAGGTTTTTCTGGCCTTCCGGCATCCACACCAGGTCTCCTCGCCTGGCACTGTGGCCCAGAGTAGTCAGCCTGTGTGCCACTGCCTCGTTCCACACTCTGACAACCACAGACAGACCAGCACTTATCAGCAATTATCACTATTAAACAATTAAAGCGCTGGGAGCCGGCTTTAATTTCCCAAATGGTTTATGACTTATTAAATGATAGTCATTTAAGGTGATGTTGAATCTTTTTGTAAAAAGAAAGCAAATCACTACATTAAGACAGAATATGTTCATGAATTTAAAAAGAATAAAACAGACGATGCTGGCTCAAACCTAGCCTCAGTTTTTGCTGCAATACTCTCATCTTTGAAAAAAACCCAGAAGGTTTTTTAAGCATTCTGGAAATTCCTTCAGAACAGCTTAAGTGCTGTTAAAAAAAACCATCTGGATTGTGCAGTCTGCAGCTTTGTGACTCGAACATGATGATGATGAGAGGCACAAACTGCTGCTAGGGTTAAACCCTGAAACTGAACATAACAATAGCAGCGGAAAGTAGATAAATAATGTAATTTTTTGTCTGTCAAAACGCAAATGTCCTTATCTCCTAGTTGCTGCAATGGAGCTGCTCAATAATAAATGGTAAAGAGCTCCAATACTGGCAGGAGTCCCATAAATAAAGTGTGTTTTGTGGCATTTTCCTTGCAGCTGACCTGCTACAGTAGGCATGTGGGTAGAAGACTCTCATGCTGTGGGGCAGGCTGAGCCAGGCTTGAGTACAACCATCTGGACCTGTACCGTAGCGGTTCAGGGCCCGGAGCATCAGTCGTTCCCTGGCCTTCGACAACGGCATCAATGCCAAAGACTCCTTAGCGTTATCTGGTACAGAGAAGCAGGAAAGACGAGAGAGAGAGTGATAAAGAGTGAGTGAAACTTTTAAAATTTACATTTTATTAGTCATACATTTGCTACATGATGGGTTTTCTACAAAATATCATCAAATAAACCAAGAAACTAGGTAGTAAGTAGGATAAATTAAACTAAATTGGTCAGTGTTGTCCTAGATCTCACCTGTTTGGAGGAAGTGTCTCTTTGCGTGGCTCTGAGGATCATCGCCTTCCTCTGGAGTGAAGAAGAGACGCACAGCACCCACCTGTGTGGGACAATATACGACATACGTCTCAACACACCCCCACAACCCAGTACTGTGCAGACTGATAGGGAATACATGTGAATGGGTTTGCTGAGATGACACTGTTCTTCCATCTGGAAGTGCTTCAGTTCCCTGTTTTGAGGAACCAGTTGCTGTTCAGTCACATTTCACAGCTGTTCACATCTGGCCATGTACACAAGACTCCAACTGTCTGCAACACTTACCATGTCTTCTTTTAGTAAAGCCAGCCCTACGCGGTCAGACTGAACGCTCTGCCCACTCCCAAACCTCTGTGGTCCATAGTAGTTCACAAAACCTCGAGCCTGCAAAGAACAAGAAACCACGTGAACTTGGCTGCGTATTGTTGCTAATTCAATCACTAGCACATTTTAAGCACTACTGAAACAACAGCCACCACTGAAGCACAAGGTTGGTAATGTTTTATATTTTTCTTACTGTCAACAAGAGTAAAAGCTAAAAGAATTATACATTTTTCCTACTGTGATCTTCAATTATTTCCTAAAATATATATATTTTTTGATTTTAGCAAACAGTACTCAAATAGGAGGAAATTCATATTTACATTTTTCTTTTTTTTTTTTTAAACAACACAGGTTCAATTTTTTCAGTACAAGAGTAACAATGTGCAAATATTGTGCAGAAAAACACAGAAAAACTACCTCGACATTCTCCACTGCTTCCTTTACCAGCGCTGCCAGGCGAGTGTGTGTGTTTGCACCGGAGGAGTGAACGTCGCTGGCCCCGTGCGGCCTCAGGTCACGGACCACCAGGTCAAAGTGGTTCCCCTGCAGTCGTCCAAGCCTGAGTGGCTCGCTGACAGAGCGGATCTGAGACAGACGCATCCCCCTCTTTTCGAACTCCGCTGTCTTTTCTTTCAACCTAAAGATGAATAACATCAAATAAATAAGTGGTTGGATTCAGTTTCACACCGATTTCTGACGTTCATTCTGAGACTTCTAAGGGAACTATGATGAGGGTTAGTTGTAACTTTTTGTCTCGCTAATTTGTGAATATGAAAAAAAGATGCCCAAATCCAACAAAGAAATGCAGCACTACCGTTGAGGGGAGACCTTCTTGACCACCATGGACTGGTAAGTGATAGCTCTCTTATCCTTGATCCCGGCGTAGGTGAAATCTGACGGCAGGACCCCGAGAGCTGCTGCCATGTAGCTGATGGCCTCCAGAGTCTCCAGGTTCTCCTTACACAGAGTGAAAGCTGAAAGAGAGATCACACACAAACACACACACACACACACACACACAGCTGTGATTTTGTTCTAATTTCAAGTGTCACTCATGGGAAATATTTTTTAAGAAGTTCTACTACATCTTGAAATAGAAACCAATGACTTGCTTTAAATGTACGCACTTTCCTTAGGAACTTGATGGTTAAAAATATTTAATGATATCAATCGCTGTGTGTGACTTTGATTATGTAAGTGGAGTTATTTTAGGAGAGGGATTTTATTTTGAAGTCATTTGGAGCCTAATTTTCAGCCGTTCCAGCTTCTTAAATGTGATTTGCTGGTTGTCTTTGTGTTAAATGAATATCTTTGGATTTTAAAGAGTTGGTCGGACAAAAAAGGCAATATGAAGACCTCACCTTGGGCTCTGGGAGTGTATATTTCTTTTTTTTTCCCCGACAATTTTCCCAATTAATACTTAAATCGTACACCTTACCTGTGTAAACGTCTTCTTCCCTACGTTCCTCTGCAGTTCTCTTCTTCGGCCTCCCTTGCTCTCTCAGCCTAACTGAGATTGCCGTCGTCCCCTGGTCGCTGAAGCTTTTAGTCTCCACCAATTTGCCAAACCTTCGGCTCAGGAAGTGGTGCACCGCCGTCCTGTGCTCCTTGCTGTCATCAGGTCCAAACGTGTAGGATGAGCCTCGCACTTTGGCGTCTATGAACCTGAAGAAGTCCTCTGCCTCGTCCTCTGTCACCAGCTGGGAGAGCTCTCTGTAGTCTGGGTCCTCCCTCACCCTGATCTCAGGCTGAATAGTGACAGTCATGAGGAAGGGGAAGCGGTGTCTGACAGCACGGTGGACGTTTGCCCTGTGGTGTTTGTCAGCGAAGTATCCCAGAGAGAGCTCCTGCTTGGTTGGCTTTTCGTCTTTGAGAGTCAACACAAACTGCTCAAGCTCCTCGCTGACCGGCTGGCCTAGAATCACACTTAAATCAAAGCTACCTGGACTAGGTATGGTGACATCTCCCCCACAATCAGCTGAATCATCAGGGTCCTGGGAGACTGAGTAATAGCTATTCTCCTTGAATTCTGCACTGGTTTCATAGTTTGTATGTGAGGAGGCACAGGCTGGTGTCTGTGCTGCTGCTGCTGCTGTGTTCACACGCTGTCCTGTGATGTCTAACTCAGTCACCACAAAGTCTTTGATGAAGTTTTTGATGCTTCCGAGGAAACCCTCATGGTTGGAGATGAAGCACGCAGGGACGTCCACAGCCTCACTGTCCTGCTTCATGGCGCCTTCATCCAAACACTGCAGAGTTTGCACTTACTCCTGTTGCTAAAACGGAACGAAACAGTCAGAGTCGGGACACACATTCAGAAGTAATGTCAGAGGGCTGTTTTATTTCTGCTTAAGCATGGGTTATACATGCGTTAAAGCCGCCTGTTTACAGTAATATCCGTATCAAACATCAACCCTACCTCGGGTTTGGTGACCTAGAGCTGCTGTACCTGCTATAACAAAGAAAGTAAATCCCGCTCCTGTCTTTAAATGGGAAACTGAGTTTGTTACGGAAGAATAATAGGAACGTAGCAGTTTTTGTCCACTCATTGACTCAATGGACCTGCGAGCGGCGCGTAAACCACAAGCTGCTGTTGATGTAAACACAACAACGCTCAAACAACTCGGACTTCTTCCGCGTCATGTGACCGTCATGTGACTTTTCTTAAAGGGACCGACACGACGGCGGAGCAACACTGTGTCACACTCACAACCGTCCTCCGTGAAACAACAACGCTGCTGGTAGGCACGGACGTAATTTGGGGAGGGGGCACAGGGGACATGCGAGGACCCCTGCACTTTTTCAAAAGGCCGTTTTGGTCCCCTGCAGTTTTTACCGTCCAAAAACAATGTTACACTATAGTAAACAGAGACACGTCAAGCACTAGGACCAAGCGGAAAACTGACAGCCGCTCAAGCTGAAGCCTGTCTCCTTAGTTTAGCCCGCCACAAGCTCTCGATTGGTCTGCCGGTTATTGTGTGATTAGGCCGTCCCGCTGTACTCATTCTTGCTTGCACACGGTCTGTAGTTGCCAGGAGTCTTTTAATTAATTAATAATATATTTCAATAATAATTAGTTAATTAATAATTATATGCCGCGTTCGTTTGTCTTGTCTTGTTATTTAAATCTTGCACTGTTAATTGGGCGTTTGTTCTGCTGGTCCCGTCGCTAGAAGGTTGTAATATCAGGGAGGTTTTCATTCTACATTAACGTTTGAATGGTGTCCATTGTGCGTGTGTGTGTGTAATGTGTATGTGTGTTTGGTAATTAAGCGCAGCCAGGATGTCTAAAAGAAAAGTGGACAAAGTGTAAGGTTACTCAAAGAAATGCGTTACACCATCCTGCAGGCACCTTCACTGGTCCAATAAAGAACATATCACTTCAAGATTCCTCTCATCATTGTTGTGATAATTTTTGTACATGCTTTAAAACAGTCAAACCAAAGGAACAGTTAAACTTCAAAGTGCAATAAAAATAGAGAACTCTAGAAAAACACAGTGAAACTGAAAGAAGTTTAGATTAAAATACTTGTGTCCCCCACTCTGAAATCAAAATTTCGTCTTGCTGGTCAGAAACTGAAATTACCTCGGAGGAAAAATGGGGCAATAAATGTGTGACATTGAATTGTTAAGTAAATTGGTTTTTTAATTGCATGTAAATGCGAATTAAATTTTTATTTGGATATTATAATCTGATTAACTTGCAACAGTTCAAATGGATGTGACTCACAGTATATTATGGTTGAAAATGGAACACACAGGGAGTTTGCAGTCCAATATTCTGTAACTGTATGATTAATGACTATATTGAGGCAGGTGGGAAGGAATAAGCAAATCCTCATTTGGCTGATTGATGGGGCATTATGGGTAAGGGGGAGGAATCAGAATATCTGGCAGAAGAAGCTGCAGGCAAGCGGTTGATACAGTGGGCATGTGGGACATAAGGTGGGGATTTAAGGTGTCAGTTGCAAAAACACAAGTGATATTGTTTTTGCAAAACGCCACAAAGAAGTATCAAGTCATATGGTGAAACACTTGGAGCAAGTTAAGTCATTCGTTTTTGGGAGTGCTGTTTGATGAACAGCTTACCTGGAGGACAGGACATTGAAGAGGACAAAAGATAAGTGGTAAAAATGTTAATAATAACCTTTGAGATGTTTATCAAGGTCGTGTTTTGGGTGCACCAGGAAGTCTCTATTAAAGTATATATAAACCATGATGAGGAGCAGATTAGATTGAAAGTATTATTGACAGAATTATGCAATAGAGTAGTATATTTACAGACTGGCTCAAAGAGCCAGAAAATGGGGCGCGCTGAGCTGCGAAGGAAGACAATCATTAAACACAAATGCAAAAATGTTTGAGGGAATATTGGGATATACATGGACAGGAAGAACTCTATACAGTATACAAAAACAGGGTCGGGAAGGCAGGAGTGCCGTGGGCGGGGAGCAGGGAAGGAGGAGGGTGGTCAATTACCGCCTCAGGATTAGGGCACACAGAGTTTAATAGCAGGCGTATACGAATTGTAAACATCCCTACTGCGTAAATGTAGATTGTGTGATCATTCTGAATCTTGTGCAGCATGTTCTTATGGATGTAGGGGTTTAAGAGAAGAGGAGAAGAACTAAAATCAGGACTGAAAGAGGAACAGTGAGCTTTCACGTAGGGAACATGTTGCAAAGGATCAGAAGCATTAGGAGGTATGTTGAGTAAGTAATTGAGGGAAAAGGGTTATGGGTAGGTTTAATATAACATATTTTTATTTTATTTTATTTTTTAATTTTTATTTATTTTATTGTTTTATTTTTATTTATTATTTTGTCATCTAATGGTTACCCAACACTGGACGTCCAGGTCCGGTAGGTTGGCGGCAATGCACCTATAAGCTGGTGCGCGCTCAAATTAAAAAGGAGAGAAGAAAGAGTCAGACTTTCGTGAACTGACCCAACTCTGTTTGGTTGTCAGTGAAGGGAAATGTAGCCAGGCTCTGTAAAGCTTTATTCATTTACTGCTAATAACCATTCAATCTGGAGCAGAATATCTTCTCCTGGTTGCTTCATTAAAGGAACGCGCGGACCAACTCCACACTACATGCAAGAGGTTAGAGAGTTAGGCAACCATTAGATAGATGATTAGATAGTAGATATTTATTTTCGGGAGAATTCAAGATGTAATAATAATACTCAAATATAATATTACCACAATATATACTGCAGCTGTGTTACACAGGAGAAATGAGTATACACAAAAAGAATTATAATTACGTCAATGGTAAAAGCCACAAATAAATAGATAAAATAAATAAGACAAA
>NW_023339652.1:10680952-10682193 GCF_004916995.1 Morone saxatilis | reverse complement strand
ACAGATATTAAATGGACCTTGTGGTGGGACTGTTTTGTCAGCAATAATGTTTTTCTCCATACACTGCAATCTTTCAGGAATATGTTTTATTATCATTTTAATACACTATGGAACTTCATTACCGTTACTATTACTGTTGTACAATTATTGCTTTTATCTTATATAATCTGAATGGCTTTACTCACAGACGGCTACAAACACAATCCTATTCTCTAGAAATATGACAATTTTTAATGTTAAAAAGCTTGATGCAAGACCTACAGGGAACGCATGTTCATTAATCTTTTTAAACACACATAAATCACCTCCATTCAACTTAGTTTCATTCCATTTTTCCCCCAGGCCCCACATGCAGTGGTTTTATGTTCCACCAGTGGGGTCCACTGCATAGTTTATGAGCACCGGCTTACTGTAAATGATCACAGAAAATGCCATATCTGAGAGTTTTGAGCAACATGTGAGGAATGTATTTTAGCTTCTACTTCAACATACACTAATACCCAGTGGATTTGACTATGCCAGTGCTCAGCTCTGGGACAAGTAAAAGATCATCTGCAAAAAACTACAGCCAGAATCTGACTGGAATGAAACGAGAGTGAGAGCGTATTTCTCCACAGTGAAGGTCTCTTTCCCGACTTTTGTTGGAATCTAGCCTTCATTTCAAGGCTAGTGATTGAGATTGGTTACATAACTTCCTGCAAACCTTGGAGCCACTCCAAACTGCATGATAATCACATTTATTGTAATATGTTTCTAATAATGGTGGTGCTGTTTTCAGCTGCTTTGGACCAGGGCCCTGAAAGAGTCTCCTCAGGAGTACATCTGCAGAGCATTTTAAAACCAAGAATACCTGCTTCACAAACATGAGATGTTTTTGCTTGTATATCAACAATGTGCTCCTGAAACGCCATGCTTTAATGATAGTGATGTACGTGTAATTCTTGTATAAAGATTCTCCATTTGACTGTTGAATAATCCTTCATAGTCATTCAGAGTAAACACAGCTGGAGCAGTGCTGATGTGCCCCATAAGGCACAAAAACAATGGGAACTGGTGATAGAACAAAGTGCTTATACAACTTCCTATCTACAGATACTGAAGTTCAAAATGTTCAGCATGGACACACAGACACACACTTACATAAGTTCCATAAACATACAAAAGGGTTTGGGATACCACTCTCATATCTATGGTAAACATGATGCTATAGCCAGCGACTGCTTAGCTTAGGTTAGCATAAA
>NW_023339652.1:10678800-10680927 GCF_004916995.1 Morone saxatilis | reverse complement strand
TTATATTGTTTGTTTAAGCCATACGAGTTATGTGTCCGTGAGTAAACATTAATAAGTGAGACAAGAAAGGAAACAATGTGACAGACATTTGTAAAAGATGTAGAAACTAGGAAATATTAAATTATAATTTCAAGAAAGTACCCATGAAACAAGTGGAAACATTTTTGTAATGGCTATTGCCACATTTCTTGTCGCAGAAAAGTCTACTTATAATTAAAGCCATAGGATGTTTACACAAAAACATGAAAATGTTTTCTGCATGGCTTAAATCTGGCACATTTACATAATGACTAAGCCTCGTGTTAATTAAGTCATTGTCGCCTTTTTAAATAAATAAACTTAAAACTGAGGAAGATTAGGACTTAATTTCAATTTAATGCTGCAGATTTATTTGTGGCATGTTATTGTTAAAAGGCACACAAAGTCAATAAAATTGATTAAATTTAAAGTACTCTTTAAGGATAATCTGCCATGGAAGCAACAACATTCACACTAACATTTCCCCACAAATACTCAAAATGTTGCTCCATGACCATTCAATTGTGCAACATTCATCTCTACAACAGAACTGATCCAAGCACCTCCAGTAAAGAGTTTTTGGCCCTTTGCGTCCTTTCCGCCCACGAACATCCTCTACGCCTCAGAATGTCTCTGTGCTTTCATGTCCTACAGATGTGTGAGTGCAGGGGCCACCAACTATGCGCATGCCAAATAGTTTCTGAATGTGCGCTGGTGACCGAAACATTTGAAAGCATGTGACACCAAGAACACTGTATGCACGTGTGAATGGATGTCTGCATTAGTGTGTGTTGGTGCATTCATCATTCTCTCCAGATGTTTTTATGCTCCCCCTTCAGGAGATGCTCCACTCTGAATCTGCTTTCACAATAGAAAGTGTTTTTCAGAGGAACTGTAGGGATTTTGTAATGTTGCTCCCATGTATATCTGGGTGTGTGTGTGTGTGTGTGAGTGCGTTGCAGATTAGGAGAAATGGATGGATAAGCTAACTTGATAAATAATGAGATGTATGTATGGTGCAAGTGTGTGTCCGTATGTGTGTGTGGGTGGGATTCTGATGAGAGCACATGTGATGCAGCTTCTCACTAGTTCCTTTGTTCGTTCCAGGACAACAGCAGACCAAAAGGTGCTTTATGGGTACCGAACGCAAGGCACTTTCAGTCTCACACACATAATAGACAAAAATAAGATTTCCCTCTTTCATGCGTCCTTTAAACTCATTTGAGGCTCTGTTTCAAATTCAGAAAAATAAAAAAAAGGTAGAACACACTGACATCCTTCAGGTGACACATTTATTGTCATAATGATGCTCACTTTGTAGGCTTTGACTCTTCAGGATGAGTCACTTCAGCAACAATAAAGTCCTGGTCGTAATCAGGCTTCAAAACCAACTCTATCTATATATCTCTATATAAATTTCTATAGAACTGGAATCAAACAGCTGGTATCTACCCTCTCTGTTTCCCCCCCAAGATAAGCTTATGGCTAGAACATAGTTTGTTGCTACAGTATAAGGAACTTTCCTATAACCATATGCTCCCAATGCACATTTAGACCACAGTTGAGAATTGAGTTAATCTCTATAACAAACTCTCCATACTATGTGTGTGTGTGTGTGTGTCATTTGTACAAACTTGAGGCAGCTGAATTCCATGCTTACAGACAGGTGCCCATAAATCAGAATATACTAGAATCACTTTTTTCAACTATTAAAAACCTCTCCACACCACCCACAACACATACCCTGCCCCTCTCTCCAGATGAGAGAGAACTCCTTCCTTCATTCCCCCCCCCTCAGCCCAGAGACGTCCTCCGCCCAGTCCTTTATAACATCAGGGTTCTCCCACAGCATGGTGGATTGGTTCCTTTGGAAAACTGCATTAAATGTGTTGACCGCAAAAGCGAAACGAAATGGGGAAAGTGAACGTTTTGTTGTTGAACGGAGTTAACATTATCCGTCACAAACGTTTGATCGCGGTAAGGTGTGTGTTGTTTTTCTGCTGCCACAGGAAGCTGCCAGCAGGCTTTGCTCAAATAGTGGCATCGGCGGCCTCGCAGTGGGCATTTCTGGTGGCAGGTTTGATGCCACATGAATATGAAAAGAACGAA
>NW_023339652.1:10668786-10678700 GCF_004916995.1 Morone saxatilis | reverse complement strand
GCTGGAGGCTGGATACAGGATTTGGGTTAGGTCCTGCTGCTGGAGGTATCTCGTTAATTCAGAATAAACAGAGGAGAATTTTTAGCTTATATAAATAAATATAAATAAGCCAGCTGTTGAATCAGATGCTTAACTCTACTAGTTGAATGGTTAAATTGCTTCCAGTGCATCTTATTAAGTCATGTGTTATTGTGCCTTAATTGTTGATTATGGCACAAAACTAGTGGAATTATGAGTTGTTTTAAGAAAATCAAAACTTGTGGTATTAAACAGTTTGGGGAGGAAGCCACCCCCAGTGCATGGAAAGGAAAATGGACATGATGGTGTAGTAAAAACAAATCCTTCCAGGAGATAAACACATAATTGTTATAATTCATAAGGTTTCAGCAGTGAGTAGCTAATAAATAATTGATCATAGCAGGAAGTCAGTGACTCATTATTAAGAGATATCAGTAATCCAAATTGACTTTATTGTAATGTTCAACTGACGCTTATTTTTATTATTGGTCGACCCATTGTTTGGTCAGTATAAAATGTGCCCATCAAATCCAATTGAACCCAAGAGCCCAAAGATATTCAGTTTACTATCATATAAGACAATGAAAAGCAGGAAATCCTCAAAATTGAGAAACTGGCATTTCTTCTTGAAAATAATAAAATAGTTGATTGACTAAATAATTAATCAATACATTGTTTTCCTTTTGCTGTATTTGTAGCACTAAGTCAAGAATAGAATACATAAAGAATATCTATATGTCAGTTCCAACTCTAATACCCCAAGAAACTAAACTGGGACAAAATAAATAAAAAAAATCTGAATCTGTACTTGAATTTAAAAAAAAATCTATTATTAAGATATTAATACATTTTACATGTGATAGATCTGGATTTTGCAACATGTGGTTTTGCCTCCAGGTACAACTGTCACTGTTGTTCAGTAATATTCATACACAGTTGGACTCTCTTTACACGCTGTGGGAGCAACACGCTCTTCTTCGGGGTGTGGCAACAGAGCTCTTTCAGCAGAAATTGACACTGTAATGTCTCACAAATGATGACAACGATTTACAATGTTATTGAGCCAGTAACAGCTGACGTGGAGGGTCAGCACAGAACACATGGAGTACACCGTCAGCACAAATAGTCATCTCAGAGGTTAGGTCAATCAATGAGCTTATTTCACAACAAGTTTCAGCAGTGAAGGCTATCCTTTCAGTGATAACAACAATGTAACACAGATAATATAGTTACACTCATTTGCCATTCATTTTTTCAAGAATTTTGAAAGCACAGTGAAAGCCAGTAATTAGTATTTATTACGGCTTTGGTATCATTATTGTTTGGTTTGGCTCAGGTTAAACCCTGGGAAGTCACAGAGTCACATTTCAGGGCTAATAATTTAGACTCATACTCACCAATACACGATGCAGCATTTTAGCCAGTATTGTAAAAAATATATATATATATTAGACAGATTGATGGATAATAAAAACAAATAATTAGTCACAGTCCAGAAAGGACGCTAATAAATAATAAAGTGTTGTGCTCCTGTTGCAGATCATCAGTGCCTTGCTGTTGGCACTCACTCTGTTTGGCCATGGATACCACTATGAACATGATGAGGTAACACATGCATTACAAATAAAAAAAAATACAGATGTCAGTATCTATCTGTGGATACATTTACCTGCTATATGTGTCTATATTTCTATCTATTATGAGTGGGCGATATGCATAAAAACTTGTAGTATGGTATATCTATATATATATATATATTTTTTTTTTATTATACAGCATACAACTTAAGGGATCATATCGGTAGTTTTGCATATGTATTTTAGCATACCATAATGTCTCATTAACCATTTTTCAAACCATGTTACTGTACTTTTGCTATTTCAGGCATCCATTAGTAGACTAGTGACATAACAAAGCAAGTTTCAAAAAGTCCAACTCAAAAACACACACTCAACACTAAAAAAAAAGAGGGTTGTAAGCCTACATTTTCATTTCTAGTTCACCAGATGGAAGAAATTACTAACTTAATTTGGACACTTCAGCTGCATGCTGACACAGGGCATTGAACCCTTACCCTGTTCACCGGGCTGGCTGAATTGATTCTCTGTTTGTTTTCTTTGCAGATAGAGAATATGCTCGTAGGCATACGTGTCATGTATTTCTTTTCCATCTTTCCTCTGTTCTTGACCATCATGGGTGTGTATGGTGCCTGTGCAGAGAAGCAGTGGGCGCTAATAGTGGTGGGTAAAGAAAAAAACACATTATTATTATAGTAGTAGTAGTAGTAGTAGTAGTAGTAGTAGTAGTAAAAAACTGAACTAAACCAGAATCTGATTGCTAATGCGTGTTTATGTGTGTGTTTTTGTCTCAGTTTGCAGTTGGGATGATCCTGAGCAGTCTGTTCGTGTTTGCGTCTTCAATTCGAGCACTGACTTTTGTACCATTGGTATTTCCAAGTTGACTTTGAGATGTGTTGTTCTTTTGTGACATTTTCTTTTTGTCCCAGTGCACATTTGCACATATGGAGACTCATAAAACCATATGAGCTTGCAGGCTGCATTAAAACTGAATTCCTCATTAAGCTAATAGAGAAATATAAACAGGAAAAGGCTTTATTGCCTTTAGTCTCTTGACTACTGGGTGCTACCAGACAGGAGAAACACATATGCTGTTTAACAGGAATACGATTGAAGTAACCCTCATTAACAAACATCTACAACTCACTAAAAGGAAGCCAAATAAAATCCTGCCTTCTCATGTTTTGCAGAAGTCCAAACCTAAACAAATTCTAATCACACTAATATATGTTCAAGTGTTGTTTCACATCATGATTGAAAGATGGTAGCTGCCATGTCCGGGGTATTTTGGCTTCATTTTTGTACAGTGGGAGGAAGTGGAGACGCAACATCCATCTTTTAACAATCGATGGGTTGAACACTCACTTATTTACTGATTCCAGCTGATTTGTTTTTGAAGGAAAAGCCTGTAAAATTAGATAAAATTTGCACATTATGCTAAAAGACATGCCACATTCTCACCAGCTGATGATCCATAGAAGATGGATGGAAGATGTATTTTGTTGAAATCACAAAATACGTTGGTTGAGTACTCAAAAATTGAATTTGAACTGTAGTACCTTACAGACACCTTCCAATTTTAGATTTAAATTACTGTAAAACTACTTTTAAGCATGTATGCATGTACGCATACTGAATGCATTTTGTGACTCACAAATTTGCCAAAAAAACAAATTACATTAACATTTAAATTGCTAATGATTTTTTGATATTACTTTGTTTTGTTGTGCAGGTGACAAAAGAGATGAAGAAGCAATACCTGGAAATGCTGCCACTGGCTAATGCTAGTGACAGTATTTTAGACAATCTCAAGGAGACAGAGACAGAAGTAGGTAACCTTGTGTGGGTATGTGAGAGTGTGTGCAGTTATCAAGTGAATTATCAAGTTGCTGCTTCGCATACAGAATGAGCTTCAAGTGCTTTAGAGTTTATTTTAAACATTTCAGTAGCATAAATCAGACGCAGCTCAGAAAATAAGCTGAATAGGTTATTAATCAGGAGGTGGAGATTTGTCTTACTATGTACACTATTCTAATCTTCACCCATTCCTTTCCTCTTCCTTCGCAGTGGCATTGTTGCGGAGTGTTTCAGGGCTATCTAGATTGGGGCTACAACATCCCAGAGTCCTGCCTGTGCGCTGAAGAGCCCGTTAACCCATGTGTGAGTGTGAAAGCTCATTATTCACTTCTATTCACTGGTAAAAAAGAATGCATTATATCATTGTGGATCAAGTTTAAGAATGCAAGAAAGTCAGAAAAGGCTGCCCCACATTAATGTAAAGGATCCCAAGCCATCACTTTCATGTTCCCCCAGGATGAATTCTAATGACTGATGATCCCTTAGACTTCCTATCACCATCATCAGGTTAAAATTTAGAACTTGTCCCATATTTACCTTTAAAACTATAATTTTATTCCCATTAGTAAATGTTAGAATGCTAACACGCGTAGCTAATATAGTGAACATAGTAAACCCACTAATGATCAGCATGATAGCTTTAAATGTTGTTCTCTCCATGTTGTTTTTTTGACGCAGGAGATAATGATTCATGTCTGTGTATTGTAGGTGGAAGCTCCTAGAAACAGCAGTCTGTTTGAGCACAGCGTTGATGACACACCCATCATGATTTATAAAGAGGTAATAAAAATGTAAATGTTCATGTCTACATTTACATGTGTAAACTGCGTATAATTGTTAGTGTTCACTGATGCTATGGTAAAAACTGCATTACAAATGGTAATGCAAGAAAAAGCTTGTCTGCATTTATACTTACTGAAATACTATATATACACAATTTCATAAGACCAAAACAAAAAAAAAACTTGTTAAGATTGTATGTTTAGATAAAGGTTTTACAATACTTAAGAAGTTATATATATGAGTAAATTTTCCACACTGTTCTGTATTGCTGCATAGGGCTGCATTTACAAAACCTCCCGAAGGAGCGTAATACTTATAAAAGAAGGGAAGAACATTTTTATTAAATATTCTTCCTGTACTTTAAAACAATGGTTTCCAGCCTTTTTGGGACACCTCACCACAATACAAACTCATTGTCACTGGTTTTATATGTTTACCGCTTGTTACCAGTTCAACCAAACCTAAAAATATGGTTTATTCAGTTGTTTTGTTTGTTTGACATTAAGAGTATCCTGAACGCTTCTTATTAGTTGAAACTACAAACATGTTTTACAGTGAAGATGCTGTATGAAACATTACATTTATCTGCTCTTCTGTTTCAGCCATGCGCTCCACTCATAATTCAGATGGTAGGGATTACAGGAAAAATTACAATGGTCATAGCGCTGGGACTCGCATTACTCTGGGTATGTATTGTCTATATGTGTCTATCATGATTGTCCCCACCTACCTGCCTCCTTACACTAACTTATTCATTCATGGTCATTGTGATGTTCATTTCTTTTTAATTGATTCAAAGCCCTCAAGCTCAAGTAGCACTAGTGGAGCTTTTGAATATATTGAAGAGTTTGCCCAGTTGTCACAACACTGTAGATGGCCAAATGCCAATGGCCATTTAATAGTTTATCAAACCTAAAAACATAAGGTGGATAAATCATTTTAAATGGTGTACTGTTTTAAACTTAATATGTGAATGGAACAAGAACTTTCACACTATCAACCAAATTACACACTCAGAATTATAGCAACAAGGGCATAATTTCTATGTCCTTCCATTTTCAAAATCCAAAATCCTGAATACCTGCACCAAGTACTCAGGGTACACACACACACACAGACGTCAGCAGGCCTTTTTCACAGCAGACAATTTGATTTGAGATAGCAGGAAGAGCACAGGTGAAGAGCATTGATGATGAACTCATAGATAAATGGAATTCAGCTTGTGTTTTTTCAGTCTTTTCTGCCCCCCTCTGTCTCTTTCTAAAATTGCAGCTCTATTCAACAAAAGATGACAAGTTGGTTAAAGAACCTTCTCTGTGTCGCTGTCCTTTTAGGCATTGTCAGCAGCATTGTGTATTGCCATCTTGTGTCAGCTGAATCGGAAAGAAGATGTCCCTGCAGTGGTATACAGTGCGGAGGCAAAAGCAGGCAACTACAGCGCTCTCGCAGATTCTGCAGAGTACACCTGATTTCTTTGTTTTATTTTTATCTGCTTTTTACAATGATGAAGCATATTTCAGCAATGCGGAGAAAAAAAAACATGGGATTGGTATACGGATACATAGTTGAATTTATGATGATGCTTAAATGTATCATGCATTGCATGAAAGTTGCATGGGTTTTTTTTTTTTTTTTTGTTTGGTTTCAAAAAAACACAGGAAGACACATTGTTTGTCTTACAAAGGGAAAATTCTGGGCTTTGCAGCACTGTGAAATAGTATTCCACTTTCTTTGTGATGATCAAAAATGATGAAAACTAAGATACATAAGTAGCACATTAACAGAATAATTAATGAATAATATGTAATTAATCAATTACAAGCTTCTCCTACATTTCCTTCCACTGTCTTCATTGGGCATTACATATTTCAAATAAGAAGTGAAGTGATAAAATGAATACATTTGTACTCTCTAGTGGAATTTCATCCCAGATTGGAATTGTACTTTAGCCCCTTTCATCTATGATGTAAGTCAAGGAAGAAAATGTTATTTTTTTTAATTCCCTGGTAGATATGACGTCTTGATTTTTGTTTTTTACTTTATGCATTTATTAGAGCTTTAATAACTGTACTTTATGGTTTAGTAGCTTTCTGAAATGCTTTGTATCATATTCTGCCAAACTTTATGTAAACTTTGTTTTTCTACTTGTCATTTTATAGTCAATGCATATTTACAGGATTTCATTGGTATTGCATGACAATAGTGTTTCCAGGATCAGGTGCATTTGTTTATCTTGCTCAAGACAAGAATACAGATAATATAGATGCCAAAGAAGTAAATCCAAATGCCTAACCTGTTCTTTAGTATTGCTGAGTCCTGGCCTCCTGTCACTCCCTCATCTCCTGCATAAAAGGTTCAGGCGCTTATCCTCATCCCTCCACCTCCCAATCAGGTGTCAACTGTGTAAGCTTACTGGTAGTACAAGTACCACATGATTGTACTTAAGTACAGCTGAGTAAATGTATGTTTCTAAGAAACAATTTCAAATAAAAACTAAGACATCAAAGGAACAAGAATCACATGTTTTATTCCTGCTATTTACAAAATATTACATAAGTTCATTCCATAAATAAAAAAACTATGTATGACAGAAATAAAAATACCATACTTTGCAAGAACATACTGTATATTAGGCATTAATGGTTAAAGTGCACAGGTAGACATTGGATCTGCTGTTCCAGATGAAAATCATTTGACAGTACGTTAGTCAAGGAGACATTTCAACCGCAGGCAGCTCATGCAGCAAGTCATATTAGAAGTGATGTGGCATAAAGGCTTCTTCGGTGAGAGTGGCATCAGTTGGGACATTCCAGTCTGCAAGAATATTGATGACACGTTTTCCTACAAGAGCCTCTCACAACCTGTCTGCAGTGGTCAATGCCAACATTTCTCCAAACCTTGATATCAAAATTTTGGAGGCAAAATAATTAAGGATTTACTGTATGTCTACTAAATGTGCAACCAATCAGAGTCCCCTCTCCTCCTAGTGGACATGATCACGTATCATTTACTCACTAAATGTGCTTTAAGAGGAACTGAATAAAGTGATGATGTTTCAAATATACAATGTGCTTATTAACAAGGCATCAAGACATTCGGGTGTCCCAATGAGAGCTGTGGCTCATTCCTTTGTCTAACCTGATTATTTACCCAAGAAAATTACATTTATGCTCAACAATAAATAAATGATTATATTTCAATCAAAGCACTTTGTAAACACTGTTTAAGAAAGGTGCTACATAAGGGTTACTCATTATTATTTGTTCAACGATTATTGGTTGCTCTAATGCTGTAAATTCAATGAGTGAGCTTAAGATGAGTATGAATATTTAAATATGTATGTTTTAAAATAAGTTGGTCCAGTCGACAAAGTGTTAAAGCCATTAGTTGAACTTCCAGTGATATTTCTTTGCTTCCACTGGTGATAGAATCTTAGCATCAATTGTTGTGCTATGATAAACAAACAAAAATGTGTTTTGTTTGTTTGAAAGTTTTAGGTACAGTATCTAGCTAATATCTGCCTTTCCATAGAATCACTGATGTGTCAAGGTACGAAGGAAATGGAGAGAAGGAATATTATCCAGATAAGACAACACTTAGGCTCCAGCTACTCAAAGAAAACAAACAGCTGCTTAATTCTGGGAAGAATAAAAGAATTTTAGAGATATGACAAAAGCATGTGAAAATGTGATGATTATTAAAGATTAATTAATTTCATTAAATTGCACTGTTTTTTTTACAGCAGTAAGGCAACAAAAAAAACATTTTAAACTGACCTATGCATGTAGATTACTTTCCAATATCAGTAACATGCATTAACACGTATTCATAGAAAATTATAATGTCAACATATGTCGATATAGCACAAAATAGCTAGATTATGGTATACAGCATAACGTGTTTACATGTGCAAATTCAAACAAGGTACTATTGATAATAACTTGAAGTGTATCAAAACGTACTTGGTGACTAGAAGGCACCCGGAACATATCTGTTTGATTGGAGAAGAGCCATGAACTCCTGTTTCCTTTTTATCTGGCCCATCAGCTTGATGCTCATGACAAGTAAAACCACCTGGGAAAGGGAAGCACAAGAGTTACAAGCACGCTATGGTGTCCAGTGATGGTTACAACTGGGATCCACATGATTTTCTGCTGACCTAAGATCGAATTTGACCACCAGAGCCCTTGTGTACTATGTCTATTTCATAACAAAAAGACTTTATTTTTGTATTTCAATAATAAAACAAACATTAAATGATGTAGCACAGATTAGATCAATAATTCAACATAGTTGGTGAATGTCATTGTCAGCTAGGGCACTTCTATATTTCAACCATAGCCTGATTTTGAATATAATAAACCTATATGAGGTAGAATTGGTGTGCAAAATTTAGTCCTACAGAGTAAAAAAACTAACATACCCAAAACACTCCACTTCCAAATTGTATACCCATGGCCAACGAGAACGCAAGCTTCAGTTCAGAAACATAAATTGGTAGGCAAGGCTGTGGAAAAAAAAGGGTGCAGGGTCATGTTAAAGTTAGAGAGAAGATTGGTGGGAAAATAAGAGCGTGGACCAGTAAGCCTGTATATTTTTCTGAACAATCTTAAAATCTTTTACCTCTTGATAAACATACTGGTTCTTTGGAGCCCCGAGTGTGGCGCTGCCTCGTAGTCGAATCTGGTGAGTACAAAATCCCATTACATAATGTGACAAAAAGCCAAAAAAAAAGCTCACTATGGTGCTAAGGACATTTTCTGTTCCTTTTACATCCTGGGTCTTATTTACATAGTTTTGACCATCACTCCTATCAGTTATTATAACATATTACTTCCCAACTCTGCTATGATCTGCAGCCGAACTGTAGAGCTACCTCAAGGGTACTGCTTTAATAAACATTAACTAAACAGGTAGTTAAGATAACAACTGGAAACTTTATTAAAAAAAACCTGTTTACAGGTTGCTACACTTATGGCTTGTTTGCATTGATATGTATAGCTGACTGTCATTGTTGAAGCCATATTACATTCCCATGTCTGTTTGTTTTCATAAGGACAGCTATATTTTTACATTTTACATCTTATATTTTTGTATATATTATATATATATATATTATCTTTTTTAGCTTTACTGCAGTACTCAAACACATACATATATTTTTTTAATTTTGTTTACATTGTATGTGGTCATTTACAACACTTATTGGTATTGATCATTTTGTGTTGTGTTGTATTAAGATCATCTGCTTTGTTTTTATCTATTTGCAATCTCTTTTCTTTGGACCTTGCTGTCACAGTTGTATCAATGCTTTATTTGGTTAGTTTTTGTGGACCCAATAGCAGAAGTAAATGGGTATCCAGTAAAATAAAAGAGTATTGACTGTTATTAGAATTAGTGTTATTGTCTGAAAGCAATGATGACCATTAAAAACAGGTAATTAAATAAAAAATAATTCTCCCTGAAGTATACTTGACTGAGAGACAATGTGTGGCTACAGCAACAAACTCCGAATGAGTCATCTTCACTGCTTATATTCTGCTCACATCAAGGGAGATACTCACGCATTTTCCTGGATATTGACAGTTACAGGAAGCAGGGATAGAAGAGCCCCAGTCTTTGTAGCCTTCAATAAGACCACAGCACTCAAACTGGAGGTGACAAACACACACACACACA
>NW_023339652.1:10668350-10668744 GCF_004916995.1 Morone saxatilis | reverse complement strand
ACACACACACAGTAAAAAGTAAGTCCAAAACAAATAAACCAGAAAAAAATGCATGACACAGTATAATACACAACTGGCACATATTATGTCTGCGTCCATGATTTATGCATCCTTTATTTGGATCATTCAGTTAAAGGTTTCAACAACACCAAGTGTAGCAATTTAGCTTGTTTGTGATATATTGGTTGGATCTGAACTGGGGTGATTTCCCATGGGAGCGTAAGTAGATACCACTTTAAGAAAAGACACACCTACTTCCCTGGCCACGCCCCAAAGACTACATATACCGCTGGTGTGGGTTTGTTCATGTTTGATTGCCACCTGAGTGCTGTGTGTGAGATCTGTGTGTCTGCGTTTGGGGTTAGCATTTAAAGGAAAATCTACCAAAGGATTA
>NW_023339652.1:10664538-10668293 GCF_004916995.1 Morone saxatilis | reverse complement strand
TATCTTTTCAGTATTCTGGTGGCTTTCCTGCTTTTCTTTCTGTCTCATGTGGCAAAGAAAATGCCCCAAAAGTACCTCTAAGCTAGCTACTGCTATTTGTATTAGATTAGATTTGTAAGATAATCATAATATGCTGGTTGTAAAAAAGGAAGTGGAAGTCTAATCTGAAAACACAGATGTGATGCTCATATCTTTAAATTCAGTGGCGACTTGTATATTTATATGATTGTCTGTCGCAAAAACACATCCATAAACCCCTTAGAACCATGGGGAAAAAGATGTCCGCTAAAACTCCACAACTTGCCTGAAAACTATCAGGTTTTTCAAGTATTGTCAGTATCAAAGTAATCCGAGATAGTTGGTCTGTCCATCTATGGGCACATGGCATTCAATGTTGCCATTTTGCCAAAATTTGAACAAAATGGTTAAAAAACCGGCCTAGAAGTTGTAGGCCACAGCTAACTAGCTAACTGACTCCATGGGAACATTATACTTCATACCAAAGTATTATGGGAACCCCACATTTAAGTGAGACAAACAATAATAACAGGAATGACAAAAGCCATTAGTATTCATTTTGTTCATGTTAAAAAATGATCTTCTCTGAGGGAACCAAGGTTAATATCATTTTAAATCTTTTTTTAGTGAATGTCAGATCTGTGCTGACCTGTTATCTGAGATATATATAAGCTTTAATGGACAAATGTACATACCATTTAGTTGTGTGGTGGACGAAAAATATACCCTAGAAGGTAGTAGTGGTTTTACTTCTGTCTCCAAGAAAGAGGGATGTATTCTCCGGATTTGTGTAACATGAAACTCAGCCCAAGTGAAAGAAACTGCTTACTTCTTGTTGAATACTATACAGCAGTGTCCTGTTAGCTTTGCTGGTTCCAGTAAGTGGCATCATTGACAGCAACTTGGACTCCTCGCGGACCACACGTTTCTGAGGAGGGAGATAGACATACTGCAGTTGAAGCTGCTTTTTGATAGCTGTATGTTGTACTACAGGATTAAATTAGGTATTGTGAAAGGGCTGTTCAGGTACTATACCTCATAAACATCTTGGTAACTTAGTGCTGTTCTAACAATTATTGTTTGACTGGCTGCCGCCATCCCAGCTGCGTACTGCACACACACATAAACCAACAATAGAAAGTGAAACATCATTTTTGAACACATGTATACATTATGAAAGGAATATCTTAAATTGTCTTTTACCAGAATCAAACACCATCTTTTTCCTGTACAGGCTCCAAACACACCGAGCACTGAGAGCAGCAGACAGCCGATCTCCATGATGTACATTATCACTACAGAAACATTGGACACCAGCTGAGGAGAGAAATAACACTGGCATTAAAGCGATATATTGACTGGCCAACAATTCTTGTTTTATTTAACAAAATAACCTAAGATCAAAGCATCTGTGGTAGAATTCAAAGGAGATATTCACTTACACTGAATATTAATATTACATTGTCGCCACAGATGTATTTCCAAGCTAGCATAGCTACAAAAGAGGTCAAAGGTCAGGGCTAGCTACAGAACAGCACTCTTAGAGCCTGAAGATAATTCACTGTCTTGCCCAAGGACACTTCGACTGGCAGGTGCTTGCCAACATGAGGGCTTGAACTCAGGTCTTCCAGAGAAAAGACAATAAAAAATGCTGTAGTGGTCAGGCACTATTGATGGAAGACCAAGCAGACCCATGCATTAATAATAATTCCCCAGTTGCCCTTGGATATCACAGCAACTCCTTTGCTCCTTTAAATCCTGACAAGACAAGAGCTATTTTTGCCTCCAATAAGTATTATCTGCTTACAGGAAATAATTTTTTATTCTCTCAGAAGATCAGTCTTACTTTGCCAGTTTGTATGAGGTCTCTATGCCAAGCTACTGTCATGGTCAACATGAAGAAGCACAGCGCCTTTTTGGAGAAAGAATAGAAACATAAAAATGTGTTAAGTTTGCAAACTACTGCGTGTTAATTATACATGGAAAGACATGGAAAGAAAGGGAAAGAAATATAGTAGGTTTACACTGCCAGTATCTCAAAATGTGCGTCCAATCTATAAATACACTTGTAAGTATCACCACAGATGTTTTTAAATGTGTGCTGCCTTTAGGTGTCACCTTATAGAGGAGCAGTATGGGGCTAATGGAAGGCATGCTACACAGGGTTGGCCTAAAGTTGAAATAATACAGCACATTGGGCACATGACTCACACACTGTAAACATGTAGCATTATAAGAATATTACAGATATTCTTTGAGGGGAGAGGTCGGTGTGAGGAGGGATGGAAAAGGATGCTTATCCTCTGTAGATGCAATTCTAACCTGCACTATGGCGTCTTTTTTTATACAGCTACCAGCGATTTTCTTCCTTTTCATGACTTTCTTAAAACATTTAGGAATAAAATGCACTGCAGACACACTGTACATCATTTTGATGGAGGGGGGTTCGCTGCAGCACGTTTGTATGTGAAACACAGGCTACAGCACAAGGCTTGTTTATTATGGACTGATTTGGGTCAAAATAACAGCAGCAAATCAAACATTTCATCAGAGGTATGGTCTATAAAAGGCAAACAAACAGGCCTCCAGGCTTAAATTGCATTCAAAAGCAGTGGAAATTCACCTACCATATGCACAGCATTTGCAAAAATAAACGGCCTTTTCAGGCTGGTTTTGTCCGCCACCACGACCACTGCGTTCCGCTGCATGCTGCTGCTTCTCTCCGGAGCTTTAAAACACCCTTTTACATAAAGACAATCTTAAGGCTACAGAGCTGTGAGATTTCGTTCAACAGTAACGGCATCTATGTCTCTATCTATCCGCACAGGACGTCACTGTGATGTGCTGGATGAGGATGCTCTGCGTCGCTTTCACGTGCAGTCGGAAATATTGGAATCCGGAGGATTAGCGCACAGGAATGATGCTCAGCCATGATTAAAGGAATTAATACAGGAGTGAAGGGTGCAGTGAGGAGAAGGGCCGTAGCCAGGATTATAAAAAATACTGATCACCCGTCAGCACACACAAATGGTTGACCTAAATCCCCCCCAAAAATACAGTCACTAAAGGTCACTTTTTTTAATTATGTGGATTTTCACATTTTATTTATTCATTTAACTAATGGATTATAGTTTCTGTAAGTTTTGTTTCCAAAAATGAAAGCTCCCCGCAGGTTTGCAAAACTAACAAAGGCCTATAAATAAAAATAAAATACAGTGGAAGTGACCTCAGTGTCCCCAGCCCTGAAGCTTCCTCATTTTTATCTTTCTCATGCAGAGTGAGTGGGAGTTCTACTAATTCCATCTGCTGATTGTGAATTTATACATCAGTTATGGTTATTAAACCATATTATGCTTGTTAAAGTTATTGCTTATACTCTAGTGATATTTACTTGTATATACATTTTTACTTACCACTATTTGTCTCTATGTGAGTCCATAATGACAGCATAGAGTGAGGGGGGGTATGGTAGTACAGTACTTAAGTACATTACTAAATATTTATATCTCACCTCTGCTAAGCAATTGTTTATGGCTTGACCAGAATTTAAAATAATGTTCTGAGAGTTGCAACAGGCATTGAGTCTGTGGGAGGAGAAATGTGCTGACTTCCTGGCAAAAAAAATGACTGCAATTCCCAGGATCCCACAGTGGTAATGGGGCTGGGCTACTTCCCTAGAACAGGTAGGGCGGGTTTCTATTGTTTCCACAGGTGCTATGAGAGAGAGAGAGAGAGAG
>NW_023339652.1:10642182-10664432 GCF_004916995.1 Morone saxatilis | reverse complement strand
AGAGAGAGAGAGAGACCGGCTGATGGAAGAAAAATACTGACACGTGTGTGAAAGAACAGCAGGTGGATTGGACAGGAACCTGGACTACAGACAAACGTCTTTTTGAATTGCATTTTATTTGAAGGAAGTTTTTATTTGAGAGGAAGCTAACCACAACCCATGCAGGAGGACAAAAAGGATGGGATGTGTATTCCTGCTGTCTTTTGCTGTGGGCCATGAAGTGGGTCAACACCTGAGAAGGAGCTGAAAGGAGCAGCCGAGACTGAGGCAGTTTTGTCCTTGCTGAAAGAGCACAAGAGGGGGAGAGACAGGCGGAGCTGGCTGGAGACACAAGACAGAGAGAATGCAGAATTATTATAAAGAAAACAGGCACAGTTGATTCTTCCATCTTGTTGCTTGTGTGCCTCATAATTTACAATGTGTATGATCTAAGTATAATCTTTGACTGTTGAAGAATACCATTTTACTCCCTGGCAAACAAACTTTCTCTCAACTGTAAACTGGTTTTACAGGTTACATGTGGACCAATTCTAGCCTGGAGACAGCTTTCACTGGAAGGAGAAACTGTGGAATAAGATTGCAGTTTTGGGGGGGGGGTTCGTAGTTTTTGTTTGTTTTTTGGATGAAACTCCTGAACATAATAGCATTTTAGGATCCATTTTCTTTCCTATGACTCAGCCTTTATTCAAGCATAAAGATAACCCCAGCATCTCTTGGCCTCAAAGTCCAAGCATTCCAAGTGATCTACAGTACATTTCCTCCATTCTCTCACATTCACATCCACAGAAAAAGACTCTACTCTGCCTCCACCATGCAGACCCCAGGACCTGAACATGATGACTCTTTTGATTTCCTGTTTAAGATCATCCTGATCGGAGACTCTAACGTAGGGAAGACCTGCGTGGTTCAGAATTTCAAGTCTGGGATTTTCTCAGAGAAACAGCAGAACACCATCGGAGTGGATTTCAGTGTACGAACCGTGGACATAGAGGGGAAGAAAGTTAAGGTTAGTGTGGTGTGTATGACAGTCTGTGTGTGTGTGTGTGCGCAGTGGACCATTTGGAGTCTTTTAGGGTATGCATGTCTTCAGGTGGTGTCAGTACAGAACATCAGATCCCCAACATGCAGACCTTTACGTGATTAACAGAAGTCACTAACAGAGTATATAAAACAGCTATCAAGAGTTACAGAATTCATAGACTGAAAAGTACTGTCAAAAATGTAGAATAAAGTGCAGATTTGGCATTATAAAGGAATAAAGAAGGATTATAAGATGTAAGTACTGCAAAGCTCAAGACTTGAAGATGATGAATCTTCAAGTCTTGAGCTTAAGTATTGAATGCAGTTTCCTAAAGGGCCTAAGAAGTTATTAAAAAGTCTTACATTATGAAGGTATGAAATGTTATACACTTATACATTTGTGGGATTCTTTGGACAGTGGTTGGAGGCGGTTCAATCCTTGGGTTTCATCTCATCTCATAATAAGTGTCGATTTTAGCAAAAGCTTAAATAAATTCATTATTTTTAATTAGTTAATCCACCCATCCTCAATCTGGGTCCAGGTCAGTAATTTAATGAGTAATGTTAATGTTTTTAAAAGTCTTCCTTTTTGCTTGGTGACCTCGTATGCTCCAGTAATGCCTTCTAAATGCCCTGATCCTCATCATGGGTGTTGTGGAGTCAGCTGGCTCTGACAATGACAGGCTGCCCAGTATGGTTACAGGCCTTTTTGGTAACATATTTAACTGACAAGTATGGCATAAATTGCAACTCCGAAGGGCCACTCAGATGTGATGGACTTTTCTAGGTTTGGGGGTAAATAACGCCACAGTGAGAAGTGTCCTTTGGTTGCAGTGTCAGTTAGAGTCCCAAACAAGTCAGACCGGCTGCTCACATGAAGGACCTGTCCTACAGGTTTCTCTACTCTACTCTAGCCTTTGTGCAGACAAAAATAAACCTGGAATGACTTTTCTGCCCTGTCACTGAGCTGGAAAGGGAACTAAATGCTTTAGGGTGGACAGTTATTGGTTCCGCATGCATCAAAAGTCAGTTACCTGAGAAAATAATAAAGCCTGTGTTCATTCAGTTAAATGGCGGCTTACACATTTTCCATCATCATTAATAAACTTATGTGCAAACTGATTATCAGTTTCGATCAATAGGTCACACATATATGTACTCTCCTACTAATACTGACAGGTATGAGGTGAGGGAAAGAGTATTTTTTCTGCATTGATATTTCAAACTTTACAACCTTTTTTTAAAGTGTCTCTTTTTGTTACTATCTCACAGGGATTATCTGGATTTGTCATAGCCAGGAGGGACAGTACAGTCTGTCAATATACACACACAAAAACACCTACACCAACTGTATTGTTCTGTGGACAAGCCAGTTAAAAAAAAAAAACCTGGCATTTCAACAAACATGTCATCAACTGAACTTTAAACAAATCCCTAACTATTAATGGTTAAAATAACTAGGATGCCAAAGGTTACCACTGCTAATTTATGTAAACATGAATTTATGTTTAAGTAAGATGGCTGGTGTCCATGCTTAGCCCCATCCCAGAGTATCACCAGTGAAGAGGATGTCAGCATTCGTTCATTTATTCCGTGTGTTTTTATGAATCAGTAACATATGGTCACCATAAGTTTGAAAGTAACAGAAATATTTTTTTCGTAATAACAGCTGCTGCTTCTGTGTTTACTCAAACCCCACAGAAGATTTAGGCCTGAGACCGTATTCAGATGAGCCACTCCATCTTATGTATATGTCACTTTTGTATGTTAGGTGATCAGCAGCTGTAGCTGTGTTGTTTTATGTCTCTTCCTTGTTTTAATGAAGCTAAGTTCTTGTTTTTCTTTTGTCTGTTTGGCTTTGGTTGTCATTATAGTTATCAACTAATAAACATGTATTATACCTGAGTTTGTTACAACAATGCATCATCTTTTATTCAGTTAAATTACAGCTGTGTTACTTGAATTAAGGTAAAGCAGACGTGTATTTGGAAAACCTTATAAGCAGGTTATTTCTTGTTAAAACGCTTTCTTTATTTTTACAACTTCTACAGAAAGAGGGAGTCATTAAGCAGGAATATGCCTTTTTACAGGCATATATAATGTTATATGGTCAGCGTTATTTTTACAGGTTTATATTCAGAAATGTAAAGATGTGCGCTTTTATTTCATTAATAAAAAGTAATAAATGTGTTTGATCTGTTCTATTAAACTTATCCAGATAGCAACAGTAGACATCAACACATACAAATTGAGCAAGTGAGTCTGGATTGGTTGTTATGACAGCTGTTACCACGTTAACATGGTCTGTCAGATGCTCAGGGAGTATCCTGCAGAGGCCAAGGACCTGTGTGTGTGTGTGTGTGTGTGTGTGTGTGTGTGTGGTGTGACTGTGGGTGTGTGTAGGTGTGTGATTTTTCATTTTGTTGTTTATGTGCATATCAGCCACACCTCCAGTCTTGTGTATTTCTTCCACATTAGAGCTGATTCCTTGTTCTTGATTATGTGTGTGGAACAGATGCAGGTGTGGGACACGGCAGGTCAGGAGAGGTTTCGTACGATCACCCAGAGCTACTATCGCAGCGCTCACGGCGCCATCATTGCCTATGACATCACACGACGTCCCACCTTTGACTCAGTGGCTCACTGGATCAAGGAGGTGGAGCTCTACGGAGCGACTAATGTAGTGCTGGTTCTCATAGGTGAGTGTGGTTGTGACTGTGACATGTGATTGCATGAATACAGCATTTGTGTGTGATCTTTTGAAGGGTGGACAAAATAACAGAAACATTTAAGAACATAATGTTTTTTATAGAGCAATAGCCCTGGAATAAGGGGCTGGGGTTTTTGCTGTTGCTGTAATGAACTGGTTGTCATAAACTCCAAAAATGATGTATTAAATAGTTACTGTGTTGATGTAACTCAGCTGATGAAACTGATGTATATTGCATATGCCTGTCTCAGTTGTCACTTGAGTAAACCCTGAAGGTTGTTTAAGGTGATAATTTAAATTTTAGTGCCTCAGTGAGGCTTTTTAAATGCTTTTATTAACAGAGGTGGCATTGTTTTGCAGCAAAGCTTTAGAGCCTAATGTCAGAGAAATCTATATTTTGAGTATACTATGCTGCAAGGGATGGTAATACTCAGCTATGGTACTTTATATTTTGTGTGGGAAAGGCATCAATTCACTGGATCACTTCTATTTCCTTAAAATGACTTCAAACAAATGGCTGTTAGTGTTACACTTTAAAACTTGTGTTTGCAGTTGTACTTACAGGACTGTTTGTACACTTAAGAGTGTTGACATGTTGGTCTTAGCATGTAAATTAGGTGCACTGACAATACTATTAACAGAACTTTGGCAATACAGTCTCCTGTTGGATATTTAAGGTGATCTTGAGCTTTTGTATTTACATCTCTACGGTCTCCATCTAGGTAACAAATGTGACCTGGAGCAGGAACGTCAGGTTCCGTTTGAGGAAGCCTGCAACCAGGCAAAGGAGGCAGGCATACTAGCTGCTCTAGAAACATCTGCAAAGGTAATGTGCGTACATATAAAACACAAATGAGAGGTTTTGAAGTTGGTTAAAATTGTTATGTAAAGTTCTCCTTCTCTGCGTCCAGGAGAGCCAGAACGTGGAAGAAGCCTTCATGATGATGGCCAGGGAGCTGCTGGCTCGCAACGGCCTTAACGTCCAACAGGGAGACTTGGAGAGCAACAACACACCTCGAGCTCTCCTCCGGGCTAACTCTCGGCCGGTTGATGGCATCGCAAGTGCCTACACGCCACCAGAGAAGAAGACATGCTGCTGATTTAAACGTGGATGGGACAGGGGAGATTAGAGGTGACTGATGTTGGAGTTGACGGTGGATGAGGAAGAAGGTGAAAGGCACTTTTCATCATGAATGTTGGAGAAGAGGATCCAAAGATGCATGGATGTGGAAAATGGCTGGCAAGACCTTAAGGACCACAAGTCTTTGCATTGAGGAAATTTTAGTATTGAAAAACTTAATTTAGTGTACTTTTCTGTGCCTTACCTGTGACAGTTGTTCAGCTGGTGCTACAAGGACTAGAACATCAAACCAGGCATGTTTAATAATGGAATAAGAGACAGTGATGATGGCTGTGATCAGTGTTGGGTAAAGTTACAGTAAGCCAATCTGATATCAACTATAGCTGGACTTTTCTTCCTGATTTGATGTAATATTATTGGCACCAAATGCTGTAGTAAATACGGTCACTATTCTAGTTTTTGTTTTTTTAAATCTGAGTTTAAAAACTAAAGCATCAATGCAGTGATTTGTTACCACAAAATTTAAGCATTACAAGCATTCTCAACAGGCCTCAGCGTTGTCCTTGACATCTTTGTGCTGTATTTTGTCAAAATGCTGTCTTTATGCTTCACTCTGCCGATCAAACTTTTGAAAAGCTGGAAAGACTACTTTAGTATTTCACCCAAGTGACCTCTTGCGGTGCCTCTATGACGAGCTGTGATCCTCCGCTGATGAAAATGTTCTGGAGAACCTGCCGCAAGCCAGAAGACTGTGAATTTATATTTGACTTTCTCTTTTCACATACATAATGATGCCTTGCATTGTCATACACGTCTCTAAAAGGCTGTGAATGTGTTCTAATTTTATTCTTTCAACTTCTGTGATTAATTGACACAATAAAGCAGGACAATGTTTGACTTTCGGAGCAAAACAAGGGTTTAGTGGAGGCTGATGTATACTAATGGGTGAAAAATCGAGGGAAAATCACCATAAAGTGTCTAAAATTGTTGGGCCTTCAAAGCATCAATGTGAACACTAGAGGGCACTGTGCTGTTACACATAATCTACAACTGCAGGTTGGTTGCTCATTGCCGTAGACAATGAATACCAAGGTGATTTAAAACATCTGTGAGTGCACTAAGAAACAATTAGCTACGTTTACTTGCACCCCTGTAAAAAGGAAAAATGTCAAATCACCTTTAAAGCTGAACTTTGCCAAGATGACTTCCTGCCAACACAACAGTCAAACTAAAGTAATTGAGCTGACAAGGCTTACATCCAGGATGTAATCTCTCTGTGTGTCCAATGCCAAGTTGGCAGGCCTTGTTTAAACACCAACCTGGAAGTCATGTAGCTGGACTTGACTGTTACTTTCTTACACTGATACAGTTAATCTGCCTTAATGTTTGTTGGTTTAGTTATGAGTGG
The DNA here is from genome assembly GCF_004916995.1 of Morone saxatilis. NCBI lineage: Eukaryota > Metazoa > Chordata > Actinopteri > Moronidae > Morone > Morone saxatilis. Next base: position 10,658,213 of record NW_023339652.1, on the reverse strand, counting down.
AGAAATCATGGGAACAATCCAGGTGTAGAGTTGTCCTTTTATTTAAAATGAAAATCCTGCTGACAAGCAATAAATGATCCATCTATGACTATAAAAATCATTTTATTCATTTGTATTTACTTACTTGATTTGAGCAACAAAAAGTTAAGCTAAATTAAATAATCTGGTCTGTTTTAGTCCTTCCTTGACAGGAGGAAATTAGTTATCCTGTTTTTAAATATAACAAAAGAATATGACATACCCATACCCATAACTAAGAATGAGAATCTGCATGAAGTCTGCTGTTGTGTGTTGGTCTCAAGCACACTGGGTGGCGCTAGTTGACAGTCAGTGAAGACCGTGTTTCCCACCTTTTGGCTTCCAAAAAAAAAAGCAACATCATTTACATAAGTCTGTTTCTTGGGTGTATGCAATGCCTTTCATCTGCTGAAATGTAACCTGGGCAGTTTTCAGAAGGAAGTTCCTTGATTTGGTTGCCAAATGCAAAAAAAAACCCAAACAAAACAAAACAAAAACTCTCAGTGGTGAAAGACTCAAAGTTTCCATCATCATCACTGTTATAGTCTGATATCAGGACATCTTTATTATTTGGCACCGTTAACCAATAATTATCAGTCATGATGCACTTGGCAGATTCCCAGTATAGTGTATCTGGAAACGTACTAATTGAAACAGTAAGTGTATGACGCAATGCATCTGCTTCCCGTCATATTTGGTGGCTAACTGCAGGTAAACGAGTTCAGTGTGTCTATCCAGACACAAAAAAAATACATTTTCAGAAAAAATAAACCCAATTTTATTTCCAGAAAACAGACATTAATTAGTACAAAAAAAGACCAAACACTACTTAAAAAAAAAAAAAAGTATATCCTGAACTCAGTATCAACAGAAATAAGAGAGCACCTGCAGTTTATTGTGTGGAAAATTCTAAGAGACGTTTTTGGGGTTATTAGCTCTGATACAGACTGGTCTGGGAATGTTCTGCTAAAAAGATGAAAAAAGAAAGCTCAGATTGCATCTCCTAAATCTTTTTTTAAAGGTAAACTTAGCAATGACATTGCAATTAACCTTTTAAGAAAATCTGAATGTCTAAAAAAAAGCTTTTCTGTTATCCACCTAAGATGGAAAATGTTAATTATTAAAAAGACATATTAAGGACAAATAATGGAGTTTATTCCAGAATTGTACTTTTACATGTCAAATCAAATCATTGAGTCTACCTTTATTAATCCATTCTTCAGCCTGTCCACAGACTCGCTCACTCCAAACTAAACCACACCAGTCCGCTGATCCACCTCCATTCTAACTCAGCCTGATGATCTCAAACCTGTTGGGCTTCTTCTCTTTCAGAGGCTGAGGCAGGCGCTCGCCCTGCCTCTCGCTCGTCTCCCCCACTACCTCCTGAGCATCATTGTCTGTCCCCCCTTGTCCTCCCTGTCCCGTATCCATCCCTCCAGTTTGTTTATCCTTGGGACATTCCCCGTTGTAGGTCTTGACGTAATCTTCGACGCGCCAGCCCCTGAACTCCTGCGGCTCGGAGCAGATCAGGCCAGTGTAGAAGACGCCAGGGTGGTGCTTGAGCCAGTAGATTAGGTAGTGGATGTTGTAGTCGCAGATCCAGGGGTTGTTCTCCAGCGAAAGCTTCCGTAGGAAGTAGAGGTCCTCCAGCACACCGTACTGGAAGTAATGGAGGCTGTTGTTGGACAGGTCGAGCTCACGGAGGTACAGCAGGCCTGCAAATGCAGCTGAGAGAGGAAAAAAAGTAGAGCAATCTAAGCTGGCATCTCATACTGCTGTCTGAATACTTAAACCCTGTCTCCATGGACACTCCCTGTTTGGTTGCCTGTGTGGTTTATTTAAACCCACATAAATACATATTTTTGTAGCACATAATTTAACATGATAATCACCAAAATTGCAGTTTCAGTATTTTCAGTGGACAGCAGGAGCGCGTGGTTATGGCGTGTGTTCGCACTGAAAATGAACAAACACTTTTGTTGTCTGAACTGTGTCGAAACTTTGAAAGATTGCGGGGGAAGAAATCTAGACCACTTGACCAGAATTGTCGTCATTTTGATAATAAGACATAAGCCTTATCTAGCTGTCTCTTTCATCTCCACTTAAATGGATGTGAATCGTCAGACCTCTCAATCACCAAAATCTGCCTAACTTGAGTATAAGGTACCTGTTGAGGTCCCTAAATGGTTCCAGACATTGTGACAGTCTGTGTAATGTGACAATGGAGACTGTCTCACACTGTCCACTAGCCTTGGACCTAGCAAGAAGAGAGGAGGGGAGGCAAATGAGAGGGAGAATAAAGACATCACTGAGACAGATCTGTAAGAAAAATGGACACTGAGGGCTAAACTCCTTCTGAAAACCATTTTCAATAATTGGAACATAAGTTTCTGTTTCTGCAATCTCATCCGTCAATCCTAAAGATGACACAGATAGAGGGAACTATAGCTGAGGAAGGAAAAAAGGAATGAAGGGACTATTTCACCTCCCCCTCCCATGTCTTATCTCTTGACTCGAGAGACTTAGTTTCCCGAATCGGCTACCGTTCATTAGGTTTTTTTTGAGTCACTATGGCCACAGGAAGCCCAGTGTGCTCTACTTTCATGACATTTTCCCAAGCAATGAAAATAAGTGAAGCAATATTCACTCTGTTAATTATATTCACTTTGCAGGCATCATTGAGTATTTTAAGAAAGGTCTACGAGTAAACTGAGAATATTGAAACCACTCTCACATCTGCTAAATATACATTTTTGTGCTAAGCTACATTTGCTTAGCACAAAGACTTAAAAACCAAGGCTAACAACTAGCCTGGCTCTTTCAAACTGCAACAAAATCCACCAACCGGAACTTCTTAAGATCACAAATATTATATAATCTGGTTTGTTTAATACCGTACATAAAACATGTAACTGTAAGCTAAAAATGTGCTGTTCATGAGAGGTCTGGTTCTGAGAAGTAACTTCCTGGAATCAATTCTGGATGCCTAGCAACAACTCAGAGATAATGAGATATAACATGTTAATAAGTGAGCTTTTATGCTATGCTAAGCAGCTGCGGGCTGTAGCTTCATACTTAGCAAGTGGTATCAATCTTCTGATCCAGCTCTCTGCCAAAAAGCGAATAAACTTGCCATTCCCAAAGCATCAAACTATTCCTTTAATGACCATACTTTAGCTAGTTTAAGTGACAACTCTTCCATAGTTGTTGTTCCATCTGTTCTTTGTTTTAAAGCATCCTTATCTCACCATCCTTGGAGACAGTAAATCTTTTGTCATGGAATAAATGCGAAGCAAAGAGCTCTACATAACACCCTAATCTCTAAGTATTTTAATCAGCACTTCTGCCACCGTTGCAGATCCATACAACGTAACACCCACTGAGGCTTTAAACCCTGTCATCAATTTTTCCAGCTTCAGTGTACATGCATTAACATTCTTCAGGCTAACAGACAGATTGGCATGGAAACACAGCCCTCATACAACCTCAGCAGAGGTGATACATTTAGGATTTACCCCCCAAGCTTGCCCCACTCTGATCTTGGCAACAAGTCTCCATAACAAATAAACACAATTTCAAAGTCTATAGTCACCATAACTACAGATATCACTATTACATACACCCCACTATTACATACTTGTGTGCTGCTTCGTTGTTACTTCACTTACAGTAACACAAAAGTAATGCAGGCAAGAGGGATCTTCTACAGGGACTTGACGAGTATTAAGAAATATTTTTTGTTTTGAGTTTGGAGTTCCAGATGGGTGGGGTCCCCACATTGTGACAATTCCTAAAGTGTCTAGTTATTAGTCATAGGATATCGGAGGCTAAATTGACCTTCTAATAAACTGTACTTTCCTATGACTAAATTACTGTTTTTTTTTTCTATTTTCGGGTTGGTCCTGTGAGGAAAAACCACAACAATTTGGCACAAAAAATTAGCCAAAACAAACAATGAAAGACAATAGTAAATAATCCAAGTGTGCCAGAGCTTTCATGCCTTTTCATTCGGGTTCTTTTCTCTCTCTGTGGTCATCATCCACATGAAAAGCAGAATTGAACAACTTCTTGAAAATAATTCTAAACTCATTTTATTTTACCCCAAATGTGAACATGATTAGAAGGAGTAACCGAGATTGAAGCCATATGTCAATGGCTATCACAAGCTCTCGGAATTACACAGAACGTATTCTCCAGTTTCTAAATAGTCTTGGACGCACTGGAGCCAGCTACAGAGATAGATTGTTTACATGTGTTGCAGGGTAATGAAAAAAACTACAAGGTCTTTAAAAGGATTTCCCTCCTGGGCAGGAAGACATGAGCCCAGACATCATTAGCCTAGAGAGAGTAATGAGTCTGCACTTTTTTAATGGTGTTCCTCTAATGCTGAGGCAGAATTAGTATTTAGAACAGATATTCTGCTTCAATAAAATTTAGTTCATTTGGCAACTTATCTAAACTTGTGTTGCTGTCACAACCCAGGAGGACTAAAGAAACCAAAAAATATTTACATTTGAGAGGCTAAAATCAGAGAATTGGGATTTTTTTTCTTAAAAAATGAAATAGCTGGCGATTAATTTAATAGTTAACAACTAATCGATTAATCAACTAATCGTTGCAGCTCTAGTGTGTGCATGCTCAAAAGGTTGCATTGCTAATCTTTGTAACTGTGATTGTGGCTTCATACATTTAAGGTTCCTACTGTATTGATGCATGTACACACCTTTTCTAATAATTATTTCAGGTCTTATTCAATGCCTTGACCCCCAGGTTGGGAACCACTAGTTAACCCACTGTTAGGTTGATTTAATCGGAAAGAATTAATATGTTATGTATAAGAAGCAAAATTACTCATTAAATATGACTTACCCTTACCCACTTGCCAGCCAAACAAGTATCTCTGTGGCTATTGTATAATGTAATTTAGTGCTGAGATGTCTGTACTCAAGTGTGTGTGAGGTTGGTGGGGCTGTCGTGTTACCTGTGTCTATATGGTGCAGGCTGTTGCTGCTGAGGTTGAGCAGCTTGAGGTCTTTGGACAGCAGGAACTGTTTGGGCCTGAGATGTTTGATGCTGTTACTGGACAGATCCATCTTCACTATGTCAGATGGTAGGTCAGATGGGATGTTATTCAGATCTGCAAAGACGGAAAGACAAAAAAACATAGGTTCAAATGGAGAGAATAATGCACACAGAAAACAAATCAAGATTCATTCCTGTATTCATGTTGATATGTTTACAGGATTGAGGAAGATGTGGACAACAAATTAAATCAGAATACAAAGCGCAAATCCCCCAAATCATCAGGAAAGCTGGAAATCCAATCTGTATGCATCCTTATACATTTTCAAGATGTTGTGTGGGTTGTGTGCAACATTGAACCTTTCAAGATGGAGTCAAGTGTGACAGCATGTGTAACCATGTTTCACTTCTGTGCCAGTGAGTGTTTTTGCTTTCTTTCAGTGTTTCAAGCCTCACACACACATCCCCCCCGATGTAAGAGTGTCTAATGTACGAAACAGTGATTCCCACATATTCCCATTTCGATAACAGATCCTCTCTGGAGTTTTAAATCAAAGTCCCACGCTGAGGCACATTTTACAGATGCAATATCCCTGCAATGTTGGGACAGTTAAAATAAAGATTTGTCACTGTCAACACATTTTTGTACCAAAGCTAGAAACAATAAAGCTTGAACTAGAATCTAAAAATGTGGAGCTTTTTCACAGACAATAAATAGATCCAGATTCATGTTAAGACCCTGATTGCACAAGTTCTACTTTTGGGAGTTAAGAAGCCTCCTGAAGTCAAAAAAAGCTTTTAATGGAATCTGAATTGGTTTTGTGGTTCCCACACAGTCACTAAACTTGATTCACCTGTCAGTGTCTGTACAATCAACCGCGTTTAAATTGGCATCATATCTGTTGTGCCAATCATCATGTTTTTCTGTTTAAAACTGAGTAGGTGGCCCCTGCAACCTGTATCATCAAAATGAACAGGGGTGTTTTTAAAGCAGTTTGCAAAATGGTTGCAGATGAGCGGAAACACAAGTATGTTTAGGCAGTGAATACTAACTGAGATCTAATCAAACTATGTTTATTTTGATATAAAATGACTGCTTTATTTTGTAGAGAAAAAAAATGTGTACGATATGCATGCGGCAGTCATGCCTGTGGACTAGTTTCCTGCATGTATTTATTTACATGGACTGTATAATTTGGTCAGAAGAATGCTTATGGACACTTTTACGGTGCAGATGTTGCAGTCTTTATGAACACACTTTACTGCCACAGATGTTGTAGCTGGTTATCATGGAGGCATGGTGTCATAAATCCTCAGTGACTCTAAGAAAATATAAATACACACAGACGCATACAGCATGCGCACAGATGTAGCCGATGCACTCAGGAAATGTAATTATTATTGTTCAGTGATGTGAAGCACTGATGGTTGTTGAGTGTGCAGCAGGCAGAGACATTTACAAAGGCAGAAATGCTTAAGTTCCACAAGCTATCAGTCTTCTGCAGTGAAGTCTAAAGGGAATCCCACATTGCCTTAGGTGTACATGTGCCTGCAACTTTGTCCAAGCAGATTTTCAGATTAGAAAAAGCTGGAAAAATGCTGGCACTCTTACGCATCAGACTCAAATTCCCAGGCTCACTTGTGAGAAATGAGACTTTGACCTTTTAGAGCCAAAAAACAAACCCTCACGGTCCAGGAGAGATGCATCTGTTGTCTGCGTTTTACAGTGAATGAAGATAATACACTGTGTATTCAGTGGTGACAGCAGGCTGAGACTGGATGAGTCATGTATGTGACCAGTAGGACCTGTTTTCCTCTGGGTATAAGAAAAAAAAAGTTGGGCCAATTATGGAAACAGAGCTGTTATCTCGCTTATTAACTTGATTTGCTATGTTACGTGTCCCTGGCTCTTTTAGCATTGCTTCCAAGTGTTTTCAGGAAGTCAGCCATTTTTATCAGGAGCCTTTGGGATATCTTGTGATTTTTAATGGAGCAAATCTTTTAGATAAAGTGCAAAGGCTCTTTTCCTACTTTAACATCTGTGCCTCCTCAGAGCAAACAGCTGAATGAAGAAAAAACACAGAGAGAAGGAGACAGAGGGGGAACATGTCAGGAAAGTCATTCATTCATAACTGGGTTTGGACTGGGTTTAATGCTGAATCTGCTTGAGTCATTATTTCGGGGAAACACATGAATATCTGTCCCTCTTGGTACTACCTGAGAAATTCTCTCCCTTTTTGGAAATGTTTTCACTGACAACAACTCTGCTTTGAATTTAGTTCGGGCCATTGGCTGTTAAATTTCTGAGTGATTTCCTCTATCTATCCTGTGGAGTCTAAACTATAGCACCTGCTTTATGTCAAAGCTGCCGAGTTTGAATTACTTTCTGCAACAATACATCCTATGGAGGTTCCACTATAAGTTAAACACATGTAGTCCGTGCATTACTATAACGCATTGCAGTAAAGGTACAGCAGTATTTACATAGTTTGAAGAGATAGAACTAAGCTATTTCCATGATTTAGTAGCAGTGCAGAACATTAATTGAACATTTATCTACATATACTACTCCAGAGTGTATGGGTTAGCATTGCTGATGAATTATATGTGCACATAGTGTTAAGGAAAAAAGCTTTCTTCACCATATATTCTGTAAAATGTCAGCTGTTATATTATTATGCTCATTTTTGCAAAAGGTGAAGTACACAGCTACATCTGGAGGATATACTTCATTTGTGCATCAATACTGATTCCGTTTGGAGCAGGTGGTGCAATGCATATTTCATCCTGTTTAGACAGTAGAAAGGGAAGCAGTTAATTTTTTACAGTGTTGACATGATTACTCTTGGGTCAACTGTGCATAATGCAGTGAATTTTTGGGGTTTGGACCTAAGCCCCAGGCTTGACAGGGGGAATGGTTTCTTGACGTGTTTTCTTCTCTAGATGTGCTGCATAGAATTAGGTAGCAATAAAGTAGTTCATATTTAACATTACCTTTCGAACTTTAAACATATTTCATGTGAGGTCACTTGCACCTCACTGCATTCATTATGACCTTACAGAGTAGAGGTATAATGGTAGCGGAGGAAGTATAGTAGAGTTATTTTAGTTAACATGCAGCCTTAGGAAACGTGTTGAGAATATTCTGTTAAATATTTTTAACTACACAACTAATTATCCTCACACCCAGGCTGCAGAAACAACTTGAACTGAGTTTGGATCTTTTATATCATTAGCACCTTCAAGGGTGCAACCTGTCAGCATCCACCATAATTGCCCCCTCTGCTTCCAGGCTCTGGATTTTGCAATGCAGATCATGTTTGGACTTTATGTAATATACATAACTCTCTGTCATCATTCAGACCAAATATATAGAGGCACAGGTGAAGCCTTTTCTAAACACGCTGACAACTCTGTTTATAGGATATCACGATTACAACGAAAGGATTAGTGCCTGTAGTCATGTCCTCCCTTGCAATGATGGTTTGAGTCATACTACATTTTTAAAAGGTTTATTGCCTTAATGCTTTAACTCAGAGTGACAACAGAACAGTATAGGTTTCTGTATTAGACTGACTTTCTTTCCAAACGGCTGTGCATGAAAACTACTTTGTGTCCTAGAGAGTATACAAGATCCTCGCTTGGCACTATGGTGGTACAGTATTACATGTCAAAACCAAAAATCTGACAGCATGATCAGAGATTTGGGCGTGTTGTGCTACTAGCGGCTTTTGTAGTAAAAATACTTTATGCAACTACTTTTTACCAATGCATTAGGACCTGTAAGCAGACTTTGATGTGGCTGTACAAGAAGGTACATATTTGTTAAGTAAAAACTAGTAAAACTCCATACTTGTAGATCATAATGAACAAATCCAGAGTCTGCCTTGGGACTGAGAACAGCAATTGCCTCTTTTTGCCCACATCACAATGACAACGGTATCTTGGGAATAACAAAATAAAGAAAATAATCAAAATATAATCAATCTATTGTCATCCAAGGTATATCCATCCAAATCCTGACTATTTAACAGTGGAGGTAATTTCCAACTTGTTCACAGTTATATCATAACAATTAGTTTCTGTGATAGTTTTAGGATACCATGGTGTATTACAATGTTTCAGTGACCTTTTCACCTCTGTGTGAAAAATTCCTTTGGGAAACTCTGAACCCCAGAAGTTGTACAGTTCCCATTGCAGACAGGACCTTCAAACTACTGCAGGAAAACCTCTGGCAAAGTCTGCAGCTAAATCCTGCAGTTAGTAGAGAGTGATGTTTGATACTGTCCTCTTTTCTCATGCATGCTCTGTACCTCTGCCTCTCGCTCAAATGACAGTATGGAAGATTCATTTTTTATGCTGACTAAATCCCGCGTTCTATGATCCAGGCAGTCCACGGAGACCCTGACATAATATCATAAGTGTGGGTGTGTGTGTGACTGGGAAGCAGCCAACTCACCATATACCATATTAGTCACTTTTCTGTTTCCTCTCTCAAACGGCGAGAAGTTAATATGGAGGATTTATGTTACTTCTGAAACCAATGATTTCTTGACCTTTGAGCACAGTCTTGAAGGCAGAGTCTAGAACTAGGCCAAAACAATCAATACCACCCTTTAGATGGGTTTCTAAGCAACTTCATGAGATGTGTGTGAAAAAAAAACAACTGGAATGACTAAAAGCTCATAGGGAGATTAATATGAAAAGTTGGTTTTGCATTAATGTAAAACACCTGGCATATGTCTAGTGTCTTAATAATAAATAATAATAATAATTGGGCTTTATTCAGTGATTTCATATGCAAACATTATTTTTGTATGCTAAACCTTTTCTATGCTCAGGTTACTTTCTTGGTATGGCTAGCAAGAGATTCATGAAACTTAGTTTTAAGCTAATACATAAAATGTTAACATTTATGTTTAATGTTGTATATGGTCCACGTTGGATGTAGTAAAAATATCACAACCAAATTGAAAATATTATGCTATAATTACATTGTGGCAATGAGTTGGCCCCCGCTGCATTAAAAAAATTAGAGGTATTAGAGTATAAAAATAGTATTATTCCAGGGTAAATTTAGAGTTCAACAATGTCTCCACTGTGCAAAAGGGACTTAAACAGAAGTAATTTGAAGGCACCTTTTGATATTTCCACAGATTTACTCCCTTCTTTTCTTTCTTGAGAAACACAGCCTTAAGAGCTCCCATATTAACTCTAACCACTGTGTATACCATTGATCTCCAGTGAGATTGGACCATGGAGCCTGAAATCTGCTGTGGTTCACCTCAGAGAAACAGCCTTCAAACCAGAGTGAGGGAAACATGGAGACAGGAGAGAAAGAGATAGAGAAGAGGAAAATATAGGGTTTGGAGAATTAAACATCAGAGTATGTTTCCACTCTTTTTTTTTTTTTCGAATTCTCACTCCCTGCTTGTTTTCCATTCCCATATATGACAGAAAACTTGCCCATATTTAGAAATCCATTCAGCAATTTTGCATTTTGGTAAGATGCACTGAATGTAAGTATAACTTTTGTTTGTTTATAAGGGGGAAAAAAACTATTCCAGCCCTGCAGTACATAAAATAGGCACAGAGGGTAGAAGTTGGGGTACCACTAGGAGCCAACAGCACATTTTTTGCCCTGTGGCCCCCTAACAACGTCCCCGTGGGATGGAGAGACATTGTATTATAGAAGATGGAGAGATGAATGATGCTCTCAAAAGCTACTCCTCACTCATGGTAAAGTCATTCAACTCCATATTAAATATTTAACAATACAATTTCACTGAAAGAATGCTATTCAATATGCGTGTGGATATCATATTGTATTAGTTAACCCAAAGTTTTCAAGGCTATATAATACCACAGTATACCAAACTTTGCCAGCATCTGTAAGTGTTTAGATTCTTAAACAGACAAAAGGCAAGGAGAAAACATCATGTGCAATGATATAATGTACCTGTTATTAGATTTTACACTGATTGACAGCTAATACAACCAATGCAGCTAATGAAAACATTGGTGTTGGAATGCAGCAGAGTGAAAACAACTAAATGAAAAGAGTGCAAACCTCGACTGGTATAATCTTTCAGTACAACTATATGGGAGTCCTTGCAAATCAAAAGCACAAAAACCATGTATTGAATGTCATTCACAACAGCTGTAGTATATTAAGCAACATTCACACATCACATATCGCTTTCGCGGTGGGGCTTGGTTTGGAAGGAGGCAGGATGTAGAGTTATTACGGGGCATAAAGAAGAGGAAGGGATGTGGAAAGATGGATGTGGGAATCAGCCTGTGAGAAAAACAGAGAAACCTTACAGTGGTTCAGATAATGAATCGATTCAAAAGTCCTACTGTAGAAAAAAAATTAGGAAAATATGCAAAAAGTGTCCTCAAGCATTTACAAAACACAGATGCTGCATTGTGTGGTTTTGGCTTGTGGGTGCTTTGTGAAAGATTGCTTTCTGAGAAGGACATAAGCTCTCCATTTATAGATGAATTCAATTGCTCATTTAAATTGGGGCCTCACTTTGGTCTGAAACATGAACACAGACAATCTTTCAGTTCAGTGTGTTGACAGTGGATGCAATTTGGGTGTGAGAGGAGTCATGTTTTAGTGCTTTGAAGAAGAATGAGATAAAGGGGGTTTGCTGGACAGAGAGAAAAGGGAGAAGATGAGAGAGCAACCGAAAATAGAGAGCCCACATAAAAGTAACAAAAAGTGATCTGTCGGCACAAATTCAGAAATTGTCATCCCTGCCTCCAGTCTGTCTTTGAAAAGCAACACTGAAACACATTTTTTATGGTGCACTGGAGAAGTTACAGCCTCTGATAGCAGCCTCAGTGGCATTTTTACAGAGAGAGAACCAGATGTCAAAGCTGAAGGAGCTGAAAGAAAGTTGGAGAAGCTTGCTTTCCCTTCTCTAGACCGATGCCTGTCTGTTTGCATATTTTCTGCAGCACTGTACCCATGCTGACTCAGTATTAAAACTGAAAACTTAAACAGATTGAGATGCTGGATGTTATTAGTGCCTTCTAAAATCTGCATAAAATGAATGAATGCATGATTCAAATTAGAAAATAATACAACAGAGATGGTGCTGTTTCCAAGCACTGAACACCACAATAGACCACACAAGAACATAAATACACCACAATACAACTCATCAAAATGCCAATGCTCCATGCACAAAAGCCCCAACTTTTTACCCTGACCTTTAACCAAAAGCTGCTGTGCGCTAATTTGCGGGAAAAAGCAAGAGTTTGAAAGACCAGACCACAACCAGCCCCAAACCTGCTCCCTCCCCCTTCCCCATTGAGGTTCAGACACCCCACATGGCAGACTTAATAATGCAAACACAACTCTATTTGCTCAGCCTGGATTTAACCAAAACAACAGCAAACTTGTGCCCAATTTCACTGGACAAGCAAGCACGACTCTACTGAGAGCTGAGCAAACCTAAAAAACGTGCCTTTTATACGAGGCACTCGTCTGCCAGGGTAGTCTATTTGTTATTGATATATTTGCCAGGAAAATAGTTTTCGTCACACATGATAACCACTGAATAAGGAGAAAGGCTTCAGCTTAACCACACAACAAGACTGGTTGATTTCACTTGAGTTTGGCTGCAAATGACCCGTTTCTAATGCAGAAAAAAATAGGTTGATTCTTTGTGTGAGTTTATGCCACCGCTCGTATTTAGTTTATCAATTTCTGTGGATATAGTAGCTATTGGATTTCTAATGAGGTTCAAAGTTGGTGCATGTGTTGCTAACATTAGCAGGTTAACATACGGTAACAATGCTAAACCTAATGATGAATGTGTTCATTTAGAATGTAAGCATGCTAACAGTGGCTACTTAGCATTACAGTACAGCTAAGCACAGCTGAGGCTGAGAGCGATGATATTAGTTTTGCTGCTATTTAAAGGTCTAGTGTGTAAGATTTAGTGATCTATTGGTAGAATATGGCAGGAATGGAATATAATATAAGTATGTTTATATTAGTGTGTAATCACCTTTATTAAAAAAAAGATCTTGATACCTTGGAATGAGCCTTTTATATCTAAGGCTCTTCCACAAAGTCCGCAATATTAATCCGCCCAGAATGGAAAAACCAAACACTGACTTTAGACATGTTTTTAGGGAGTTTGGCAGCCACCGTAGTTTCTCCTACACTCTTGGAAGTGGAAAGTGGGGCAAGGGGGTTGCAATCTGCAACTACACTGTGAGATGCCACTAAACACTGGACCTTTGGTCCCTTGATCATAAAACAGAGAACTAACGATGAACCCACTGTAGATGATAAAAAATGCCTACAACTGCTTTAACTGTATTATACACTGGTCATGTGTCAAACAGGTTGTGTGTTATCAGCTATCCTGCATTCAAAGCATGTCATCTGTGCTTCACATTTTAAGTTTTACAACATTTCATTAAGTTTTATTGTGACACTAGTAGTCTCACCTTTGTTGCTGCAGTCCAGCAGAGGTTTAGGGAACATGTAGGTGTGGCACATGGACGTGGCCTCTGGCTTCACTTTGAATGGTGGAGGCCTCGGTTGCCCTCCCTCTTCGCGTCCCGGCCTCCTGTCCACCTGGTTGTCATTCGCACACAACAAGTCCACATTCAGCTTCTTCAGCTTTTGGCCCCTCAGCGACTGGGGCTCCACACACTTGGCGTAGTTGCCCAGGTTGCGGTTGCTAGGCACCTGCAGGGCCCTGACCAGGCTGTCCAATGAGCAGTGGCAGCTCCAGGGATTGTCATAGACACGGAGGTAGGTAAGGCGGGACAGAGGGAGCAGGACCTCCTCGGAGGCTGTTTTCAGTCCGTTGTGCTGGAGAAGTAGGGTGGTGAGCTGCGAGAGGCCGCTGAATGCTCCATCCTCTACCATGGAGATGTCATTCTGCTGGAGGTCCAGGCTCTTCAGCTGGGTGAACTGGGAGAACATGTTGTCCCTCAAAACCTAGGAGAGGAAATGTGAACTGTTGGTTTTAATTTGTTGTCAAAAATGTATGTTGTTGACCATTACCTGCAGCACTGGATGGATATATGTTACTACACTGTCTAAATAACTGTATTCTGTATTAGTTAGTTGACTTAATTATTTCATTTATCATTCATCAAGGCTTGTCACCATATTGAATTATTTAATTTACTATTGCATTACACGTTTGGCCAGTTCATTCACTTATTCATTCATTCAGTCAGTAATGGAAAGCAACAAACACTCAGGGTTTTCTAGTGATAAAGGGCTGTCTCCACTACTGAGTGAAAATTACTGTGCAATCAGCAAGCTAGCCTGGCAGCACGATTAGGTTTTAGTGAAAAACAGATGTACACTGTATGGACGAGCAGTGAACTATAAGGACTAATGACCTCATTTGCCAGGTCATTAGACTGATTTGACCAATGACAGCCCAGCAAGTAGTTCTTTCATTCAATTAGGTGTAAGGGTTCATGTTGATCTCTGAATGAAACAGAGGATGCTTTTGGTCTCCACATACTCCTGGGGCAAATATTCAGGTCTCCGCTGAATGTTCCACTATGTTCACCAGCTAGTTGCTAACTTTGCTAGTGCCTTTACTAAATTCACTAAAACACTTCATAGAAGTGGACCTGCAGAGGTGATATTTCTCTATGAATTCATCACAGTCATTTGACCCATTTTTATATAAAAGTAGACATATTGCAACTTTAAGTACAAATTGCAGGATATAGCTTTAATACTAATGAAAATACTGTTAATACGTTCTAAAGGTTCTTCATTTTATGCCAAATCCAACAGGGGTAAAGATATACTAAAAATACAGTAAAACCCACATTATTCATTGTTTCCCACACTACTCATTCGTTCAACAACCCAACTCTTTGAACTTGAAAGGGTGAAAGTAAAGCTTAATTAAACTAATTTTTCACCGATTTGATCAGTGTTTATAACTCATTCATCTTTTATTATTTATTACCTCGCTCGCAAACCATTTTGTTTTGTTTCTCTCAACACCTGTGACACACACATCCTGTGTGTGCACTCCGACATGGCAAAAATCTACACACACACATACAGAACAGAAAAATGTGTCTTTGATCTCGGCCCCGATATAAATGGTGCACAGATGCTCATGGTATCAACAAGCAGGCTGGGTTTAGGGTCAGAGTAACAGGCTTGAGAACTAACTCGCAGAAAATTGATGCATTTGTACTAGAAAACTGTACTAGACAGGAGAATTTGTTCATTATTGTTGGTTGTGTCTAAACTGTAGCAGCTGCTCTGTGTCTTGCCTCTTTATGTTTGCACTGTGCATGTGTAAATTGTCTGTATGTACCTGAATCTTATTTCTTGCCAACAGCAGATGGTGAATATCTTTGGGCCAGTCCTGCATCACGGTGGTCAGCTGTCTGTCCTGGCAGTCCAGGTACTTCTCTCCTGCCTCCATGTATTCCTTACACTCCTGAGTTTGACGTCTCATCACTCCGGCTCTGCCTCTGCCCCGTACACGGCCCCTAGCACCCCTCTCCACAGCCCCTGACCGAGGGCCTCTCCGGGACTCAGCTGTCCGCAGGAGCAGCACCAGGAGGAAGAGGGTGGTGAGGTGACGCATGATGGGATAGGAACACAGGCCTCTTGGTAACCAGGTCAACCTTGTAAGACTGTCGTCGGATGATTGGTGTGACAGGACACAGGAGGCCGGTCACAGCTGTGTTTATGAAGACAAAAACAGAGAGAGAGAGAGAGAGAGAGAGGTGCATTTTCAATGGCCAGTTCTCAAATGGACACATGATATATCCATTTAGTTGACACTTGAATCGCTGCTAATGAGGTGTTTTATGTCTTGAAGGACATTTTGAAGACAATGGCCATATTTGGCTGTAACTAATGATGACACACAAATTGTGCTTTCAGAGGTTCATTATTTGCATATATGCAATATGCACTGAATGTTGATTAGACAGACATGTAAGGGTACTTAAAGGTGCATTAAACA
>NW_023339652.1:10621808-10642123 GCF_004916995.1 Morone saxatilis | reverse complement strand
CAGTGTGAAATAAAGCAAAGCAAAGTTAACCTTATTTTTTCATAGCACAGGGGTAAAGTAACAACACAGAATGAAATGTAAAAAAAAAATCGGCATTTAAGAGCTAAATAATTTGTGTAATCCTTTAAAGAAAACATGAACGTTCGAACGACATACATTTAAGTGTAATAGATAAGTAAAGGACAAAAAAGTTGGTCAGAAACACAAATAATGCATAGATAAAATAGAGACAATAATTTTATATATTCTGAGAGCAAGATTTTAATCATTTTATTCACAAATATAATAAAATGTACAAGGATTTTTCTTGGTTGCCTGCCAAGACACACTGACAATGGAAATAGTAACACTGCACATGTTGAAAGAATTAGTGGAGAGGTAGAGTGAGGGGAAAGTGGAGAGGAAACAGGAAAAGGGGTTTGGAGGAAAAGAAAGGGACATTTGTTACACGTTACCACGTTATGGGTTAAAATGTGGTCGTAGTAAAGTGCTGTTCTCTATCCGGGATACCCCATGAAAGTTTTCTACCTTCAACTCAACATGATGTTCTCTCCCTGCCATTAAACATGCCTTTTCTCTCAACCTTTAGTGTCTCTTCATTGATGGTTCTTATATGGCAACTAAACCTAAACTTAGTGAAAAGAATTGTTTGACATTACGCTAGTGTAATCATGCGGATAATAAATACCCGGGCAAGAAATAGCCCTATACGTACTCAAACCACGCTAGCTGTTTCCCCCTGTTTCCAGTCTTTCTGCTAAGTCAACCCCAACCTTCTTCCTAAGAGGTTTTATGGTGGAATAACAACTTCACACTACTTCCACTTTTGCTACTGAGATGACAGTAAATTGATTGACATGACCTCAAAAGGTCTATAAACTTAATGTTTAAAGGAATAGTATAAAAATTTGGGAAATACACTTACATGAGCCACTTGGCATCGTAGCACACTGTAGTAACTGCTTTTATTTTAGTGATACATAATTCACAACTTAGTTATAATTTACATTATAACTGGGCTATGTTTGAACTTCCTTGCAGCTGATGGCTCCAGGCTGAACAGGCTCCAGGAGTCACCGCTGGTTAAAAAAAATAGGTAGGCAGATTTTGATTTTGTTGCTGTTTCCAAGTTTCCCGTCTTTATGCTAAGCTAAGTTATCCAGCTGTTACCGGTAGCTTCATATTTAACATATGAAAGTGATATCAATAGCCTCATAGTTTGGCACTTCCCAAAATAAGAAATTGCTTTAAAAACACTGTCTCTCTACTCCATGTGTATTTTTCTCTCTCTTCCTTGGAGCCTTGCTGTTTTGCTATTTGTATCGCCAAACTGTGAAGCAATCATCAGCCGCAAATATGAAAACTGGAACACTGGAGACATTACTATTTATGGGTTAATAATGATGGTGATTGACTTTTTTTGCCACATAGCCACTTGTTTTGGCTCCCTGACTATGTGAACATGTCTGCGTGTGGGTGTGTGAGCACATTTTATGAAAAAAAAGTGAGTCATGGGTCCCTTGTGTGATTAGATGCAAAATGGCAAGGTCTACAGGTCTGCCAGGACATCATACACACACACACATGCACACACACTCACACACTGTTCACGCTGACTCAGTCCAACTGTACCAAACCGCAGCCCCCTTACAGTGTTCCAGTGGAACAAGCCTGTCAATGCAGATGGTGTCGTTCCTTTGCGAATAACAGACTGGGCATGTTAGCTAGCTACAGACAGAAACAGCTGAGAATGTATCAGGGGACACACTTTCCAGTACATTGAGTGCTTCTCAACAGTCCAACTATCAATCGTCTCAAACGAAGCAAACATTAAAGTTCGATTTCCTTCAATGCAGCCATCACATGCAATAATACACTTCTAGTGAGCTGTTACATTAGACCCAACAAAAATTTAATGAATTGCTTCTTCTCAGCCACCATCTGTCACTGTGTGTATGAAATATATGTATTTGTCTCCCTTCATTCCTCTATATTTATATACGAGCATGCCCTTGTAAGTTTGTATGTGTGTGTTTGTCTGTTCATGTGCACGGGTACTGTACATCAACTGCAAGCACATGTTCTTGTGTCTGATGTATGGTTGTGCAGCTGATGAGAGACATGTTTCAACACAAGGCGAGACTTGTGCCAGTCCAAACACCAGACTAGACTGGGGTGGAAAGCATGGAGAGGGGTCCTGAGTAGACCCAGACACATCCTCCCTCTCTGTGTATAACTGCTTTCAAGTCATTTGGTCTGGTACATGTGGTTTATATACAATACTGTGATCCAACTGTACCAGTGGTCCTGTGCAGCTCAGTGGGTAAAGCATGGCACTAATACACACTCCACTACATCCTCCAAGAAACACATGATAATGACAAAATATTAGGGACGTATGGGTGACAAATTAAAGGAAAAACCAACACCACGTGGCCATTGCAAACCTCCTGAACAGCTTCATTACTCTTTGGCATAGATTCTCCAAGTTTCTGGAACTCTACAGGAGGGATGAACATTATTTTTCCAAAGGATGTTCGTTTCCATTTGTGGATAATAATGAATAAGCTCTCTGATATCATGACATAAAGCATAAAACAACATGCATTTAATTTTCTATTTCAGTTAATTTACATAATTGATAAAGCCTGTCTTGTTCATCAATACCAACATTTGTAACATCTGGTTTGCAGCTGTAGTGGTGAGACGACGTCTTAATCGGGAACAAAGATTAAAGGTGCCCTGTGAAATTTTCTTGTAAACACACAAGTTATGTTTAAATTCAGTGTTCCTTACAAAAACGCATTTTGTGTATCCTTGGGCCCAACTGCATTTCCTGAAAACATTTGCTAAGCTGATTTTAAATACTGTATTGTTTAAATCTGTGTTTTCTAGCTTGCAGTCGTCATCTTCTTCACTGCCTTTGTTTGGCACTTTTCTAAATTTAGCAGAATAGCATGAACCACATGTATTGCCTGCTTGTGCATCATCGTGTGCGCGCACAATACAAAAAAAACAGGGACGCACCTATAAAAACATTACTCCATAGCGCTACTAGTGGTCAAAAACTCCACAGGGTACCTTCAATCTTAATTAAATCATGCAATACATTTGTATGGAAGCAAGTGTACTGCATTGTCTGCATTTGTTATATATTCAAGTTCTTCCTTTAATTTGTCACCCCTCTATAAGGTTATGGAAAAATTAATAATAAGCGCTGCAATGACAGAAGCTGTTACATTTTAAATGCCCTCTATTTCTAACATAATACCAATGATTACACGGTTCCTCCACAGGTGTCACTCATAATATGAAAGTGAATTTCATGTTTGAAACAAGCTGATAAAATTGTTCGCTTTCATTACAAACAAACTAAGCATTTTATCTCTACTTCCCTTTATAGTCAATGAACCATCTCCAAAACCATTTGAACCAGTACTGATACTGCTCAGATCTTTTCCACATCACAGCTGTATAGCAGGAACAGTCCAGCCCTTCTTAGAAAACTATCCATGGTCAGCCTTTATTATCCAAGACACATTCCAGCTGGGACCATAACAAACCCACTCAAGCCAAATCCGTCCCTGTGGTTCACCTCATGCCCATACCAGCCCAAATTAGCCCTTCCAGTCTAGTATTATTTCCCACCCCAGCTCCTTCTGGCCATTCTATGGTGACCCAACGAAGCCTCCAAGAAAAACGGTCTCCTTGTGTCTGTAAACATTAAGCCGAAAGACCTCAGGGTTTCGTTCAGCTACTTCCTACGGGGTACTGCTCTAAATACCATGCAGTTTGCTGCCACCGTCATCTGTACTGAACCAGAATAAAGTTTGGTCTGGACATGAAATGTGGTAGCAACGTGTCTCTCATTTTGGACCATGGAAAAAATAAGCATGTGGGAAGAATCAGAAGCCTTTTTGAAAAGATTTGTTTGTCATATATGTGCAACTGTGAATGATGCTCATATCATGGCCCTGGGGGTGGCAGTCTATCCGGGGCTTATTGTCATGAAATCTTGTACAGACATTCATGGTTCCAAGACAGTGTATCCTAATGACTTTGATGATCCAGGAAAAGTACTTCAGCATTTATAATATTTTTGTTAATGACAAAATATCTGTCTAACTAATGACATTTCTATCAGCCACAACTGTACTTTGCTAAACTTTCGCTAATGTTAGCATGTGAGCACATGAAACTAAGATGGTAAAGATTATACACGCTTAACATCAGCTGATTAGCATTGCCTTTGTAAACATTTTAGCATGCAGATGTTAGCATTTGACTAAAAGCAATGTTGTGCCTATACACCTCACAGAGCTGCTAGCATGGCTGTATACTTTTATTCTTTCAGGATTCTACCTTGCAAATACTACAAAGATTATAATACCAGCATTTTAACATTTTCACATACTTTCATCATCTAAAAGTCTCAAACTAAAGTTTTTCTACGTAACATATTTCTCAAACTCTAGCTGAGATTGGGCATCACTTGACAAATCTTATGTCTTCATTGTCTGAAATCCGAATGAAACAGAACCCCCAGGATGAATAAGTGAGTTACTTCTCCATGTCAAAGAGATCTCATCAATCATATTCTAGCCTTCAGCACTTTATGTAGTGCCATATTTGGCTGAGAGTTTTATCAGTTTGTTCACAGTTTAACTAAGATAATGCATGCTAACACAAGTATAGTTTAAAGGCCTCAGGATCACTCTGTTAACAGTATGTTGTTTTATATTGGGTGCTAATTATTAGACATTTTATTTTTTTGTTAACATTCCTGGCTCCGTTTTCTATCACATTTCACCAACAAGGAGACCGCAATCGGGCAGCACTGCCAGTAAACCCTTCAGATGCGTGTAACAGTGAGAGTATGATTATGTCATCAGTTGTGATAGAGAGTCAATTACCAGCGTGCACTGAGCAGATACTTACTGCATCATTGTGTCTGAAATGCTGAGCAAATGGAAAAATCATTATATGGTAATTTGCATTAAATCTTTCGAATGGCTTTTCAAACCATAACAATTTAACAAGTCAGTCTTTTAGGCAAGTAAAGGACAGCAAGTACTCAATACAAGTGCTCTCCGTCAAAACAAACCACTGAACAAATGCTCAAGTGTTCAGTGTTTCTTTGAGTGGAATTTTGTTTTGGGGAGTAGTGTGCAGGGAATGTAGACTCCAACTTAATATTAAGTGTCTCCCTGCTGTAAAGTGCCTTTATCTGGAAGTTAATAATAATACATTTTATTTAAAAAGCGCACGTTTCTAATACTCAAAGCACACTGTACCATTACAAGAACATCAATCAGCAAAACAATATAAAACAGTACATTAAAACAACTGTTTTGATTTTAGAGCATGAACTAAATGCTTAAATTCAAAGCTATAAATATAAACGCATGTACAGTAGCACACCACATTACACATAAATAATGCACAGTAGTGTTGCATAATGAAGTGGGATGTATAATTTAACCAGGTGGTTTAGCTGGACTTTATTGCTGACATTACCCAGGGCGAGAGGAAGTTGCAGTGCTCGGTCAAAGAACCAGGGTAACCTCCACATGGCACACACGCAATCATGTACACACTATATTATGCAGATATACATAAAGAGAGACACGCATACTGTAGGCACCCATACAGGGACAGTGAATGGAGAGAGAAAAAACAGACACCAACACACAAAAGTGAGTGTGTGTGTCTGTGTATGTTTTCTGAACTGTCTGTGGGCTCAAATGGGTCATTTGGTCTCAGCAGACCGGAGGAATCGCAGACAGGTTGGGCTCATCACAAACCACCTACATCAGGAAGAGTGGGTGAGAGAAGAGACACTCACTGACGTTAAGAGAAATACAGATGTAGGTAGTACACCTACTTGAAAGCCGCTTTCAAACAATGTTTCACTGAAAATAAAGCTAAAGGAGAAAGTAAAAAGACAGAAGGAAAGTCCTCAGGACAAGATTAATGCCGGAGGCTGAAACTGCATGAGATATAAAATATAAAGATGTCAGCTAAAGGGAAATTCCCCCTGGCAAAGGAAGAAGGATTTGTTTAGTTTTAGGTGACAATGCTGGGCTTCTGCTCAGCCGGGAACACACAAGAAGAATTTCAAATCCTAACCAACTGGGAACTAAGCCAACAGCACACATTAACAATACAGTAGACCTTCCCATATTACATTTGTGGGTCCAAATACAAGATACCTTTCAGATTTGTCCAGATTCCAGTCATAAATATCAAATATGTTTGATTCTGATTCTGAAGAGTCGGATGCTTGATCCAATTGTGAGAGACAAATTCTAAACTGCTGATGATCCCTTTTTTGAACACTTCAGGGACATTACACAATCAGACTGAAACATAAGTTCCTGCCTTAAAGCTGCACAACTCAAAATTTTATGTCAACAATGGATGAAATGACTATGTCTATGTGAATGGGGTCACTCAGAGGGAATAAACTGACAAAGAATCATCAAACTGTTCGTACTCAGCTTTATGGAGCATTTTAGAGTCTTTCAGCTCATTGTTTTGGTTTTACGTTTCATACAGAGTCAGTTAGCAACTAACTGGTGAACAACAGCAGAGCATATAGCAGCCAAAGAGCAAGATATTTTGCTCTGTTGTTGGTGGACATCAGACTAGGGCTAAAAGGAGAGTGACTCCAGGTGAATACAAATATAGCTCTGTATCTGCTGGATGTGTAAATTAGAAACATTTTTCTAACATGTCGACTTTATAAGGTAATATCAATGTTGTGTTCACAGCATGTTCCGCTGCCCCCAAGTGGTCAAATGCCTTGGTTCTTTATTGATACGTTGATGCATGCTGGTTTGCAAACTCAACCAGGCTGAGAAATATGCAAGTCATACAAAAAGTATAAAAAACCATCCAATCCATGTACATCCAATGTTACAGCCTCTCACCCTCAAAGCCTTGAAGCTGCCCATTTGCTGCCTGTAGAGGCTCTCCATGCTCCAATAACATTGGACAGGCCACTGGGGATGGAAAGAGTTCAGACCTCCAGAGGAAAGAGTTCAGAAACACAAGGGGCACTGTGTTACAGAGAGAAAGTGAGAACAAGGAGGGGGGGCTACAAAAACAAGAGCAAGTCTTTTCTCCTTAGCTACTCCTAGAAAAATGTAAAAAATCCAGCTTCCATCCAAGATGCATGCATTGGTCCTATATGCAGCCAGGAAGCGGGCAGAAAGTCAGGCGGTCAGTCAGGCAGTTAATTACAGAAGAAACAGTGACATTGTTGGAGGGCAAGAACAAGAAGAAAGCTTAAAGGTGAGGATTTTTTTTCCTCTGCAAGCCAAGCCTTCTAGCTGACCTTACTTTGTTTCCTTTGGGGTGAATTTCCTTTATGTGTGGAGTGTATGTGTGCACAGAGGTCTGTGGCTTGTTACCATGTAACAGACACGCCAAAGAGACGGAGAGGAACCCAAGGAAGGAATGACAGTACAGACTATGAGAATGTAAAGAGAAGAGGAGGAAAAAAGTCTAACCACAAGCCATTAAAGCAGAGGATGAGGCAGTGACACAGGCATATAATGTGTATGTAGAGAGAGCAAGCGAGAGAGAGAACCCTCACACATCCCTGAGAGCCTAATTGAAACCAGACACGTTCATTTCTGCAGAAGAGGAGAGGCGAGTTTAAAGACAGAAAACCACTGTGTTTTTTTTTTCAGACAGAGGTCAGAGGTAGTGAACTCACAAAAGCAAACATCAGAAAGAGAAACTTTATGATGGAAACAGACCAAAACTGTGCGTTCCTTATACCCATGAGAAATCAGTTTTCTCCTATTCTCTGGAATCTGAACATACCCACGAGAATAGCAGCTACAACCCTCATAAGAGGTCAGAGTCTCATGTTTACATTTTGTTACAGCCATGCAACTACTGTGTGTGTGTGTGTGTGTGTGTGACAACCGGACAGCTTTCAGCTGATGTTATTCAGGCATCAGTGTGGTCTCCCTCTGTTTCTTGGCTGTGTCTAATCATGTTCTGAAACTGCTAACTACGAAACACTCAGTTCCATCATAAAACATTAAACACAGGATTACTATAGAGCTCAAATGTGTCATGTTTATAAATTCTGGGACAGAAAAATTAAGAGTTGGGGAAGCGATTAATTTTGCTGTTATGTAATATTTTACTGTGTTATCAGTTTTCTTTTCATTCTTTTCTATCAAAAATCTTGAGCAAATTGCTTCATTACAAAGAGGGAGTTAAAAAAACTGTCATCAGACGTTCAGCAGAGCTCACACTCACAATGTCTTCTCCGCTAAACCAGCTATGTTGATTGCTTTGTATTGGCGCCAGACACATCTGCACCTTAAACACACACACATGCAACAATCACAACACGCACACTCACCTAAAGCATGATTCTTCCACTCCTCTTACAACAAAGTGTTCCACTTAAACATAACTGCGGCAAGCTGAAACAGCAGAAATTTAAGTAAAAGGGATTCACTCACACTTTGTAATCAGAGTAAACTTGCAAGTCAGGCTTTTTCTCTTCCCCTTTTTTTGGTTCCAGAGTGCAACCACACATCACTCCACTCTGCGCTGCATGAGACTCTGCTGAAACTTACACAGGGGCATATATAACTCCATCTGCAGACGTATAATGATATATATATATATATATATAATTACACACATATACATAATACATATTATACAAGCATTTTGTAATTAACCCAAAATTCTCAAATCTATGCAAAAGGAGCAAACGTAACAAATTCCTGATATCACGCTAACCACCAATTCATTTTTATTTTTAAAGAGTTGTGTTTATCGTGAACGATGAGTCATTGGTGGGCAATGGTTATCCTGGAGTTCCTTACAGTACAAAGGGAACCAGTGGATAAATTAAACCCCTCCACTCTGGCAGAAGTGGTGCTACCTATCTGTTGAACTACACAGAACTGAAACTGAATTGCTAGATCATGGCAGTGTGAGTGGCATGGGACCATCCCGCGCCAGTAGCATTAACAAAAGCCGTAAGGAAAGCATCTAAAATTAAGACAAAATAATATTTTCTTTGCCTGCATGATTTATATGCTGTTGAGAGGAAATCAAGATCAAGCGCCAGGGCTCAATGACCCTCCCACAGACTGTGGCACAACCTTCAAGAACTCCCAGATTACCACAACGCATATAGGACCACAACGTTTTGTGGTCGAAAAAGAGACTTACTTAAGCAATTCCTAATGACTGAGCTGGCACAAGCTGCAACTTAAATGTTAAAGAATACCATAACATCATCATTCATTTTTAAACCAGTGCCAAAAAAAGTACAACCCACCTTCAGCAGGCAATGAATTAATTAATACAGTAATTCCATGTTACTGCAAAACCTGAGCAGGTCAGCTTTGTCCATTGTATCTCAATTTTGCACTTTCATCACATTGTGAGTTCTCAACATTGACCATGAGTTGGTATTCATTCTTTGTCCATGCAGACACTAGCAGTGCATGCCCTATGATGTCTTTAGGAACAAAGAAATAAAAAAGGTTGTCACACTTCTATTAAAACTAACAAAAATGAGAACAGAAAATAATCCTAGAGGGGATTTTATTACATCAATTCTTCAACCTAATAACCATTTCACATCAAAGATTTCAAATATATGCTGTGGTCTTTTCTAAGCCTTCCAGGGAATCTGATTTTATCACCAAAGGAACCAAAATGTGCTTGCCAAACAATGCTTGCCAAAAAAATTTCCTGCACCATTAAATATTGTATCCAGGGATAGTGGGGATTTAGGCTGTTGGCTTCAGCTTGAATAATCTTTTGTAATAGACAGACTTTTTACAACTTTGTACAAATATAAGGTTCGGTCCTACCTGTGCAGGAAGAGAAATCTGGTCGGGCTCATCCACTAGGACCTGCAGATCTCCGGTTTGGTCCCGCGTCCCCGGCGTCCTAATCCTTGTCATGAGCGCGGCGTCTAAGCCAAGA
The DNA here is from genome assembly GCF_004916995.1 of Morone saxatilis. Classification (NCBI taxonomy): domain Eukaryota; kingdom Metazoa; phylum Chordata; class Actinopteri; family Moronidae; genus Morone; species Morone saxatilis. The sequence goes on along the minus strand of NW_023339652.1, from coordinate 10,632,145 downwards.
AACATCTGCCTGGCTGCCTATAAACTTAGAGCGTGGAAGTTAGACGAAACGACTGGCTGCTTCTCCAAATTTACACACACACACTCACTCTCTCTCTTTCTTTCTCCTTTCTCTCTCCAGCTGCCTATGCTGAGTGATTGACTTACGCCTCATACAAGCTCTCTCTCTTCTCCCCCTCTCTCTCTCCTTTGCTTTTCACCCACTCAGCTGGATCGCAGTGAGAAGAGAGGAAGAGAGAAGAGAGAGGAGAGGAGAGGAGATCGAGAGGAGAGAGAGAGAGAGAGGAGAGAGAGACTGTGAGCAAAGTAAACCTTGATTCTCAACGGATCCACAAAGCCTGTGGTCTGGTTTAGTTTTACACACACAAACACATATATTACAAAATGTAGGAGGGCAACCTGCACTGGTCCTCTCTGTTTAAACCAATGGACTTCTTGTAGAATATGCTCCAAATTGACCTGATAGACTAAGGAGGAGAGAAAAGAGAGAGATTGGGCACCTTTGGTGTCACAGAGGCCAACTCACCGTCAAGCACAAACATCCCATGTGCACTGTCTGGGCGTTGGTCAGGTTCCAGCAGAGGGAGTCGCCTTTAAGATGTAAATCTTTGAGGTTTGTTCCAAAATAGCCTTGTTCCATTTCCAACATCTGCCTTGATCGCACTTCAGTGGACAAGTTCCTACTTTTGTTTTTAGGTCCTGAACCATGTTACATGCATGTTGCAGGCAACACTTTTGTGCTACCCATCATCTGAACTGCATCAACTTTCTGTGGTGCAAGAGGTGGAACCAACCACTTGTCCTCTTACCTTTAAGCCATTCTAGTGGATTAAAAGGAACAGCACATGACATCTAGACTTTGGTCTAGACTGAAATATCCAACAACTATTAAATGGATTGCCAGAAATCTTTGAACAGACAGATTCATGTCTCCCCAGGCTGAATTTAAAACCCTACCGATTACTTAACTTATACACCACATTACGTCAAAACTTAAGTAATGTCCAAATACTTTGGTTTACACAAACTATTTATTTACTTTTAGTTCTAAGTAGCAAACATTAAGCATGCTAAGACAGTCACTAAGGATGGTGAACCTAGTAAACGTTACTGAAAATCTCAGCTTGTTCATTTGGGTCCATATTAGCGTGCTGATGTTTACCAATTATAGCAAAGCACTGCTGTGCCATAGACCGCAGTTTGGTTAACAGCTGCTTGCATGACATGTAGAATGTGTCATTGTTCTTCTTCAGTTCTTACCCTTACAAACATTGTTGGCATGTTCACTACCCTATTTCCTCCATTTGAACAATTGATTATAAAAGCAGCAATATAATGAGGCCGAAGTTAGAAAGTAGAGAAGACTAAAATGATGCAGCAATTGTGTTGACTGTAACAGACTGAAAGACAGATTTTTTTTTTTTGGCAGCTTTTATGCGCTTGTATTGATAGGGAATTCAGACTGGAGACAGACAGGAAAGGGGCAGAGAGAGAGGGGATGACACGCAGCAAAGGGCCGCAGGTCGGATTCGAACCCTGGGCCGCTGCAGCAAGGACTCAGCCTTGGTACATGGGTCGCCAGCTCTACCCACTGAGCCAACCGGGCGCCCGAAGACACAGATTTATGTAAATATATTTTGTGCCGTTTGATGTCTTTGACATTTTTGTGATGAATCAAGTTTGAGCTCCTGGTGTGTCTTTGAAGATAAATTATCTGTAATTGTTTTGTACTGCAGTACGTCTGTATATTTACCAGTGAAGATTCCCACATTGGCTGGAAACTCTCTACCACTTGTTGCTAACATTAACCATTTGGCCTCTCTGACACAAAACAGCTCCCACAGGAATAGTTTCATCTGCTAGTAATGGGCATTCTGTGTAATTTTATGGTGCCAAAGGACAGTAATCCCTACTAATCAACATACTGCTGCCTGTCCTGTCCTTCTCTTCTCTTCTCTGGATCAACACTGAGTGAAACAGCTCCATATTAGGATCACTTTTCTGTGCTAGCTTAAATAGATTGTTTACTGCCAAACACTTAAAATGGCTTGAGGGCACTTACACCAGAACAACTGTATTAAGTAAGTAGGAGGAGCTGGGATGGAGACCTGGGAGCTTTTCTGCATAGGCTATATAACAATCACCCTGTCGGTTTAGCAATGGCAGATACACAGTAGTCCCCTCCTCAAACATGCAAGCGTCTACTATACATACACACATTTGCAAAAGCATGCATGCATATCAGGCCACTCAGCGAGACTGGAATAGAATACAGAATGGCATCCAAGTAAACTGCAAAATGCATTTTCTCGATAAACCCTATATGCCTGTGCCTGAGTGTGTGAGTATGTGTGTGTTCATGCCCAGAGAGGAGAAGGGCTGTTTGTGTGCCAAGACAGCTGTGGTGCCAATGGGGAGATGAAGGATGCGTGCCTTGTTAAAATTCTTCAAACGCATTCTTTAAAGAGCCAGGTCAACTTTTAAGCTCAATGTATCATTTTAAGACGTTTTTATAGCCAAGGTGTATTATATAAATGTCTAAATGAATCTCTGATGAAAGCAAAATTTGTAAACATAGCACTTCTAATTTTGTCAAGCAAGGTAATGTAGTTGTTGTACACTGCATGTTTATCCTTTCTAATATCTTTAAAAATCAAATATCTGTTCTAGATAACATATCAAAAAACAAAGCAAACAAAGACTAATCTGATGCAAGCTTCCGTCTCAAGTTGCTGCATTGATATGAATGGAAACCAATGACTTCCTGGGTGGTAGCAAATCCATCTAAATGCCATTATAATTTATTCTAACTATATGCTTTGTCCCTAATGCCCTCTAATTAGGCTAAAGCAGCATTTCCTCTATTTCCAACTAAACCTTTGCCACAGGGAAAACATGTTGTAAATGGTGACAGCAGTGCTTTCCTGCCACACAAGTAAACTAACTTAACTCCTGTTGGAAGAGCTGCACTCTTCCATTTGTGAATTTGATGTCAGAGGTGACACACAATGAAGCAGGAGTCTTCCACTTCTCCCAAAAAATGCTGGTGCTATTTTCTGCATGCATTTCCATTTCCATCAGGAATTGATGGAGGCCTAATGAAAGCTGAAAGAAGAGAGAATGTTGGATTTTTATTCATCAATTGGCCAGAAAGACAGCTACAAATGAATGCTATTGTTGGTCCGTGTCTGCTGGATGTTCACAGTTTGGCCTTAAAAGGTGATAATATGTAAATGTTGAGTTTACAACTTGACTGATGTGAGCTTGGTGCATTGACTAATTTCCATAAAGTTGAGGTTGTGTTGCTATTATTAACAGAGATACGGCAAATGGCCAGTCAGCTCGCTGCAGCATATCCATCTCCTGCAGTACATCGAGAATTAATAGGATCTGTCGACTTGACATCTGTCATCACATCCAGTGTGTCTGCTCCTTAAGAGGATACTGTGGTGAGAGACTTTAACTGTAGATGGGGGGACAACGTTAGGATTAAAAGTGATATCACTGTTCGATCTGGGACAAACATGTTTTGTATGTTAACTCTGCTTCCCTCTTTTTTTCTTCCCTCTCTCTGTTTGTGAATCATCCTGTCTGTCTGTCTGCATCTCTCTCAGTCAGTGTCCCATGCTTCTCTACCTGGCCACAATCCACGACAGACTGGAAACGCATTGGAACACATGTACACACAAACGGAGCTGTACAGATGCAACTATTTAGACAAACCAGATGACCCCATATCTCCATCTGCTGTGGCTATAAACTTACATCCTATTTAATGAAAGCACCGTAGACGGAATCCCTCCCATTAACGTCTGTGTGTGTAGCGCTGATTCAGTCCACGTTCTATAATTGCTCACTTCAAAAACAACAAGCATTAATCACTCTGTAGATAATGCAATCTTATTCCCCTCTGTATTTTCTCAGTCTCATTCTCACTATTATTTTCCCATGGGTTATCTATCTCAGTCAGCCTTGCTGTGTGTGTATGTGTATGTGTATGTGTGTGTCCTTTCGCCCCTCTTTCCACTTCTTTTGGTGATTTTTTGTTTTGCATAATTTATTTCTCTAACATTCCCTCACCCCTTTTTTATTTTTTTCTCTGCTTCGGTGTGCCAGAATAACGGCTAGACGCAATGAAAAATAATGGAAGACTGGAATATACAGTAACTGTGTCACAACATGTCAGCCTAAGTGTCATGTTACGCTGAATAAAGCTGCTGTGCATTACTAATACAAATAATCTTGCAATTTTGCATCACACTGTGGGATATATGTCAGGAATGTGTCTGTGGATAGAGAAATGAAGAATGCAAAAATTAAAGATAAGAAGGAAAAAAGAAAGAAAGCATGCAAATAAATAAATAAATAAAAACACAATCAATGAATATCTTCATATCTGCCGGATCAATTATGTATGACAGAATAAACTGGGTATCTGTTACGATCTGTTTCTCTGGGTGTCATGGTGGATTAAATGATCATAACATGAGTACAGCGAACTGCAAAGACAAATGAAGGTTGGATGTAGAAAGAATAAATAGAAGGAGACATTAAATACATCTAAGTAGGTGTCACAAAAGAGAATGGTATGTTTGCTTGCAGCTCAGTGTGCTGTAATGACTAAAAATGACTTAACTGTGTTTCTAAAGTAATAACTATCATTAATGCAGGCCAACAGGAGGGTGGAAATGAAACTGATATTGTACAATTTGTGAGCCTGAGTGCCACAACAGATAAATGAATCCCATTATAGTGTATTGTAGCCATATTTCTGTTGCGTAAGAAACTGGAATTTTTTCTTTTATTGTGCCAGACAATTACAAGGAACTATCAAGAGAGTAATTTAAAACAGCAGATGAAAAAGGACAAATATAAATAAATAAGTGATGAGTCGCTTGCATGATATTGGTTTGAATCCATAAGAGTGGATGCATCCGGATAAACATGAGTGAGTGAGCTTTACAGTGGCTAGGTGGATGCTTTCATGGCTGCAAGGTGGCGGTTTAATTACTGCTGTCAGCAGTGAAACTGTCTGCAATCATAACTTAATCGAACTGAATCAAATGACTATGTGTAATGTGAATGGGGTCATATGTGGTGGTTAACCAACAACAAATTGTTCCCAAACTCTGCAGTTCTTCTTAGCTCTACTTTTAGCTTCTTTCAGCTCATTGTTTTGGTTTTACAGTCCACAACTTTCAGTAACTCTTGATCCACTCTTATCGCTCTCATCAGAGATGAAAAAAAGGCTTTGATTAAACAAATTGTACGCTATAGTAGGCAACAGTATATTATTTAGTTCTATTCTGTCAGCTACAGGAGCTGGTTTGCAACATTTTTTTCAAGGATTTTTGATAAAAAGGTTACTTTTAAAATAGTCAAGTATGGACCGGATTTGAGAGAGGAGTTTGGCCTTCCTATATTCCCTTCTATGCTGTCTGATGTTAACATGGATCCAAGGTGTTTTATTAGTAACTGGGACAGCCCTGGATGTATATGGAGTGGCAAAATCAAGGGCTGATGTACACAAATCGTTAAACCAACTTACTTCACTCGTTTCTGGGATGATGAAGCAGGTAGAAAATGTGTAAAACATTTGTGGTCAGAGACCAAATCATGCATAATCAGGGAACTAAGAGACAGATCCAGAGTAAAAACTAAGTCAAGGGTGTGTCTATAGTTATGTGTAGGGCCAGAGACATGCTGCAACAAGTTCAAAGATTTACAAATGTTTAGAAAATCTGTAGCAATTGGATTTGATTGTGCCGTATTATGAAATAGAGGAGAATACATCTTTTTCCTATACAGTAGCGGCTGTATATCTAGTGCCATGCATCACTGTATGACAGGAGTTCACACAAACACAAAAATGTAATTTTTCACATTGAGTGATGGCTGAGTTAATCTAGAGTTGTCAAGTCAACAATTTTATCAGCATGCTCTCTCTTGCCCCTCATGACCATATCCCATTTCAGAGTTATCACCATTACTGCATAGCTCTTCTCCTTAATGCGATAAAATAACAAGACGGTGAGAGAATACGTTTATCTATCTCCCTGTGCAGAAAGAGTCTTTTCTCCGAGGACCCACACTGATAAAATTATGCTGAACAAGGACAAGCACAAATTAATTACTACAACTTTGGGGAGTATTTGAGGTAAAGAGGATTTAATGCTTACAAATTTCCCCCTGGGAACATCTGTCCACTGCTCAGCTTTACTGTTGCTGAACATTACCTACAATCTAACAACAATTTCACTCAGCATATTTTCTAAATTGACCTTCAGACTGGGACCAATGACCTACTGGTCAAAATACTCCCTGTGTAACTCTTAGCAGACCAGACAAAAGTTTAAATTAAAGTCATATTAGCCGAGAGGGCCACATAGCTGTTCTCCCTGAGGGGAGAGCAGAGTGAGGTCACCAAGACAAGTTATCCAGCACCGGAAATTTCCACTGCCAAGCAACCTTATCCAAGGAAGCACCATGTTTTCAGTGGCTGAAAAAAAAATAGAGATGTATTCATGTAAAACTCAGAAAGTTTGGCTGCTTCTTGAGCGTCAAAGAGTTGCTAATCAATGTAAGATCAAGAACATTTATGGTTTTCATTACTATGTGTAACAAATTACATTTGCTACAGTACAACCTGCCCTTGTTGTATGTTCTTGTCATCAGAGACGAAATCAACTAAGAACTCAAACTCTACACACTCTACACTCAACACATCAGAGTACAAATCACATTTGAATGCATAATCAGTTGGAAATCTGTCTTCTGAAAACAAAACAATATGTAATGTGCCCTTTGTTCTATGTTTTACAGCTGTGGATTTAAAGAAAGCTTTTGGATTAAAATAAGAAAATTATTTTGTGTTGGCTGCATCTTTGTGTCATTTAATATTCCACATAACGAAGAAGTGGAGTTTTTCATTAGTACAATTTTCTGAAAATAAATGGCTTTGTCTTTGAGACATTAAGGCCAATTTCTTAATTGCTTAAAGATGCTGAAAGAAATTTCAGTGTTGTTGTCTGAATGTAACTACAGCACATTAAACAGTTTTAATTAGTAGCTGTGTGGTTAAGTGCTGCTAGTTTGCTGGATTCAAAATGTGTGAGAAATCTGGAAATAATATGGAGACTTCATTACGTATTTTCTGGTTTTGTTTGTATGAAGTCAGCGTCTGCAGTTTTACCAAGACTTCCCTGTGAGTGGTCTTCCTGTGTTTTTTAAATTACAATATTATTAACTTAAATTTTCAAAATACTCATATACAATAAGCAGCCCACATGTAACTCAAGATCTAATTGTACAATTCTTCAGAGAATACTTTTTATATATGTATGTTCTGTCCAATAGAACAGAAAATACATTGCGTGATAAAGCAATCTAGAAGATGGAAACATTTGATGAAAAAGAAAAGATGCAGACATTTTCAATTAGATTTTTTTAGTTCGGAGGAAGCCTGCGAGTTGAATCCAACAAAAACAGAATTTGTACATCCAGTTCTGTGTTGCTACTTTGTCCTTCTGTCCTTTCTCTCCCTTAAGTGTGCCTTGTCAAAATAATATTTTTCTTTCACTCTTTAATTAGTTCACTTACTCTCTGAATGGATAACTCAGTTATGTTAAAATAACGATTAATTGTTGATAAAGATAATCAGCATATTAGTATATCCCTTAATAAAAATGTTTTGCAAGCACTGCTTACATGTAGATTGCAAATAGTTGCTGATAGAAAATGCAGATAAGTTTGCTTGTCCTACTGACAAGAGCATGTCTATGCATGCTCATGCATAGATTGCAAGGATGGTGCTTCTGATTAGTTAAACATACCAAATTTAACATGGGGGCAAAATGATTAAGTTGTTATTTCATTAGATTTCATGGGTAGTTGTAAATATCTTACTTGTATAAGATATAGTTTCAAGGGCTGGTATATATGAAAGAAAAGATCACAGACCAACATGTTCCACAGGCACAACTGCCCTGCAGATATAAATGCTGTAATCTTGTTGGCTTAGCTAGACTTCAAATTCAATAAGAAAACAAGAGCCAATGAAACAGAGTATCAAATAGCATTAAAACTTCGAAATCACTGAAAAACTGAAAAGGAGAACGGTTAAGTTGTCAATTGCTCCTCTCTGCCCTTTAAAACTGTTTGATATCAACTTTGAAACAACTGATTTCCTGCATTGTGAAATAGTTGTCAGTTGTGCTGATCCCACTGAGAATGAACACCCCACTCTGCAGCTTCATGCTGGTTTTTGATTTTTTTTCAGGTGGTGAAGAAAGTGGAGGAGACCTACTGTTGTTAGTGTGCTTCAAACTAAGGGCCTGTCGAAAACATCTGAACAGCCCTCCCATACACCTTTGCAACGTCAGATTTTTAGGGGTAGTACCAATTTCTGTAACTTTCTGTAACTGACATCACTTCAACTTGAACTCACACTTAGACAGTAATTGGGCGGGTCTGTGGAGGTGAGAAAGTATGCACAATTTGGACTTCTCTTTCAAGCTCCCTTTTTTAGGCTTCACTCATGATTCTGTCACTTTTTAAGTGCAACACCATGAAATCCTTTGTGGAGAATACAGGCTGTTGGAATGATTGTGCTGTTATTCCTATTGACACAATTTATCATGTTCATCACATGCAAACTATTTCATTCCAAGCTATACCCCTGCCAAAGGTTTACCTGGCTTTGTCCATTAACTCAAACAATCTGGTGGTTTCTGTAGCTCTGATTCAATGATTGTGTGAACCCTAAAATCCTATTGCTTTATTACACCTCTGCGTAAAGAGTAAACCCACATGACAGCATCCTGGAAAGTAACATCATGGCAGTTTTTTTCAAGTATAATTGCTTTGACTGAGGAATCTTTACCTCCTCTGCTCCACTGCAGCGAAGGATGATGTGTTCTTTAGGCATTGCAGTCTGTATGGAGAATATCTGGGACAGATTGGATTAAATTAGAAAGAACTTTCCAGTACCTCAAGTGTTTCATCCCACAAACCATACTGAGTCAATTTAGACTTCTCCTAAATTTATCCAAAACTAGTTTTATTTCTGTATATGTATGGTATTTGTCACCCACTGGCTGAACTGGCTGTTGCTGAGGTATTTAATGTTCAGGGAATTAAGCAGGATTTGGCTATCTCCAGTTGTATCCATGAGCTGCAGGCTACAGGGTATCCAGTACATACAGATGTGTTCTCTGGCTCTGAATTGTCTTTGAGTTGCTTAAGTTGAAGTTGTTTCAATCACCTTAAGGATCCTAAACTTTCTTTAGCTCAACACCCATAATAAATAGTCCCGTGTGCTAAATATCTGGTTCCAGGGTTTCCACCCTTCTCTGATGTAATGGCCCTGTCCATTACAGGAATTAGCCATGAAATGGAAATCTGCAACTTGGCCCCTCCAGTGAGTAAATCTAATTTGGCTAATCACACAATATCAGTTATGTTACAGTGAAGATCCAGTAGAAAGAATATTAGGATACATACACCCCTAAACTAGTTGACAGAACCTGTGTGGTGCAACAGATGTAAAGTGACACAAATGCACAGATTTGAAATATTGAATGCTATACAAATGTTAATGCTGAAAAGAATAAACACAACAACTTGGGGAGATGTGTTTGGATAAGAAAAGCTTGTTTAGAAGCCTTTCAGTCCCAAACACAAGCAGACACTACTGGCAATATTGATGGGTGGGAAGCCAATGAGGGATTATGTTTTTCTTAATGTAATAGTGACTTATATTTGTTGGTACGAGCGCCTGAGGAATGGGTGTAGGTCATGAAGGGGATAACATAAACCCCAAAATATTTTCTGACTTTTAAAAACCTCTATCATTGAAGCCAGTTTACAACATTGGCCAGTCTCCGACACACATTTCAGTAGCTTGTAACTGACAAGAATAAAAGTCACAATGTTTAAATGGAATTCCCTACACTGGATGACAGATGGCTTTTTTTTTTTGTAGTGAAGAGGAAGGTGTCTCTTACCATGTGATTTACCATGTCAGTCTATGTTCAAACACTTACCAATGATCATGAAAAAATGGCATTCAAATACAAGCAGAGTTTCTGGGCTCACCATCAAGGACAAGGGGAGCTCAGATATCAAGAGGAAACAGAGATCAGAACAGAACAGCTGCTACTTTGGGGCTAGCTTAGTCTGCTAACACCTCAACCCAGACAAATAGAAGAAATGTATAAAAGGATAGCTAAAAGGAATGCATAAACTATCAACAAAGGATATAACATATATATATAAATGGTAAATGGTAAATGGACCTGTACTTGTATAGCGCCTTTCTAGTCCTCCGACCACTCAAAG
>NW_023339652.1:10590793-10621708 GCF_004916995.1 Morone saxatilis | reverse complement strand
ATAACAGATAATGATACAATACATACAGAATAGCATAGAACTTAATCCAAACTAGGATTAATAACTATTGATTATAACGAACTCAGAGATACTAGACCGAAAGAACAATACAATCAGAACTCCTACCTGAGGCACCCAACTAGACTCGAACTACCAACAAGTACCATTCAAAAGGACACATAAACAATATTAACTAGAAAGCCCAGTACGGACTCGCATACGATCATTAAGTGTGTTAACCCAGATTCGTCTAAACATACGTCCGGACGCATCATCTGCGTCCATAATAACACAAACATCCGCGCCTTATAAAATCTCTCGACCAACAAGCACTCTACTATACACACCAGCTTTCCACCAACATCAGAGCATCCCACCGATGTCAACCACAAAAAAAACCTTTCACGACACATTTCACTTCAATGCAAGATCCATTCATACCTCAAACAGAAACTAACTCATTCACACACATTCACACACCGATGCACAGCATCGGGAGCAATTCGGGGTTTAGTATCTTGCTCAAGGATACTTCGACAGTGGACGACCCGCTCTTCCTCTGAGCCACAGCAGTGTAGACACAGTATAGAGTAAAGTATAGTACATAGATTAAAACTGTCAGCGACACAAATTATACACAAACCAGCTCTGTCATATAACTATTTTTTTAAATAAAAGTTGTACGGTGTTCCTCAGGGTTTAATGCTGGGTCCATTACTGTTTTGTTGTTGTTTTATCTATGTTTCTATGTATTATATATCTTTCTTTGGGAAACTAAAGGCTGATGAGACATGCTAGTGCATTTAGAAACCCATGTCAAGTCTGGCTGGTCTGGGTTCTGATACTATGTTTAAAATCCTGCTCGTGATTTATTTCAATTCTGACCTTTCTTTTGAGCAGAAAAAAAATACAGATGTGTTTTCCTCCAGCTGAGGTACACTATATTTAGGTATATTGCTGAAACCAAGTCTTATTTCTTATTTTAATTTAGAGACCTTCAAAGGGTCAATCATGCTTTTATTTTGGCAAAGCATGCTTAGTTCTCCCATTTGCTTATTTCTTTACTTAGTTTCTGTGACTATTGAGGGCAAAATATGAGGTCATGCTGCTCTTCTATGGTTGTCTGTGAGTTATAAAATTGAATTTAATTACATGTATTCAGAACTAATATAATCAGGCTCCTAGTTATTTATATTCATATATGACATGAGCCATCTGGCGGTAGCCAAATCTTGTCTCCCAACCAAAGGTCTTTAATGCGCTTGCGTTTTAGCTATTAAAAGGATTTTTTTTTTTTTAAGTAAAAGGCCAAATCTTGGTTAAAAAGATTTGCAAACTTCTAAATGTTTTCCTTAATCTGCTTGTATCAGTCATGTAATATGAGCTTTGTCATCATAAACAGTACTTTTCCATTATACTTTCACTTACAAACCACTATCTGCTTTGGTTTTGCCCCATTTTCCAACCCAAATCTCTTCTCCGAGCCATGCTGCTTGCTCAAGCTTTGAAACATCTCTGTTGCTTCAACAAGTTGGTTATGATTCATCTGCGCTGACTTCTGCAGGACTAAAATTAAAGACTCACATAAAGTCAGAACAACCAGGTGTCACCATAATCACAGATCACAACTAACACAAAGCAAGCATTGGCCTGCTAATAACAAACCAAACTCAGGTCTCTCTTGTTTTATCTTCCTAATATTTTATAGCATGTCACTGCCCCGGGAAACCAAAATTATTTATTACAAGTCATGTCATATATTTACCAGAATTTTCCAGAGATCAGTGACCTGTATTGTGTGTGTAGCACACATCGACACAAACCACACACACATAAACACTAAGCTTTTGGAAAGAAAGCAGTCGTAATTATTTGCAAATTTAACATAACAAACACTGTGGTTTTTGCAGTTAATACTACATTTTATACTGAACAAATGTGTAGAGCCTCTTTATTGAAAATGAAGCATGACAAACCTTGGAAGATGTTTCTTAGAAATCCAGTGTTGTATATAGGAAAATATAAAACTCAAGTTGTAATAACTTTGTTAACTTTGATTGTGTTGATTACTTAGCCTTTCTCCACCTTGAGTTCAGGATTTCTCTACCCACATTACATACCTGAACAAATTCAGACAGTTGCTGAGTTGCTCAGGCTGAGCAAATACAAGTATTTTAAAGGTGAGTATTTAAAGTGAGAATCTGGGCATATTCTCAATTGTGATACGACCAGTATACAGTAACTTTCTCTTCTTACACAGCATTTGTCATTTTAAGTGCAACACGAAGACAGTGGAACAAGCAGGATATATAACCTGTTTACACAGCTTTGTGAGAGGTGAGAGATCAATAGATTTAATATTAAAAGCAACCCAGCTACAACTTCAAATCTTATAAAGTAGAAACTTAATTAAGTCTAGTTTAGCCTGCAGAGGAGGAGGTCATTTGAGGATCCACATGATTTAATCTATGTTAATACAATGGTAGAAAACAATGTTCTACACTGAAACATCCTTATACATTTTTAAAAGTTAACTAATGTTTACAAAACAGACAGTCAAACTACAGCATTAAAGAAGGTTGTGGTAACTTGACATTCATAGAAGTCTTCTACTTAAAGGTCAGTTGTCAAGTTATGTATTTAATGATGGAATGTGTATTTTCAAGGTAACCAACCCAGTCATAATTTTACTGAAAAATAAGTAAAATATGTATTTTCTACATTTACCTGTTATCACAAGAAGAAATCAGTGTCTCCTATTTTTTATTTTTTTTGCAGCTTTTTCATTACCACTGGAGGGGGAATAAAACACAAGCAAAGTTTTACATCCGTTTAACTGCATGTTTCTTAAATTGGATCTTTTCATTCTATCTTTCTCTCAAAAGCTGCAATCTGTGATTTAATAGGATGACAGCATCATAAACCTTAACCACTAATAGGGACTGTGGTGTGTCACAGTGCTCTGATGCTGTGCCACTCTGTGGGCCATTTATTAATGTCGCCAGCTGTTTATAGCAGCTGTCACACAGTAGTGCATAAACACACACACACACACGCACACACAAATGCCGTCTTTGCCGTAAGGCAAGTATAAGTATTAAGTATTTTGTAGGGCTTTTATTAATATTTATTTTATTTTATTGATTTAATTGATAGTGACAGCTGAAGAGTGGCAGGAGAGGAAAGGGGGGCAGCAAGGACTCAGCCTTGGTACATGAGGTGCCGGGTCTACCAGGTGAGCTATCAGGACACCCCCTTGTAAGTCAAACTTCCCCTTACCCCCCATAGTTTGAGTTGTCTAATAATACCTTAACAAAACTTCCGTCGCCATACATGCATGTATATTGTTGGAATAATTAATTGAAAATCATTGGCAGTGATCATTGAGAATATTTTCCACTGAATGTAATCAGTGTTCTCTTTGACAATTTTCAGGGCACTGTACTAGAAAGAAAAGAACTCTGCAGAAGCCACATGAGCAGGCTGTTTATATGATCTTTACACTCCACAAATCACTGGTTACTGTAGTAAATACAACTTTGTTTCTAATATGTACATCTACTTGCAACACTGACTGTGATGTTAAACTGTGGGAGGGAATCAGTAGATTGATCACATTTTCTGTGAGCATGAATCCAAACTGGATGCTTCAGCTCATTCCATGGTCATTCCAAGTCATAAAATATTACTGTACAAGATCCTCCTCTATTCTGCAATGCTCTTCACCCGTCCACTTTTCTTATCCAAACCTCTAACAAAACCTTCTTATTCAACCCACATCTCTTCATCTCTTCATCTCTTCCCCTTCTCCTTTCCGTAATCCAAATTTTCCATTTGCACAGCAATCCCTTTCCCTTTTTGTCAGTCTCATCCTTTTTGTGAAGTTCTGTCTTCTCCTTCTTGTCCTCCTCTTTTTCCTCTGCTCCTTACCTCCCACTTTTCCTTCTCTCCTTCTTTCTTCTGCTTTTCTCCTCTCCCCTTAGGAGACTAGCTAGCTGGAGGGGCACCAAGAGGAAGAAATATTTTTTAATTATTGACACCCAATTTACTACTTTATAAGTACGTCCAAGTGAATGAATAACACTACAGACACTACATGTCCTTCAGAGGCAAGAGAAAAGAGAAAGCAAGCAAATTTGCTGTGTACATGTGTCAAACACACAGTGACAAACTAAACAAATGGAACATCCAGCTCTCTCATATGTTGGTGATAGGCATTTAACAAAAACTGAGCTATGTCAAATGTCCTGTAAAGATGTACTGTAATCTACGTCCACAGCCTGGGATGTAAAGCAGACATTTTAAGGAGAGGCTTAACTTGAAGATCATGATTAAAGGGACACTAGAATAAAAAAATGCACTTTATTCTCAACCTCATCCAAATCACACAGGCCACACTTTCTGTCCTCCTCTGAGAGTGAAGTATCCAGTTTCCACAGCCATAGGCAGAATGCCAGATCTGAGTTGAGCACAAATAAGCCTCTGAGGGCTGCTCATGTTAAAGGTGACATTATTTGGGATGGTAAGTGTGCTTAATATCACATTATGTTTTTAGCTTTGGTTTGCTTAATATTTCTTCCGACCTTTTTTCTTTATTATAGCAGAGACAGGCAGTATATTTCAGAATAACCATGGGTAGCTGGTAGTTTACTGGGGATTAATCCCAGGAAAAGATTTGTTCAGTGAGTCAAAGTATTTTTCTATTTCTATTTTCTAATGTGGTGTTGACTTTAAAGCTAGTTTGCTCTGGGAATGACGTCCATTTGTGCTCCAACACTCATCACTTTTCACAATTCATGATTTCTAAGCTGAACACATTCTACACTTTTATTATTTAGCTATTGATTTATTGAAGTTTTTATTGTTACAGTTGACAGTTGGATAGCGTACCGGTGAAGTAAGGAATTTTACAAATCCCCATGCTGAAAGCCTCTGGGAGATTCTCCGGAGTTTGCAGCTGCAGAGTCTGCTGAGGCATCTCCTCCTCCTGTCTCCTTCTTTGATCCTGTTGTGAAGACATTAGTGAATTTCTTCCATGCTGATGGCCGTTTTCTGGAGTTCTTCACCAGATGTTACTTCCTCTCTGCTGCAGCTCCTCCAGCTTCTCCTCCTTAGCCTCCAGTCTCTACAGTATATTGGTGTCCCCTTCATCCTCCAGGGTGAGCTCCAGCTCCTTTATGGTCTCATGGAGGATCTCTGTGGTCTCATTCTGTGCCCGCAGTCCCTCTTTGACCAGAACCACCATGTTTTTCACTTCCTTTAGCTCATCTCTTGCTGCTGCTCTTTCTCGAGGTCACTCAGCTGTGACTGCAACATGTAATGGAGTTTCTTTAGATCTTTCATGCTCTTCTGGTCATGCTGTAACCACTTTTCCAGGTCCAGCTGAGAGAGCTTCAGTGTTCGTCTCTGGTCTTTTAGTGTGGTCCAGCAACATCCTATTATTCTCACATTGCAGGCTCGCCCACTCAGTGTCCAGATCTTGATGTTACATCTTACATCTTACATCTTGCTGGTTTTTGCAGACTGCTGTGGTTTGGCATGCTTCAAAAAACATGTTTTTTTCTGTCCAGCAGCATAGGGTTTGGGTGTTCTGATCAAACAGTGTCTGGATTTGCTGGCAAGGGCCTTAGAATCTACAGAAGTGGTGGTTTTGTCTGTCGCTTAATTAAGCTCAATAGCAAGAGATGTGTGCGTTAAAGTGTTAAAAGTATTCTTATGATATTCTTCTTAAGGCTACTATCAGTTGTTCCAGACATAGAACTGAGAACATTCAATCCAATGTTCCCATAATGTTAACGTTGATAATTGCTGGCAACCATGATAAATTCCTTAAGTCATAATGTGCCTTGGTAACGTGATGATATGATATGCTGTTTGGCTGTGTGGTGCAGACCACAAACAGTATCATGTGTGCAGACGTGTGTTTTTGGTTTGCATTACACGTGTTTTTAACCTGGTGAACGCGGTGGATCCTCGTGCATACCACAAACACATGGGACACAAACATCTGTCCTGACAGCTGCAGGCAGAACTTGCTGCTGGCATAGGCAGTTTCTAGGCAAATGCAGCAGGCCAAAGGAAATAAATTAACACTTTAAAAAATTTAGTAATGCAGATTATGTTATATGTGGATTATTTTTAACTTGGAGTCTATTTCCCTCCTTGTCAGACCACCTGTTATGGCCCAGGAAAGTCCAAAGATAAATTTGTTATAGCTTGATGGCTGAGGTGTCCACTCTCGAAAATGTTGAAAATTCTTTCACTTATGTTGAATTTTGCCTCAATTTGGATAAGTATTGTGCACATTGTAGTGCAGACTGCAAATGCACACCAGCAAATGTATTTTATTTATAAAATTTCTAGAAATTTGGGGATTAAATGCCTTCTTATCAGAGATTTGACACAGAAATAACAGGAAGGAGGGTGGACAGATGAGAGAATGACACAACAAACATCCTCAGAAATTCTGTGTGTGTCTTTTGGAGAAAATCTCTTTTAAACTATTAAAATCCTGATGAAGCCATTTATTTGGCTTAGTTTCAAAAAACATCAAGACTGTATAATGTTCTAATAGTTTGAAATTGTGGTACTTACCAACTCTGACCTTAAGATGCCTGGAATGTAAATAATCCTCATTTGATGAATAGGAGAATATTCTTTGTACCTCCCGTCCTCTCGTAATCTTTACTGCTCTTATCCTCCGTGTGACACTTTTTTTCACCCCTGGGTTATCGCTTCTGAAGAAATACAGACAGATGAAGTGTTTTTTTTCATATGTGTGGGTGGATGTCAATGTCTGGATCCAGAACACCTGTTCTTCTTACACAGTTGTCAATCGAGAGCTTAACCCAACTTTATCTGAACCTGTCAACATCACAAAGGATTAAGGAGGCCAATTGAGCCCTGAAACACAGATACTGAACTAGGTGTCTTTTATCTCCTTTGTGAAAACTCGTTTAACCTCCCACAACGTCTCTTAAATCCCTTTTGTTTGTTTGCAAGAGCTCAGTAAATAAACACAGCATATTTCTGCTTTTTCCTCTCTAAATCTTCCAGACATATATAGTATAGCATTAAGTATATAGACACATTTTGGACACATGCTTGCTCACACATACATAAATAAAATAAAATAAAATAGTAATCTATGGCAGAAAGTCCCTTGATAGTTGTTGATCTTTAAATAATTGCATGGCGAAGCAAACAAATCTTCCTGTTTCATGTTGGCTAAAAAACATCCTCTTTGTGCTGTCTTCAATTCTCGGTCCAAGTCCTTGAGATTTATGGTTAACTGTACAGTGTAAGTGTTGTAAATGTGTTTGTGTGTGTTGGAATGAAATACACTGATGATGTGTCTAGAGATGATTTACCATGAAGGGTAAGCTCTCATTGGAACATCTGCTTTCCAGCAATGACGAGCTACGGTATGACATGTATGTGTGTATATGTGTGTGTCTGTCTGTGTGTGCTGTTGACCCTGAAGAGGCGCCAGCTTCATAGCTTGCCCACCCGTTTTGTCTTTAAAGGAACTTCAACTTTTTGTTTACCATCTTCATGATTGTCTGGCTTCTGTTGATGTGAGATATCTTGCAATAAAGCTAGTAACTTAAATGTTTAGAGCTGAAATAATTCATTGACAGTGGACTGACTTCCAATTTCGATAATTAATAACTTCAGAAAAATGCCTCTCATTTTGTGGTTCCAGCTTCTAGAAAGTGAGGATTTGCTGGGTTTTTTTCTACATTTTATATGATCAAAAACTGACTATCTTCAGGGTTTGGACTGTTGGTCAGACAAAACTGAAGATGTCTGAAGATATGACTTTGAGGCATGGGGACCTTTTTCACTATTTTCTGACACTTTATAGACATATAGAGCAATTATTTCTAATAAATAATTCATTTTAATTGATATTATCATAACCTATGATAATTATGAGCATATATATATATGTATGTATCTAATTAATAAATATTTGCCTCTGAATTATAGTGGAGTAGAAGAAGTTTAAAATGGAAATACTCAAGTCAGAATTGTACTTAAAAACAGTTCTTAAGCAATAAAATAGCAAGATATAACAGTATATAGCAAGTTCGAATCCAGATTCATTAGGGTAGCTTTGTGGGGTTTGGGGCATTAACTTAGCCTTGCATGAAGTAAAAGAAAGTCTTATAGATTAAGGAATGTTTTTATGGCCCTCTAGGCACCACTTTTTATTTACACATGGCCATCCTAAGGGTGTCTATTTTCTTGACTTTCTAGTATATGTAATGTGGAAGATATCCAACTTTTGCTTTTTTGCCTCCATTCCCTCCTGTTTTCTCAAGTTGACCCAAGTCCCACTACACCTAATGGAACTACTTCTCTCTGTGCTCCGCTCATGGTGGAAAGCCAAAACAGACAGAAGACAGGAAAGAGCTTTTTGGGTTAGATATATATATATATAGGATTGTAAATATATAAAGGGTCAGAATTGTATATATATACATATGTGTTGACATCATTGCAACCTTTGACCCATCACCTCCTTTCCTCTCAAAGACACCACAAGAGAGAATGAGATGTCAGCACATGAATTTCCATGCTTAATGATGGAAAGCGATACAGAGACAGACAGACAGACCTAGAGGATTGAAGTGAAAGAAACTGCAGTTGGTCTTGTTGAGCAAGCATCATTGTTTATTATTGAGTTAGAAAACATAGGAAGGCACCTCAAATAAGTAAAAGATGGCACAGGCTTATTTTCAAAACAGTCTTTCGCAGCAAACCACATAAAAACTGTATTAGTACTGTATGTCTCCAGCTCTATAGAGGCTTTGTAGACACTACCACTGTATGCAGTTTTGTGAACTAAACATTATTTGAAAACACAAGCCAAAAAATGAAGAGAAAC
Organism: Morone saxatilis; assembly: GCF_004916995.1. Taxonomy (NCBI): domain Eukaryota; kingdom Metazoa; phylum Chordata; class Actinopteri; family Moronidae; genus Morone; species Morone saxatilis. The sequence goes on along the minus strand of NW_023339652.1, from coordinate 10,612,815 downwards.
CTCAATAAATGTGCCTGTGAATGAAAAGCTGGACTCTTCAAAGGGCCCATGTGTTTTTTACAGAGAATCTGCATTATAAAGAAAGCACATTTTAAACAGATCGCAGAAACTTGTCCCTCAGAGTTCCTGATTGAGTTTGTTGTTCCAGACTCATATCCTCTTAATTTTTTTAATCAAATTCAAGTCTTGTTATATATTCACAGAAACACACATATGTACACAGTAAAATTTTATAACCTCTGGGATTCTAGTCACAGAGGACAATGTTTAGCAGTGAAAGAAGGATATTGTTCATGGATGTGTACCAAGGTTTTATAACTTTTAGACTCAAATTACAGACATAATAAGATTGAAATGTTTTTCCTGAAGAGACCTTTTGAGTTAGTTTCACAAAGTGTGCGGTGACAGCAGCATAAAGGTACAAACTCTGGACAGTAGGAGAGTTATTAAACCTGTTTCACCAACTAGCAAAGGAGTTTGATGCACAGTTTATTGCCAGAAATGAGTACGTTTAGTAAGTTTAGTAAGCATTTCATGTGTTCAGTGTGTCCAATCAATAGAGCCCAGCCACATTTAATTTTAGACATCATAACAGTACATAAATTGTCCCTATAATGCCTGTTGTATTGTGTACTGATTGCACATAATACTCTGTAGCAAATATCCATGAATCCAGACAGGCTTGCATTTTGTGTGTGCATGCATGCATAGTGAATTTCATAGCCATTACATGCTTGCTCAAACACTGGCCAACATCCCACACAGCTGAATCCGGGTTCAAAGGTCACCAAGAGAGCCTGTAGCTGACCCCAGAGCTCCATATCTTCACCATGACCTCATCATCTGCTGATCTTTGCTTACCTTCACTCACCAACTGAGCACATGTGTTAACTTGTTGACTTGCTCACCAAATGAATGTGTCATTAGCTTTTAAAAAATGTTTTTCCTTTTAATGTTAATTTCTGTTTTCATTTTCATTTACTGGTTTAATTCAATTGGTCTAGTGGCAGGTCTGTGCTCTTGTTTTTCATCACTTCATTTCACTGTGGAGAGGATTTAAGACCTCACTAAACGTGGCCACCAAATAGTGGAGTCTTGAGGATTTGGGGAATGTGTGTTACTGCGTGAAGACTGGGTCACTGTAGGGGGGTCGGTTTCGAGGTCTGAGCTGGAATGGTTTTACTGAGACCCGGCAGACAGAGAGACAGAGTGAGTCATGATGTCTTTCAACAAACCAGGTTCTGCTTAAGTGGTCTCTGCAGACATAGTATATGTGGGCACACACACAGTACTCACGTTTGTTTGCTGTTTGTTCCTCTGTTAAACCCTCTTTTTCTCTTCCTTAAGTAGATTATGACTGTTTTCAAAAGAGTGAGATTAGGTTTTTTATGAATTTGAGATGTTTAAAGAAGTTTAATTGTCCTTTGAAGGTTGTAGTTGCATATTCCCTCCCTCCCCCTCAGTCTGAGCTCTCTGCTCTGTAATTTTGGTTTTGGGATGTAGGCTACACCCTGAGGACTCAACAGAAATCCCTCTGCACTACATAGAAACAGTTTTAGCCTGTTTCTGACCACAGACAGGGAAAAAAACACACAAAATAAGTTGTGGATATAGCATATCATGCAGTTAAAATGAACTGTGTCTTCTTTCAGATGGCATCATCGTCCATGGAAAATTATAGTCCTTTCTCTGTGGTTTGTACTTTTAGTAAAATAGAAAATGAAACAAAGGAAAGTAGTAGTTTGGGGTTTTTTTATGTAAAATAATTGGAGTCTGTCTGACTGAAATTTAGTTGGGAAAGTCAAAGAACTTTAGGGACTTTAAGAAGTTTAGTTTTACACTGGTCACCTGAAAGATTTGAGTGCTTATAGTGGGTCAACTTGCTTCTTTAAGGTGTTATGTTTAAAGGTATACTGTATAACAATGTAACATAACAAAATCATTCTTAAATCATAGTTTAATACATTAGTATAGAGGATAGTGGGATATTTTAGTTCCTAAATTATAATAGGAAAGTATGTGATGCTTTAAAGCAGCTATCATCAATATTTTTGTATTATAAATGGATCACATGACTACTTTTATATAAAAGGTATTGCTTGTGGTGACAAACTCACAGAGAACTATCACCAAACTCTTCTCTCCCCCTAGGCTCTGTTGAGCTTTATATCGTTCAGCTTATTTTGGGGGGTTTTCTAACCCATAAATTTTGTTTTGGTTCGGTATCACAGCTCTCATCAGAGTCATTTTCAGCCACAGCAGGCGGCTGTGTTCAGCAAAAAAAGATTTTTTAACAACACCGTACTTTACTGCTCACTATCAAATGGCACTACTTAGCGACTAGAATAGTGGCGCATTTAGCAGCTAAAGAGACAAATATTTTGTAGGAGTTAGTGGAGATCAGATCAGAGCTAAAAGAAGAGTGAATATTAAAATTGCATTTGTCTGGTGGCCAAAAACACAAATCCAAATGAATACTTGTCTGCTGGATGTGTAAATAGGCAACAGTTTGTTAGCAAGTTCGCTATACTAACCTAAACTTTGATGTTACTGGTCCAGTAAAAATCAGAGGGATATTCAATGCCGCTCTACTGAAAAACCTTATAATATGCCGTATGATTTCATTTAATAAAGGGTATTACTGTATCACTGTGTGGCCACTGAACGGAATACACATAGACATATTTCCATAATACTGAACACTAGTTTTCCAATAGGAAACATCAGACAACATGGGTTTTTAATATAAGCCGAATATAGCTACTCCAGAAATATGAAATGTCTGTTTTCCTCCAGAGATTTTGCTATTATCATTTATTAGTGGTGACAAGTGACAAGTTACCAGATGTGTGTGTGTGCGTGTGTGTGTGTGTGTGAAGTGAAGACAGAGGGAAAATCATTCATGATGAGAAAAAGCGATATATCATATGACAGAAAGAAACACAGAAAAAGAGAGATATGGAAGATAAAACATAAAAAAAATATAGAATACAGGGTAGAAACAAACTGAAATAAAAGGACACACTGGAACTGAAACAGAGAAAGTGGGAGATGCTTTGTTTCGTACATGTTCCGTAGACTTAACCATCTTAACCATGGAGGGCGGCATTTGCAAGGATGTGGCTGTCTGTGGACTGTGGCTGGGATGAAAGGGAAGGAAGCCAGGCTGCCCTGGAGAATTCCTCCCTGGATCTGTGGGGAACACACACATTAACACAAACACAGTCACAAAGTGAAGATGTATGTAAATGAGAGGGTACCCTCTAGATCTAGTCAACAGATGAAGTTAATTGTTTCCATCCTTCTCAACAGGCAACGTGCAACTCTCAGGGAAATCGACACTAAACAGATACACATCATAGAGCTTTTCTTTTTTTCTTTCTTTCTTCCTTCCTTTCTTTCTTTCTTTCTTTCTTTCTTTCTTATACATTCCAGTGTTACCCATAAACAAGGTTAATACCCTCAAGGATGGGTCAGCTACAGATGTTTGTGGGTGATTAAATCTCCTCTGACGTGATGTAACATGCATGCATATCTCCATTTTCCAATAATTTTCTTCTCTCTGTTGTGTTTTATTTTATTGTATTAGTTGTGCTGTACTGAGATATGAAAAATGATGCACAAGTTCCCTTTGCACTGAAACATACATTTCTAAACTTTGGTTTACTCAAGTAGGATACTATACTTACGGTTGTGTGGTCCTCTGTACTCAATTGGCTGCAGCTTGATTGTAACGGTGTTATTTTTTCTTTTACTTAAGTAGAGAATCTGACTGAATCTACTTTTTTCACCACTCTTCAAATCGATCAACCAACACCTTCAATTGGAGCAGTGAATTTAGTCTTTGTTTGTGATGTTCTAATAGCCCCTTTGGCTAGTTTGACACTAGTTTGAAGGGGGAAGAAGTTGCATCTGGGAAGTGAATCCTCTCTGTATAGATAAAGATCGAAAAGAATAACAGTCTCGGGACACCTGTAAAAATAGCTATAGTGCCACCTGGGTTAATTTTAAGCCTAAACCAAACAAAAAGATGTTACTTGTAACTTGAGTGTGCTTTTGTGAGGATCAAGTCAAACGGAGTCATCCTGTGATGATTTGCTTTTGCTGCAGTGCAGTAAGACAACCTGACCCAGTCTATTTATTGCAATTCAACATGTAATTCACTCTTCAATAAGGCTGTGTGACCTGTGTGACCCTGAGGTATTCCAATTTACTCCCTGAATCCTTGACCATGAAATCCATACAGGTTTGTGGAAAGCAGTTAAATAGATACAGGATTCTGTAGCCTTTCCTCAGTGGAAACAGGAAGTGGTGGTAATTTCACTCTAATTCCCATGGACATTTGTAGGGTGTCCTTGGATAAATTCCACCCCAAAGGTCATGGAGGGTCACATACCTGGAATCAATTACATGTCTGCACCACCAGTAGAAGTTCATATATTTAGATATATAAGAGACAGGGGGATTTATCTGACTGTATAATCTATAAAAATGTTTGCTTCCCTCAATAGTATTGGTGTTTGATACAATACTCTCCTCTATAAAGACTTTTTGGATAAAATCCACTTTCTTTACCGCTCATGGCTCTACTTTATTTTACTGGTTACAATCCAAAATCACCCATGTGAACAAAGACAGTGATCCAGCAGCTTCCAGTAAACTATAATTAGTCTGGGCGTTTAAGGTGAAAAGCATTAACTAAAGTTGATTCAGCCTTTCATTTAGCATGGAGCTAGACTTCCCAAATTATTTGTGATTATCTTTTAAAGAATGTTTTTTCCATTGATTTTCTCCAGAAATTCGAATTTATATATGCTGACTATAAATACAGTCATTGTTCAGAGTGTTGAAAGTCAAAACAAACTTTATTATCTCAGAGAGAGAAATTTGTTTGGCAGCAGAAGCATCCATTTTGGAGACACAGTGGAAAACAAAATACAAAAATACTGAAAAGCACACTGTAAAGATAATAAGAACAATCTACTACTGCAATCGAAGTGTGTCGGTAAAGTGGCTGAAAGTGCATATTAAAACCTAATTGTAGCTGAAAAAGCTGAAGTAAGCATCCACTTCCTCTCAACTTATACCTATGCAGCAGTTGGCAATTTGTTTCATTTTATTGGACATCAGCCTGGTGCACAGGCTAGCCACAGATTATTAGTTACTAGCACTACATGTACTTCCCTTAAGGAACACGATCGAGCTCTGAAAAATAACAAGAAGGACCACATTAAAGCTAGAAAGAGGAGAAGAGGCCTTTTAAAGGGTTTGGTCTCCACATTAGGGTAAATATACTGATAGCATGGAGAAGATCAGTCTGTGACCCCTTACTGCAAGAACAAGTCAATACAACTTTAGTATTTACTACATCAGACAACCTCTGCTGCATGCTCCAGAGGCTTTAACAAAATATGAGAATGAATAACAGTTATATTCATTTTCATTTATCATTGTTGTAGGCCTAAAGTGATTTTTAAATTGTGGAATTATAAAAAAAAAGAAAAACATTTCGTCAACTAAAACGTGCCCAGCCTCAATAGCAGTGGTTTTCTTGCGAGTCCCTAGCTAGCTCTTGGGAGGAAGGATTTAATAGTGCATGGATGTGTGTTTGCTTTTACCACCAACACTGCTGGATTATCAGTATGATAGTGATCTGTGGCAAGAAATTAGAATAGAATTAGAATTAGAATTATAAGGGCCAAATATGGTTTGTAGCTCCAGGGAGCTTCTTTTCTTTTTTTTGACAAATAAGGCACTTTAATTTGAAAAGGTTGCTGACCCCTGTACATGACCAACACACTTTTTGAGCAGAGCAGAAAATTCAGTCTTTATTTGCACAATGATGATCTATCTTCAAAATGTTCTATTTCTGTATATCTTGGATTATCTTGTAATCAATGAGTGTCATTTTCCTCCAAAACGTCCAATGTTGGTAGTGAGTAAAAGTGAGATTTTCTACTATTGTTAAGATGTTTCTACTTTATTAGACTGTATCCAGTGAGTTTTAGTAATAAAGCAATAAAGGTCTAATATAATCTCTGGCTGGAAATAATTTGACTGTATGTGAGTGTATAGTAAAAAAGAGCCAACCTTAGATACTGGACCAGTTATAGTCTGGTAGGATGCTAGTTTGAAGGAATGAAGAACGAATGAAGAATCTGGTAAGTGAATCCACTCTGTATAGATAAAGACAGAAAATTAAAACCTGTAAAAATAGCCATGGTGCCACCTGGGTTAACTTTAAGCCTAAACCAAACAAAAAGATGTTTACGTAACCTGAGTGTGTCTTTGTGAGAATCAAGAGGCCTGCACTCGGAATTATCAGCAATCAAAGGCTTCAAAAATCTGACGTCATGTTCACAACCACACACCGAGACATACACACACACACCTTATTTAACGGTATTGTTCTAATAGTGATGAAGTGAATATCTTCCTATAAAAACTCAGTGAAACATTGTCTATTGTGGCAGGTTGTAAATGTGATTAACCTGCATGCGTTGACACCCAAACAAATCCATGAAATAAAATACATACACCCTGCATGGTGTATTGTATTATGGATTCCAGTATTATAATGAAAATGAGAGTTGTTTATCTGTTGGATATGATGCAAACCAATATGTTTGTACTATATTACAATTGAAGATCCGACATGACACAGTGAAATATGATGGTATGATTCAATATGATACTTGATATTATTAAATGCCAAACAAATATAATATAATAAAATACAGTCAGACATGATACATCAGAGTACAACACAGTATAGACTATTGTATGAGCTTATATTCCTCATCATTCAATGGGTTCAAGCTTGTCGCACATCAATAAGATCCTGTTGCTTTGCCTCCCAGAGCCTGAAACTTTTATCTTCCTTATGTGTCCCAATAAATTATTTTGAATACAAACAAGTTTTTGTTCAAGTTATTGATGATTTAGATACTCTTCAAAGATCAGGATTTGTTCCAAATGAGTCAAGAATATGTGCACAGCTGTTGCTCACTCACACATATGGCTTTTGTTGAGATGCTGAAAACACAGACATGGCTGTTCAGTATATATGATTTTATTTTTTATTTTTTTGGTCTGGAAGAACCATATATAGAGGTGATTCAGAGGAGTCCAAGCTGGAGGGGGTCTTACAGTCTGTGGTCTGCCCACTGACACACTGTGGAACAATGCCTTGGATTCTCCACAGAGATCCTGTAAAGACTCCGAAGAATGACATCAGACTCACACTTTGCCAGAAGCAGTTCTCAGTTTCTCAGTGATTTATGATTTAGGTAGTCCTCTAAACTCAGATTAGATGGTGCAAAATATTTGTGCAGGATGTCAACTCAACAGTGTGAAGTTCGCTCCAACAATGAGGACAATGAGGAGATTTAGTTTCATGTTCCCATCCGTCTTGTGGAATGACTTAACAGTAATAATAACAACCCGGCCTGTTCATCTCCTGTTATATCCCATTCTATCTTAAAATATAAGGTAAAGATTTCTCAAAGACACAAATACTATTTCAGAAGTGCACAGCTGATTTGGACTGAGCTTCAACAAAAAGCTGGTTTCAAGGTTTTACAAGGCTTTAACACATCTGTTTATAAACTGTATCCAGACATTTTGCATGAAAGACAAAGTCTTTGACAAGACAAATTGTAAAAGCAGATTTTGTGTATGGAAAAAGACCACTACACATTATGTGTGTGTTTTAATTAGGACTTTTAAAACAGTTTCCCAACACCCAACCACACATGAAAGAGAGGAATAGACGTGGAGGGGGTTGTAAAATTACCCCCAATCCCCAAGTTGCGTTTGTTGTGACTACAATAGAGCAGTAAAACAAAGATCTGGACACTGCATCCTGGGAGTACAGTAAGTTTTTCCAAAAGTCTGGTTTATGCATGGGCTAGAGAGCAAACAAACACATTCAGGACATGCACATACACAATGTAACACAGTTGCTCTAGTTCTTGACCTGCTCTTATACAGACAAAATGAGAGTAGCAGCAGAGGTTACCCTAATGTCAGCACACATATTTAGCAGCAGTAATGTTAATCATGTCCACTACCTTAGTTTGCCATGTAACATGTATCTTCACCACTGACACACATCTATTCAACACACAGTATAATCCCAGTCTTCAGCCCTGCTAACTGCCCCCGGTGTCTAATTCAATATGCATCATCTTTCAGCATCTGTTGTAGATTGTTAAACTTCACAGCAGTTACTGTGAACTGTGGCACAAAATCACAAACTCATGAAGCCAGCAATTTTGGTGGAGTTCATAGTAAGACATGGAGTTTTATAACACATATAGTCAGCAGATTTGATCAGTTTGACTTAGATGAAAGGGTAAAGCAACATCTGCAAAATATGTACAAGGACTATATGACGGTAAAGTTTGTGTCAATGCAGTGACTGACTCAGCAACGAACAACTCTCAAACTTTCAGGGTCCTTCTGTCATTCCCTCATACGTTTGCAATTCGAAGTTTCTCTCCCTCAAAATAGCTATAAAATTGGGGCTTTTTTTTTTGTTGCCAAAAATGGTAATAGTAGGGGCACATGAAGGGGCATATTTTAATCAGAAAATAAACTGGAGTCTGCCAGGATTCAAAAGTTCAAACATCCAGACTGTTGGAGAGGATTCAAGGTTAATTTGGAAACCTGGCTTCTGCAAAAGACATTCATCCCAAAGCACCGGGTGATTTGTTTGGGATTTAACAAGGAGTGGTAAAATTAGGTCTACATAATTAACGGGTTTAATTAAAGAGCCTGTCTTTAAAAGTTTAATTTAGTCCTACATGTACAAGGAGGATGGCACTTGCCTTCATTTCCCCCCCCCCCCCTTTTTTTTTCATCCATCATGATGGAAAAGCAGTGGATGGTGTTGGTTCTTAAAAGTTTAACGTTGTGACCGAGAGCGGATGCTGTCTCTCATGTGTCACTGTTTCCAAAATTTATAACAGAAGGCAAAACCATGGATATTGTGTAAAAACAAAACTGCAATTACTGGAAGAATTAGTCATTTCAGTTGTTGACTTTGTGCACAAAAATAGTGTATCTCCTCTGCCAAAACAACCACATTGCAAGCGAGTGTGCAATCAGATGGTCAGATATTACTGAAGTGAATTGAAGCTGAAAAATAGTCACAGCCAATTATGATATCAGTTAAATTCAGAAAGGTCAAGCATCTATATATGTGCATGAAAACATTATGTTAGGGGTAATATCTGAATGTGTGTGATGCCTGGACTTTTGCACATGAATTCACATGCCTTTCCTCCTGGTGCACATAAAGCTACGCTCACCCTCACGGCATGGTAAATGCACATACCTGTACCATATGTTAAGCCATATGGTTTTGTGTATTCTGTGTATTACTGTAAGTGACACTGAAAACAGCCTTTGAAGAGGAGGGTTATTTGTGCGACAGCCAGTAAACTTAAGGTAAATTGGGAACATACCAAGGGAGAAAACACAGTCTAAAACTCTCTCCCACAATTCATAAAAGAACAAAGAATCAAGGCTGACCATGCCATTAAGGAGAGGGGTTAAATGTGTTTCTTGCTTGGTGGCACCCTGCATTTTTATCTGTTCTGTATCTTTGACTGAAAAACCTAAAGGAACCTCCATCTCGTTCACACATATTCTATGCAAGCAAACACACACACGTACGCGCACACATAGCTGAGATAACACATCCCTGCAGCTGTTGCAGGGAGTGAATAATGGGCCATGCCAACTCCCAGAGTGCACTGTGGGAAAAAAGCTGATATAACAGAAGAAACAGCAGCATTGCATCATTGCCACCACTTTCACCTTGGATTCAGGTCAGGTGAATCCACTTTCATTTTAGTGCTTTCACTGCTCAGTCACTAGGTGTATTCAGTCAGTTGTACTTATGCTGTGCTGTGCAGCCAATGCGTGACACATGATGATGAAGAGGAGCAAGATTTCAGTAAATGACTATTTCCCGCCATCTGCTGGACAGTCACAGCAAGGCTGAAAGGAGATTTTGGGTTGAGTGCACTCGTCTAAAACCTTTACATCTTCCTATATTATCAGCTGGTACACTTTAATGCGCTAAATATAGCTTTCCTATAAACAACCAATGTAAATAAAAATAAATAAAAGGGGTTTTCACATGATATTACTGGGGGCGTGTGGTGCCGTTGCTATGGTAACCACAACACGCCATTTCTTCAGCCGGAGAGAAGTCTGTGATTGCATTTAGCTGTACTTCAAAGTGTGTTTAAAGGCGTACGGTGTTGATAGTTTCTAGTTTTGTAGGACAACAGAGTCTTGAGGGACGTGTGTGAAGATTTCCAGGGATTCAAAAGTAACGTTAAGTAATAAGTAAGTAACGTTAAGTTTGTTTAGCAGACAAACACCGACACAAACATGAACCAGTGCTAGGTTATCAGCCGTACGAGAACTTTTATTTTGTTTTTTGGGGGGATTAATTAGCTCAAAAAGGTGTCTGTGGGGGTTTACAGTATCTGTGTTTTTCTATTGGTCTATTATTAAGATGCCTCAGAAATTGATGTGTAGTTTAGGGTCACAGTGCCAAATGTATCTTGACTTTGATTTCCGGCAACAGAATAAAATCTTTTCAGAATAAAAGCCCCATTTTCACGTATTTAACTGATTCTGCCTTTGTGTAATGTGCTTGTACAGTTATCATTATATTATTATTTATTCTGTGGTGGTTATGGGGAAAAAAAAACTTCAATTCCTTCAAAGTAATCTTGAATACTGTATCTATTTATGTGTTTTGCGTTAGTGAGTCTGTCTGAGGAGCAGCAGGATAGCAGGCCTCCCAGCAGAGGAAAAGTGAAGCTGGAGGAGGAGGAGGAGGAGGAGGAGGAGGAGGCAATGGAGGAGGACAGCCCTCTAGTGGCCCTTGCACCTGATGCTTCACTCCCAGAGGAGCTGCCCTCTGCCAGTACTGATGTCTCTGCTAGTCCTGCTTTCCAGTGCTTAGATGAGGTAAGTCAAATGTCTTCTGAAAGGCATTTTGGAGGTTTCGTATGAAAGACAAATATCACATTTTAGCAGTTGGAGTGACAGTATTTACCCTGATTACTTAAAACATACAGGAAGGATCTAGTGTGCCTGTTTACAAAAAAACACGGACTAATGTATTTAACCATTTAATTTTTCATCTAAATTGATGTTTGGAATATAATGTGATACTGTAGATTGAGTCATGTGCCTCACAGCATTTATCTTTAAGACATTTTTAATCAAACAAAAGTGAATACTTGGAAAATCATCACGTGGATGAGCACAGTACTTTTTTATTAACTTGATCGTCACATACAGTAAACAGACATTAAAGTCACAGGCCCACAGTTTGATCATAAACCTCTGTGAAGTTAATATGAACTCACTCTTTTACTGAGTTGCTTTATTGAGTCAACACCTCATTAACCCATTTATTACGGGCATGCAGCACCTCATCCCTCCATTTTTACAGGCATCAAATAGCCCTGGATACTAGACGGCAGACACTTCAGAGTTTGTGTTTTCTACTCATGGATACTCATGCTAAACTTGTATACATTTTTGTATACATTCATTAAAAAGGTGAATCCAATACAGAAGATGCTTTTAAAGATGAGCAGGCATCAGTATGACATCAAGCTGCCAAACACTGCAATGTACACAGCCATGTAGTTAGAATTTTATTCATGTTTTGATATAAAAAGTGCATATCTTTTGGCATGACAGTTGAATATGAATGATAGAAAAGAGCAATACTGTACACACACAAAGCTCCAACTACACACATAATTACTATGAATGGTCACAACAATGCACAGTCGTTGTCATTGCTCGAATATCAACAATCATCGAACCTACTGTATGCCCTATGTATTATATAAAAGCTATCATACCTCACAAAATAAAATAAATACTGTACACGTCCTTAAAGTGAAACATTTCTTTCCCCATCCTTCCCATTCACAGTGTGTATAGAATGGATTAAATGATGCAATACAGTTTTCTAACAATAGGCAGCAGTATTGTACAAGTGGTGAGTCAGGGAGGAATTTTTTTTTTTTTTTTTTTTACACGTGAAAACTGGTGTATGGCATCAATATATTTGCAGTAGTTCAGTGCACCCAGAGACAAGGGTGGAAAAACTATTTTTTTCCTTGCTGCAGTGTCCTGCTCCGTGGCTGCCGTCAAGAATTTTACTAATGCATCAATAATGCAGAATGTGCTTGGCAATGGTCCAATAGAAATTTATCTCAGACTGCATATTTATACTGGGACATTTTATATTATGTAGGACGATGACACATTACTGAAGTGTCTGAGTAATTAAATGAACGACGCCGCTGCCCAAAGGCTGTTGTATATCACTCCCTGTAATTTTTTTTTTTTTAACAGTTTGACTCTGTCTTTCACAATAAATTTCAGATGCACTCAAAACTATATCATTATTTCTCATATACCTCACTCGAGTGGCTGCTGTTAATTATTAAACTGTTTAGAGTGGAGAAAATGATAGCTCGTTAGTTTTTACTACTACTGTGTGCTGTGCTGCGTCTCAGCGGGGGTTTATAGCACGAGGCAGCAGGACAGAAAGTGAGGAAATGTCAGAGAAACATTGAAAAAATCTCTCATGGTAACCCTTCGTATAATATTATGGCCCCTGTAGGAGGCTGGCCTTTACATTGCATGTGTTTTTTGTTTTTTATTAGTCCATCATCGTTCATAGTCCATTGTCCTTTATTATCATCATTTTAATCCAACATCTTGAAGGCCACACTCACCACAGTGGAAAATAGCACAGTTAATTTTTTTCTCAATTACTTTTGTTATTACTGCATTCAAACTGTCTATAGTACTTATAGTCTTTTTCGGTGTACACGTATGCATGTGTAAATGTGTGCAAATGCATGACTATGCGCATGTGTATGAGTTTCTGAGTCTACTTGTTCTTCCATTTTCTGACTGTCTTTGTTTTGTGTTCGTCCGTCTATCTGTCCGTCTCACTATACTCATCGATATTTACCTGTCCTCTTAAGGGGCATAGTTCTTGGGCCGTATCATCATCTTGACAGTCTTGAAGGCCTGCCTGTAGTTGGTGGGGTAGTACTCTGTCGACATGTTGTGCCATGTTCCCCAGAAGATCCCGTTCCTGACTCCCTTGTACCTCTTGTGATAGTACTTCCCGTTGAGGTTGGCGGACATGCAGGCATCGAACCACCAGCCGGAGCTGTAGTAGGTGCCGCAGTTACCGGATGGATACATGTCGTTGTCGCGGTCGGGCGTGGAGAAAAACTTCTGGTCATGATTGAAGTGCTTGTTGAAACTGATGGCGTTCCCAGCTGTCCCACTACAATGACACATCAATATATATATCTAAGATATAGTCCTCCTTCATCAATATTTGATCACACATGCATAGAATAACCTGGCAATAAATCTGATTAAGAATGTAATATTGTACCTGTATCCACTGATGGACAGCCGGTAGCGTAGGTACTCATTGGCCACGTAGAACTGGTCGTACCTTGCGTACTCCCGAACACCCTCAAAGTCCTCCAGCTCGATGCGCAAGATCATGTCTTTGGCTTTTGTCATCAAGTGGATATGGTCATTGCCCAGCCAGAACTCACCTCTGCAGCAGAGGAAAAGGCAGAGGAAGGAGGGGATGGACCAGAGCGAAATGAAAAATAGATTATAAACGAGCTCATATGCTTGTACACTTGATTAGAAAGTGGATACAGTTACTCAAACTGCATTTACTCATCCCTGCAGGGGAGGAGAGGCAAGGAGGAGATGCAAGGGGAGAGTAGTGTGACAGTAAAAGAAGATGAGAGGAGGCATTATTCTTTCAGTGGGAGGTTATACTAGATGTGTAGGCATGGTTATCAAGAGGTAACCATGGTTATTTCCCTAATAAAAGTCCTTCCTACAGAAGCTGAGATGACAATAGAGAAAATGAGCAAAAATTCTAATCTAGTTAGAGGCTCCGCATTAAAACTATACATATTACTATGTGAAAAGGCTTGCTCCCTCCATTTTTACTGGGACCTGTTTCACAATTTTTAACATTTATGTTTGGATTCAAATGAATTAATTTTGGTTAACACATTTATTATCTGTTAAAATAGGTCAGCCCTACTGTGGTGATGTATGTTCACTTAGTTGTTTTACGTGTGATAATCAGTGAGACCGAGAACAGGTGGTGAACAATCAGTTATAGTGAGAACAGGTGTGCATCGTTAGGTCCTCTCAGCACTGAGTGAGCGGGCAGCCTCCAGTTGAGGGAAGAAGGGTAAAACTACTTTCCAACAAATTACTTTCTGTTAAAGTCGGTGCTCTGATGGGTGTGCATGAATTCCCAGATATAGATTTTACTGGAGTAACAGAGAAGTCTTGAATTAATGCTTAGTTCACTATTGTTTTGGGTTTTTTTTTATATTTGTATCGGTCTAGCTCACCCCTTTAGTTTCCTGAACAGATGGTAGGTTCCACTTAGGCGAGTCTGAGAAGTTAATAAAGGTTTGGGAGAGTAGTGGGGGCTTCCTGTGAAGCTGTGGGTGTTAGCTGTTGATTTTCCCATCATCATTTGTTCACCGTTACAGTGTTCTAGTTAAAAGGGTACTCTGGTGATTTAGTATTGCATTTCCATGAAGTCTGGGGATTTACACCCAAACTTCATGGAAATGCAATCCTGAGAGATGGATTAAAAGTGACATTATCAGGGTTATTTTCTCTCACTTAGAGTTTTCTAGTGCCACACAGCATCAACTGCCGGCCTCATGGGGTGTCATGACAGTCAGCATTTAACCTCTTAGTGGTCATATTTAAAACTCCACCCAATTTGGCGTACGTGGTATTTTTGCCTATCCTACATACAAATAGCAGAAAATTAAGCTTTTTTCCACTAAAGTTTGATAATTCCACAAATCCCTCCATCACCTCAACTATTTTACAAACAAATGGCGTTTTTTGATTTAAGAATAAGGCTTAAAAATGCCAGGTGGATATAAATTATCATCTATGCAAGCCTCTAAGCAACACCTGAGAAATGTTTTCCCCCATCCTAAGATATATTGTGAGAGGAACCCAAGAATAAGACCCCAGTTTCTTTTTAAGTGCCAATGTAGTTTCTATCTTATACTGTTCTTATTTTCATTTTATGTACTTTTAAACAATTTTTCACTGTAATTATTTCTACCCTTGTGCCTCTTCCATAACGCTCCAATTTCCCTCTGGGGGATCAATAAAAGATTATTTTATCTTATCTCTTAGCTGATTACCTGAGGTTCCCAAAACCTTTCTTGTACTCTGTCCAGGTGCGATTGAAGCTGACAGACCCATCGAGCCTTTGCTGTATCACCGTCCATCCACCTCCATAGGATTCCATGTCACAAAAGACATCAAATGTCCCGTTGCGGGGATCAGGGGTCACACGATACACACCGTTCTTCCTCACCTCCAGAACATTGTAGTCTGAACAGTCCCGAGGGGCTAACATGACTGCATGGGGAGACAGAGAGAGAAAGAGGGCGGGGGGGGGAAGAAGTTGTTAAGGGGATGTTACTGGATGATATTCAATCATCTTTTCACTTCTCTGGCATTTTTCTCTTTTGAACCAAGAGACGGTAATAGAAACAGCCCCTGAGGCGAAGGATAGGGAAAGAAAATTCGATAAGTTGGCAGGAAATCCAGCTTTAACCATTGTAGAACTTCTCATTCCTGCATTAATTTCCAGGGCAGTCTATTCAAATACAAAACAGTTCAGCAAGTTCTTTAGCCAACCTGCTACAAGACTATTCCCTTGTTCATTGTGTGGATTAAACTAAAGTTCAGCAAGTCATCAAGCATAAAATAGTAAAGCATAAAATATACTGTCTTTCAGTACGCATTTTTAAAACACTCTATCCTATCCACTGCCTCTCAACATGATGTCCCCTTTCAGAGTATCTGGACTCTAACATTAAGGAAAGCAAGTGAAAGGACAAAGGTCACTGTCAAAGGATAGAAGTCAGTGACCTTCCCCTGTGCTGCACCGCAGGTCCGTTTCATACAGTCCTCTACTTTCTAAGATCCCATCTTTTTATTTTATTCTTTTACCTGCCCACTTATTTCTCAAACTCTGTCCCCTATGTTGCACTGCAGGCTGCTGACCCCACCCAAAACCGAGGTCCAAAGGCCCCTGTCAGTTAGCATTTGGGAATTGAAAGGAACAGACTTGTCAAAACGTGGGAAAGTGTAAAACTGGATTAGAGAGGCGTACCCCCTCCCTGCATGTTCGGCACCTGGGGCCTAAATCTTTCTGACATTGGGCAGACAGCATGTGAACCCCTGCTGAGTTTGTTTCGCTGATACAGTTTTGTCATACTGTTAAATCTGTTTAGTGGTTTGGTAGATTATAATAGAGCAAGAGTGGGAGGGGAACCATACTGATTGCAGTGGGCCAAGACGTCCGGTTTCTTCCAGTACAGGGAGGGGAAGTGGAGAGTGAAAAGTGTTTTGGTAGCATTAGTGCAAGGTTAGACTTGACCTTTTGCTTCTCATGATTAAATGAGAAGGTATTTGTAACTAGTGCACGGTGCACAAAGTGATTGCTTTGACTCTATAGCCATCTACTGTATTTTCCTATCAAGATACCTAGATGCAGATGGTGAATCAGTCTATATGGAAAACAGTCTGGGAGTCGAGCGTGAGGTTAAAAATGTTATCCTTGTCACGTCAACCGCTCTGTCTGCACTTGGCATTCAAAGTATTGTCCTGTAAATTCTTTTATTGTCTCCTTCACTTTGAGCATCTGTGACTGTAGTCTCTCCACTTTATGTCTCCCTCTCCTTATTTGTCCCCATCTGTCTGACGGGGCAGCCAATATCCCCAGACAGACAAGAACCATCTCATCTAACCACCTCTGGCACTGTGCCTGACCTAAATAACTCTAATATCAGCCACTTACTGAAGTCCATGTGACTGTTGGCTGATTGGCTGTCTGACTGCCATAGGTGGCTGATGAGTTAAATGACTGGTTAATTGAGTGGCGGATTACTTTGCCTGCTTTCTTGCTTACTTACTATCTTCCATAATTCCATAAGTGGTAGCCTGCTCTCTTAAACTGATATGACGTGCAGTATTGACAACATGACAACTGACTGACTGTTTTTAATAACACATTGCCCGCTTGACTGACGCAGCAGATAAATGATAATAAAAAGGAAGACGACTCTCTTATCAAGGCAGCATGCCCTGTGACAGCCAGTAGTCAGCTAAGATTAGCACCTGTAATGGAAGGAAATGTGTATCCAGAGTGATAGTATAATCTTTCCCCACAAAAGCAGCTCAAAGAGAATACTGCTGTCTGTTTTGACGGAAAGAAACTCATCAAATAGCAACACCCTTCCTTTTAGGATGTTGTGTATCACCATGTTGCAGACAAGGAGTTCCTGACAATGGGGCGGACTGGGCATACATTCTCTTTGTTTATAATTGAGTTAATGTAGCTGAACAGTAACATGAATTGCTTTCCATTCACCTCAAGGCCCTAATACGTCTTGCAGGAGTGAAAGTGAAGTTGCCGCAAGCATGGAAATTGGCAAAGAGGGCGAAATAAATGCGTACAGCACTGTTAGTGATAAAAGCATCTTGACAAATGTACTATTAGTCCTGCTTGATGGTGAAATTGCAGTCCTACACTGGCCTAAAATGTCTGGGTAATGCCAGCGTTTTATTAGCTGCATTTTCGTCAGCCGTGGTATTTTTGAGCTTGGAACAAAAGAGTTTGGATAAAGGGATGGAGGAAAAAAAAGGTTAGAAAAAGTGAGTGTCCTTAAATGCCTTTTCTGAACTCTCTCAGTGTAAATGTTTGAACTGTGCAGTGTAGCTAATGAGCTGTACCCGTGTGGCTGGTTCCTTAATCCCTGCGCATGTGTGGGGTTGTTAACATTTGCTCGCCAATGATCCATCACCACAGCTCCTATCTACATAAAAAATACACATCTGTCTCATATGACGTCTCCAAAAAAATTTTCAATATAATCTTTATGTGGTCATCTTGGGCCTGCTCGCCTTGGATAAAACCGAATTTTAAATACGGTTTGTGCAAATCGCTATTTAACAATTATTTAATGATTTAGCTATAATTTGGCAGCTGGATGGTTTATTCAGGAGTCGGGGGAACCATTAAACCATGAATCGCTTCACTAAGCACTTTTCACAATGTGATAAACAACATTTTTTTCCCCTAAAAGTCAGTATGTAGTGTTCATAGCAAGTAAAAGGACATTAATTCAGCACCTGGAGTTCACACTAATGGGATTGTTGTGTCATGAGTCTGTCCTAAGTAGTATGAGCCAAAACCTTTTCTGAAAGCCCTAAAATGCGTCGTTCATATTAATAGGTAACTTTTAAACAAGAAGTATAACTTGAGTAAAACAGCAGTTGCATTGTTTATGCTCATCTTGAGAAACTTAAGTCTTATCATTACATGTCGGTCTATTTCCATGGTAACAGCAGCTGCCTCTTGTCTTCTCTTGGATTCACTTCAGACACCATCAGCCATGATTTCCTAACTTGCGGCAGAATCATTAGCTGGTTCTTGAGTTTAACATGACAGATCGATGTACAAATACAAGTGTTACTGACCCTGTGTACCGTCCGTGACTAATGTTGGGAAATCCGCCCCCACATTACTTCTTGTGTTGTTGTCAGGAGATAATGAGAGCTAGTTGTTTTATGCAGGAATGAGCACTCAAGAGCATGACCTCCAGAGGAAGAGAGAGGTAGGGGGAGAGGCAGGGGTAAAGCACTGGGAAACGGGATTAAAGAGAGGGAGACGGGGAAAGTTACGGCGAGGGAAGGAGTGAAAACAGTGGAGATGTGAAGGGAAATGGAGAGATGGAGGACAGATAGACTGAGGATAACTGTATAAGGGAGAGAGGGTGAGATTTGAAGGAGAGTTTGAAGGTGAAGGAGGCAAGTTTATGGGAGAAGAAAACACAGCGGAAGAGGAAAAGCTGGGATTCCCTTCACACCACTGTCCCAGCTAATCTACTTAGAAATAAGCTCACATCTGTTTTCCACATAAAAGACCCAATATAGTGTCACATTCACATGCACTCATGCAATATCAGGATATTATTCAGTTTCAGTCTGAAAAGTGGAATCTCAAATGTGCTCTCATCCAAATAAGCTTTTACATCAATGTAAAGTGGAATGTTTGTTATGCTTGGCTGGTTTGCAATCCCTCCTACTGCATAGTCTCCATCATGAGGTTCTCCCCATTCCTCTTTAAAAGAAACAGTTTAACAGAGGCAGGTTCAAACCTGTAAAGATTCTTTTTTTTTTTTAATGTTCACACTATCTAATAGTGTAGGCGCCAAGTATCTGTCTCTCTTGTTCTCCCTCTCTTCTTTTTTGAGTTTCTCCATATGGAGAGCAGTGGAATGTCAGAGCACTTGAATTAGTTATATAAGAGGTAATTTGAATTCTCACTTTGACCCTAGTTGTCATATTGCTTCACTCACGTACAGTATGACCTCAACCTAAAGCTATTTTGCTTTGGTAATGTTTTGTATGGCTGCACTTAGCCGACTCGGGCTCTACTGTAGAAATGAGTGAGTGATTGTAGGGATGCTACTCTCACTTTCACTCTTTTTTTAAAAGGTGATGGAAAATTCCTCTTATGATGATACGAATCTCCCCAAAATGCCTAATGTTCATATTGGTAATGGAGAAGGCATGTCGCAACAATCACTGAGTGTAGTTGACAATGTCATTGTCAGCATGGAAGATTCCATTTCCCATTTCCCATTTCCCAGAAAGGCCGCACTGGGTGAAGGTGACCACCCAGAGTTGGATTGTTTGTAGTGATTACAAGTCGCCATTTCCACTTAGGCATGATTGGATAGATCCTATGCCAGACAATTCACCTCAAAACAACCCAATGGATGCCCAGTACACTACAACTGGAGTTTCATTACCATAACAACATCTGTGGTGAATTTAAGTGAAATGGAGAGGAGAAGAGAAGAGAAGAGAAGAGAAGAGAAGGCTTCTTGATCTTTCTCAGAAAGATTGCAAAAAATGAAATGCACGAGAGAAGGACAAAAGAGGAGAGGCATCTTTGAAATAGCAAAGATGGAAGAAAAACACAAAGAAAGGGGTTTTGGGGCAAAAGAGAATACATTTATAGCAAATAGCTGAGATGGATGGAGGGGATTTTCAAACGACAGAATAAGATGGGATAGAAAAAGACAAATAACAAAATGGAGAACGCTACCAAACTATCTTAGTAGAAACAGGCTTACACTGAGGAGTGTTCTGAACTGGACATGCGGTGGTGCAGGTGGAGCTGAGCTTGTTGACCACTCCAGTGATGTTCTCCACCTGCCTGTCCACCATAGCTTGCACGTTGTCCATGTTGAGCAGGTTGAGCCCCTCCATACGACCCTGCATAGCCGAGATCTGGCTCCTGGCGTTGCGCAGGCTGGCTGACATCCTATTCAGCTTCACCTGGGAAGGGCCAGAGCGGGGGAGGAAGGAAATTATTTCTGTGCACAGAATACAAAGCAGGTGGATTACTGAAGTCACCAGCCTCCTTCATTGTTTTACCAGCCAATTAGAATTGTAGAATAGAAACGAGTCTGCGTGATGGTTGGCCGTCTGCCAAAGTGGCTATGAGCGTCAACGAAGTTACCAGACAGCAGAAATTTACCGCCATTTGG
This sequence comes from Morone saxatilis, assembly GCF_004916995.1. NCBI lineage: Eukaryota > Metazoa > Chordata > Actinopteri > Moronidae > Morone > Morone saxatilis. The sequence continues at coordinate 10,592,095 of NW_023339652.1, read as the reverse complement.
CTGGTGTCTAACGCTGATTCCCCACCCTGTTTACAATACCAGGAATTTTCCCTGGTGGTCTGGTGCCACGGAGGACTTAAAACATCTGGCCAGTTTATATTCCACCTGAGTACATTTGACTGGGCAAATTTAGGTCATTTGGTAGTGATTTGTTGGTATTCCTACAGTGTTTATAAAGCACATTTTATTTCAGTCCGTCACCAGGCGTGTAATGTTACTGGCTTACTGGGAATTCACGTGGTTTTAAAGGAAATACAGAAAATTGGTGCAGTTTCACTATTGCACAGCGCTCTAAAGCTTGTTATATGATACTGAATGTGTGCTGATGTGGATATTACAGTTTCAACAATTTCAAAACTAATGCCTACCCTAATTTAGATTAGGATGACAAATACACTTAACTTTTATTGACATCATCATGACAAAATTCAAGGATTTTCTGAATATAAAGTGTATATACCTAGAGGTTTCATCTTTGCATTGAAACAAGTGTTTTTGTAAAAACAGAGCTCATTCCTTGGTAAAATCTTGCATTTTCTAGTTAAAATGTATGAAAATTGTCTCTTTTTTTTTTCTTGAGACTGAACTGCGCCTCTTACCTGCATCTCCTGCATAGTGCTCGGGCTCGGTGTAATTTTCCCAAAAATAGAAGCATGCCCTGGTCCAGCAACATCCACAGTAGCTCCAGGGATTATCCCATCTCCCCTCTCTTCTTGGCTGGACCCACCTTGCACCTCCTGTCCTGTCAGGTCCAGTCTCACTTCTCCCCCAGCATCCCTCTGCGTCTGTCCCTGGTCAGCTTGCTGATGTCCAAAAGCCCCATTGCCCCGTGCCCCACGGCACTCCTGGCACCCACTCTTCAGCTTGTTGACCACCTCCTTCAGGCTCTGCAGCTCCTTCATCGTCTTCTCCAGAAGCCTGAACTGTTTGGGCAACTGGATGGTGAGGGGAGGCAGAGTGAGCTGGTAAGGGCAATCCTCCCCCTCCTCTGCCCCGGCCCCGGAGCTCCCGCACTGGCCCGAGGGTCTCAGTTTCATGGGGCAGGAGGTGGGGGTACCAGATTCAGATCCCAACGAGTAGGTTCCTCTAGCGTCCCATCTCTGGTGTGAGTTGACGGGGGATTCTGCTGCCCGGCTGGCGCGCGGCACCAAGGTGGCTGTAAGCAGGAGACTGGCACAAACGCAAAGCACAATTGTCCTCATTTTTCTTCTGTGTGAGATTTGTAAATGAGAAATAAGTGTGTGTAAAGTGAGACTGTGTCTGCAACTGCCTCTGATATGAACTCAAAAAGTGTCTGGATGC
>NW_023339652.1:10586583-10590693 GCF_004916995.1 Morone saxatilis | reverse complement strand
CTGGAATTCCCATCACTACTTTTTAGAGAACTTGCTTAGTTCTCAGTCAACTTTATTTCCCTAAAATGAAAGTTTTTATTTCACTTGCCTCCACCTTTGGGAGATCAAAGGTCAGAAAATTGGTACTTGAACACAGCAGATGTAGGGCGGCCGGCGAGTTTGAACTCCGTTCTGTGGCCCCAGCTGTTAATAAAGTTACACAATCTGCAATTTATAATTTAAAATGAATTAAAACTTTAATTACTGTGATGTCACCACTGATGGGATTATGAAATGGTTTACGTAGTTTGTTACAATATAAAGAAAGCAAACAGATAATAATAAAAGGTCTTTATGAATAAACAACACACTTGTTTTTGCCTGCAGTGATGATGTGGTCAATTTTGGTGGTTTTTCAAATTGCCCTCATAAACATTATTCATACATTAGGAAATCTTATGGAGCGTCTTATTATCAATGTACAATTCAATGTGCAATTATTAAGCTATTAAAATTAATTGTTTATCCTGCAGAGTGAACAGTTCTTCGTTTTGGATCCTCGCCCAGAAACATTTACAGTCTGGATGTTACCCTACTTGGAGAATCTGTTATAAACTTGTAGTAAGTTCATCAACATGGCACAGTTTGTTTGTTTGTTTGTTGGTTTGTTTTTGTGGGACATGGCAATTGTTTCAGTATATTAAGTGATTCATAACCATGGGTCATGTAGTTGGATTATTTTCTCTGGGCTGTTAGATGTCTCATGCACGAGTCATATTTCTGGAGAAGTGACACAGTTTCAGATAATTGATTTCAGCTACAGAAGTGGCTCGCAGCCCTGACAGAGGAACGCTCCAGAAAGGAAAATATTACTGCATAAAACTTCTCCTAACAAAGTCATTCAATTTAGCTGTAGCTGTAACTCAAACAGTCAATATCGGGACATGAAGGTGGAGATACACAGAGGGACATGGTGGTCACACACTGGGATTCAATGCTGTGCCTCTGTGGTCATTATTTTTCTCCCCAAGGGTGCAGAGTTTTAAAGCCCACAGGTTCTTTTTGTTACACATTTCACATACTGTACCTGCTGCACCGTGCAGTCATATTACCGGAAGGTTTACTGCTGCTCTGCAGTACAGATTACGTGTGTGTTTGTGTGTGGGGAGGCGAGTAAATGGACAGGTATGTGTGTCTGTGTATAAATATCTTCCAGTGATTGTCTCTATCTCACTTCAAAGATGGTCCACCACATGTGAGCCTTATGTAGAAACCCCATAAAAACCTCCAATGCTCTATACTGCTGAAGATAAGTCTTGGCACCAGAATTAGAAAGGCTGCCTGAAACCGCTTCAGGCTGCTTCTCTCAGATAAATGCCCAGCGTATGGCCAGGATGTCTGTCGCATCACTGGTATGTCTTCCACGTAGCTGAAAACACAACACTGGCCATATTTGATGTGTTATTTGGCCTCAGAATCAGTTTTTAAGATGTTATGTCAGTGCAGTGAGATAATTTCACATGTTCCCTTAATTTGCTTTTTTTTAGGACACAATATTAGATTACATGACTAAGGTTCAAATTGGAGATTAGTTGGGACCAGATGACCCACTTACCATTTCAAGATGCAGGAATGAGAGGTTGAAGTATACTTTTAAATGTTTTAAACGCGGATAGTTTAATACTAGTCAGGTGTAGTGATGTGACCTTGGGTGACTGCTAATGCAAAATGACTGAAAAGCATCTGAATAAATCATATTAACAAGAGCCTCAATCTGCATCTTTCGCAACATTCATATCTCTGTCCTTTCAGACCTTGGAACGTGGTCGGTTTCTTGCGAGCACATTTGACAATAGTCAGATAAACAATATAATGGAATGAATCTAAAAACATAATCGGCTATACCTAATGTTTGAAGTCATGGAGAGTTATCAGTCCGTGCGCGCGTGTATAATCAGAATGTTTGTGTGTGTTCACTGCCGTTACACAGTCCGACCTGAGATATCCTCAGTTCTGCAGCTCTTTGATACAGACAAGGCTATCCCTCATTACTCCCCACTATAGCGGCCTGGCTCTGAAGATAAGAGGGGAACAACACCTGTCTTCTGTTTCTATCAATGTTACACACACAGAACTACCTTGCCACAGAGAGAAATTTATCAACAACTCTTAATGATCATTTTCTTTTTCTTTTTTGCAATGCTGTTGACCTAATCTTTTTCTTTGCTGTGTTTTGTTTGGTTTTTACCAAGGTTTCACAGCTGTGTATCTTTGCTATCAACATTTTTCAAATCATTCAAGGCTAATGGTACCTGTAATCTCAACAACTGTAGTTACCATTATATAGGCGCCATTTTCAATGATTTTTCTTCTCCTTTTGAGATTGCAGATAGCTGGGGGGTTGTTTTTATACTGATTGTGATAAGGTGTTCTGATACTGTGATATCTGCTGTGTTGATAAAAGTTTATTCAGTCAAACTTGGGTTAAATCCTCTTCACAGACATCAGGGAGTTGGGCTTTGTTGTGGTCGATCACACCTTGTTTTGGCGAGTCCAGACGTATATAAAGGAGCTTTTTCTTACAACAGTCATTGAAGTTTAAGCATATTACCGCAGAAACAAAGCAATTTTTGTTCAAAAAAAGTTTTGACTATTAAGGCATTTCAAACTCTTTTGGAGTCTCTAGTGATTTAGTTTTCTTCTTCTTCTACTCCTGGAACTTAATTTTGCCTCTAAACAATATTACAAAACTGCTTACTGGTCACAATTGTATCTGGTTCCTAGCAATATTGCCCTATTGAATATTCTGTCTGGTGAAAACGGCAACAAGAGATTTCCACAGAATGTGATATTCTATTCATATCATAGCTTTTTATACAGGCAGCTTTGGGTCAGATCAAAGACTTTGAAATAGTGCAACCTGGGCTGGCAAACCCATGCAGGAAGATTTGTAGCTCACTTAGCTGGATAAAGTTTAGGACTGCTGTAATGTCCAGATGTAGCTGAGCTGTTCAGATGTGGATGATTGACACAGGGGAAATACTGTATGTAAATCCCAGCAACCAATCATACACTGATAGGAAAAGTTAAGAGTTACTACTACTAAATCCATAAATCATCAGTTATACCACCTGCCAATTCTTCTTTACAAACTGTTTCTTCATGTCCATGTGATTGGTAATGTTTCTGTTTTTATGCTCCTCAGTTGTTATCGCTGGGTAAAATCAGCCAGACCAAAGTAGCCAAACTGAAATCCAGTTTCAGGCTACTCCACAATACTCTGAAGAGGTATGTTTTCTCCTTGGGACAAAAGTTCATTTGTAACCCTCTTGTTTGTGTCATGTTGCAATTTGGCGGTGCAGTATAACTGCAAAAATGCTGAGAATACAGTAGAGAAGTTCAATTCTCATGACAGCCAACTGAAGTGCCCTTGAAAAAGACTTCAACTCTTTATCGGATCTAGTCTGCTGCTCTTATATGCTATAGAAAAAATATAGAAGTAGCATCTGTTATATCAGCCACTGGCATCTGAAGAGACATTTTGAAGGTCATATTGTAGTTGCTGCTCACTCACTTAGTGGAGCCATAAATCCTAAATTGAGCAAAGAGGTGGAAGCTAGGATATATTTGAAGGTACAACCACTACCACTAACTGCAATAGGCTGAGACACCTGTCAATCAAAAGCCTCTCTAAAATTAAATCCTTAATGGAACACTGATTCTCAAAAACGCCACCAAAGCACATAATGGAGGAAGTGAAATTAACTTTTGAGACCCCAGTCTCTTGTGAAAAGAACTAGTCTTTGTGTAATTTCTTGTGAAAACAAGGAAAAGAATCTGAATGTGCACATTACATTTAATCTGCTTAGTACTCATCATAAACAACCACCAGCTACTGAATGTTTAGATGCATATTATAGTAGTAGTAGTTTTTAATCATATTTAAACAGGAGTTAGGGTTGATTATTTGTAGTTAGCCAAGGTATATTTATCTAATTGTTATTGCCTTTACATTTCCTAAAAAGCAGAATGTTCTCATGTAGAATAAATCATATAAAATTGAGCTAATATTTAGATTTTTAATTGACAAATATCAGTATACTGCATACGGTACCAGATACTTAAATCATT
>NW_023339652.1:10586217-10586539 GCF_004916995.1 Morone saxatilis | reverse complement strand
AGAGGCAAAGAGGTGCCGTGCTCAGTTGGAGAGGCTGCAGGCCGAGGTGGAGAGAACAGAGGAGCAGAGCACCTCTGAGCAGCCTGAAAGTGAGGTCAATGAACTGAGGCAGCAGCTCCTCCGGGCATACAATGAACTGAAAGCTGCCGAGGACAGAGAGTACAAGACACAACACAAACTGAAGTGGTGAGCTGTATATATACACGCATTATTATTGCAGTCACTCATGCTACATCAGATGTCAAATTAATAAAATGACAATGACATTCGATTCAAGAAAATGCATCTGTTACGAACGTCTCTCAGATTTGGCTGCAGCTTT
>NW_023339652.1:10585968-10586117 GCF_004916995.1 Morone saxatilis | reverse complement strand
TCTGTCTTACACACACACAGATGAACTTCACACCACTGATAGGATCCCAAGAGACAAGGTAGAGTAAGGACAAAACACTGAAGTGAAACTGGAGTGGTGAAAAGAGAAGTTGTGTACAGTAGGACAGCGCACACACAAACACAAACACA
>NW_023339652.1:10540018-10585943 GCF_004916995.1 Morone saxatilis | reverse complement strand
GGTGTTTGTCTTATATGCTTTCACCTCACCTTCTCTAAAGGTTAATGAAAACTCTGCAAAGATGCTGCCTCTTGTAGCTCAGCCTCAGCTTTGTTTGGTCCTAGCTACTTAACTGGAAAAACTCTGTGTGTGTGTGTGTGTGTGTGTGTGTGGTGTGGTGTGTGGTGTGGTGTGTGTGTGTGTGTGTGTGTGTGTGTGTGTGGGTGTGTGTGTGTGTGTGTAGGTGTGTCTTGCTCCGCGTATTGGTGCTGTGTGTGTGTGTGTGTTGCTTGGCTACAGCTTTTTTTCTGTACCACTGAAACTTCACTGTAATAAGAAGGAAATGTTCTGTTATTGTAAGGAGTGCCTTTGTTGCCATTGCAACATTAAACATTGTTTCTGTTTTTAGTATAGCCACATTTTTTCATGGACACCACTCATGATACAAATACCAGGTTTAAGTGGATTTTTATGTTTGCTCTGGAGACATGTTTGCTCATCTGAGCTCTCTGCACTGGATCAGTCCTTTAGTCGTTTCTGTTCCTCTCCTCTAATCCTTTCCTTTCGATCCCACGAGTCCCTTTTCTCATCGCAACCAATTTTCCTCTTTTCGGCTGCAGGTTCCTCTTTTCCTTCCCCCTATTCACTCAACACCACTATCAGTGTGTCCAAAGGGTCGAACACACCCAAAGAAGTGGAAAATAATGCACTCACTCGAGTATCTCCCTCATACACAAACTCTTTTCAAAAGCCAAAGAGAGGTTACTGGAACATTGCTAAGCAACATGATAACATACACCAGTAGTTTCCAAAGATGTTGGAAGCAAAGCAATATCTACTTGTGACCCCTCATTAAAATTTGCATAGGTCTTAAGGTTGTGGCCTGTTGAACTAAAGGGCATTTTTTCCTTCATGGACTGAATCATTTTTAGATTGAAACAGTGAAAATAACAGAAATTCACACAAAAAAGCAAAAACGGAACAAAACTCAAATGTGTTTGAGGCAGTAGTAACAAGGTACAGCCACTACAACTAACTGCAATAGGCTGAGACACCTGTCAATCAAAAACCTTTCTAAAATTAAATCCTTAATGGAACATTGATTCTCAAAAAAGCCACCAAGGCACATAATAGGGAAGTGAAATTAACTTGTGACACCCCAATTTCTTGTGAAAAGAACAAATCTTTGTGTAAGTTCTTGTAAAAACAAGAAGAAAAAATCTGAAACTTGAGTTGAAGCACCAATAGACACATTTGTATGCCGTTGCAGTTGAATTGTCAGTTTGTGTGTAAGAAATATAAGTAGTCAAACTGTAAACTATGAAAGCAGTGGAAATGCACGTTGAAGGTGAAGCACCAGAGACGGTTTGAGTGTGTTCAGTGTAAATATTTAGTGTCAGTTTGTAAGCAATGACAGCTCAAATACTGTGATATTTTAACTGCTGTCAGTTGAACGGTGAGCTCTGAAAGTAGTTGAAATGTCAGTTTGAGTAACTGAACTGTCGGTTTAAGGGCAAAAATGTGTTGTGTCATTTCAGCTGCTTTGAGCCTTTTACACACCAGCTGTCGGTTAAGCTAAATTGTCAGTAAGTTCAAGAGCAAAAGAGACCATGAGACATCACTGCAGGTTTGAACAATTGACAATGTCTGAAAAAGAAAAAAGGTTATGATAAAGCTGAACTAAACAAGGCACTACCCTTTCCTCTCTTTATCATGTTAAAGTGTGAATTAGGTTTCTTCTAAAATATGAAGTATGAAGGGGTTGAAGGGGAGTTGTGAAAGGTCCAAATTACAGGAAAGTGTGAAAAATCTGCGGAAGAAATATGTTTTTGACTGGTAATCAACTCATGGATGTTTCCTAGAAATAAAGTGAGTTAAGGTCCATTATTCCTAATAGTCCTACTTTACTCAACAGCAGCCTCATATTCTTTTAAGCAGATCTCTTTTCTTCTTCTTTCCTGGAAGGCCTTAGCAATATTTAACCACTCACAGCATGTAAACTCACCAATGTATTGCAAAGATATGATAGGACACAGATTTTTAGTGCAGAGCACACACACTGAGGCAGAGAGTTTGAGGCACAGCGGTAATTGAAATATTTAATGGAAACCACTTACAGAGCATTCTCAGAGGATGTGGTAATAGACAATATTAGACACTGAATGTGCATATTATTTGTGACAGCTTCTGGTAGTGAGCTCTCTTGTCCTGTCATTACCTCCATTTCTCTTTCTGCCCTCTCTTTCATCCCCTCTGGCCTAATCTCATCCTCCTCTTCCTGACTTTTCTTCTTTCCTTTCTCCACCCTTGTCCAAATGGCTAGCGGTCTGCATATGACAAGCAGATGCTCACCATGCAAATATGCCTTTTAAAATCTTTGCGTCCTTTTATCTTTAGCCAAACAGATACACAGGAATTCAGCACTTTTTCCAGTCCTATATTTTAGCATTGGTGCAGCTTTCTCTGTATATCGGTTAATATCCAATTTATCAACTTGTCCAGAAGATTAATATCATCTACTCTGTGGAACGTGTAGCTGTACACGACATGCCATTGTAAGGTTTTTCACAATGACAGAGCTGACTTGAAATTATTTCGTACAAACTTGAATCAACTGCTTAAAAAGCGTGTGCCGCAGGGAGATGAAATATTCATTTATATGCACGCTTATACTGTGTTTGGTACTTTATTTGTGATTCTTCGTTGTTTATGTATGAGGAAAGCTAGTATGTGTATGGATCTTTTATATCTTACAGTATGTGTGTCTATGGTATCCTATACTGCAGAGGTTTTCTTTTATCCACACACACATATGAGAAAGGTTTCATAGAAACATAGAAACACCCATTTTAAGAATATGTGCTCTTCATTCTTTTGGTTAACTGGAAACTGCACTGTTCCTTTCATTGTATTTCTCTTTTTTTAACCAGGAACTGAAACATGTTTACTTCTCCTAATAACACATTCATTTTTGTTTTCTTTCCTCCCCTTTCCTCTCCTCTTCTTACCTCTCCTCACCATACCTTACCTTACCTCACCTCACCCCTATGCAGTCTCTGGGAAGAGAAGCGGTATCTGGAGAAAGAGAATGAGATTCGGCCGAAACCTGCTGTAAGTTCATCATTGCAACATCCAGGTGTAGTTTCAGAGACGTAGATTATTACTGCAGCAGCGGTCTTCAGAGGGGATAAATATGAGTTTTGCTTTAAGCCTCCATCCATTCTTAATCCCTCAGTATGAAGACTTGCCATTGGCTCTTTTTGGGGGCCGTTTAAATCAATGTGAAACTGAAACACTTTATATTACAAGCACCCATTCAGACAAAAGGATGAGTTTTAATCCTTGTTTTGTCTAAGCGGGCAACTTAAGTTAGTAATGGCTGGTAATCATCCACAAAGGCAACTGATGTAGCAGAAACACATATAGGGTGGAAGCATAATGTATTATTTAAAGGTTAAAACAAATATATCATAAACATATAAACTCACAGACAGTTGCTGATAGCATTCTCACCTCCTGTATGAATGTATGCCTCTGCTCCAACTCAAAGAAATGCAGTGTAATAATGTTCACACTATATTGTAATATACTTGTAATATTTATAGTATCGTTAATATACATGATTCTCTTTATTATGTGTGAAACAGAACAAATTTACAGTATAAATAAAAACATTCCTTCCTTCACATATTATACTAGAATCCCAGTTTCAGTATGTACCGTATCATGCTGTGGGGCATATTAATACTGTATCACTTTTATGATTTAGTCTATCAGAAGTCTACAGTGAAGTGCAGTTTGAGCATTTCCAACACTTGGATGGACATAAAAAATATGCAGTAGCTGTTGAATCATCAGCACTAAAAACTTCAGCAATTGTGTCGAAAAAAATCTGATCAGAGGTTCAAGAATATGAACATTAGACTCTTAGGGTAGTCTCAAGGAGCATTCACAATTCTCCAATCGTCGAACATAATCAAAATTCTGTTGCCTGTGCCACTAATGGCAAAAGGAGGTTAGAGTTGGAGCTTGATTAATAAATTCAGCAGCTTTAATACATTTTTTTGATCTTTGGCTACTTTTGGGGTTTAATTATGCAACTACCGTTTAATTACTGATTGCAATAACAAAACATTCCAGATGTACTACAGTTCTGCTCTCATGCCTCATTTCCATAGCATATTAAAACTACTGAGTCAAGGTGGCTCATGGGTGAACTAACAAGAAGAAAGCTGAGTAACAACCAATGGCCTCAACTCGGATGCCAGTTTGTTGAGTTGCATTAAAAGTGAACTTAGAAAAGTGAATTTACGTCAACAAAATACTTGTAGAACTAGTGACACATGGCGGTTTTCTACTCTATAGGGAGAAAGTATCGCAGTAAAACAGTTGCTGTGTTTTGACTGCTCAACATGAATCATCGAGTGGCAGTGTTGTGTGGACAAATGTATTTCACAGCTGCCACTCATGAACAATCCTTTAGATGTACAGCCCCACAAGTGTGTGGTCAAATAATGTTCAAATATCAACTAAATCACATCAACAGAAACTGCTACCTCTACCAGAACAGTTCAGGCAATGTATTCTGTTAATCTCACAGAGAGTGTATGTGTAAAAGGAACTTTTCCCATTAGACCTACAGCATTAAGTGTGATATTAACTTTAATGAAACACTCAAAGGCGCCCGGGGGACTTTGCATTCTTCTCCCTCTCTTCTCTCTGTCACACACAAACACACATATACACTTGTCAAACATGATTAATGAGCTATTTGTTTCATAGTAGAGGCCTCACATACATTTCTAATTGTTTTTGCTGTGGATACTAGAGGAGGGGAGGAAAAAAAAACACAAACTAGCTTTAAAGTGCATGAAATCTATCATGTTGAATGAATAACAGCTGGTTTAGTTGCAGTTGTTTATATTCATACTTATGCTTGTACAATCGACTCCATGTAACCCAACATTTTTTAACAATGGGTCATATCCATCTTTGTTGTGCAGAAAATGATGAGAATTCAGTTTTGGGCATCAAACTAAAACTAGTTATAGTACTGAAACAACTTTACTTAAAGGACTTTTTCATCATCAGACATTTAAAGACAGAATTTTGCTTTTTGAGACAAAAATCTATGATAATAAAAAACTAAAATCCATGCGAAAGAAAACAAAGACCCTGAGAGGTAGGATCAAACAGTAGTATTTTGCCTGTGCAGCCTGAGGTCAGTTAAACACTCATCATTGAACTAATACTCTTCATAAGTGATGTAATGCTCATGCTGCTGTTGGGTCCGCCAGGAGCTGGAGAGCAGAACAAAGGCCCTGCAGGACAAATACGAGGATCTGAGGAAAGAGGTTGCCCAGAGACAACTGGAAGTCAGGTATTTTATCTAACTGCTGTTCAGAGAGCACACATGCAGTTTTCTCACATTACCCTGCAGAATGATAGAGGTGTACACTCTGTCTTCATGACTTTTTTCTTTTCGTGCTTTTTTTAAATAGAATTTCTGTTTCATTCACTGTGCTTTTATTGTCCGTTTAATAAGTGCAGTGCGGCTGAATATTTTAAGTTCTGTTAATCGAAATTGTTCCGATAAGCAAACTTTTCGTGTGTCTTGCCCTCACTCCCTGCGCAGAGGCCTGATGGAAGATGTGGAAGCCCATGAAATGCAGATATTGAAAGAACAGAAAGAGCTGGAAGACAAGAAGGAGATCATAGAGCTCAAAGAGGTCTGTGTCTGAGCGCGTGTGTGTATGTGAGAGTGGTGCTTACAGCTTACAGCACACCATCAATAGAATAACAAATCATCAGTCTTTTTACAGTGTGTGTGTGTGTATATGTGTGTGTCTTTGTGTGTTGTAACAAGGCTGAGAAAGCCCAGCTCATCAGCATACCTGACCAGATTTTAAAGGAGACCGAACGGAAACGCTCTAAGAGGGGGTAAGTATATTTAACCCCTTAATACTCTTTATTGGGTAAGAGCAGGAAAGTTAATGATTCAAACACCAGGAATAAAAATCAGCCAGTAACACTGAGAAGAAAAATACGGTAGAAAGATCTTTAGAAAATGAAGTTGCCCCCTGATTTGTACAATCCCTCCGTGAGTTAGCTCAAATCCTTCTGTAATCTGTCTCTTTCCTGCTATACACAAAAGAGCTGGATTTAACTGGATAAACACTGAGTTATTGTACTGTAATTTTCATAATGGAAAGAGCACATTCTACTAATTGTTTTTGCTTAGTGTAAACTTTTGATCGGAACTCCCATGGAGTAGAAAAACAAATACAGAATCTGGGCAAAACTGAATCTAGAGATCAGTTTCTTCCTTTCAATTTTCCTCCAAGAAGTATTGGCTTTTAGCTTTATACTCATCGTTCGGTTTCCTCTCTGTTGCTACAAACCTCATTTGGACTAAAATATGCAACTTACAGTCAAATTCTTCTTAAGAATTTAAAGGTGTCAATACTTCTAATTTAATTTTGAAAAAGAGATATTAATCATCAGAGATAATTAATTTTTGTTTTAAGTGCAGCTGCAGTCGGAAGCCTGTTCATTACCAGAGAATGGTTCCATTCGCCGCTTCACTGCAGTCTCTTTTATGTTTATTTCAAATTAATATTTGGCTTGCAAGTGATGCAGTGCAGCTGTCTGTATGAGCCATGTGAGCTACGGCTTGTAATTTGAAATTCACAAAGCTGAGGGGTACTGGGGGGTGTGTGTAAAATATGGATACACATGCTGTTATTTCATAAGATATGCACTCTTGCAGTGCAAGTGACGAGTAATAAACTGATACTCCTGGTCTTGTACAGTGCTTACCCTTGTTCTTTGATTTGAACATATCATCGTATGATTTTAACATATCATCCTTCTAAACACATTAGAGCTGCACTGAGGAAGATGGAAGTGCTAAATACAGAGATTTCAGAAATGGAGCAGCAAGTGAAGGAGGTGGAGCTGCATAACCACTCCCTCAGGTTGAAGAAGGAGGAGTTGAACGAGGAGCTGCTGGGTCTCCGGGCTCAAGTCGAGGCCAGTCAGAGGGAGTGCAGACAGCTGCTGAAAGAGCAGGAGGTCAAAAGGGAGGAGGAGGTGGAATTAACAGGGAACAGGTACTAACTCCTAATACAGTCAATAATGAACACAATGATGACAGCACTCCAACAAAAAATAATGAGTTAAATATATTAACATAAAAAATCTTTGTGTTTTTTATCACCAGAGGTATCCTGGAAATGAAGTTGCAGAACATCATGTGTGACAGGAAGCACCTGTACGAGAGCCAATCTGTGCAGCTCAAAGAGAAAAATAGGTACCAAAGTGAAACTGAGTTGCATTGTACATGTAAATGAGTCCCCACGTATCAATACACACTGTACGCAAGGGCCCTTACTGGACACCTTTTTATATACTGTATATACAGTTTTGTTAGCTCCTTGATGTACTTTCAGATACAGCAAAAAATCTTACACAGTGGATTAGTACAAGTTAAACAAAAAGTTCAGAGTACATCTGAGAGTAATCCATATATAATGAGCCTAATTTGGAGTTTCCTCAGTTTGTGTAGGAGGCAAAGCCTTATGATGATGATAAATATTTTAAAGGTGCCTGTGTTTCTCCTCAGGCAGATGCAAGCCCTCAAGAGGATGGAGCATGTGTTGACCACGGCCACTGAGCAGCTAGAATGCACACAGTCCATCTACAATGAGCTGCAGGCACAGGTGACCTGTAGATTACATTCATTTATAGGTCAGCTCTAATTTGAAGCAGTTGGAATATTCATGAGTGGTCTGCCATCTTTTAGCACCTCAGTGCTTCTGTTATTTTTCATAAAAATACACTCCAATTATGTTTAAAAAAATTTAAACCGATACCACTAAACCTCTCATTGCTAAAACACACTCCTCCTGGTTTGCAACATTATGTTTTTACTGGTATTGGCACTTGGTTAGGAACATTGGCTGGGAACACACACAGGTGTGGGAACATTTTGAGTGTAAATGTCATGGTGACATTAATCAGCCCATAAAACTCTTAATCTGCATTACACCAGAAGTATTCATTTGTATTCTTCAGCTTCCTGTAATTTTACTGATGTTCACAGTTTCTAAAGAGAAAATGGAGGGAAGAAGAAGAGGGGGATAGACATGGGAAATGTGTCAGCACATAACAGTATGAAAGGAAATCACTATGATATACCAGGGAATTCACACATTGAGGAAACATTGAAAACAAAAGCAGTTGTACAATATGATTCATTCATTTCCATAATCTGTCAATCAATGACGACTCTCACATGAACAATTACTCATAATGAATTTGAATGTTAAAGCTGTTTAGATGAGGATTCAACCGCCTGTGGTTTTACCACAAAAATGCTTCACATTTATCTCAAATAAGATGTGATGGATGGGTTTGATATTTACACAATGTTGTGTCCTAAACTTTACACAGCATGAGGCCTAACAAGGACTTAAAATAGTGATGGTATTCATCTATGTAGCTGAAATAAAATTGTGGTATTGCAACTCTTAAACCTACTGATTTAGTCGTATTCCACTTCAAGGGACTAACAATTTTTAAATATGGAGCAATGTAGCTCCTAACACTGAACACAAGGTCTGGCAACCCTGCAGAGAGGGGCAATCCCAGCGCCTGAAGGCATTCATATTTTATGAGTCTCAGTGAGCACTTTCAGTGTCACTGCATCAAAAGGCTATCAGAGAAGCTCTGATATATAGTATTAATTATTTTGCTGTCAATGTTTAATGTGGGGTTGAATATGCACTGACTGAATTTGATCAGAAGTTTGTTAATTTTGTACTGGATCCTTGTGGTATTTCCTTTTTAATGGCTTACAATTAAAGAAACAAATGATAATACATTTTTACAGCTTTTTATTAATATCCAGGACTGTCTTACTGCGGATGTGTATGCACACTGAACATTTGAACAAACTTTGTTTTGACTTTACATTCTGACTTGAATTCCTAGTTAGATGCTCTTCCTAAAAGAGAGGCCAGTATTCAGCAGAGGATGGAGCTTCAGAAAGAGGTGGATGCTCTCAAAGTCAGCTTTGAAAAACAGGTAGGAACAATGTGCGTGGGTGGACACGATATCATTAGCAACTGCAAAATGTATTGCAATTTCCTGCAGTAGCCCTCTAACAAATCCATCAGTTTGAAGCCTATAATTTTTTTCTTTTTTGTTGAAAGTGTGACAGCAAAGTGTTTATGTGTTTAACTCTCTTAGTTATATATGTCTGAAAAAATGAAAAGAAGTAAAAAAAAAAAAAAGAAAAAAAAGTAAAATTTCTTTTGATATTTTTCCTTTTTTAGTATCTTCAGAGTTAGGATGAGAAAATAATGAAATGGGAAGTCCTTCTATGTCACATAGTTGGACAAAACTTTAATGACATGGCAAAGGTCTGCCCATGCTTCAATATCTTCCTGGTATTAAATTACTTTTAGTCCTCTTTGTCACATTCCACTGTCACCCTTCAATTGCAGTCAAATTGTAACCCTGTGCCTGAAAACTGAAAAAGTGAAATGTGTTCAACCAGCTATCAGTAGCTGAGGAGGAGAGCCAGAAGAAGCAGCAGTATGGGGTGATTCAGGGGCTGCTGAGGGAGTCAAACTGCCTCAGAGAAGAACTCCATAACCTCAGATGTCTGACACAGATCAAAGCCGAGGAGAGGGGCCAGAAGCACCGTGAACTGCTTAGAGCCGAGGTGCAATACAAACGCACACATACAACATACAACACACACACAAAGGTTAATTTAAAATAGGTTTTGATGTCATCATTAGTGCTTTTAATAACTTGTGCAGACATAGACACGCACATTTTACACATAAATGTGTCAAAAAACATCAAAGAGGAACTGAAGTAGGTTTATATTTTAGGCACACTTGATGTTGGTGTGACAGGAGCAGGGCAGAGCAACCAAAAATGACACAATTTCAAAGAGTGCAAATGTCGAGGCTTTACTGCCCTAACAATATTACCGTCACCACAGTGGGATCATTTCAGAATCATTTGAAAAAATATAGAGGGACTAGGCAATTTTAGTTTAGCTACATTTGAGATAAGGTCTAAGAGGGACATTTTTGGGCAGAAATGACTTATAAATGGACTCCCTTTTCACATTGCTTCAAACGAGATCCTTCCTTTCTACTGAAATCAAAAGTAGCTATTTTTTTCCCCCTCCAAAACATCCTAATAAAGTATCAACTACAGATTCATGGAGTCAAAATGACCCAAGCAGTCCTGGTTTAGTGAATTCATTGATTGATTTTGGAGCTGATCAGCTAATTTATTGTTTGTTTTTACACATTCAAAGTGGTAGAAAAGAAGCAGCAGCTGCAATATAAAAAAAGAAAATTATACCCACAAATATGATTGACGGTTGATGTTTGTGAGCACACAAACATAAACACACACACACACACACACACAGAAGTGATGATACTGTAGTTTTACCTGTGTAACTCCATCTACAGCAGCTGAACCAGCACATCCAGCAGGAGCTGCTAGAAAAGGACTTGATCATCATGGACCACAACAAGCTGAATACTATGCTCCAGCGCAGGTGTCACTGCTGTTTTCTCTTTTTTATTTCCTTGTCAGCCACCTTTCATTAAATGCAAAGTTGGGTGTCACAACAAAGAGGATTTTGCTTACAGAGAAGGTACTAAGCTTTTAATGCAGTAGGTAGTATTAGGGCAAGCAACTTCCTGCTCCCTGCCTGTCTCTCAGTCTTAGTCCCTCTCTCTTACTTTTTCTCTCTTTGCATAATGTGGAGATGAATCTTAAGATTTCATGGCACAAATCTTTTCAGAAATGTCATTACAGATAACTTTTTTGAATAATATGCAGCGGCAGTATGGTAGTTCTGCATACTGGGTCAACTGGTCAGCAGTGTGGGCAGCAAATTGAATTCCTGTATACAGTATATCGATGTGATAATAGATTCCCTAGTTAATTGTTTGGCTCCTCTGATCTGTGTAACAGCTTGGGATCACAATTAATTCAGACATCTGCATCTGTTGTCTGGCTAGAAAACCATAACTTACTAATTGGTCATACTTCAGTGTTCAGATGCAGACTAATGCATCTGGCACCACCCAGTACAACACTAGACTCACTTGCAGTACATTCAGTTATGTCACGACCAAAGACTACAGTCTGATGCGGTTGCACTTGACATGGAACTCGCTCAGAAAACTATCTAGTCAAGCGCAAACAGGACAGGAAGATAATTAGATATTGTGTATCTCTTCTTTGTACTTGTGCAAAAAACGTTCTATATTTAGCAATCATTGTTCACAACTCGCGTCTTACATGGTACATTTTAAATTAAATGAAATGTCACACTGCGTTAGACTTTAGTTCTGTCATAACAATTTTTTGATTCACTGATAATTTGTGATGAACATAGTTGATTTTACACTCTAAGATTACATTACATTTATGTCCACATTTCTAAATATCTGTCAGCTATTAACAACAGCCATTAGCTATGGATATAAATCCTACTGTATATAATTCCTATAGTAGCTAGCAGGATTATAACAAAGAATAAACAGTTACCACTAGTTGGAACAGACCACTGTTATGAATAAAATGTCAAAAACCTGCTCTTGATAGGAGCCAGGTCTTCGTCAAGAACAGGCTCAGTACTAAACAGTGTTTCCGTCCTTAGAGTATCACAGTATTGTAAGCTGTGCCACATGATCATGGAAGAGAAGAATAAGTACGTCAAGCTGAAGCAGATTGCCTCACAGACAATCACAGAGCTGACGGAGCAGGTGAAGGTGCAGGAGAATGAGACGGAGATCCAACGTACCATTGTCATCAACAAGGACAGGTGTGTACATGTGTTTCGTACAGGGAGGGTCGTCTATGTTAGCTTTATTATAATACATACTAATGCAGTAAAGAAGGCATAGACAATAATAATGTGAGTTATATTTATTAAGATTTCATTATTATCACTTGACCAGTGCATTTGTTTGGTAATCATCACATTTCTGATATTGTTTCTTTCCAGATCACTCACAAAGGCTCGTATGAAGATCTCTAATAGCTCCAAAATGAGGGACAAACTGCTCAATGACATCTCCAAGGTCCAAAAACACACACACATACACACACAGCCACACACAATTAGAGGTGATACCAGTCAAAACTCACTGTGGGAAACACACTGAAACCATAAGCCAGTATCAGAAATTCAACAGTTCAACTAAACAGATTAAATATGTTATAATGACTAATGTGATTAAGGGGGCCCAGAGTTGAACTGACAAACTGAGTCGAAGCTGCTGTAGTTGTTTTGAGTGAGCTCAAGAATTCTAGCAGAGCTCTTAAACCTTGTTTTAGACAGCTCTAGAGTTAAGGAGGTAAACCCACATCCAGTTCCCCTGTATTTATCTTTGCATTACTGCTTAAGAGTCTTATGAAACACACAAAGTTTAAAACTGAACTTTTGTGATGTCTACTCTAAGTTGTTTCTTAGTTGTTTTGAAGTCAGCCTAGTACCATGTTACAACAGAAAGAGGAACACAACGGCAGTTAAATGCAAAAGGATAAACTGTATTTACAAAAGAACAAAATGGCTCAGAATGACACGTAAGAACTATCAAGCAAAGCAAGAACACGCACCTAACAAATGTCGTTCAAAAGTGTTTTTTTTTGTTTGTTTGTTTGTTGTTGTTTTACATCTTCTAGGTTGCCTGGAAACAACGTCAGATCAGTCAGGAGTGTGAGGACAACAAACTGGAGTTGATGAAACTCACACAAATGATAAACCTTCAGGAGAAATCACTTCTGGAAATGAACAAGAATCATGAAACGGCCATACAGCGCCGCAATTTACTGTATGTATATTTAGGAGGTTACATAATGCATACATTCAAGTAGAAGATCTAAACTATATGTCGAATAATGTTTGTGTGTGTGTGTGTGTGTGTTACCTACAGTGGCATTCAGCTCCTGGAGCATGAGGAGGTGTTATTGAACTACTATGAAAAGGTGAACATCCAGGGGGCGGCCATTACGAAGGGCAACATGGCGCTGGAGACCCTGGAGAAGGAGATGAAAGACTTGCAGTTGACGATTAATGAGGAGAAGAGACAGATAGACCTGAAGAAAAAGGAGGTTCCACTCAATAAAAAGTTGGAGGGAGAGATCACCATGCTGCAGATAGAGGTGGGAGAAGTATACCACATAAAACCTACGCACTCAGACACATCCTTACAGACATTAGCAGGCAAACAGCCACAGTTCAAAAGCCTTTCAACATCTGAACTCCCTCATAATCTGCCGTTAGTCACCTTCACCAAAACACCTTAACAAAAGAAGTAAATCCACTAAACTTTCACAACTGCAGTAATTACTTGAAAAACAAAAGGTGTGGGTGGAAAGATGTCTGTGTACTTTAAAATAGTTGAGGATGTTTCATGGAAATCATTCATTAAAATCTTCTTTCTGTTGTGTGAAGAGTGTTGACAGTGTCCTGGTGACAGTCTCTTAACGCCCACTTCCCCTTTCACTGTATCGTCTCTCATTCCTTGCCAACAAGAAATGAAAACTCTATTAATAGACCCCGCTGTATAGTCCCTAAAAGTTTCAGCAAAGTACAAGTTTATTGAACAGTTTTGTGCTCCTTATTTAGGTCTAGTGTGTTAGGTCTATCCTCCTCCAGGTATGGTGTGTCTTCTATAGCGCCCCTACAGTTTCTCTAAAGTGCCTTTGCTCATATATCCACTAATTTGTGAAGATTTTGCTTTCGGTTATGCCGCTGTCCACATTTCCCCAGTGTCCAATCACAGCTTGACCCCGACTACATCTGGATGTGGCCTAGCTTATTGATTTCAAAATCCTATCTGAAAGCAGTTAGGCCTGTCAATTGACCTTCCTGGTGTAATGAGATGGTAAAAGCACTGAAAAAAACAAATTGTGGGTGTGGGTGCAAGAACTTCCTTGGAAAATTGCAAATTTGGTGTGTGTGTTTGTATTCATGTCCAAGTCCAAACAAGACACTTTATCCAACAGTGCTGCAGGCCATTGTCCAGCTGTGTACGTGTGTGTGTGTGTGTGTGTGTGTGTGTTCCTGCACGCTGTTAAAAAATTTTTTAGACATTTATGTGATTTATGTAATGTCAGTGGAGAGTCCTCATAGGATCTTGTAATATCAAATGATTGTGTGTACCTGTGAGTTGTATGTGTCTAGTGTATTGCAAACTATTGTTCAACTGTATGTGTATCTTTGTTAAGTAAGGGGAACTCCAAAAAGAACAGCTGAGTACAAGCTCCAGAAGACAATACTTGCAAATGTGCAGACACCAGACATTTCACTCAGAGCACTACTAATGAGCAGATCTGTTTTTGAAATACTTTCAAAGCTTCACTGTATAATGAGACTTCTGAATTGCTCTAGTGTAATGTACTAGGCTTTCATTTCAATCTTATGAACAGAGTCAGTCTTCATATCTACTTCACTTACAGTAAATATGAGTGAGAGTATTTATTTTGACGATATTCCAGATGGATTTTATTTCTTTATTTCTATTTATTTTACTGCGAGCATGAACACATCCTCCATCACTTCCCCAAAGAGAACAACACTGTAAGAACTGTACATTTGTGAGAATGTGTTTTTCCTCGGTTTGGACACCGTTACTGTATTCTAAGCTGTGTTTGATCACTCATCATCATAGCTGGTCAATATTATCCCTATTTTCAGAGGCTTCATTGTGTGGTGGTGAACTGATTGTGGTCGGACATTCTCAGAGGTTTGAATAGAGACAGAAACGCTACTTTTGCCAACCAAACTATACAGACAGAAAGAAGATGAGGTTCTAAACCAAGACCCAAACAACCTCACACTGCACAGTATTCACTGAGACAGACTGCGACACATGAATAAATAACATAAATATACAAACACATTCAACAGACTTGGCAATACATAGAGAGTGACAGACACATAGAGGGAGAGAGAGATTTGAGAGAGGCAACACAAACGCACACACACACACACACGCTGAGTTTCCCTGCCAGTTGCTGCGTCGTGGGATTGGGTGTGTTGCTGCTCTGGATCAGAGTGACTGGTTTTGACTCGCTGTTGGACCAGACTTCTCATCTGAGTCTTGTGCTCTTTTGGATGAACGCAGTGTTGGAACAGACTTCACCATGTGCTGCTTTTTTGAAAAACGCCCCTTTCCCTTTTCTCCATCTGTTTACTCCTTCTGCTGTTTATCATTTGCTACAAGAGGCCTTGTTGGTGCCATCATTTTTTTTTTCACTCTGATTTTCTATTGTTTTTCTCATGTTGGTTTTGTTCTCTTTCCCTCACCTTTGTCTGACCGCCCTTCCTTTAATTGTTCCCTCAACACATTCTTAAGGTTTTTGTTTCAGTGATTATTTATTTTTCCAAAAAGTCCCTTCCCAATCTCCATTCCTTTCTCACATTATTATCTTCTCCCTTTTCTGACTGACCTTGCGTTTGGCTGTAGATACAGAACATTCCTACCTTCTCTCCTTTTTAGCTTTGCAAGTGGTGTGGCTCTATGGGTGGTTGGTTGGTCGGTCCACCACTTTCACCCAGACTGAAATATCTCAACAATTGTCGGATGGATGGCTGTAAAAATGTGTTACCTGTAGACATTCATGATCCTCAGAGGTGAAATCCTAATGGCTTTAATAAACCTCTTGGTCCTCTTGCACCACCATTAGGTTGACATTTTGAGGTTTTGAGTGAAAAATCTCTAACTATTGGATGGATTGGATGAATTTGGTACAGACTGTAGACTGTATAAAAATCCTCCCACTGTATTAAGCCTAAGTATCCTGGATTTGGGTGCTGCCATCTTGTTCTGGTGTCATTTGGAGTCTGCACAGTAGTGATCGGGGTTGGAGCCACGGTGTCGAGGTCCTGCCCATACAACCGGCCAACTCACGACCAGGGACCAGCTGTCGATCATATGTAAAACCCTTTCTTTTTTTTTATAGAATCAAATAACTGATTAAACCCAAATGCATCAGAAAAATGAACACTCATCAGCATACCTCATCTTTCTCACCAAACCACCTTTGGGGAAATTTTTTTTTGACATGTACTTTGATTTTTTTAGTTTGGCTAACATAGAGGTGGCAGAGTTCTATAATGCAGCCAGCCCCCGGGGGCAATTGAGATTTTAATTTGAGCTTTACTCCTGGGAAGCTGTTATGTCATCCCTCAGGATGCATTGTTATAACTTTGATGATCTCTCAACTTTTCATTTAGTGCCACCTTCGGGTCTATTTTAATATGTCCAGTACTTTGGTTCATAACTATAAACCTGGAAAACAATAATGCCATTTTGTCCTAATTTGCAAATGTTTACACACTGAACTAAGATGATGAACATGGTAAACATCACACCTGCTAAACACCTGTAAACAGTCCTTGTGAGAATGTTGGCATGCTGACATTAGCATAAACTCACTAGTGTGCCTAAGTAGAGCCACACAGAGCCGTTAGCATGGCTGTAGACTCGTGTTTGGATACACATGCAACTCCTGGAACTTTCTAACGATCAACAGTTACATCCCTTATTAGTTGAATCAATTCTGTTCATCCACCCATGCGTTCATCCATCCACTCATTCCGTATTTGTCCCTCTCCTCTGTGTTTAAATAGCAAATCATTCTCTAAAACGCTGTTTTCTCTCCTACGGCTGCTTAGTTCCCCTGGGTACAAAAAAAAGTGAATCACAGGGGTCTCTCTTACTGCAGGAAGCTTGCCAACTCAATTCATTCTCCCTGCGAATTCATTTTCTATGCGAATTCAATTTCCATGCAGCTGCCTTGCTGTCGATTTATTATATATATTGTGTATTTGTATTCATCTGTGACCAGTTTATCTGTTCTTTGCAGACGGCCCCCCTCCCTTTGATGGGGAATTTTGACAAAGATAGATCGGGCCATCTGTGAGACTATTGAAGTTCAATATACTCTGAGGCTTTCATTTGCTCTGAGGAATTTTAATTGCTGCAAAATAAACAGGTTGGTGTTGGATTCTGAATTTACAACTTGTTTATGAGTTGCTGGCACGTCGAAATCTCAAACACACATACAGGTGCACGTGCATCAGCACACACACTGAGACGAGAGCAGTGTTTGTGAAGTTGTGATTATACCATTGCAGCATCTAAATATCGTTACAGTCCTCTGTTGAATATTTATATACATTTACATGGACACAAACATACACACATTGATATATTTATAGAATACATACGCAGTCAGTAATAGAGTAGGATTTATAATGGGGTGAGGCTGACATACTGCACTGTCCCTACAGTGGTGAGTCATATTGTTTGTCCCTCTCTTAAATCTTTGTCCAACCCGTCTGGAACTTATTACGGCGGGAAAACCCGCCTTGAATCGCATCTTGTGCAAGTAAATCTGTTGTTATATGTGAGAGACTAAAGTGAGACAGGTAGAGAGCAAGCATGCACGCATAAATAACAAAAAGGCAGATAAAGCTGTAACAACAGTGCGTTGTGTGCATGAAAACTCCGCTCTGCAGCCCTTGAAAGTCTGTAACTCGCCTCTAAAATCTGACTTCTCTTCACACTGCTGCCTAAATGCCCGAGAGTACTCCAGCTCGCTGACTCAAACAAGTGTTCAGAGGAGTTGGCATGTAGCCCAAACGAAGTAATGACAGTGTCACAGCAGTCCAGCCTTGACGTCTTTTTGTAAGACCACCAGTAAGTTAGCTCTGCTCAAGATTCCCACGGCCGATTTCTGCACTGGCTTTAAAAAGACATAAAGAAAAATGCTTTTTCCCCTACATTGCACACCCTGACTGCTAATATTCACAGCTGGGGTGATAACTCTAAATCATATGCACTCACTGATTATTTAAGGTCATGCATGGCCTGGCCCCTAGTTATCTTTATTTTAAAGTCTTATGAGCCGGGATGAAGCTTGAGGTCCCCTGCAGGCAGGAACCTTACCTTCCCTTATAACTATTTCTGTATCCCAGAGACTGAAAGTGAAGCTTTTGTTGTCAGGGGCTTCAAGGCCGAGGAGTGATTTGCCCTGAGGAATTTAGGCCAGCAGAGTCAGTATAACCCTTCAAATCTCTTCTTACCACAAGATATGTATTTTGACCCTTAACTTTTAATATATTTTTTATATCTGTTCTCATTTATTTTATGTTTTTATTAATTATTATGGTTGGTTGTATGTCTTCCATCACTAAACCCTTCAGAACTGGCCCCGCTGCTCTTCTCAAACCCAGCATACTTTTTCTTTTCTGCTGTTCTTCTCCAGAGCAGCGTTACTTCAGTTTTACATTACCAGTGTATATCAGTTAACTAATATTACATGTGTTTCTAATATTATGTGACCTGCTGTCGAATATTTATGTAGAAGATGCGTTAAAATGCATATTTTCATATTTAATTATAATATATTCCTCATTTGGGGCTTATTAAAGGTTCAGTTCAGCTCCTCTGCTCGCATGTTCTGCTAATTAACCTTACATAACCTTATTATGATGATGATTTTAGTGCTGCTTTACTTTACTGACCTTTCTGCTTTACTGATCTGTCCCTTTGTCTTTTATCCCTTTTAATTGTGAGGCACTTTGTAACCTCATTTTGGAAAGTGGTTTATAAATAAGGTCATTATTTATCTTTATTATTATACTGTTAAGCATTCAGTGTCCCATCTATTGTGTGGCTTTTAAAGCCATCATGCTAACTATTAACTGAGCAGAAATTATGTAAATGATATGCAAATTGTATTCTGTGTAGATATTGTCACATGTACAATGCTTTACAGCATTTATGAGCCAAGAAAGCAGCTATTCTTTGTGACTGTCAGATGAAGAAAACAGAGAGGCAGGCAGGCAGAACAGAGACACTGACACTGAGACAGATGAATACTGAGACAAAGACAAACATCGGCGTATAACAGCGGGAGGAGGACAGGTATAAAAATGTTAAGACAGAGGGCACCACGGAGAAAAAAAAAAGATTGATTGAAGAGCAGAGAGAATAGGAGAGTGACAGAGATGCGCTGTATCCCATCCATCATGTGGTGTTTAAATGGCTTAGGGTGGATACATATGAGGGTGGAACACAGATCAATCAGACTCAGAAGTGAGGAGTGGGCACACACTTGTCTCAGTTGGGTATTTGCAGATTCTGACGTAGTCTGAAAAGTTCGTCTGCATTTAAATCTTTGAAATAAATTAAACCATTTCTTATGCAGTGAGGTTTCTATATCAATTAGTAAGCTTAACAGTCAAAACAAACACAAAGTATTTATTTATATCCTAATTTCTGATTATACTGAAGTTGTAATTACCAAAAGAAGAATTTAAATGTAATCAGTTTTTCTGCCATGATGGCATTAGTACATGGCCTACTAAGTGAGGATGTTAGCATTGGTAATTTGAAAGCGGTAATATCAGTGTGTGTGGTTACTGTCTGTGTGGCTGTTGGAATTACATACAAACTTTTGAGTCCTGACATTCTTAAGGGAATAGTTTGACATTTTCTCTTTAATGCTCTGATTTAAAAAGGATTCCACAGATTGATTCCACATAGCTGTGACAAGCAGATTCAAAAAAGGGAGAAATAGCTAGCCTGATTCTGTCCAAAGGTGACAAGATCTGCTTCCAGCCCCTCTAAAATTCACTAAATTATTGACTATTTGTTTAAGCCGTACACAAAAATGTTTTAAGACAACAGTTTTTGGGGGGCTTATGTCTTTCCCAGAGCAGAGACTCTTTGTGCTAAGCTAACCAGTATGGTACAGTACGGTATTGATAGTCTGGTCATTTGCCATCACGACAACTGGACCCATGACAGAGAGACAGCTAATGCTAGCTCACCCCCTACCTTTACATGATATGGGACAATGACTCAGTACCTGACATAACATGCTCAGACACTAACATGTAGTGTGAGTCAGTGCTAATGGGACATAACCAGGGCTATGTGGGTTTGTTGTCTTGCATCAACGTAGGCTATACAGGGCTATGAAGAGCTTTAAGCTTGCTTACACAAAAAGTGCAAAGAACCTAAAATGCATTTCAACCTCAGTGTCAGTATGATTAGTTACAGTTTGGTGCCCTTCATTTTTATGTTCAGCATTAAATAGGATAATTTATCGGCTTTGGTGCTTCATTTTGGTCTTGTAAATGTATTCAACTCCTTACACCATGAACACGGGTTTGTTTTCAAAGTTATATTCTCAGTGAAAACTGCAGATAACCCCGGTCCCTGTTGGTCAGCCCCAATTCCTGTTTCTCCACATCTCTCGGCTGTCTCTAATTCTGTCTTTCTTGTCTGCTTTCACATCCTATCGCCCCAACTCCTTTTCTCACTCTGGCCTTCATGCCGTCTTTCCTTTGCTTTTCTTCACTTTATCTTCCTCTATCTGTCAGCCTTTTATCAGTCTCTCTGTGTACATCTGCTCCACTCTCATCTCTGTCTCTGCTTTTCAGCTTATCAGCTGCTTACTGTCAGTTTTGTCTGCCTCTCAACTTTTTTCTTTTCTTCTCGAGCATCTGCAACTTTAGCCTTACAAACACCCCCATTTAATCACATGACAGTCATACTATTAAGTTCAAACTTGAGTCACATGATGTTGAGGTAGAAGCATCTTTTTAAGGGGCTGAACACTGAAGTCGGTTTTAATCAGGCTCACCGACTCTTTGTGTAAGAGAGGCTTCATTAATCTCTTTCGTAAAGGGAGGGGAAATGGGAATCATCACTTTGTTCCACGCTGTCTTTCAAGTCTGACACATAAACTCCCACATTAGATACAGGCACGTAAACATACACAGGTTATGTACGTACACACACGCTGTATGGCTGAGTGGAGAAAAGCTGCTGTTTCATAAGCCAGGTCGTGCCAGGTCAGACCCGCCAAACATTTTTCCTCCTCAGCTCGTACCATTCCCACTTCTCTCTTTGCTCTCTGTTGTCTATCCAATCACTGCGTCTTCATCTTATATTTGTCTCTTTCTCACAATCTCCCCAGGCATCTATTCATATTTTTCATGTTTTCTCTGTTTGTTTTTTTTCTGTTTCACTTTTTTCTCTCTTTTCTGTCATCTGATTTGTTTTTTTCCTCCTTTCTATTTTCTGCTTACGTGCCTTTTACAGTCCTTGTCATGGTTCCTTGATCACCTCAGCTTCATATATGTTTATATATAGACTACCTTTATTCTGCTGTAATGGGGCCACTGGGCATTTGCATTAACTCCCTTGTTGAGATACGGTAGCTACTTTAATTGCTCATTTCCATCCGCACAGGTTACGAGGCCACTTGTCATATTATTTGTCTTTTGTCTCTACAATCTACATTGAATAGTGGATATTAGAAAGAAACTCCCATTTACATATAACAGACCAAGTGAATCCAGGTGCAGCTATGAGCCCATATCCTCTTCATGGTTGGGGGATTTTTAGGCAAATGATTTTTATTCTATATTCTATACTATACTCTTCTGATAAATGTGTCATTTTTTCAATTAGTTGATTAAACATTAGTTTGTAAAGGGCAGAAAACGTACTAGAGCTGTGTGGAGTTATTTAAAGAGTCTCTGCTTGCTCTGAGCAACAGTCCAAAACCCAGATTCAGTCAGTTAACCCCTTAACATCAAGTTTCTTTCCCCTCTAAATACCTTTTTTATGTGTCACATATGTATTCTGGATCCATCATTCACTGCTGTATATAAGACTCCCACGCTGGGGTTTTTTGGGCTGCACCGATCTATTAGATAGTCGAAATGATACACAAATTTTATACGCATTTTCCCAAAGTTCAGTTGACATATTTGGTATCTGTCGAAACGTTGGGGGTTCAAAGTTATTTGTGTTTGAACAAAGCCTGGACAAACAAGATAAGCTTGTATTGGCTTTTCTTCCAGGTTGGCTGTGAAAAACCGAAAATCCTTACATTTTAGAAGCTGGAACCATTGTTAGTTTGGCATTTTTGCTTGATAGATTCATTTAATAGTGCACAGCAGATATTTGTGATACACCAAAAAATGTTTTCTCATATTTCTTTGTTCAAAAACTTTTGATGATTTTAAATCCTGCATGTTGTACATCTGTTGGTTACTAGCTTGCAGTCTTCTTCTCCCCTGCCTTTGTTGGCAAACTGCTGCATTCTTGGCACATACTTGCCACCTGTAGGTTAGTGGGATGGTGTGAAACCATTAGCGGGAATGTTTATTGTGTTTTTATGTGCATCCTTGTGTGCTAGACCAGACAAACAAAGTGCAAACCCACATTAAAAGACTGGTCCATAGCTATGCTAGAAGTACTCCACATGGGATCCTTTGATTAATGTTTTAGAAGTTAATTTTCTATCAATAAATCATGTCAGCGCTACATTATTTACTTGAGCAACACTCTAAATCCTTCACTCACCAACTGCAGCTGTTTCAGGATAAGAGTGTCAGCTTAAAGGCCTGAATCTAAAACGCCTGCGCTGTCCCCTCACTAAACCTTAATGTCTTCTCATGTCCTCCTGCCTGCCTTTTGTTTCTCTCCTCTCTTTTAACTCTTCTTTATGCTTTCTTGTGTATCCCTACATCCCCTTCTATTTCTATCGTCTTAAGGGATGTGAGAATGTTTTTAAGAAACAGCCAGTCCCTTAGAGGGACCCTGTGGCGTTTTTTAAATGTTGATTTCTTTCATCAGGCGTTGCCAGTGACTTGTCACCTAGTGGGATGCAGCTCTCATATAGGCACTACATTTAGCTGAGAAATGTCTTAAGCGTTTAAAAGAGTCTTAAATGCCTGGAGGACAAGCCACTTGAAACACAGACAATAGCAGGCTAATTCTAGACGTCTTACGTTTTAATACTTTCATGTTGTTTTCTTATTTCTTTGTGTGAATTGTGCTGTCCTGTGAGGAATTACTGTATCGTTTTAATATGACTAAACCTCAGTGACAGTGACTGGATGACTACAGTTTGGCCTATATGTACATTATATATTGCACTGTATATGTCTGTACACTATATGTGGAACTGTATCGACTTACACACTGCCAACACACTGTTTTTGTGTCTCTTTCTTAGTTGTCAGAAGCCAGGGACAAGACACTTGAGGGTTTGAATCGAACGGTTGAATACAAAGAGCTAAAAGGCAAAGACCACTCAACTGTGGAACTGGTCAAGAAGATTGAGCAGGTACAAAACAACATTACAAGAACTCTGTGTGTATAATAGCATTGCCAACCAGCCCTGAACATGGTATCTCTTTATAGAATTTAGGTCATATTTCCTTTATTTTTTTCCCTTTTCTTTTATGACACTTTTATGAACTATGTAGGAGTAAAAAAAAAAGGCCTTAATCACTTTGTAACTATGCATGTAGCTGGAGGTGAATCTAGCAGAGAGCGAGAGGCAGGTGCTGGAAAGAGAACTCCTTGTGGACCAGGTGACCCGGCTCTCAAAACCACTCAGCGAGCAGGCTGAGAACTGCCAACAGGACAGACTCTCATTGGCGAAGAAGGTAGTCAACAACTTCCTCTTGCACACATGCAAAAACACTTGTTATATCACTTCATTCAGTCTAGTTTTTTACCTCAGTGTGTCTCTCTTAGTTTGAGGGGGCATGTGCGGTCCATGTGAGGAGCACGCAGAGTGGGCATTAAGGAGTTCAACGAGCATTACAGTTTCCTCGTACTCTCACTTGCTCTGTCTCTGTCTCTCTCTCTCTTCCTTTCTCCTTGGCTCTCTCTCTCTCTCTCTCTCTCTCTCTCAGCATTTATAAATAGCTTCAAGAACAAGGTTCATTACATGTAATAACTTGTGGAAGCATTTAATGATAATATGAAAATCTACTGACTAGACGCATTTATGTACATGTATGCAACTACAGGTACAGTAGAAGTCATATTGGATGATTAGGTTCACAACTTGCCTTTGTGTATCAGAACATTGTTTATGTGTTTAAATGCATTCAGTTCGAAACTCATCTAATCTGTGTGTGTGTGTGTGTGTGTGTGTTATCTACTTCCAGTTAAACAAGCTCCGAACTCACATAATCGACACCAACCACCGTTTGATGGCCGTTTCTGCAGAACTTTCAATGAAGCAAGCTGCTGCTTTGTCTCTCCAACAAGAAATCAAAGAGAAAGAGCACCAGGTCAGAAATCGGCTGCACATTCCCCCCTCAGTCCCCCACTGTCTTTTCCATTATTCCTGTCACTCTCCACTGACCGCGATCGAAGACAGCAAGAAGTGTCTCAGAAATGTCTCACTGTGTCCCATCTTTCACATCAAACTCGTGTGTTTTGCTTACTTGCACAGTAAAACGAATCCAGGGGTAAACACAGGGAGACAAAATAATATTCAGGAATAATTTTAATGAGATTTAAAAGAAACAAAACAATCAAATTAATTAATGCTAACAGAATAGATCAATAAGGAATCTGGATTAATATTTAGCAATGGTGTAGAACATTGATCCCACCACAAGCAGTTTTAAAAACAGGTTATCACCACAGAGTTTACACAGCAGCTGTTCTGGAGTTTTTGATCACATTACATGATCTTCCTCTACATATGACGTTTCCGAGTTGTCCTGGAGATGTAGATGTTTTTCTGAGCACCTTAAGGACTTTCCGCCCCTGTTGGTGCTACAAGGCGCTATAAGACATAAGATCCAGAAAAACTACTGAGTGGACCTTGCAGTGAGACTGATCAAGAAGGAACTTTTAATAACTGAAAATAGCACCAAGAAAAGTTTTGTACACAAAACAAATAGCAAAACAAATCCCATTAGCCATTAAATGCTCCACTATGTGCTCAAAGACTCCATAGAACTGAGGGAGAGAGAGTTGTGGGTTTGTCACTAGAGGCGTCCCCTTTCACATTACTCATAGTAATTAAATCCATTGTTAATGTAAAATATTGATTAAGTGCAGCTTTAAGGTAATCATTTAGTTAACTTTGACAGTCAAAGTCTGCATGATTGCACTGAGAAAGTTCAAGTTAAGTAAAGTGAACTCCTACAAATCATATATTATGTTTACAGTTTCACTTTTAACTTAAAATCCTGCAACTTTATTTAAGATACATTTCCATTCAGAAGTGAACAGGCAGTACTTAACTAATCATGTCACTTGATTTTGATTGACATCAGCCATCCACACCATTACTATCATCATTCTGTTACATTTTCCTGTTGAGTTGGAGGGAAAATAATCAACCATTATGGTCTTTGTGAGTCGTAAAGGAAAGCGAAAAGCCGTCAGCTAAGTCATCATTTAACCGAGAAATTCTGAATTTCTGACTCTGGTTTGAACAGAAAGTCTAAGTCCTCTGTCTCAATAAAAAATGAAACTACAAAAGAAAATGAGAGAATTCCCCACATGCCTTGTAAATCATTCAAGAGATGTGTGTTAATAACCTGAAGAACCCCTGCAGCTGATGTATGCCTGCAGTGCGCCGCAGACACAGCTAGAAAATGCAGAGGCATATCTTTGCCCAAATTCTGACACTAATACGACCATCTGTTTTCGGGCGCAGTTAGAATTGAATTGAGCCAGGATAGTGCAGAGTGGACGGAGTGATAGGAATACAAAGTGAATGTTTCTCGCACTGCCCCTGTGTTTCCAGATGGACAGGTGCCAGCAGCAGCTGGAGCAGGGCCTGCCACCATGCCCTGAGATAGAGGAGGAGTGGAGGAGGATGCTCCGAGACAAGAAAAGGAGACAGAGGGACAAAGAGGAGAGAGAGAGGGTAAAGAAACACACAAAGATCACTGGTCAGGAATTGATTAAAGCACTGAAGGGCAAGAAAAGAAGATAGAGTGACAAAGAAAAAGAAGTGGAGCGGGGGGGCAGGAATCGATTAAGATTCTGAGGGACAAAGGGGACTGCTGTATACCTGAGCATACACAGACAGGAGTGAGCGGAGAACTACCTGTGCACACAGAGACTAGACAGGAACAGGAATAGTTTTTACCACATGCACAAACACAGGACAAGACTGGCTGACAAACCGAAGTAGAGGCTGTCTGCACAAGAAAAAGGCACACATACAGGGATCGGCTGTGTCTGAAACCAGTCCAGCTGTCTGCAGCCTGCCTGTTGTTATACTGATCTCTATTTTCTCACCAGGTTTATTCCTGCTTATAGCCGCCGGCCCAAAAAGACATCACAACACACTGCATGCACAAAGCCAAACCGAAAAAATAGGAGGAAACTGAAATGGTTAAAAAAAGAAAAACTCAGCTACGTATTATAAAAAATTTTTTCAATGTTTTCTACTTTTAGAGTCATTGCCAATCATGCAATCTGAGGTGTTCCTCCTAAAATGCCTAAATGCTGCTTTGGTGAACGATAAGAACAATATATGCTTGTTCGCTGTTTGTATATATTGGCAGTCGCCGGTATTTTTCTGCATTCAAAGCCATTATTCCTTGTTTTTGTGTGCACTCCTTAGATCACATGCCAGCGGATAAACTGTTCATATGCATGAGAAAATCGCCATCTCTTTGAAGTCACATTTAGATTTAGGCACAGTGCATTTGCATGCTGTTGTGGGGTGAAAGTCAAAGGGAGGACTGTAGTGTCATAAGGACGTGTGCACACTGGAAGATTTTTTTTTTCCCAGCAGGAGTCCACCATGGTTACAAATTGATCCATCAACCATATTGGGTTCAAATTAATTCTGTCAGCCGTTGTCAGTATCCTACAAGTCATATTTAAAAGGAGCAAAGTAAGTTTTCTAGACTTCTTACTCCGTTAATAAAAACATATATAAAACTACAGTTCCCAGCAACAAATATTTAGCCATTTGTAGAATGGAAAATATATATGTGTGACCTGTTTTTAAAGATTTATCTCTTCAGTAGGAACAAATGGGCTGGGGGTTGAGAGCAGCAGACAGGGCAGGGTCAGAAAGTATCGAGTATGAACTAATGCACAGAGGGGGTTTTTAATGTTTTTATGGCATTTCTTGTCATCAGCAGTAGTTTCCTTTTATGTTTTTTATAACAGGAAAAACAGCTTTTATTTGATGTTGTGACCCGAACATCCTGTTGGTGTGTCAGAGTCATCTGAACAAGTGCAGCTTACTGTGTCTCGGTAATATTGTATTCCAGAAACACAACATCCTGTATAACAAACCCAGAGCATCTCTAGGATCACTAATCTCTCTAATGTTTATTCTCAATTACTGAATTAATATGGAGAAAACATCATGCACTCAGATGTTCACTGGTGCCCTTGCATTTGTCTTGAGAAGGTAAAAAATAAATTGCAAGATTAATTATTCCATTTTCATGATTAGAATTCAGGAAAATGAAATTTTAACTATTTAGTCCAAGGTCATGCAGTCTTATATCAAATATTAAAACTGCCTCTGGTGTGTGTGTGTGTGTGTGTGTGTGTTTGTGTGTGTACAGCTGGCTGAAGAAGAGGAGTGGAACCAGTTGCCTAATGGAGAGTACACCACGGCCGAGACCCGACCCAACGCGTACATCCCCCAGACCGACGCGCTCCCTCTGCCCAAACCCTACGGAGCCCAGCCCCCCTTCAGACCCTCCCAACCAGGAGCCAGCATGAGACACATCCGCAAACCAACGCTCAAACCCTTAGAGATATAGAACAACAACACACACACAAACTCGTGCCGGTTTGGTTCACGTCTTGTCCTTCAGAAACTTTTAATCTCCACGTGAGGGATCGGAAATTTAAAAAGCAAATGAGCATTTTTAAAGAATGTTTTCCAGCGGAGTTCAGCGATTTGGCTGATTCCGGCCCCCTTCGTCCACCCTCCTCCTCCTCTCTGATTCTTGTATATTTTTGTGAGCTCACTGTCCAGAATACCACTGCTGTTTTTGTCATGTGCATCTGGTTGTAATTTTGTTTCCTTTTTACTTTTTTTTTACACTTACTGGCAAGAGCTTGTTCTCATTTGCTGTAACACTAAATTCTGTAGGAGAGTGGAAGGGAAGACAGAGGACACGGGGGAGATTAAGTGTGTGTGTGTATTGTTACATCATGTCCGCCAATAAAAACTTCTGTATTATTTCTGTACTTGGCAACACACCATTATTGTCTCACTACCTTTATCTCAGATAGGATTAATTAATTTCTATGGGATAACTCGTATACTTCAGTCCTGTTGCCATCTCATCCCCCGCACATGTAATCTTTTCAGCTGATGAACACATTGCAATGGGTTTAAGCTCTAAGCTAGGCTAAGAGTGCCTGCTTAATGCCTGAAATGATAAATGTAAATACAGAGAGGGAGATCAGGCAATGAAAGAGCATAAAGAATGACGAGAGAGGAGAATTTTAAATGAAGAGGAACGAGAGATGGCAGCTGGAAAAGGTTAAGAGTTATAGAAAATGATGAAAGCGGAGCTCTAAATGTGGCGGAGAGTTCAGAGTTGGTTACTAGTGACCAAAAACAAAGTCACTAGTCTTTGAAGCTTCTAAAAAACTTACTGGAAGTCGTTTTATCTGTCGATCTTGAGCTGGGGGTGAAAGCAGTTCTGGTGTTGGCCAGCTTGTTTTGCTGCATGTTCACAGAATGTGTATGTTTGTGAAGTTCATCTGGGGACGATTACTCTGTACACACCAGCGGTTCGCGATGCAGTTGCTCAATTACAGAGAAAAAAAAGAGAAAATTTAAGTAAGAATGTGATCAGAAAGTATGGGCACGTTGTTTACGAGAAATAAACATCCAAATATAGTTGCAAATTGGTGCGATCTTGATATTTAATATATTTACTGTCGCAATAATTAGTGAGCTTCCCCTCCCACACACGAATCAGTTGGAACACCATTGAGAGTGCATTAAAAAGTAATGGATGAAATAGGATATAATAAGGATAAACAGTGGAAATAGTGTAAAAGTAATGGATAAATCCTTGAAATATATACCGGATTAACAGTTTAAATACAGTACTTAGCTGAAAAAGAATTCATAAACAATGTATCCATTATTTTTAGCTGATTATTTAAACAGTTAAAGGGCTAAAAGTATGTTAATGGATACACGGTTCAAAGCTAAAAGTTAAGAATAAAGAGTTGAAACTGTTTGCCAAAAGTAAGTTAAAGTATAAACAGTTGAGACATTTGCAATAATAGAAGTAAGTAATAAACTGTGTGATGAATGGCTACTGAGCTCATCTGATAGGGATGCGTCAGACACAAAAACATCTGATTAAAACCGAGCTTAGTTTGCAGTGAGAGAAGGCAGCGAGTTTATCTGATTTTAAAGCAGGCCTATCCACCCAGTGATATATATGTGTGCGTGTGTGCGCGTGTGATCATCCACTGCAAGCTGATGGCGAGAGCTGTCATATAAACTTAGCCCCCAACTGTTTGTGCTTATTAGCCGGCTACATAACACTGACTGCATAACAGAGTGCGCAGGAAGCAACAGAGAGGGGAATGAGGGATTTATTCACATTTAAAAGAGGAGTTCCCACAGAAGAGAAATGATTTGAGACGACCATAACAGGGTGGTAAAGGCGTCGATGTAGGTACTGTGAAACAAAACACGTATCGCATGATGGGTGTGTTCTTCAGTAAATGTGACTCATCATGTGTGATGACTGATGCTGAGTTTGTTTTCTGATTTCAGTGAATCAGTGAGCACACTTCCTCCTCTCCAGAACTTATTTTTTTTGAGCTACAAACTATTTGAAAACCCTGAAGCAGTTGCACCGTGGAGCCGAGGTAAATTACGAAATGATGAGTATCAGAGGATATTCATTGGAAGCAACGTGAGCCAAGGCCTGACTGACGCCATGTTTCTCAAAAGTACGACAGCAATCAAGAAACATACAGTAAAAATCTCTTTATTCACAATTCATCATACAAAACTTTTTTTTGTGTAAACATAATAAACCTTATGAAATCCCTTTTTTGTTTTTTTGTTTTTTCTTCAGAGGAATCTTAATTTCTCGAATCAAAGCTCGACATGAGATGTAAATGATCTCCGGTGTTTAGTCACAGATGGTGCCAACATTCAGCTGCCGTGAAAAGGATTACGAAAGCTACACACAGCCCCACTACCAAAGAATTTCTCCACTTACAGTTAGAGCTCAGTCATGATTGAAGGCACATGGGCGCATTATTCAAACCAGACGTTCGAGCGTGTGTGTGTGTGAGCAGGAAGACTAAAGAACGTCAGGCTTTTCTTTGTTATTATTTCCGTATTATCCACACTGCACTGTCTTTGTTTGATTTTATGGTATGTAAAGCATTTTGTAGGCAGATTTCGCAATGTGCCATATGAATAAAGTTACTAAAGTCGGTTGAGTCCGCCCTTTCCCCTTATGTATACGAAAGCTGGCTGATCAGATTAATCATCCTCATGATACTTTTTCTTTGGTCAGCTAGTTCCTGATTTAAAGTGAGACGCAATAACTTAGCTTAAAGGAAGTGACAGTATCACGTTTTTTTAACATAATAAGCAATACCAAAACCCTGAGTGTACGGAATTTAGCAATAGTGTTTTATTGCGTATGAATCCAACTTTTTCTCAAGTAAGAATGTGTTATTTTGTCTTTTAAATAGTCTCAATCACACTAGTTACAATACTAGTAAGCCAAAGTTTTTATATTTCTATTTATTAAGGTAAGATATCATTTTGTACTTAGAATGTGTTACTTCTTTTAAAAGTCAGCCCCTCCGGGAAGTTGGGATGTTGCGATCACAACAATGAATGCAAATTCAACAAATCCCTGTTGCAATTTTGTCCAGTCACCGCAACTCTTCTGCAAATGTGACCAGTCATTGTCAGTCATTGAGCCCCACGTCACTAGACTCACTGCATTGTTCCTGGTTACAAAGACGCAGACGTGTGTGAACAAACGTTTAACATTTACCCTCCAAACAGAGCGATTTTATTCTCACTGGAACAAGTTGTCTTTGATTTTTTAACAAATTATGCTATTTATTATTCATAAATATTTTTGCAGTTATCTCTTTCTCGCTCAATTTCATTGCAAAAAATACCAAAGAACAACCTTAAAGCAACAAGAGAAGCTGCAGTGAAAGCCTGGGGGGGACTGAAAAGTGAAATAGTCTCACTTTAAATCATGATTTGGCCACTTTTACACTATTTTTAAGTTCTTGTAGGATTGCTTTTGTCTTGCTGATGTTTTAAGATTTGATAACTGGGGTTCTGTAGAAAAACACATCTAATGTATCAAAGTAAGGTATCCTTTTGTACAGAAACGTGTATCTTAACAGCACCAGAATCAAAACATTGAAATGACAAGCAGCCCTTATTGTCTGACATCCAGCAACAAACAGTGAATTTCCTGAATATTTCAGACATGTTCGTGATATTCCTCAGCTTTAAACTCCTTCTGGCTCATCTGCTTGTCTTTATGAACACATCCTGTCAGTTTGGTTTTGGTATGAGGTAACAATCACTGAAGAGTAAGAGTTTGCGTTTATCTTTACATTCAGTTTTCAACATCTAAATATCCGTTTGGGGTTGTAATTTTAAATCTTTGCCGGTGTCACTCAGTCTCCCGGAGTTATTCAGCTGCAAAGATTCTGTCTAACTCGTGCTTAAAATCAGATTTAATGCACAGCGGCCACTGACGGACCGTATCAAGCTACTCCGTCTTCGAAGGCCTTTTTTTTGTCAGCACGTAATCAAGTTGATGGGGTGCAGCGCAGCATTACAGGAAACACAGGAGGATAAACAAGCGCGTTTGATTTATAAATACTGTTTGCGGTATTTGACATCGGCGTTCATAAATTTGCGCGAGAGAAAGCGGAGAGGTCGCGGAGGCACTGGAGAGAATTGTTGCCGCCACAGAAATATGAGTTCATATAAATAGCTGCCTGCGGTTATTGATTTCCACTCAAACTCTGAAAAGCATGTTTTCCCAAATTAAATCAAACCACCAGCTGAAGATCCAAACTGTGTCCCCCTGTTGGGTTAGTATTTTTGATACTCAATCATTGTTGTGTTGTGTAAAAAATAAGGTGCTGCTGTGATTTTTGTATTTACTAAACAAGAGGTGGGGAAAAAAGCAGGGTCTATTTTTTCCCCATCCGCTCTGCCTCCTATTCCATCTTCCCTTTCTGGGCGTCTCCATCCATCTGTCCCTCCGCCCCACCCTAATTTGTCATCAAACAGTTGTTTATGAGCGCTCTGACTTTCAATCCCCCCCCATTCATCTTTCGCTTCTCGCCCTCCATCACCCAGCCATCCGTTACTTGTCCTCAAGGCCCAGTCAATGATGACTGTTCCCTCAAACGCATTTTCCCCCTCATCTGTTTACCACCGTAATCCATCCATCCACTGTCCCTCCCCTGCTCCTTCCGCTCCCATCCACATCCTTCATTTTTCCTCAAAGCCCAGCTGTATTAGTGTCTGTTTCAGAGCCGTCTCCTCCACGAACCGGGCGTCCACGTTCTCCTGCTCCTCGAAAGGGTTCAGAGCTGCAACACAGGAAAGAGGAGTTAGAGAGAGATAAGGCTTCTTATAGAGAATATAACACCAGACAACCACTTCATTTCCTCGCTCCTTCATGATGGGAGGCTGCTGAGTTCTGAAGCGCACACGCTCTGTCTTAATCCTCCAAAGGCAGGATACACACACACACATACATCACACATACACTACCTTGTTCTTCTATATCAGAGAGTATTTTTGCCAGATAGGTAAGAGGCAGAAACTCAGGTCTGAAGCCCGGCTTGTCTCTGCTGGTGAATGCAAATCCCTGAGGAGGAAGGGAAAAAGGCAGAAACATAACTGTGGGTTCTGTTCTGTTTCCGGGATGCAGCACAGTCGAAACAAATCTGCAGCAAATCCAGATACAATTCACATCGGCTCACTTGTTTCCTCTTATGGATGAAGTTGGCTGCAGTTTAACTTTTTTTTTTAGGGGGCAGCCCATACATTCTTATCCGGCATCGCGCGGGAAAATAATGCTACTAGCTCTCCACGCCAGACCGCTAGCCAGTTGGCTGACTGAAACTGGCCAATAGGGTCGCAAAGTGGATAGATGCTGCGTTGGCTGTACAGCTGGGGGGTCACACATTTTATAAAGAAGGCCAAGGAGGAATGTCACATTGCAGGAAAAGACACATTTTTTAAGGCCTGCGAGTCCAAAACCCAAACATACTGAATTTAAAAGGATATAAAGATGAGAAAAACCTAGCAAATGTTTGGCATTTTAACTAATCTATCTGCTACTTATCCCCAAAAACCTTTAAAATGAATGACTTTTCTATTATTATTTATTATTGTGAGCAGCTCAAAGCACTGTTGTTGCTAGATAATAGGGCTGTGTATTGATTAGAATTTGGCAATATGATATGTATCACAATGCAGGGGTTACAATTCAATATATTATACAGTGTAAGCAGAGGCAACATACTGCTTTTTTTAAAATCTGATTTTAGGAAAACGGTTTACTTTTACTTTACTTTTATTATGCAACCAGAACAGTGCTGTATTTGTCTTGTTTTATGGTCCCTGTAATAACCAAAATCATAGCCCTCACTCACTGCATTCAAAACACAGCTGTTTAACAACTGGGGGATTTACCACAAAACTCAATACAATATTTTTGAGTTGGTACAATATCACAAAACAAAACATTACGATATTTTTCGATATTTTCATACACATTTTCTTGATAAACAACTAAATTTCTACCAACTAACCCTTTCAGCAGTACATTTAATTTCACACTCGTGTTTTCTGGAGGATTTTCATTAACGTCTGGGAGATTTTCCCTCATTGTTCGTTTTCGCTGGCCTGCAGTGCTTTCAAAGGGAGAAAACTCACTGCAGCATGCATCAGGCGCTGTATTGTGTTACCTTGTTTTTGTTGTGTTTCTCCAGCAGAGTTCTGACATAATCTCTGGAGATTGAAGCTGAACTGACTGGATGATCCCACATGTGGTAGATTGTCTGCTCCATAGGCTACACACACACACACACACACACACACAGAAACAGAAACAATAGAGTTTTACATTTTAGGCATGTAGCTTGTGTTGTCATGAATAAAAATCATCCCTGAAGCATGTGAACATCTGTCCCTTTCTATTCGCCAACTGGAACTCAAAACCATTATGAGGAGTTGACTGCTAATGAGGGATTACAGTGAAATCTCATTTTTCAGTGTTGTGAAATGAACACCGCGGCGATAAATAACACTTAGGCAAACAGAGACTGCGGTTGTGGCTCACAATAAGAAAGAACCTAAGCCTTTCCTCGAGGCTGCTTTCTGTCCAGCTTCAAAGACGCTGCCAAGCTGACACAGAGTTGCCGAATCACTCCAGGGATTGTGTTATTATCAGAGGTGAGAAGAAACGAGTTGAGACGAGCACAACAAGTCCTCAAGTGTATACGTATATTCGTATTATTGGTGCTTGGTACTTTTGCCGGATTATTAATCTCACTCACAACTCGTCATGCAGCTGTTTGTTTATGTTGACATATGCAACAAGAGGTCAAGTATATATAACTTTGTTTTGATGGGCCTTGTAATAAGAATCATTTGCTGAACTTTCAAAAAGAATGCAATGTGAACATGATGACCAAATAAAGTGATTCAGTGCTTGTATTATCGAGCTGGAACGCTCAAATATTCTCAAAAGAATAAAAGCTCTCTATTGCAGCGTGGTCTTAAAATCCTTGAGAGGATAAGATATATCTCAGTATTACAAAAAACAAATGCACTCTCATCCAGAAGATGGAAGAAAGTCTCTGCACCAGGATTGAGTTGCACCAGCTGTTCATAAATTCATTACTAACGTTACGCAGGAAAGTCCTTGGTACATTCTTAGTGGCTACAAGCTAGTTTTAAACTAGTCATTTACTTTATCAGGTTGCATCAGTTCTTGTCAATGTCTAATGTCGGGTTTATAGAAAACATATTTAGCTCTGTCATGTTAAAAGTAATCAACTCACTGTAGTAGCATCACAGACTTACAGGTTTAGGGGGGATGAACAATATATTAAACACTGCCAACCCTCAGAAAATGTAGCTCTTACTTTATTTATCTACAATGCATATGCACAGATGGAGAAATATTAGTAGTATTCATGCAATGAGCAGGAATTATGTGATTAGGCTAACAAAGCTAATGCTATTTGGTCATTTAGCAAAATGTTATTGGCATAAAGTTTTGTTTTTGAGGTATTCACATTGTTATCAAACTATTGGGTCAGATGTGTTGTTCCCATTTTCCTTCCTTCCTTTGTCAGTTAAATTCAATTAGTTACACAACATTCACACTTGGACTGGTTACTGGGTGGAAGTACTTTACTTTTTTTTAATTTTTACGTAAGTATGTGGTGCCACCTGTTTTTAAATGAGTAGTAGCCTACATCTCGACTTAGTGAACACTACATTATAATCATGCAAAGGTTGAACTCCCGAAGAGCTGGAGCGACCGGCTCCTGAGCTCCTGAAATGATGAAAAGGTTTACTGGAATTCCATGAGGGTCAAACACAATACAATAACATAACACCCCGGTAATAGAATTACATGGGGTGCTGGGTTTAGTCTAGATATGAATTTCCTACAGTGGGCCAACATCCCCTGTTTTCTAACTCTCTGGGAGTGTGTGTGTGTGTGTTGTACCTGCTAAATCTCTCCTGCCTGCCAAACTCACCCAACAAATGTCTGATGAGCAGGAAACAGAACAGAAACACTAAACACTCAACATTCCTCTGATCACAATGTGGACGAAGCACACACACACACACACACACACACACACGGTTACACAAAGAAATATACGAACACGTGGAAGTTACACAAGAGTTAGGGACACACATAAACGCACACGCACACATTCAACCGCAGTACCTACACTACCCCATTGTCAGCACGCGCACACACACACACACAGACACACCAGCCGGTTACACAAGTGCTCTGCGATTGGCTTGAGGGGGGCTTGAGGGAGATGAGACCTAAAATAACTTCAAACTCTTAATTGGACCAGAATGGGAAGTTTGGGGAGAGAGCCATTCGAGAAAAAGATCAAAACTTCCCCCTCACTAATAGATGGGATTATAATAGCCTCGTGCATTGTTTCACTCCGTATACCATCCAGGCTGAGAGATCCACACCCGACCAGAGACTGGTACATTTCAGCTCCGTCCTCCAAAGTGTGTACGCTCAAAACATGTTGCCATTTGGATGGTGATACGCCAAGAGTTTATTTTTTGGAGCGATTAGACCACATAGAAAAGGTTGAATGAGCTCCTTTTAATCTTTCCCTGTTCGATCAGCTAAACTAAAAAACTCATGTTTTGCCACACACACTCAAACACACACAGAAGTACCTCAGGGAGTCTCTTAAGTATGCTGAACTTCAGTCTCTCATTGGCATCACTGTTGTCCAAATCTAGACACAAAGAGAGAGGAAAAGAGAGGAGACATGGTGCTAATTACTCTTCTGAAGTAAAAACCGCACACGGGAGGACAAATAATGTCATGTCACACCTTCTGTCTGTGCCTGTGTATCCAAGTTAATTGCTCAAAATCCTTTGAAAGGAAACATGGGATTAAAGAGTTATTAGTTTCTTTTTCTGGAGACATGGAAGATAAAGTAAATGCAAATTAAATTAATAAAATCACAGATTGCTTTAACTAATATAAATATTCTTGCCATATGCTGATTTCCCGATATAAAAAAACCATTAGAGGGATATTTCATTTTCATAGAAAACAGACAATGTTTCAGTAAACAAGGCTTTACATGTGATCGCCCAAGCAAAGAGGATTTTTATTTTGGCTTTAAGAAAGTTCAGGCAGGTGCACTGTTTGTGTTGAAATCCATCAGTACAAGGAGGAAGAAGAGCAGACAGCCCCTGACATCCTTCGACCTGGCAACTCGCTTCGGCAGCTCCTGGACGACTCCCAGTTGCTCAACAGCATTCTGGGAGTTGTAGTTCATCTACGATGTCCTAGGCATCCAACCCTGTCTTCGGGCTGTATTGTTATAGAGGAGCAAAAACCGCCCACGCTGACTTCTCAAAATGTGGGCGAACAGATGATGAACTCAAGAGTTGTTCCCAGATTATTAAACTCCTTTCTAAAAAACTTTCTTCACCAACACAGCCCAAAACTGCAGCAGCTGCAAATTATGATCTGTTTTACCCTCAAACTACCTGAACTAATCCCTGGCAGAAGTTATTAGAAATGCTAGCAGGAGCAGCTTTACGGATGGCAATGTCGGTCAGTTGGTCAGTGCACTATTCGGACTTTTCATCTAGCACCATAACTGGGTCCAAATTTTGATTTGTTGAATACTGATGACATTCTATGCAAATGATGTTCTAATATTCACCATTAAGACGCTGAACATGGTGTATAACATTATACCTGCAAGAGCCTAGAAAGTCTAATAATAGGACTGGATTGCCATTTTGTTTCTCTTCATGATTTATGTAAACTGTTGGAAATTGCTTGCATTTCAGAAATCCGGAACCAGACTAATATTGGTTAGACTGGAAAATTCTAGATGAGCATATATGTTTGTGTGCGTCATTTAATGGAGCAGAAAGTGCACACTTGACCAGACAATTACCATTTACTGATCTGATTTATCCCTGGGGAGGTGACGCATAAAGCCTCACTTCAAAGTCCAAGAAACTTCCTTTTCTCTCACTTTGAAGTTTGAAACCATTTGGCCTCTGTCCTTTACAATAATAACCTTTTTGTCTTTGAGGATCTTTGTTTGTTCTCTTCCTGAGAAAAGAACCATGTAAACTACAAGATCAAGAGTGATGAGGAAGGCCAGATATTTTTATTCTGTTGATCTCAGTGCCAAGTTACAGTGTTTAGCCTCTGAACAATGTACTTTTTTTCATGGTATGAAATCCACACCGAGACATGCAAAATACATAATATCAGTGTCTTTGAGAGAGGCACTGAAACCCCATAGTAACTAACCTTAGCCTCTGACCTCTCTGTACATACAAAGTTCCTTATTTCATGTGTCAAAGTAGTGAACCTTCCCACATATTCACCAGCAGAGTGAGGTTCAGTGGTCACAAGTTGATTACTTTTCAGCCGCAACCATGAATTCTGTTCCATCATATAGCACTTATTAAATTAATAAATCAGACGTCAAATAAAAACAAACACATGAACTCATTAGTATAAAAATACTGTTTTTTGATTCAGAAGTCAGTTTCTACTTTTCCAGACGACACTTTTATTGGTCATTAAGGTCACTTTTGGTGTTCCCAGCCTCTCTTAGCATCACCAGCTGTTACCTAAATTTAGCCTGCTAGCTCTTGTTAGTGAAAAGTGAAAGTGAAAGTGAACAAAACTGAAAATGTAAAACTAATACTATAACTGATAAAAACTCAACTGAAACGAGCCCGCAAAACTCACTCTGGAAAGTAACTAAAACTAAATTCGTTACTAGTGCAGTTAATGTTAGAATCACTCCACTTCCCCAAAAGGAAAAAAAAAGTGTCCATGGGTTGTTGTCAGCTCTTATTCTTTTCGCTTTCCGCGGCAAAAATACATTAGCTATTCTATTCTAAAAAGTACTGACCACAGAGAGCAGTCACATATCAAACTAAAAATGTCCATTTCATTTGCCAGGTTCTTCACCCCAAAAAGTGGAACAATCTGGGACGGACCTGGCAGCGTTTTTTTAATATTCACCGTGTGGATACTCGGAGCCCTGGTGGCCCTTCCAGTTGTGTTTGTACCAAGAGAGGTGAATCCTGAGGTTGAGCAGACTGACAGACGTTCTTGCAAGAATCAGAGGATCACACCGGGGCTCGAAGCAGTCTATATCTTATTTATAGTTTTCAGCTATCTAGTCTGTTGAATTTCTACCTGCTACTTGTTAGAGGTCTCAATGGAACCCAAATGCCAAACAAGAAACAGCCTGGAGTTAGGAAACTCGTCATTTGAATAATTGCTGTTTCTCTCATT
This sequence comes from Morone saxatilis, assembly GCF_004916995.1. NCBI lineage: Eukaryota > Metazoa > Chordata > Actinopteri > Moronidae > Morone > Morone saxatilis. The sequence continues at coordinate 10,547,020 of NW_023339652.1, read as the reverse complement.
ATTGGCTGTTTTCCTCTCTTTCTACGTGTGCTGTATGTGGCTGAAGTTTTCACAGCATCAGACGAACTTCTTCTGGTTAGGAAGATGCTGATGTTTGGGGAGTGTTTTTACTTTTTCACTCTCTGTCTGAATCCTTTCCTGTATTTCCTCGCCTCACTTCACTGCAGGAGTGAAAGCTACACTAAGAAAAGGAATCTCCTCATGCCCCTTAATGACACCTAATATTATCCCTACATAATGAATGATTTCACATTTTAAACTTCTTTATACTAATGTGGTTTCATACACAGCAAAATAATGCTAAACTCACAATGATGGTCTTGGAAATACTGAATACAGTATGTCCCATTTGTATTTACTGTGCAATCCAAGCTGAATTTATCAACTTAAAGACCCGATCTGATCCAAATCATTTAATTCTGAGTATCTGCCAGTACCGAGTCCCAATCCAATACTTTTTTTTAGATAATACAGGTGCACATTATACACTTCAAGTAAATTAAAGTTACTAAAATCAATCCATTGTACATGCCTGACAATTGAATAGCTCTGCATTGCATTAAGAAACAAAACGCCTGCATCGTTCCTTAATGGGTTTTTTACATTTTTTTACACAATAAAATATAAAAATAACAAACCCTCTGTAATCTTTTTGCCTTGTCGCAGTGTTTGGTGCTTCAGTGCAGCCTTTGTGTGAGTTACCTGAATGAACTGTCTGTATTCTGTAGAGTGTTTATTTCCCTTCTCTATACATCTTTTACGCGGATTACATTCATTAATTACCCTTATTGGCTTTTTGTTTGCGGGACTTGTTGTTGCACTCGCAGTGGCGTGTTGAGCGAGGCTGTGTCAGATATATACCGCTCTCTCACACACAGAGTTGCATTCAGAATCACATTCTTTGTGATTTACAGCAGACTTAACCAGCTGAATGAATGAATAACAAGACTTAAAGGCTCCACTAGCAGCTCTGTGAGGCTGTTTGCTGTGGTTTGAGCTAAATGCTAACCACAACCTGTTAACATGCTAACCATGTATTGGGGGAAAGAAATTTAGTCTTGACCAGATGGTGGCGCTACATGAAAAGTTATGGGGTCAGTAAAGTTATTTCAATTCATCCTGAGGGGAACATGAACGTCTGCACCAAATTCCACGGCAATCCATCTCATAGCTGTTGAGATATTTCAGTCTTATCCTCATACATACACATATTGTATTTTTTTCTTATAAAATCACATGCAAAAAAGAAAAGCTTTAGCACTGTGTGTTCGAGCACGTATGTACCTGTCATGAGCCGAGACACAAAGGTTTCAGTGAGCTGCAGGACACCGTGGTCAATGTACTGGAGGAAGGTGTGATGAGGGAGGCAGCGCACAGCAAACACTGCTAACAGGGTGTGATAGCCTGGAGGAGAGAGAGAGAGGGGGTGGGGGTAGGACAGATGGGAAAAAATAAGAAGAGACATTTGGAAAGTAAAACAAGACTTAGAGTCAACCATGCTACAACTCAGAGAAATCCTAATGTCAATATGCTCACACACACTGATGTGATGTTTAGCAGGTATAATGTTCACCACATTCACTGTCTTATTTTTTGCCAATTACCAAATGTTAGCATGCTAACAGATGGTGAAATTCAGCAAAGGCTGATGGGAATGTTTAGTCATACACATAAAAAGTATTATGCAATGCTGCTGGTGTGGCTAAAATGATTTAAATATCTATTAATTAATAAACTATTGTGCAAACAAACATACAACTGACTGCACTTTTGGCAGCAATGTCTAAATGTTTTATTCAACTTTCATTTACTAAAAGGGAACAGGTGTGCAGCCTTGCCTCAGATAGGATCCTACCCAACAAACTTTTATAAGCGAGTAAAATCATGAGATTGCGTAACAGACACCCTGGACGCAAAAAATTGGAAAATGAATTCAACTTATTGAAAATGTATTCACACTGTTTTACCCGTGTCTGCACTATGCTAATGTTTAACATATTTTTGGTTACATTAGTGCTAAAGAGAGCGGGTCTGTATGTGCCAACACACATTGTTTTTCTGAGTGAGACAGAGACAGACTGGATTATAACAGCTGAAAGTGTTGTTTGTGTGTGTGTGCGTGGATGGTACCAGGTGGGAGGGGCAGGCAGAGACCTCTCGTGGCTTCCAGGATCCGAAACATGAAGTGAAACACGGACCACTCGGCTGGACTGCCCCGCTGTGTGCTGGAACACACACACACACATACAGAAAAATTCGGATTTGGGAATGTTCCGTGAGCGCACACGTGAGGAGGGGTCATTGACAATTTTGCACATGTGGACACACACACAGCGGGGAAGCGATGGGGTCCGGAGCACACATGCGTGAAGATGAACACACACATTCTGTCAGCGCTTTATGCTTTACGTTACATTAGTTAGAAACACAACTTTACATTCTGATGAGGGAGGGCTACTCACAAGCACAAAACATGAGGGCCGAGTTTATGCTTCAGCCAGACTGATTCCAGCATGTGTCTGATGAGCTCCAGCTATACACACACAAACACACACAGAGACACGCACATGTTAGTGCTTAGGGAAGGAGATGCTCGATTAAAGTCAAATGAAACATTTTCCTCGAGTCACAGGGCTGGAAATTTTGCACAAAACAAGCATCTTGTCTGAAAACATGCAACTTGGACATATGTTTCTGTTATGATGAGGTTTTCTTCGTAGAAATGTGTTCTATGATCAGTTTCTTCACTTCCCTTCCCCTTTTTTTTTTTCCTACTTCCCATTTTCATTTCCACTGAACAAGAGCAATGTAGTGGATCAGGGCGTGAACGGCACGCACACATTCACACTCGACCACATCATTTCACCACACATCTGTCAGCATCCGGGGTGAATCCAATGTACCTGACTCGTCCGAAATGTGCCCGGTGGCATGCCGGAACACGCGCATACACACTCCCTCCCTCCCTCCTCCCCACAAATCACCACTCTCTCATCTGCTGTAGAATAACAGGAAGACGATCTGCCTCATTCACATCCTGCACAGCAGTGGGAAACCTCCACCGAGCCCCTCCGAACAGCAGCACTGACGTCCTCCAGTGACCCCAGGATGGGAATTTCAATTAGCTACACTTATGTAACGGACAAAAATAAAAGTGGATTCAAAGCCAAATGCAAAAAAACAAAAACACTTTTTACACATCTTTTATTAAGTTTATTACAATGGGAAAATTATAAAATTGTATCTTTTATAGGCTAATTAGGGGGATTTTTAAGCTCTTATATTTAACTAATGAGGTGTTTCCTCCATATTTTCCATTTATTTCCCCATCATGCTGACATTATTATTTTTTTTTTAAATTAATTTCAGTTATTCAGATTTTTTTTCTTTACTTTTTAAGTTTTTTAAAAATGTATTTTCATTTGATCTTTTAGTTTAAATTGTTTCATTGATATTATTGATATTATTATTGTTATTATCTTTTTTCCTTAATGGGGGTTCTTTTACACGTATTGTTTCTATTGTTTTCCATATGTTTAGATTTGTTTATTACATTATCTGTGACAAAGTGTTGAGGGAAGCCAGATGTGAAAACTCTCACAGTGGGATTGAAGCGTGTACTTACAGTATTTACTTGTCTGTGTGTTCGACTGTTTGATCCTAAGGAAAACTGCTGTGTGGTCGATACACGCTGGTCATGTTTTTAATCACATAGCCACAATAACAAAGAAGTGCTGCTTGATCTTTTTTGGGAATCCATTCCCTCTCTTGTGGACAGTGGTTACCTACGCCTTCCCGCCTTACCTTCCAGTGCTTCTATTAATTTGTTACATTGAATTTGTCATATCGATTTAGAAACCTAGGGGTTCATTTTTCTGCCTCTGTCAACACAGAAGAAATACTCGAAACAATTCCTCCACTGGTCTGTTAATAGTATCTTTTAAATGTTCGATGCATTTTAACAGTTCCCAAAATCAGATATTCACTGTTTGACAAAAAAAGGTGGCAACTTTTTGAAAAAAATAAATTATTCAAATTGAAATTCTTTCTTTTCTAACTAACATCTCTTGTGCTCGGTGCTGATGTAATCCAGGCCCCTGAAGATCAGTAAAAAAAGGATAAAAAAATGTAGCTGGGATGTTTTTGTGCTGAAAACAAAGTCACACAAAAGACAAACAAGTGATTTAAAGCACAGTATTCCTGCATGGATTTCTATTAGAATAAAATCTGGAATCAGCGATTTGTCTTAATGAGCCTCGGCCCGACAAAGAGACGGAATTTACTCAGTATGGCTCCCCTGTTGAGACAAAGTTTAATAACCTTGGGTATAGAATAAGTTTTCTGAATAATTAAACATATTTCAACCTATTTCTATTCACTGCATTACTTTTAATATGTATTCCTGCTTTTAGTCATTCATATTCAGCAATTAGTGGGTTGTTCTTTGCTCTGACATTGGCTATGTTATAAAAAGGAATGCATCACGGTTGTCTGTAGCAACAGGGACAGGAAATAAATAACTATGACAATAATGTGCTCTGGAGCTGTAATGCATCATAGCAGAAGTTTCCTGGCTCTTAAAAGCTGTAATCTATTTCACCCCCAACTTCTCCCCTGTGTCAACGCAGCCATTAGTCTCAATAAGCACCGACAACAGGGGGAGATGTTCTTTATTTGTGGAAGGGAAGTCAGCCCTCTTTGAAACACTACCACCCTGAGTTTTTAAAGCATGAGTCAGCTTGATGCGTAAGCACATCGCCCTGGCTGCCGACTTGTCTTTAAGCGAAAAGTCCCTGAACGCTGTTTCTCATGGGTCTTTGCGTGAGTATGTTTTAATAAGTCCGGCTCCCAGGATGAGAAACTTTTTCACTTTCACTCGGTTGAATAAAGTCAATAACTGCCGTGTTTGTCTGTAGCAGTGGCAATGGCAGAATGATTACACACACGCCCATTTCCATTTCATTCATTCTGAGTCTGAAGGCGCATGTGAAGGATTGTGAGCCTGTGGTACCGAGCTGAGCCGCCGACCCATCCGGCAGTGAGCACGGAGGATTTCTTTCGTCTGTTTTACTTTGTCATTTGCAATTCCATAAAGTCCCATCCTGTCCCAAGTCCCAAGTCCCAAAGCATCCTGCTTTCTATTCAATTCCAGCCTTACCCTTGGCCTGATTTAATACTGTTGTGTTGATATATGCCGTATGTCTGCTTTCAGCGGCTCCTAGCTGAAGAGATTTACCTCCCAGGAATACTAAAGACTGACTTTACAGAACCAAGTACCTCTATAGGGTACTGAGGCTGAGAGTGGTTACGTCTTTTCACTTGGTTATGCAGAACCCACCTGCTGCTCTCTGGGTGGATACAAAGGGCGTAGGTCTGGTTTCAGAAGTGGGGGTACACTGAAGTGATATTTATGCACATTTATATACATTTAAATCAATCTAAAGATTAGAACAAAATCTTTTTTTCTGTGGTTTCTATAGTAATGATAGTATGTGGGGTATGTTTGTTTTAGAGGACTGATATGGCGACCTGATGGCTTCCAGCAGCCTCTCTTAACTGAAGAGCGCACATCCATCTGTGAGCTCTGTCAACCGTTTAACTAAAGTGGAAAACTCGCTGCCTTTTCCACTGAGCGATCCTCTCTTTCAGTGTCACTTAACCTTCCCGAAAAGAGTAAGGACAAAATTAAATCAAATTATAACTTTGAAAAACGATGTGCCTTTAAAAAATATAAGCTTCTGGACCTATTGGACTCATAGTCTCTTGACACAAACACACACGAACACACACACACCACACACACACAACACCACACACAACACACACAGCACCCACACACCACAACACACACACACACACTTGGAACATTTGCATAGCTCCAAACCATGGTACCAGTTTGCTAGTCAGTACAACCAGGAGTCAGTCTTCTTCTTCCAGTCGAGGCAGGTGTTGTGCGATGCTCTCGAAGCCTTGTCACTGATCTGCGAATGCAGACAAAACCAGCGAGTCGATTTATTTGTCTGTCGTTTGCAATGTGGTGTGTGTGTGTGTGAGAGACTGGGAGTCAGGCTTTTTGTGTTCTTTGAAGCATACTTGCTGGTGTGCTCAGCAGTGCAAATTAAGTTCACCCTCGCACTTTTCTCCCCGACTACAGTAGTCCAAAATTTATTTAAACCCATGGAGAGAGAGAGCAGAGGGAGAGGAGATACCTGTGTTGATGGGGGTGTAACAGCACAGACAATGAGTTAAGGTCTAAAAAACAGTGTAAGTTGCAGAATGACCTGATATACTTATGCGAGGAAAGTCAAAGAGGGAAGAAAGTGAGAGAGAAGAGTGAAAGGAAAGAAGGGAAAGGAGAGGACAGGGTAAAAGAATGATGAGGAGGGAATAAAAAAAAGATGGGAGGGATATTCTAAAAATAAGCTCAAGAACTTGCTAGCATCTAGCCTGAACTCATTTAAAGTTGAAGCTATCTGCTCTTTAAAACTATGCTGAGCAACAGGAAAAACTGGAGGATATGAAATTGTCAGCAAAACAAGTGTACAGTTAAAAAAAAAGGAAAAGCAGGCAGGACCTTAAGATTGCCTTTTTTTTTTTTTGTTAAGTGTTTGACTTAATCTGAAGCGTACACAGGAATTTCACCTTAAAGATATGACGATCGGAGGAATGGATCGGCTGTCAGCGTTCCACTATGGATCTTAATGGTCTATAACTCAGCCCATGTTAAAAGCAAGAATCAACCCCAGGACTGTTAACTGTTGTATGTCAACAATCTTGGATGTTCAAGGCATCTCAGGAGGTTTTACAATTGAAATTTGGGGGGGGGGGGTCGCGGGGAAAAAAAAATTTTTCCTGCGGCTTCTTTTCCTTCCTTCACTCGTTTCCTTCCTTACTTTTCCCAACCGCTCCAACAACCCACGGTGAGGCGAATTCATCACCCTAAATTCACCACATTCTCTTCATTGATCACGATAACAACAATGAACGTTCCTACACATCAAC
>NW_023339652.1:10534320-10539918 GCF_004916995.1 Morone saxatilis | reverse complement strand
CCTTGGCTTGCGGCTATAGACAATAAATTTCTAACCATCACTAATGCGAAGTAAACAGTTTGCTTCCAAATTTGGCAAAGAGGTGGGAAACACACAATTCTTTATTACTTATAATCTTCACCCTCCTTCATGGTGGACACAGCTCTGCATTAAGCAGGGCACATAAAGGCCTCGTGCACCATTGCTAGAACCGCCTCTCAGATTCTAAAGCCCAGTAACTACTGTACATGCGGTCACCTCCATTAACCAATATTTATACCTGCCAAAGCTGTATGGGCCACCCAAACATGTCGGTGCGAGCCGGCCCAAACTTGTAGTCTTAGCTTTGCTGGAAACAAGGGCGAGCAGCTAGCCCGGGTCCTGTCTAGACACTACCTCACACCCACCCCCTCTAAAGATCACTATCTTCTGTGATATTCATTTGTTCTTAAAGACGAATAACCTATCAAAAATGAAAATTCACCAGGGGTGTGTAATGCTGAAACTGATTGGATGGGCCCACATACCTTTGCCATAATGTAGATCACAATCCTGTGGTTTAAACAGTAAAAAAAAAAAAAAAAAGTACCACTCAAAAGATCTTTGGGAAGCCCATTTTTTCCGCTTGACACTTGCACGTTGGGCTGAAAAACTCAGCCCAAAATGAAATCATTCATTTCATCAAGGAGAGTCTTCTCATCTCAAGTCGAGGGAACAAAACATGCAGACAGATCGTCAAAGCAGCACAGTCCATCAATAACTTTCCAAAAAGACAGCCATGTTAATGTCCTGCCCCGCTCACAATCAAAGACGCTGGAAGCAGCAATAGACAAATAACAAAAAACATCAGCCGCCAGACCTGCCGAACTGCTTGCCTTTTGGCATGAACACAACCAGCTTTGGCGTCTATGCTAATAAGAACAAGAAGATGAGTTGGACTTGCTAGTAGGAGAACATTTCATTCGTAAGACACTTCTCCATGAGATGACTACATTGAACATTCCCAGCATTTATTGACACTCCAACAGCTTTAACCAGCTCCCTGGGGGTGCATTCCACCTTGCTCTCTAACATGGCCTTCGACATACTATAGCACCATTAAAGATCTCCCATATGTGGATCGCTGCACAGCCTATAATTCCTCCCATAACGGTCCACATCTTTCCTAAGGTGAATTCCTCGTTCACGCTTCAATTAGTAACACTTTAAAAAAAAAAAGGGCATATTAAAGCTCCCATGGTCCTGTCTACTTCCTCTTTACATGGTGTCTTAAGTCTTGGTTTGGTTTCCATCTCATAAAAGCAACGTCCTGGGCTGCGGTACTGAATGTGTTTTTTGGTGTATTTTCTATTTCTGCTCCAGTCTCACTTGACTTTGTGTGCGGCCAGTGTGTTAACTGCTGTACTTGTTGTGGGAAAGTTAATGGATTTTCTAGCTTTTGAGTTATCTGTATCGTTTTGTCTCGACTGATAATGAACTAGACCCGTCTTGACCAGATGTATGATTTCCTCTCTATCTATGGCTGGAGGTTCTTCCGGCAACGTGCATTCAGCTGGACAAAATGATGCTTCAAAATTTTGAGTGGCTCTTTTATATTTATGATGTTTACTTTGAATAGACCACAGGCTCTGTGTATACTGCAATCACAATTACTGGCTATAATGTATAATAGTGGGGGCACTCCAATCAGTTCAGCGTCATTTCCAAGGACCTCACGGGTGACATTGTATTGCATTCTATGCTCTAGTTATTGTCTTAACACATCACAATCTTGAGGATACACATGTTCACAATTAGTGGGATTTACTGAGGCTCGGTCGGGTGAGGTACTGTACGTGGACAAATGACTCAGAGCCGCGGCTGCTGCTCTGTTCGTTCTCAGTGTAAACCCTCCCATGTGCCGGCATTCCCGACTCCTGTCTTCTGCTTATACAGCTTTTGGCAGGTACAAATATGTTTGGAATGGAGTTGAACCAATCGTAATTTTCTCTCATGCTTTGATCAGGGGGGTTGCTACATATGGGTAGACCAGGCCTGTATGTCCTGCAATAGCAAAGGTTCACCATCAATTGAAGGGAGGGTGAGGATTAAAAAATAATGTCCTCTCTCTTGCCAAATTGGGAAGCTAAACTATTCTCTCCGCATTATTGAGTTTTGTTTATGCTATAGCCCAAGCTATCGTACACTAATAACTACATCTACGCGGTTATGTGTTTGTGCACTTTGTCGCCATTGTGTGCTTCAGTTCTCTTTCTCTAACGCTCAGGCCTATGTACAGCCTCTGTTTGTGCATGGTCCTCCTCTCAACCTGAAAGATCGTGCTAGCTTCTTATCTGGTAGCGCACCTCGTCCAATCTCGAGATTCTTACGACCATAAAAGTGGCGTCGGACAAAACTACTTAGTTGAATGGTGGAATCTACCCAGTTAGATTCTCGCAGATACAAGATATAGAATAGAGATAGTAGTCAGAAGACAAGTGCTAGCACATTTTAACAGGCCATCAGTAGGAATGGAAGAAACCTTACACTCTGTGATTCTCGTATATGATGGCTTTATAAAAATTTAAAAAGAGGGATACTCGCTCGCTTAACGATTGTCTTTTTGGTTGGTTTTTTCTCGCTTTAATAAGGTAACTCCAAAGCTTGGGCGGTTTATGGAGGCTGCATCGTGTGTGTGTGAGTGTGTGAGAGTGTGTGTGTGTGTGTGTGTGTGTGTGTGTGTGTGAGAGTGAGAGTGAGAGTCAGAGAGAGAGAGGGAGAGGGAGAGTGTGTATGCATGCTAGTTTTTTTTATGTCAGCCAAACAAAAGTGGACCACGCTTCAGCTCGGTTACAGTAGATGAATTATTGCGCGCTTGCATACACAAACACACATCTTTTGATCACTCGCACACACATGCAAGAAGCTGGCTTTTTGATGTTACAGTGTAATATGTTGCAGATATAAAAAGTGCTTGCAGGGCACAGTTAACTGACAGGCTGCACTGCCACATTCACTGTATGCCTGTTAGCAGTTCAAAGTTATCTTCACTGTTTTAAATTTACATATTTTAGACTATTAGCTGACGTTTTTATTCTGAACGAGCAGGTACGAAACGGACACATTAGTTCCTCACATTTATTGACCTTGTGACCTTTGACTTACAAGGTGATCTCACTAACCATACTTAAAGTATGTTGACTAATGAATTACGTGATCGACACACTTTTGATAATGTTTTAAGAAAAAATGACAAATATTTCCAGCTACTCTAAAATGAGGATTTACAGTTTTTTCTGTATTATTGTCAATGGAATCTTTTTGTTGGACAAAACAACCCTGAACTAATTGATAACAGTAGAATGAGAAACCAAAAAGTTTGATCTGGCATCTAAAATACAAACATTGTGGATTAAAAATGTCTACTGTCTATTTTCCTCCAATATAGCTGCAAAAGCCAACATCTTCCTAGAACGACCCATGTACAATATCATATAACAACCACAGCTATTAAGAAATCAGTGAGTCAGCTACTTACAAGAGTGCTATCATCTGTGCATAAGCGATCAAAATGCATTGAGTGTGAATGTCTGTGTTACAAGTGAATCTGAGGGAGGTTCAGGGTGTATGAGATCACCCGTGTGAATTAACTGAGGTAAGGGAAGGTCCCGGGTTGTGGTTGACACAAACCAGCTGCACTGAGACAGAAAGAGGAGAGAGAAAAATAGGGAGAGGGGAAGGAAGTACCTAACTCCCCACTGTTATATAATTGTAGCATTCGTCAATTCCGCTCCTTTAATTTTTTTCATTTTTTACCCTCTCCCTTTCTTCCTCCCTCTTTTTCAACCTCTCCTTCCAAGATAAATCAGTGTGGTGGTTCTGTTTAGCTGAATTCTCCAGTGGGCATGAAGAATGCGACCTCAGAAGAACACACTCAGTTTTGAGCCCTATATAATAAGCCAAGGTTTTGTTATTTATGACATTCACACTCCCTGCATTGTGTGTGTGTGTGTGTCCCGTGTGCCAGTGTGCGCTGCATCTATGGATTTATGTTTGTGGTGGGTGTTCAGTGTGCTCATGCCGTCTTACCAAGACACCAGGTGTCCACCATTGATAGAACCCTACAAAATAAAAAGAAAAGCATTGTGAGAAAACAATCCCTCAAGCCAGCATTATAATAAGAGTCTTACTTCTCATGCTGTAAGACGAGGCAGTGTAATGCTACACTGCTGCAGTCGACAGCAAAAATATAAATATAATATATTTATATATAACTATAAAAGCAAGAAACTGGAAGCAGGTGCCGGAGTTTGGCCTAGGGGAAGCTAATTATGAACCACAAGGCTGCTGGTTTGATCCCTGGCACAAACAGGACAGAGTTATATTTAATCCAGAGCAGGTTTACATCAGTGGTGTGTATAGGCACATGTCCATCATCAAGTCACTTAATCATAAAATGTTGAGGAGCTGAAGTTATGATTTAATTTCTATGATATTTTAACTGAAATTTAATATATAAGAGTGAGCACTGGGTTTTTTTAAAAGTTTTTGGGCATTTGTGCAGATAGTTAAAACCAAAAGTGAAAGTGGTAAGACAGTCAGCAACAACAATGTGACCAATGTTTTCTAGAACTGTTAAAACTGTTGATAATAGAAACTGAACGTCTGCCATCCACAATCCTGTTGCACATTTATATTCATACCGCCTTGCAAAGACTGTGTAGAGGCATATTTATCAAGGCTCCCAATGGGGGCATGAAAATTAAGGATTATTTAGATTCTGGACAGGACGCATCAAATAACCCAATTTTTTTTACTGATGTGTCTTTATAGACCCAGAAGCACTTTTAAAGTTGCTTCACATCTTTATTGCATGAGATTATGTTTTATTCTTAAACTGATTGATGATACTTCAGAACTTATCTGAGCTGAGAAACAACTTAATCATTTAAACACATTTATGGGTGTGAATGCACTCCAGCATAGCTAAAGGGTAAGGCTGTCGTTTTCTATATTTTTTATTATTGAAAGAAAATCTCATAAAAAAGCTCAGAAGCAATAATGAATTGTCTGTATAGGCAAAGCTTGCAGCGTCATCTTCTATTCCAGCTCCATTGTGGTCAAAACTATTAAAAACATCAATGAACTACAGTGCAGCGCTCAGAGACATGGGCCCCCACTGTGATGAACATGGTCACTGTAGTTTATTCTAAATCAATCCCACATATTCTGTTGCTGTAGAAACTCACTAGAGCGCCAAATCTGTATTAATCCACAGCTGAAAATAGTCCCACACAATATTTCATCCTGTATGAATAAGGTTTGCTAAAACCGACTGAGCCTGTTTGTATAGAAAATAATGTAGGTTTTTAAAAATATGAAACCCATTTTTAAAGATTTAAATCTCTGGTGGGCTTTGAGTGCCACAGAAGTTTTTGTCAGACTACCTCTGTTTGGAAAATCAATGTAACTTGCAAAGATACTTTTTCTGAGCTTGCGTAGCAGTTTTGTAACTACTATTGTTTGTAAAGTGTCCAAATTGAATACTTTTCTAAACACAATCAATTCTGAGAACTAATTATAGTTCCTCCATCAGGCAACTCAGCAAATCAGCTCCAGAACAGTTACTAAATGGACCTT
>NW_023339652.1:10533138-10534196 GCF_004916995.1 Morone saxatilis | reverse complement strand
TTTTTTTTCAAATTAGTTGATAAAATAGCTTAAGATTTAAAAACTACAGAGCTAACAGTAGGGAAACTATTCAAACATGCATCAAAAATGGGACAAGTGATGAAATCCTGACCTCACAGGGCCTCAGTGGAGCAAAACCTGTAATTTTTCAAACACAGTGCAGAGGTGCAATCATGCCTTCCCTCCTTCCAGTTCTAGGGCTAACTAATGTACTTTTCTTAACAAAGCTCCAGTGGGAGGCAGACCTACTTCTTTGTGTTCTCCTCCATGTGATTCATGTGGCTGGATGGTCTCCTCTCGGACCTCTGAAACAAGCAACACCATTATGGGAGGGCTGAAAATACGCTCCCAGTGTTGGACAAAAACCCACAGGTATACTGACAAGGACACACATAGAAATATACACACACACACACACACCTAGTATGGTCAAACAACTACCATCAATCAATTTGACTTCCAGTATGGATATTTAGATTTGGTTGTGATCAATATACATGAGAGGCTTTTTGTTGGGGAACACAAGACACAAATACACACTCACCAGTTTATCCCAGTCGCGTTTTATGTGTGAGGTTCTGTATCTGGGGTTGGGAACAGCATCTAGGTATTTTGTCCTCTCTGTGTTCCACTGCAGCTCCGACCAGAAACCCTGGAGACTTCTGGCCTGCACACACACACACACGCAAACAAACAAAACCACCATAGTGACACAGCAAGGGCATTGCTGCAAAACAATTGAGGATAATTGCATCTAAATTGCGTGCAAGCAGTATATATAAAATCACACTGTTTTACATATAAATGCCATTTAAATGTCTGAAGGATGACGGCTACAGTCATTTCATTGTCTCGCTTTAATCACCAGCCTAAACGCAAGGCCAAGCTTTATTAACTGGTTCTGGAAATGGAGCAGAAAACAGTAGTGAGACTCCAAGACTATGATGATAAATACACCAAACATTCAATAATAACCTAAAAGCAGTTTTAATGCAATAAAATTAAAAACTGAAAAAAACTGTTGTTACCTTTCCTTGGAGCACAAGTTCAATATGCAG
>NW_023339652.1:10520921-10533083 GCF_004916995.1 Morone saxatilis | reverse complement strand
ACAGACCAAAGTGTGTGTGTGTGTGTGTGTATGTGTGTGTATGTGTGTGTACTACTTAAATCACAAAGAAAGAAATAGAACTGCAAGTGTGTCCTCTTCGCATTCGCATTCATATCCATATATATGGAAGCTACCTGTTTATTTCCTATTCCTTTATGCATGTGGAAATGTATGTATGTGTGTGTGTGTGTGTGTGTGGTACCTTCTTGTCAAATACAGAGGAGTAGGGCAGGACTTTATCCAAGCTGAGAGACTTCTCATAACTTATTCTGTACAAAGAAGCTGTTTGTGTGTGTGTGTGTGTGTGTGTGTGTGAGAGAGAGAGAGAGAGAGAGCAACAGAGAGAGACAGAATATAGTCAGACTTTTATTCTATATATTACAGTTATGCAGAATTCTTATCTTAAAGGAAGTATAAGACAAAGAAGCAATTTAAAACAATGTCCCACACAAACAGCAGGTAGATTATTGTGTGCATTACTGCCTTGCATGGCCTCTTGTTTTTCAGTGGTAAACTAGCAGCGAAGGGCAACAACATAGGCCTGCGTGCTGTGATCTTGGTGTGTATTTTATGAATATTCTGCCTACTCTCTTCAGCTCTGACTGCTGCAGCAGCACCTGTGACTGGCAGACAAATATCTTCCCCCCGTCTTTTCAAATCTCTTCCCCTGTCCAGACTCTCTGGGGAGACTCTGGTCACACCGAGCAGACTGACAGGCATACAATAATTTACTGATATCATGAGAATAATCCAACTCATTGTTGAGTAACTACAAAAGAAGTCATATGAAATGATAAATCAGTACTAAGATAATGTTGAGCACACAGCGGGGTACAAAGCGGGCTGAAATGATAAACTATGGACGGTTTTTCGGTTACTAATGTTTTATTCATTAGGTCAACATAACTGTCCTCACATAGTGTACAGTAACACCTGTATTAATAATGACTCTGTATCTTAGAGAAAGTTAAAGTGACTATAGCAACAGCAATAATATGCAAATGTAGGCGGCAAGGGGCTCCAACATCTAATGTGATCATCTACTTTCTAGGTGATGACTGTTTGCGTACATATGAAATGAATATCACTTTTGATGTATTTTTGAGTATTTTTTCTTCAGACTCACATTGTGGGACGTACAAATGTGTTGCTGTGTGTCTACTGGGACTTAACCATGTGGGTTTTTTTTAAACTGTTCTGTGCAAGCCACAACAAAATTCATCCTCTAATCCAGACTCTCCAGACTTGCGCTGGCACAAATCTGCGAGAAGAAGTTCAAGAGAATTTTTGTGTAGACAACATGTAAGCAGTCTAGTAACCACAGACAGGAGCCATAAAAAGGCAAGGGAGCAGCTAGACTCTAAAAGGAAGAAGAAGTGATACTCAGGAGATTTGTGTCCCCATGCTTCAGCTGCCACTGACCTAGAATAAATTCTTGGATCTGATCAAAGGATTCGAAGGCGTTCACGTTGTCACACAGCCATTCAATAATCTAGAGGCAGGATAGAAACACACAGGAGAAGGTGTCAAACAACATGGCAGCTGTACAACAAGTTCATCTTTTAATATCCCCATAAAGTGAAGGGTTCATGCTGCAAAATGTGTACCATGTACCATGTCTGAATGCTAAAAATGAAGCTACAGGCAGCAGTCGGTTAGCTTGGCTTAGCATTAAGACTGGAAGAAAAGGAAACAGCTAGTCTAAAGTAGGTTAAAAAATACTTCCATTGGCAACCTCATGGTAACAATAAGACTGTATAAATTAAACAAACAAGATATAACGTGATAATTAGAGAGCTTTAGAGGTGTTAGAGGTGCTACTAGGTGGATTTAGTTACATTTGGACAGAGCCAGGCTAGCTGCTAGCTGCTGCCACCCTTTCACGCTAAGCTAATTAACTCCTAGCTGTGGCTTCGTTTTGCTGTATGCTTCAACTTCTCTTGTAACTCTCGGAAAGAAAGTAAATATGTTCTATTGAGTATTAAGTATTAATATGTATTTCCTAGTGTGTGGAAATATCCCTTAAAAAACCCTCTTTGTTTCATTTGTTGTGTGTTTAAAAGACTAGAATTGTGGCTCTAGCAATGGAAGAGTTGTCGGTCAGTCGGTCGTTTGGTATAGAGGTCACTGAGATGTTTCCACAAAAGGTCGGCTGGATTATTTCCATATACACCAGCAGGAAAATGTCAGCATGCTAACACACTAAACTAAGATGGTGATTATGGGCAAACGTGGCTAAACGTCAGCATGTAAACTGTCACTGTAAGCATGTTAGCACGCCGATGTAAACCACTAGCATGGCTGTAGACTCTTGTACAAACAGTGGATATCTTATCTTAATAAAAAAAGAAGTTCTAGTTACTGATAAGTATTTTTGGACGATGTAGCTTCAATGGGGACTCAGAGGTTTACATTACAGAAACATGAAAAATTAATGATGTCCTCAAAGATAGTCCCAGCAAATCTCACAGCCACAGTGCATCAGAGTGAAAACTCATTTTCTGTTGCCCATTTTTCTGCTGTTTGAGGAAATATCACTGTCCAGAAACAAAAATACTACTATATAACAATGGTGTGAAGAAGAGGGGAAAAAAGCAGGTGGAAAAGAAATTTGCAGTGTTTTCTTAAAGTTACAAACTGCTGCAAACTAAGAAAAATAAATGTTAACAAGCAATCACCTTTATTAAAGCTGCTGCTTTTTGTGCCGCTGACCCCATTAACAGAGTCTACAAAGAATACAAAAGTTATGTGCGGTGTCCAATTTCCCAGTGCTAGCTGCACTAATGAAGCTTGTGACTCATTTAACCTCTAAAGAAAGAATTTATTACTATCTATCAGTGCAGCTGGAACGTCTTAATTTAGGTGTACTACTAATAGAGTCTGAGTCATAGTCAGCACTGTGCCCAAACAAAATATCTGTCCCTTTCTTTCTGTCTTTGTTTGGCTCTGTTTGATCTCTGCCCACTTGTCTCCTCTCCTCTCCTCTCCTGTTTTAATACAGCATCCTGTCTTCTCTTTCTTTCTGTCTTCTTCCCTCCATCCACTCACTTCCAACTCAACGTTGACACCTACCGAACTCACAGAGAAATGCAGAAAAGCTTCCATCTCTACCTTTATCTGTTTGTTTTTTTTTACTTAAGTGCTCATTTTCCTTCAGGGAATAATAAAATAAAGTGACATTACATCTGATGAAAAGTGACTCTCTGTCAGATTTCCCACTTTTCTGCTTCTTTATCGTTCCCTCACGTCTGGGTTCAGTCTCTCCCTCAGCAAGGGCGTATTATTGATCTTGTGACTTTGTTTAAACATTGATAACAACTGAAGTTTTCAATGACTTTATGTTCTACAAACAAATAGTGACGTTGTGTTGTATACAAATGAAACGCTGGATCAAAGAGTACGTTCTGTGGGCCCAGATGATGTGTTACATCTTTATCTGAGGGGGAAAATAACGTTACCTGATGCTAACTTTGACACAAAAACTGTATGTCCTCCAAACTCCTTTCCTGCCTTCATTTTTTACCTTCAGCTCCAGGTTTGGGTCATTTCCCATGTAAACCAACAGGCAGTGGAGGGCAGCCAGGCGCTGAGGGTCAGTCTTACTGCTGGGACACCTTGGATGGAGGTGAAATACAACACATTTGCTTTTAAACAAAGGAAGACTATACAAACAGAGAGGCACAGAGGCAGATGCACCGGCAGACAGCCAACAGTCAGGTACTATACTGTGATGCATGTGCTGTATAAAAAAAGTGGATTCAAGTTTAAAAATGAATAAATAAATGAATGAATAGGACAAAAAACTGTCCAAGAAAAGAATAGAGCAAGGGGCCACCGGTGCGTCTTTATCGAGCAGGGGGGTTGAATCCAAGGTGTTCGCTGGCCAGGATCCAAGTTAAAGTTGTTGTTTATTCCAGGAAGACTCTGCAGGTGTATGCACACCAAAATAACTTCCTGCATAACTATATTCTCCTCTGCTCTCAAGTGCCTCCTCTATGCATGTAAATATCACCCCAATATTCATAAATCCTTCATTTCCACAAAAAGCTATTAATCATGTTCACCTAGGAGTGTCTGATCGCAGTATCTGCAGCAAGTAGGCGGGGCTAAGTTCAGCAGTGTGGATCCTCCCACTGGCCAGGTCCAACAAACTGCCGCTAGACTCTTCCTCTGCATGCAACACTGTCATGTTAGCCGACTGACCCTGCAGGCCCGAGTCCACGTCAAGACCTTAAGGGTGGTTCAGACAGAAAAAAACAATTAATGCGAGCACCGCCGTCTCTACATTTGCACAGGTTTCACGTTTAAAAAAAAAAAAAACATATTGGAAAAAATAGGAGCGTGTGGCGTAGCTGAGAAACTGGCTTCAAAGCCATCGCTCAGATTGGACAGGGTTTGTGCGAAAACTTAATCTTACCTGAGAGAAAGAGGGAGTGACAGAGCAACTCCTGCTGCCTGGTGTTGATACAATGGAAGAAATAACCCTGCAGATACACCAGGATGTAGTAACCTACATAGAGTAATAACACAGCATCAGTCAGGGTATGTGTTAGCATGCTGTATGCACACCAGATATTTATTAGCCTGCATGAGGAGTGTGCCTCTGTTTCTGTTTTGAATGCAAAAGTAGGAGACTCATGTTTGGCACTCAAACTCACATACTTCAATTTATAAGATTTCTGATGTGTGCACTGACCTATGGGGATGAAGAGCGGATGGAGCTGTGTGGCTTTCTGTGGGGGCTGGTCGCCGCCCAGAGACACTCTGAACGTCTTGCTGCAGTCTGCAGAAAGAGAGGAAATCCATATTTGTCACCATGTGCTCGAGATAAAAACAGCAACATGGAAAAAGAGACAGCAATAGAAATGTACATGCTTTGAATACACAACAGTAGATGGCATACATACCTTTGTGAACCAACACAACAGTGTAGATCAGTTCTTGTTTGTCTTTAAGTGGTTGGCTGTAGCACACACACATGCTTCCTAAAAATAAACCACAGCACAGCACAGTTATCCATGACCATGACAATGTTCATTATAATCAATGAGAAATGAAATTAGTAGTGATATGTTTTGATAGACATTAATTAATTTTTCAGGTTGTATTAATCAGTCAGAGGGCAGAAATAGGGGTGAATGATTGAGATTTTGTATTTGATTCAGAAATCAAAGATTCAATCATTTCAGTGAATTAATCAAATAGGAATTCTAAAAATGACTCTTATCATGTTAGAGGTTGGATTTCTAATCGAACAGCTTCATCAGTTCTAATTTTAACAACATTACTTTTGTGGAAAATCATATTATTGTCACTGAGATTTAGTCATTTTCTGATCTCAAAAAACACAATTACTCATTTTATGTTTTATTGTATTCATGGTAAAATTGCATCATTATGTACTGCAGATTATATACCATAGCTTCTCAGTTGTGACTGGGACGTACTTTCTTGTTTTCAAGAGAAATGCAGAACAAAAATGTACAGAATTAGTCAAACAACTGGAATGTCAGTTTATTGTGCTGAGTGTGAGAGAATGTATGTGTGAGAGCACATCATTCATACAAGGATTTATGTGTGTGTGAAAGTGTTACCTATTCTGTTGGTGAACACTTCCATCCTAACAAGCTCCTGCTCTGGTCTCTCTATGTGATAATGGTCAAAACCCAGATTTACAAACCTGTTGGACACACACGTGTAGACACAAGGATTTTAGAGAAACATACAAATATAGTATAATCACAATATATGGGGACTTATAAACCTGAGAAATGATGCAGGTGTAGAACAAACATAACTTGCACTGCACAAGAACTGTGAAGGACAACAATGTCTTTGTCTGCAGGTAAATATCAATAATAATCAAAAGGAATGCAGAATATAGGATGAAGTATCTGCTGAGAAAACACAATTCTATATTTATTCTGTACTAGTGGTTGTTGTCTTACTTGACTGTGTGGAAAGGATTAGCAGGCAACTCTAATGGGAGCTCCAACTGTGGGACAGTAATATAAAGTAAGAAAATGATATGTTATTATCAGGTCACATTGTGGCTATGACAGCATGTGCAAAAGACTGGTACTGTACTATATTATAAGACCTAAAGATAACTCACCACAATTTCACAGTTATGGTTGAGGTAAAACTGGACACATCGCATCAGGAACTTGTCCTGTGAGAGATATTTTTTGTTATTCAGTGCAATTAATATGATGTTTTGTCTTTTTATGGACATATGCAATTCAATGCAGGGTCCTCACAAGTATAGTTGTACATGCCTGTGTGTGTGTTGCATTATGAGTGAGATAGTAGAGTCTTTGTGTGTGTCCGTCCCACTGGAGCCAGCAGAAGTCCTCCACTATTCTCTCAGCTGTTTTGGACAAACGCTCGGGATTCGCCATCACCTGGATAACGCAAACGCAAACACAAACACAAACACAAACACATTCATATTCATATTGCAGACACGCTGAATCCTTAATGCAAAGCTCCCCAGGAGGACAGGAGACACGGTACATTTTATGGCCTGAGAATGAGGTCGAAACAATATATTTTTTGTGCTGGGTTATGTAAATACATTCCAACCTTTTTTGCTTAATTACTAGATATGTGCAAATAATTTATACCTTTAAAAAAAACTGCATAGAACCCACCAGCCAGATAAATCCTCCATGTAATTTGTAGTTAAGCTGAAGAGACTATCCACTGACACTTCCCTCAAAAAGAAAAAGAGCTGGCTGATGTGAGCAGTGTGGTGGATATAGAGCTCAACTCACCACTCTATAACCCTCCTGTCTTGTCAGCAGAACATGGTAGAGATCCACATCTGGAACACAGAAGGATAACTATGCATAACTACAACTACTGTATAAAAAATGTAATGTTTCTCCAGAGAATGCTGTTTGTAAAAAGCCAGATGATTTCTCTCCAAGTTTGCTGATGTGTTTTGTTACAGATTAAAGAAATATAGCCGACAGAGGCAGACAAGCATAAGGGCAGGGCACAAAGACTCACATCCATCCTCAGTCAGCAGTAGGAGGTGGCTCTCCAGCACTGATCTCTTGTCAGTTTCTGAATGAAGGAACTAGGGAGGGGGCACAGCAAACACGAGTCAGCATGTGAATGACTGTTACCAGAAGGGGAAATCAACTCGCTGATTTTTACATTTAACGCAATCCTCAAACATTCTTCGCATATGTTTCAATTTGTGGTTTGGCAATATGGCGAACAACAGTAAGCAGTACAAAGGTCATAGCAACAGTGGCTTAATAACATATACATTTATATTATTCCTCTGTTGATAAAAAAGACTTAACTGAGAAAGAGAGACGGATAAAAAAAAAAAATGACCACAGCAACTACAGGCCAGTGCACTTTCAGCAAGATTGTAAAATAAATAGTCTATGGCACTTGTACACTGTAAGCGCTGATGCTCCACAACTGCAACGTCAGCTTGTGGCTGCAGTAAAACCTGCATGAAAGTGGCCAAGACAACACACTTAAACTCTACCTGCACTTTGACCCTGCAGTCTACTGCCTTGAGGACTTTGGTGTTATTGATGGGATGGATCTCAATCAGGAGAGTTAGACACTTGGATACTGCAAAGACAGAATGAGAGAAGAAATGACCTGAAGGATTTTGACTAGAAACATTCAAAGAAATATGTTGAATACTTCAGGAAGCTAAAATTGATGTCACGCTCTGTAAATGAAATAGAGAGGATGAGATTTTTGGGTGTTACTTGGTTTGAGGCGCTCCTCTCCTCTGGTGTTTTGTGCCAAGCTGACAGCTGAGAAGGGGGGAAAAAAAGCACAGGCAGGGAGTCATGTGACTGGATTTACATATATCTTCCACAGAGACTGCACTAAATCTGGGTTTCTTTAACGGTCAATAATCTGCACCAAAACTGCGTCTGTAGCCTTGTTCTTATGGGTCCCCATGATGTAAAATAGGGATGAAATCGGTGGCACAGATCAAGCTAGGCAACGTCTCACTTAATTGTCTGATTTGGGGTCAGTATTGCTAACAATGTCTACGGCTGGCAGTCCATTACCTATACATTACAGGGGCTCACCTAACAGCGTCTCCTCCTTGTTCAGGGAACAGCTGCTGACACACACCTGCTTGTCGAATGTGTACAGGAGCTGTTGGAGAGAAAACACATATGGGAACAGGTGTGCGCACAAGCCAAAATGTGCAGCACTAAGGAGAAGGAGACGCGACACACATTCACAATACCTTGTTCTGTTTGGTGTTGGAGTCATATTTCCCAATTCTGGTGGTCCCTGTTGCTCCCTGTCAGAATAAGAATAGATTCTTCGAGTTAGGTCATGTATCATTAGATCAATCAAACTACAAAGATGGATAATCCTAATCTGTCCAGAGCAGACCTACTTTCCCACTGGTGTCCTCAATGTGTGGAACGTCATGCTTGACCTCTTCATTACCTTGGCTGACCTTGCTGATTATCCTGACTAGACCTGCTTGACTTCAAACCAGCGATTCACCGCTTACTTTTTTTGGTTCAGAAGATTTCAAATAAAGGAAGTCTACTTTGAAACCCAAGGCACAGCCAGGCATGTGTAAAACTGTGAACCTTGCACTGAAAAAAATGATTATTTCCTCTTCGCAGGCTGCACACTGTCTTTAACCTCCTAAACCCACAGACTCTTTGGCGGGTCTATCATTAAAAATTTATGTTGTGCAGAGAGGCACACTTCAACACCCAGAACTTTATTTTAAATTCTAGTAAGGATCCTGAGGTTTCCAAAAATACCAAATATGTCAAGCAGAATTATAGAGAAATCTGAATAAGAGAATATGGAATTTTTCATTTGATAGCGTCCACTTGATGATGAATGGTGACAAAATAAAAAAATGGCATTTGGGATTTGAATATTTCGCCCACTATAACTTCAATGAAGCACTGGGACAAGCAGATACGGAATAACTGGCACACAGTGTGAATATAATGTTATATCCTACATATAGTACAAGCTGTCAAGACAAAAAGAGGAAGCATTGGGTTTATTGCAGAAGTTCAACCAGATATTACACTAAACACATAAGGGAAATTAAAAAGGGAATTGATGAATTGAATGATTATTATGTGCTTAAAGTTTTATTCTTGTAATATATATACATATAATGTATAAAGACAAGACATTGTGCATGACACGGCAATGACAATGAACGAAACACCTCATGCAGTGCCGTCACAATGGACATACCTTCCAGGAGTAAAGGATGCCCCCGTCGCTCTCAATGTTCAGGATACGAGTGTCCACTGCTCCAGAGTATTCTGCAGACACAGCATCGTCATTATGAACCACTGCATCTTATAATGTCTAAAGGTGTTCATGCTAAATGAGAATGTAGTGCGTTTCCACTGTGGATTAAGTTGGTATTGTATGTGTAAAGTGTCCAGATGTGCAGGTGGATTATTTGGCAGGAATCTGTAAATATGCTGTTTTAATGAGATGTGTCACCTGTATAATTACTATTGTCCTTGCATCACTTAACACATTTGTGTCACCTGTCACTACTAGTATGTTTACATTACATTAAGTGTCATATACAGAGATTTATTTCTTATAATGTTACAATAAACTTTTGATTGCTTAACTGCATGAAAATCCAAAGTCTTGCTGTGATATTTGGATCCTACCACAGACATTTTAAGGAAACCATTCAATATATTGTATTTTATATCGCATTTTAGTGTGGTTTATCTTTTAATTTGAAAATGTTCTCTATCTTTTAAGACGTTTTAATGCATGTAGACTGCTTTAGATTAAATTTAGATTATATGTCCTTCATTGCTCTCTCTATATGGTATTTAGAGAGGATATGTGAAGAGTAAAGAGCGCCATCTACTGGTCAACACCTGTTAACCTTTAATTACTTTAGGTTTCAGATTTTCCCACTTTTAGAAGCTAAAGCTATAGGACACTTCTTGCTAAAAATGCATCCGCTAAATCGACTTTATAAGACATATTATGCAATTCAGTACCAATTACACAAACGTATAGTACAGTAAAATGTGCTCTAGAGTCTGTAATAACAGTGAAAGGTAACATTTGACCCTTAAACATGGCACTTTTAAGCTAGCTCACTATTAGTCAAAGCTAGCCTAAATAAATATGTTATGTTATGTTAACAGTAAGAAACAGTGACACCTGAACGCCTCACCTTTCACCCTGCAGACCGACGCCTCCTTCCTGAGGATATCAGACACCACATCCCTGTGCAGGTCAAACTTTGACTTTAATTTCAGCATGTGTACACTTCAGTCTTCAGTCTCCTTTAGGGCTCCAAATCCGTTTTTTGTTTTTTTAAATGACTCCGGAGTGTTTCCGTGAGAAAAGGCAGCACCTGGCAGCTGGTGTCTGTTCGGGCATCATGTGACCGAAAGTCTGCTTGTTAACTTCGAGCACTTGGGGAAGCAAAAGAAAGGAAAAAAAGAAACCAGTAGAGCTCAGTAGAGTCCACACATCCACATCAACTACCTACTTCTTCTTCTTGGCTTCACTGTTTTTTATTGACATGCGGAAATGTCATGTTGTCGCACGGTTGGCTCCTCCCTCCTCAGGGAGCGGACAGCCGGGAGATTGGCTCCCATAGGCCGAGGAAAGCGTCAGTTCAGCGGGTTGGAATGTCCCACCGCCCCGCTGAATGAGCCGTGCACAGCCCTGTGTCATATTATCTGTGACAGCCGAGCTTTTGTTTTTCATACATCCCAGTGGTAAATGTATTGACCTGGAAGCCTGACATAAATAGTTTGTTTTACAATAGACGTATGGGAAAGTGTGTGGTAGGTTTTAAGCTTTGCGTGCTTTGAGTTATTGCCACAAATATAGATCTCTGTATGCATTGGTATGTAGTTCTTGAGGTACAAATCAGTAACATGAGCATACATTATATCTCAAGGGGCTCATGAAAAACACTACACCTTTAAAATGAGGCAAAAAAAATGAATATGCAACTATTTTAATGATCACAAACTCAAAATATTCTCTGGTATTTGCATCTCCAGTTGAAGGATTTGCTACTTTCTCCTGTTTGTATATCATTGTGTATTAAATGTATTTGGATTTGGGGCTGTTGATCAAGGAAAATTTGCATTTAACGTTGTAACCTTGGACTGGAAAACTGACTGCTATTGCTGTTAAAGAATAGAGAAAATAATCAGTAGATTGATAAATAATAACAATACAAAATCCTTAATTGCAGCCCTATAGTGCATTTAGAGACAGATCTGTTCTTGTAACTGCAAGTTTAGAAGCAGATATGGAATTTGCATTTGCAGCAACATCTAGTTTGTTTTCTTGGTGCCAGTCACCAACTGCAGTGAGAATTGCACACAGTCATACTCTATGTATTTGTTGTCTCTCCCATATGTACACTGGTTGGGTTGATGGCGAGGAAATCTATCATTTTAAATTGGGATATCGTGTAGTGTTTAAAGTGAGAAATATGCTGGTGTAGGTATGAAATTGTTGTTAAAGTTGCATAAAAACACTGGGACAAATATTCCAGAAATCTGAATGGAGATGCAGCCAAATGCACCCTCATAACACGCCAAAATCTTACTGGGCAGGCTGAGGCCACCCAATTCATTTCACAGACATCAGTCTCGGCTGTCCTTCTGGACTTTTTTTTACAGAGCCAGTAAAGATCTATCTTGAATTAAATCAAGGTAATGATGGATGTTTTGAGATTCCTTCAGTATGTTTCCCCTCCGTATTAACCCTTTTTTAATGTGCTATAAAACACAACTCTGAACTCTGCTTGTCAAGATAACCACCTCCACCATACTCTGAAACTGCTGTTTTTGTGGCAACTGAATTTGATACAGTTGAATGTTATCACTGCATCAGCTCCCTTCCAGACAGAGCTCATTAAAGACTGTGCATGTCATGACACTTGTATTCCCTCCAAGAAGGAAATGGTAATGAGGGTTGGTTCCTCTCTGCTCATTTTTATTGCAGCGATACCACATGCCTCTGTTTCCTTTACCATTTGGATGTAGCCACACTTGTGCATCTGTTGAGCTTTTGTTGAGCTCCAACAATAACAGTCTGTGATGAAATAACACAAACATTACAGTGTACACATGTGCATGCAAGATATGGCCAAAAAATATTGCAATTATTTTGACA
>NW_023339652.1:10520125-10520719 GCF_004916995.1 Morone saxatilis | reverse complement strand
AGAAGAAGACATACTGTCTAAAATTTTAAAAATTGATGCTATGGAATGGACTACTGTATAGGTGGAACATACACTTCTAAATATTTCTTTATAATAATAAAAGTATAGACTGATTTAATAAAGAACTACATTTACTTTATTATTTTTAATGACCTGTAACACTGCTGTCTTTTGGCTTGGCAGACGGACCAGTCAACTAACCGTGGACGAGGTGTATTGGCATTTTACAGAAATACATGTCACCTCGACACAATTAAGGAATAGCCAACTGTGAGTATACAACACAACTTATAATAAGGCCTTAGCTAACAGGTATAAGTGTCACAGACTTTGGAGACCTCAGCAATTCCCACTAATGAGCCATTATAAGTGAAAACCTGTGTTGTTGTGCAGGGTCTTTAATTGGATAATTACCTGAATTTAGTACGAAAACAAGCAGTGTTCCTTTGACTCTAGCAACTGCTGTAAATGTATGTATGTATGTATGCACACCATGATGCACACACCAGGTGCACCACAATGAGGCTTTTAGTGTCATTCCTGATATTGTAATAGCGTTTGATGACCAACACTGCCCCCTTCTGCACATAGGAG
>NW_023339652.1:10515852-10520104 GCF_004916995.1 Morone saxatilis | reverse complement strand
GAGACTCATGCATAATTTCTGAGAGGACATTAAAGCAAAGAGCACCCACTCTTACTTTCTCACAGTACTATGAACAGGCTGAACATTGTTATGTGACTGGAAATGTCATATTCAGTGGTGCAGTAGCGTTTTAAAACAAAGCCTCCCAAAGACTCTTTTTATTAACTACCTGTCTTTGTGTGTATTTTCCCACAAAATCACACATAATAATTTCCTAAGGTTGTCCTGTCACTATATACTTTTATAAAAGTCATTATTGTGTTACAGGTTTACAAGTGCATGGATATTCAGAAATAAAACATCTTCACCTGGTGCATTCAGTATATTCACAAAGTACATAGTATTAAATATTTAACAGAAAACCCCAGAATTTTGACAAACCCATTAAGTAGAAAATATTATACTCCATAAGGATTAAGAAAATTAACAAAAAAGATATTCTTTTGTAATAAAAAAATACAAATACTTGCTTTTATAAAAAGGCACTAGCCTTTAATTAAGAGTTAATAATTTGAGCGTACAGTTTCTCCATGATGGTAAGAAATGATTGACCTATGCGTGTCCCGCCTTCATTGTTGAGTGGTTCATCTTCCTCAGTATAGATAATCTTTGCTTGAATCGGGTTGGCCGAGTACTGCCGAAGAAAGCCGAGGGATACCCGAACCCTGGTGACGACAGTCCGCCCGCCCCTTCCCCCGCCCGGTTCTCTCCGCTCGTCCTTCCCCCTGCTCAGCTCCACTACAGCAGGCTGGAGTCCCCGGCAGCACGGCGCGCAACACAACACACTGACAGCTGCGACTGACTCACAACCGGAGGGGAAAAGATGGAGCACAGAGACATAGACTTCAACATAATGCTAGCGACGGACTCATACAAGGTACGGTATCCGTGGTGGGTGGGAGGGAGGCTGGGTGGAGGGGGGGGAGCGGCTGGAGGAGGAAAATGGATAAAGTCAAGGTGGTTTCATCATCAGTCCCAAGGCCATCTCTGTGCTCTCTGTGGCCGGTCTCCGTCGGTTCACAGCAGGCCGAATGGGCAGCAGGAGGAGGAGGAGAGGGCTGGTACAGCACCGAGCTAAATTCAGAAAGCAAGCATCCCTCTTGAAGCTAACTTTTATATATTTATATCTATTCGGGAGCCAGAGCCCCGCCGGGTTTGCTAGTATCCAGCTAGCTGAATTAGCTAGTTAGCTCACAGGGAGCGCAGAAGGCAGACAGAGGGACATTCATATATATTTAAAGAAATAAAAAAAAAAGCTAATATTAGCCGCTAACTAGCGAGTGCTGTGTGGATAGCTCGGTGAAATGCACATGACCAAAGTCTCATTCAAAGAGCCCCAGGAGTGCTTCATGTTAGCCGGCGTGGAGCTAGCCGCCGCACAGTGGCAATGCGTCACTCTGGAGAAATCAAAACTGAAAGTTAAAAAGACAAAGAGGTGTTTACCCTCCTCTTCCTCACGGCAGGTTATCTGAGTTCAAAGTCTGGCACGTAATTATCAAGCTTGAGGTCTTTTAAAAGGACATTTGACAGCTGACCAGTCCTTATTTGGCACCGGTGTACTAGGAAATGTAACACTGACCCTAACTAACAGTGTAAACCGAAGAACAAATGCACTTGCGGGATGTATTACCGCACGTAGCAAGTGGTTACCGGGACGGTTGTCCATCAGTCATGTGACCGCACTCAGTGACTGATGATGGGACCAGAGAGGCAAAAAAACAAACCAAGAATTTGAGTAAAATCTCATAACAACTGCATACATTTAAAAAAAGAAATAAAAAGAAAGGCGTTTTAAATGTAGTCTGATGTTATAAAATAATAAAATGTACATATATAGGTATGTGTTTTGAGGCAAGAGTGAATATGTGTGCTGGGATGGTGACAGTCGATATAAAGCTCCAATTAAAACATTAGCATTTATTAACCAACCATGAGCTTAAATATAAAAGCATTGTAATCGTTGACACCTCCTCACAGTAATATAGGAAAAAACTATTAGTGGAAACGGAGGGTGTGCTTCCAGCCATCCTAATTTTTAAGTTCAGTAGTTGTACTAATAATGGGTTTTATTTCAAAACCTAAAACTGGTCTGTCATAGGTATAGAGTAATGCTTATGTAGAGTGTCGTACAAGTATATTTTAATGAACTCATGTCTACTAATAAACACATTCTCAGCCAGGTTCCAGATGTGTGAGGTTTCGGCTTTTCACGTGAGCATGTAAGACAGATGCTTTATCATACAACGGATGCTGAGAACATTGCTGTAGCTTTCCCCTGACATCTCACAGGGTCGAAATGTTTTATGTTTTGATGTAGCACACGATAGACGATTCCTTATTTAGTGTTCTGATTGGCATGGTAATTCTAGTTTTATTGTTTTTTATATCCCGGATTACAATGTCAGGATATGTTTTATTGAGTTTACAAGGTGCGGCCGCAGTTTTGTTTTTGATTCCTTGGAAATGACTGCTGTAGTTTTGGTTTCATTTTCACGTTTACTCAGATTTATTTATAGTTTATTTCCATTGTAGAAAGACATTTAAGGCAAAATAAAAGATTAGTTCATAATGTACGTTTCAGGCACTGCACACAGTATTGAAACAGTCAATACTGTGTGTGTATATCATTATTTATAATAACACTGCTGTTTAGTCTTCCTGAGGGGAAGTGGTTCAGGAAACAGGACTTAACTGTTCTTCTGTAACTCCTTCCTTCCTTCTGAAGATGTCCGAGGCTCGATTAAAAAAAAAAAAAGTCTGCGTCAGATGTGAATATTCCTAACGTAAGTGACATAGCTGCTGTTACTTTCCAATAGGTCATGACCTTGGTTGTAATTATGGTGTTCCTATTTATTAGGTAGTACCTCTGTAGTCTAAGGAGGTGATCACTAAACCAAAAATATAGATGTAAATTAACCTTTAACCTCTGATAAATACAACTAATCAGATGCAAGTATCTCATTGAATGGCACGTAACAATTGCAGTGGCCTCTTTAGAGTAAATACCATCCTTTTACATTGTGATTAATGATATATGCCTGACTGTAAGTTAAATACAAGCTCCGAGCAGCATGAATTTTCTTGTTACTGTTTTGTGATACAAGACATTTTGACATTAAGATCATTGTGCCATAACAAATTGTGCAAAACTTTAAGGGTGTCCAAACGTTTTGTATTTTTCTGTTCTGCTTTGTCACAGCGTGTAGGGCCAGTCACAATCAATACCAACACTAATTTATTAAAACAGAATTAAACAAAACATATTACTGGTATTATTTTCCCTTTATACAAGTAAGGAAGATCAAGTATCTCTTTCTTCATCCCTCGATAATGACTTTCATAGTGCCTCAAGAAAGGCACTTCTCTCAGATTGCTCTTTAATGAGCTGCTCAGTGGCAAACTGAAGAAAGCTGCATTTGCTCTCGGTCTGAGTGTGTCCAATCCAAAGCAGAACATAGCCGTGCATTTGTTGTCATGTCGGGATAGCTACAGACTCGAGAAGCAGCAAAGGTCAACGAAATGGCGGCAAAGACAAAACATTTGGCCTGACACTGATCACATGTCATGTTAATGTCTTTGCCAGGAGAGGTGTGCCTGTGTTGCCATACAATCCTAAAGTTACCGTTATTGTCTCTTTAAACAGCCAGTTGAGTCACACAAAGGATAAACTTAACAGTAAGCCAACCGGCCTTTCACTTTGGATCAGATCGGAGCTCTTTTATAGTATACTAAATTCACAAATGTCACAACATCTGTGTTTACAGTGTGCTGGGGTGTCCTTTGTTTCATTGAAAGCGGCTTGCATGGTGGGATGCTGTCTGTGCATGACTGTGTAATAACCCTTGTAAAGACGAGGAAGAGGCATCGCAAGCGAAGCACTCGACCGACTCGCAGACCAACCAGAGGCATACGCTGTGTTCACAGGACATGAAAACAAGCTGCACCTGAATGCCTTTTGTGCTTTGTCTGTTTGCATTGAAAAGAAAAGAAGCTCAGCCCCAAAGCCAAGCATGCCTATTGTCTGGA
Source organism: Morone saxatilis (assembly GCF_004916995.1). Lineage (NCBI taxonomy): Eukaryota > Metazoa > Chordata > Actinopteri > Moronidae > Morone > Morone saxatilis. Next base: position 10,516,078 of record NW_023339652.1, on the reverse strand, counting down.
AACACACACATGCACAGGTTTATTGTCAGTGTGAAGAGTCTGTCAGATTTGAACACACTAAAGGGTGGAGGTGTACAGAATGTCATTGTTCATTCACATTTCTTCAAAGCAATACCACAACACACAGCTTCTCAGGCATATGACCACATTTGCGTACTTTTTCTGACCCTTAAATCCAGAGAGAATTACAGTGAGTAAGTAGGTAGGAGTCTAGGATTTTGTGGGG
>NW_023339652.1:10513400-10515799 GCF_004916995.1 Morone saxatilis | reverse complement strand
GGGGGGGGGGGGACATTTTCACAGAGCAGAACGGCTCCAGTGAGGCCTGAACCTGTGACATTTAGGTAATAGGTCCCATTAAGCATTATACTGCAGTAACAGCTGCTGCGTGCCTCAGATGTTGTGCTGGTTGGAAAGATACACAGCACCTGAGAAACGTCCCGTCTGATGGCAAGATTTAGATTTTTTGGTGTCCAAGCATTTTGTTCACACAAGTGCTTCCACCACTATCTCATGTTCGGGTTAATATTAAAGTGAAAATCCGATGAGAGATGAACTTTAAGCTGTTGAGTCGCTTTTAGGCAAAAAGCTTCATGTTGTCTTCGTCTGACAAATTATTATTTTTTCTCAAACTAATTGTTTTGCCTGTAAATGCCCAGATAAATCTGAAAAATGCCTGTTACGGTTTTCAACCCAAATGCCTCGATCTGCTGTCACGTTCAACATAGAAATGTATAGAATCCTCACATTTATGTAAAAAATACTAAACCAACTACTGGATTAAGTTTCTGTCAATCACCCTATCGATTGATCAACTATCGTAAAAGCCTATTCCCGTGCGTAGTCCACGGCTCTTCTGCCAACATCGCCGGGGTCTCGTCCTCTGCTCTTGCGCCAGCAGTCAATAGGTACAGTGTGTGGGGCATGTTTGACCTTCTCTCTCTTTCTTTCCAGATCTCTGGATTAGGGTGTTCCCATAACTTATATGTACATAGTTCATTTGAGCTTGTAAATATTTAGATAGTTGGTGTCATCTTCTCCCTCCCTATGTAATGTTTTTTTTTTTTTTAAATATATTATGTCCCTGTAGTGAGTCTGTGATTATTTGGCTAAATAATAATTTAAAGTGCGTGTATGTTAATGTCCATCGCCATCCGAAAAACAGGTTCAAATTTAAAGTTTGCAGTGATGCATTTATTGATCCACTTCCATGGCAGACCAGAGTGAGTCAGTGGTGTGATGTAAGTTACTGAAACAAAGTTATCAAACTATATTGATTGTGTAGAATGGAAAAAAAGGACTTTAATTTGAGACAGTGGTTGTTAAGTCAGAGACAGTTGCTGGACACATTTCGAGCCCCGTGGGCAGGTTAGAGGGTCTTTCAGATCTATTTACAATAGAAATATGACTGAGATTGAACCAAAACAGTGAAGTAGCAGGTCGGAAAATCTGAACAATGAGCTAAAAGAGGCTAAAATGCACCAGTGAGCCGGGGGGAACTACAGATAATTCCCTGTGGGTTAGTCACTGATACCAACGGCTTTCAGATTACACATAGGTCTTTTCCCCATTGTTACCGTAAAATAAGCAGCAGCTTTAAATGACTGCTCTACATTAGCTATTGTGTGTTCATACTGGACACTGGGAGGATTTCACACATTAAAGTATGCCGACCTACCCGGCTTCCCATATGATTAACACTACATGCTGTATGATTTCTAATCAAATCTAGGTTTTACTTTTATTACCTGATGGTCTAGCAGGCCTTCCCTAATTAAACCGATTCTGTTTTTGAGATTTGAACACAGCGTTTGTGTGTATACATCGGCATGTGCGCCAGCGAATGTGTACACACACGTGGTCAGGCCCAGTGTCATGTTGTGTGTCTTGACTCTATTTTGAGTCCTTGAAAGCCCAGAGGAAAGGACAGACAGGGGTCAAAGAAACCGAGTAGTTCATTGACATTTATCTGTTCTCTCCTTCACAAGGAAGGAAGGAAAAGTTGTTCCCCTTTCACACATAATAATCCCTGGTTTTTTTTAGATTGTGACCAAGTCTTTTCTCAAGGGTAATTATACCTGTGGTTCTAATGTAACCTTTTAAGGCCTCTGCACACCAACCCGATTATCGGACGTCGTTGGACAGTCGGGCGAGGTCGGTGACTCGAATTGGTTCGGTGTGTCCCGAGCTGACTGATCAGTCCGACTGCTTTTCTTTTCTGCCGACGGTCGGCCGTCCGGTTGGTGTGCAGAGGCCTTTATGATTTTAAAGTGGTGAGAAATGAAGTGTTTCTCACGGTTGTAGTTGAATGATAGACAAGCCTGCGACCTATATTTAGCTTTATTTTTTTTTTTAAATGGGAAAAGCCTTGTTCTTAATTATTTCTTTAGACGTGATCCACAGTAGCATTCCCTGAAGCAACTAAAAGACTTGAAGTATTTTACCTCAGATTGAACCTTTGACACCTCTGGACTCCCGTGGTTGTAAATGCATTGCCATTAAAGGTTTTCAGCTACACTTGTTTGGATATGTAAAGCAGACCGGTCTGAAAGTAAATAAAAAAAATGGTTGAGTGAGCTGTGGCTGTTACCATTATCTTGAAAATTGCCCCTCAAATGCCCCACTGTACTCTACTGACATCCCTGGACTCACTTGGAATTTAAATCGATGGCCAGGTG
>NW_023339652.1:10485641-10513363 GCF_004916995.1 Morone saxatilis | reverse complement strand
TTTATTGTGCCGGTTTATTCCTCCTGGAACATGCCTGAACATGTCTCAGACTGTTTACTTCATTGTCTTGATTGTAACAGTCAATGTCTCTGGTATCAGTCAGTTGACAGTAGATTAGAAGATGACTAGAAGCACACTGAAAGTAGTATTTTCTGAATAATAACAGAGTGGTGGAATAATAGAGAACGTGTATTTGTGCGGAAAAGCATGCCTCGCCTAGATTGTGACATTTTAGACTGATTAAGGTTTTTTTTGTCAAACTGCAATGTTTGCTTCCATCGCGGATAAAATACCACAATGGCAGTGTTCCTTAAACTTTGGGTTGTGACCTTGATTTAGCTCTGTGGACTGTGCCTGTTGGCAGCCGGCTACCTTCGTTTTCAGGCAAGAACACGTGATTTCATTTGTTTTATTGTTGCCCTTTCATTCCAGAAAGTTCTCAAATATCTTACTAAAGCTAAATGTTTGATCAGATGTGGTGCAGACTAAATTTGCACGGAACATTTCTCCATGTTATTTCGCCATATTAAAACAAGACTTGCTGCATGAAGGTGTTTCAACAGAGAGGCGTTTTGTCAGTTCCTCTGAAAATCGGGACTATTCAGTGTTTTACATCATCAACAACAGTCATTGTGAAACTTCTTATTAATCTCTTAGAAACCCTATTCAGGAAGTAAACATGGCCCGCGTGCATGTGTGTGTTGGGAGGTGAGGGTTCAACAAGACGGGAGTGATTCTGGTTACACCGTGTGTGCGTTGGTTTCATTTTTCGGTTGCGAAACATGCCTTTTTTTAAGTCCCCTGACCAGCAAATGAGGCTCATGGTGAAAGTAGAGAGCTCATTTCCTTTAATACGACGATGATTGCATTTTCTCATTAGCCATGGTGCTCAAAGTTATGTAATGTATTAATGATTTATTAGTATTATTCTAACTCTGCTTCTTTATTATAAATGGCCAGTGCTAATTTTGTCTCATCTCCTGGATGTGTGCTCTGTCTCTACAGGTAACACATTACAAACAGTACCCCCCCAACACAAGTAAAGTGTACTCCTACTTCGAGTGCCGCGAGAAGAGGACAGATCCTGGCAAAAGCAGAAAAGTCAAATATGACAAAACCGTCTTCTACGGCCTACAGTACATCCTCTACAAATACCTAAAAGGTAAGTCCCGACTCAGCTTAAAAGGGCCAATGTTTCGTATTCTGTAGTCAATTGAATGAAAGTGCCCTTTAGCACGACACTGAAGTGCCCTCCTCTAACCCAGTAGGAGCTTCTCAGTGACTGCCAGCAGTAATGACATTGCAGCTTTTCAGGTTTGGCCTTATGAAGCCACCACCCCTGTTAATGATTCTCCGGGTTTGTTTGTGTAAATACAAATGTGTTTCCAGCCAACTCAACAAATTAAAGCATAACTTTCCAATACTTGGATTACATAACCCAGGCATAGACTTATTTCTACTTTCATTTATGGAAGTCAGCTGTGCACGTAACGTTTTCACTCTCATTCTGTGGGAGCTTAACAATACACTATTCTGCTGTTGTCCAGTTTGCAATCAGGGCACATACCAAAAGCCTTTTGTGATGCGTTATTTGTCCCTGTGCGAGCATTTTATCTCTCACCCCCCTCCAGGACAAGGTCACAGTAGTACAGGGTCAGCCGCAGAACAGCATGCAGCTACTCAAGATTCAGTGCATTGCTCAATGACACTTCAGCAGGGCAGGTGCTTGCTGTTGTGGCCCGCAGCAACAGTGCTTTTTATTCAAAAAGCAACAAGGTTACAACGTGCTTCACGTTGATTAGACTGTACAGAGCATAACAGAAAGCCAGCAGGTTAAGAAGAACAAAAAAGTGAGGGAGAAAAGACTGAAACGAGGCAAAGTATAATGCACACAATGTAGTCTATGCTCTAATTAGCTCAAGTTTGTAAAGGTGGATGTTTAAGTTTGTTAGAGGGATCCTGAGGGGCATGAGAGAGAGCAAGAGGGACTGGGGAAAAAAGAAGGAGTCGAGAGAAAGAAAGAATGCATCGCCCTCCTGTCTCTTAAGAGGATTTCATGGTGCGGTAGCAGAGGTGCGGGGAGACAGAGAACCGGGGAGAACAGAGAGAGGGAAGACAAAAGCACAGCTGCTGTTTCACCGTCTGCGGGAGAAAGGCCAGCTGTCTGCGCAGAGCGTCCCTCAGAGCTCAATGATTAGGCCAACTATTGGAGATGCACCCCTGATCCTCCCAACCTACGAAACCAAACGTGTGTACCGTGATTCTTCTACACTGAGTCACAGAGTGAATTTTAATCCTCTCCAACTTTTCTCAAGGGAGTGGTTCAGCAGAACGAACCGCTGTAAAAGTGAAAGTGTCACCCACCATATTAGGTATTAAAGGAACAATCTCACTATTAGGAGTTTTCATTCGAGGGAAACTACTACTACTACAAGGACTGAGCCAAGGTTGAGCCAGGCTAGCTGTTACCACCAGTCTTTGTGCCAAGCCACGCTAACTGGCTGCTGGTAGTAGCCTCATATTTACTGCACAGACATGAGAGCGCTTTCAATCATCTCATCTAACTCTCTAAAAAAAAGCAGCATGCCATTTTAGGTTTTGAAATATGAAGGTATCCTCTTGCATTTGTACACATGTTTTCGTGTTGCTGTGTAACAGTTTCTATGGTCTCAAACTTGACATTAGACGAGGAAGTAGTTTTTGAACAAAGAGCCCTTGTCAGCGCGCACGGGACGCTTCTAATTTTCTTCCGACCAGTGGACAGTAGGGTGGCATTCAGTGGCCTTTCTCCCTTATCACTGCGTGTTACTACCTTTCTTCTCCCTTCCCCTTCTTTCCTCTCCTCCTCCTCCTCCTCCTCCTCCTCCTCCTTTCTCCTCTCTAGGAAAGGTAGTGACTCCAGAGAAGATCCAGGAGGCAAAGGAGGTATACAGAGAACACTTCCAGGATGACGTTTTCAACGAGAAAGGGTGGACTTACATTTTGGAGGTAAGACACTGCTAAAAGGTGATGCTTTGCATTTGTACAAAAGTATTTTATGCGTATATGTGAGTAGATTCGATGGGGGTTTATAGACTATATGAAAGGAATGGGTCTGAGGAAAAAGCTGGAAATTGGAGTTGCAGGTGTACACAGGTGTCAGTATATGCTAATGTTTGCAAATGAAACATTCTGAAGGTGATGTCTCTAATATCAAGAGAGGCTAGAGGATGTAAACACATGTAGGACACACAGTGAGTTCCTGATAAACACACAAAACGAACATATAGCGACAAGCAATCTGATTTCATTTGATTCTAGGTTAATTTTGAGGTGCTCAAAAAAACCTCCCTCCATTCTGACGTAGCAAGCGGGGCCATATTGTGTAATGAAAGCCAAAATGCTAAAATAACAAAAAATCGAAACAATATTTGGTGTCACAGTTTCCCAATGGAGGACAAGAAGGGTTAACTAGCCAGTTTCTTGAGTCCGATTCAGCAACTAGAAATCAATCACAGTCAGTTTATATATCCGAGAAAATGTGCATAAAATGTTTCTGGTTCTTTTCCGGTTCTGTTTCAGCACCTTGGAGAGAGCACAGCACTCTGTACTGACAAAGTATTTTCTCGAGCGAGCAGAAGTGTTGATAAATCCTTATTTATTTTCTCTTTGTCATCTCTTACCACGTTGCTTAATCAGCTCTCAATCTGGCAGCTTTGTTTTTTTTTTTTTGCAAATCACTCTATTTCAAGCATACAAATGTTGCTCGCTTTTGGTCGTGGTAAGCATAACGAACTTTGATTTGTTCCTTTTTTTGTGTGTGAGATGCAACTCAAAATATGGATATATTTAGTATAATCTCCCCACATTGCCTGAAGGTCAAATCTCACCAGAAACTGTATTGCCTCCAAATGTGTGCCACTTTGATCTCCTTTTTCAGGTCATCTCAATAAAAAGAAAAAAGAAATGCCACGGAGAGGAAGCTTTCACAGTGTAAATCTGATTCTGAGTGGGATATTTGAGTGTGTGTGTCTCTGTTTTTACAGAAATACAATGGACACCTGCCTATTGAAATCAAGGCAGTGCCAGAGGGGAGTGTCATTCCTCGAGGCAATGTTTTGTTCACGGTGGAGAGCACAGACCCTGAATGCTACTGGCTCACCAACTGGGTGGAGGTAAGTTTGTTTTGTTTGTCCTCTGTGCCCAGAATGGATAGCAGGTCGATTCCTGTGGGTCCTGACATGAGAGAAGTGTATTGATCAATCAGAGCGCGTCAGGAAGGGACAGTCTAACTCAAAGATGCTGTCAGTAGGATTGTGGTTAATGTAGGATTCAGTGTTTTTGGAGCTGGACCCACACTAGGGACTAAAAATATGCATATCTGTCTTTTGTGGGTCACCCAACTTTATGGAAGTGCAATACTGAATCACTGCAATACTTCTTGAATGCTGTCAGACTTTAGCTCTGGATTAGCTCCGTCAAGCCATCTTAAACATCTCACCCCTGCGCCCTCATATTAGAGTTTAAATGCTAGCACGTTTCTCGTATTGCTACAAAAACTACATCGCTAGGCACATCAGTAAGATTTAATCATCATCTTTATTTGGTTATTGATTAAAGACGAAATACATTAGCAACATTTATGCCCTTTTAATTATAGAGGAGAGTTAACAGTTTTATAAAAGCCATAAACTATTTAGCTCGGCAGCGCGCCCAATGGCACCTCTTATCTCTCCTAAAATCTCACTGAATTACAGTCGTGTCATGGCTTCTAGCTTAATCGCTGCTCAGAGATGTGCTGTAACTGCAGCAAAGTCATTCATACAGGTTGGCTGGAAAGTACAGGAGCGGAGAGTCACTCGGCTCTAGGCACTAGAAAAATCCTCGTTTGGTGTTTTTGTAGTTGACAAAATTAAGTCTAAATCAACCCCTTGTCCTGAACAGTTTTCTGTCCGAGGCGTCACATCTCCGAAATTATTCTGAACAGTGTCAAGAATGTTTTTCAGCTTTATTCACTTTGCATTTTAATTTACTTACCGCCCCGTTTTTATACATACAGTAGCTACTTTGTTATAGTTAATAGCATGACTGCTGTTGTACTCCTGTTGTGATGTGACACGAGGAAAGACACAAACACCAAAATACAAACTGTTTGTCGTGTTTGTCCGTCTGGATGAATGGTTTCTTAAAGGAATAGGTCAACGTATTTGGAAATTTGCTTATCCCCTCCACTGGTTGACTAGCAACTGGTCCCAGTAAAGACACAAAAGTGGAATCAATCTTCTTATCAAACCCTAAGAAAGAAAACATTCAAAACATTCCCAAAACTATTCCTTTACCCACCCAAGTACTCTGTTCTTTTGGTAGAGTCACTAGGTGATATCAGTGTATATAAGCACACATAACATAACATAACTGACATACAGCATAGGTAAAATAGATCTTTTGTAAATTGCAGCAGGCGTGGCGTTTCATGCAGCCTCCTCACTGCTGCATTTATTACGCTGAAGCTAATGCACAATGTGATTCTTCCATGAGATGATCTCATGAACTTAATGCTGCATGAACAGACTGTCTGCAGTGACTGGGCAGAACTAAATTCATTTACCACGAGTAATATCTTCACTCTGTGTCTCCCTTTCTCTATGGCCCTCTTTGACTCATGCTGTCTCATTCTTCATGTCGGCCCCCATTCACAAGTATCATGTTTGACTTCATCCACAGATTAATCACGCAGTGGCTTCTCGGAATGTGATTAAACAGAAACAACGCGCTTTCTTTGTTTCTGTTTAATAATGCAAAAACAAAAGCTTTTGACATTCTGTACAAAGGACCATTTGTTCATGTCTTGCAGACACATTTTTAAGTAATTACAAATGTTTCTTTAAATGTGTACAAGTCTTTTTTTAATTCTTTTTTTTCCCCTGAAGTCCCTCAGTGGATATTGCAAAGCCAATATTTCCTAAATGCTGACTAGATTTGGCTCTATGATTTGGTGCTCATACAGTATACTCTAATGACAGAAACAGCATTCTGTGTGTGCTTGGACATAGGTCACCCACAGTCACAACATTTTTTTTCACTCCACACAAACAACATTTCTCTTTACACACTCAGTTCCGATAAAATTTGGATTTTTTTTTCCACCTTTTCATTACCACACTCGTGCTCTATGGCTGATATAAATACAGGCATGAACACACACACACACACACACACACACACAGAGTCATCCTTCATGGCAGATGTAAAATTAGCTATAGCGTTCACCCTGTTGTCCTTGAGTCTGTTCTCTATCTCTCCTTCACTCTTGCTGTCCCTTCTTTTTTGACTGTCTATCATTTTCTTCTCTTTGTCACATCACAATCTTTTTCTTTTACGTCTTTCTCGCTCTTTTAGCTCTCAGTTGCCCCCATACCTTCTCTATTCCCACTCCCTTCTTTCATTCCTTATCTCCCTCCATTTTGTTCTGGGACACTGACCAAGAATTTATGTTGGCACGTGTGTGTTTGTGTGTGTGTTTGTGTGCGCTTGAGTGGGTGTGTGTGCGCAAACATTCCTCCCGAGTGTTGTTCTTACGGTACCGCTGCCCCCATTAAAGACATTATCCCTGACAAACTGTCACACGGTGATGGCATGGTTTATTTGTCTTGTATAAATGTCACCGTCGTCTTAATTCTGAGACAATATTTGATTAAACACAAATGCACAATTAGATGTTTTTATAGTTTCGGGTCATGAAAAGTAAACAGACCTCTGGGGAAAAAAAGAAGTTGAACACGTTACCGTTGCCGCACAACTTTGAGAGCGTTTATCTACATTCAATCACGTTACGCTGTTATATTTCATGTTAAATGTTACATACTGATTCCACATGAAAAGGTTAAGATGCAGATAAAGCAGCGGGCACATGACCTGTGTGTGTGTGTGTGTGTGTGTGGACATTAACCGTGCTCTTGCAGTCACATGAGACCATATTATGGTTTAGATTATGATTAGTCTGAGGAGGCATGTGACTCTGTGCTGAGGTTTATAGGGGGAAAAAGACACGCCGCATAGTATTAGTAGGCAAAGTTGATTGACGAATCAGAACTGGAAGTTCACACAGATGAGGTTTGTCTCTTAAGAATCTCTCAAACAACTGTGAGGGGAGGGAAGATGGCTACGTGGTTTTTCGCTCGCTTTATCTCCTGCTAATGAGGTTTGACGCACGTGTACTTAGCTATCATTCCTATTATATACACACAGCTTCATGAGTGCTGAAATGTTCCAGCACAGTGTGTAATTACATAATCATGTCAGCTTCATGTTGTTGTACAACCCAGTGGTCACCATATTGGATTGATTTCTCTATCTAAGAATGGAAGTGAATGGTGTGTGGATTTAATGGTTAGAATAAAATAAAATAATATATTAATAATAATAATAATAATAATAATAGTTTAATATGAATGTATTCGCCTAGACTGGCTGGATTTATATACAGAAGCATAGACAGGCAGACCTTCACGCACACACACGTACCGTCCATGTATGATAATAGAAAGTGTGTATTCATAAAATTTCCCAGGTGGTGGTGAGTACAGATAAGCCACTTGTTTTCATATTGAAATGTGTGACTCTGGTCCAGAGTTGACATGAGGGATTGAGGGATGTATTTTTCCCAGAGTTTGTCTTGTGTGAATAATCCCCTTGAGCCTGTTAGTTTAGGGTTTTAGTACCAGTTGAATACTGGGAAAGCGGGATGATTGGACAAGGACATTCACTGGTCTGTTCTTTGCAAAAAAAAAAACTTGTGCTGCAGCTTTGCTTTGAAAACACTGGGGTTTTTTTAAGAGCTGAGAGATATTTTTAGTGAACTTTTGCAGTGAAATGTTGTGTGTATATAAATATCCAGTGAACTGGACTGAACTGAACTGAACTGTCCTTCCTCCCTCCATCAGACCATTCTGGTTCAGATCTGGTACCCTATCACTGTGGCGACCAACTCCAGAGAGCAGAAGAAGATCCTCGCCAAGTACCTCCTGGAGACTTCTGGGAACTTGGAGCGACTAGAGTATAAACTGCATGACTTTGGCTACAGGGGCGTCTCCTCACAAGAGGTACTGTATACTTTCCTATACTGCTATACTATACTATACACAATGAAGTAGATTTTGTTAAAGTTGTATCCTTACCCATACACCACATACATGTTAAGCAAATTAACAAATTTGACAAAATAATCCCAACTCAAGGTTGATTTCCCCGGAGCTTTCAACCATATCACACGGTTTGTTACGGATTAAAGCTCTGAAGATACTCGCAAGTGGCCTGTAAATTGGAATTTGATGGTGTTTGAAACAAACCATGCTCAGTCTAATTTATCAGGCAGGTAGGATTTAGTTAGTGGTATCTATCGGTGTACTTGCTGATTGCAGCACCCTCCCCTCACGCTCCCGTTCCAAGCGTGTAGGAGAACTACGGTGGCTGCAAAAAGCACAAAAGGCCCCATCTAGAGCCAGAGTGTGGTTTACCTGTTAGCACTGCGGTCAATATGGCAGCCTCCGTGGAAGAGGAACCGCTCCCTCCCTGTAGATAAAAACAGCTCATTCTAAGATAACGAAGACACAACAGTTCTTATTTTCAGGGGATTATACACTAATGAAGACATATCTAAGAATATTCTATTCAGTTTCTGCCAATATAACCTCCTAACCCTACACACAATGAAAGAAATGCAGAAATAAAAAGGTGGAAGACAAAAAAAAATGAATTTAAGATTTACTTTATAATGGAGTGTGTTTGCCCTTTTATCTCCCATGAACCATTTCCCTCCTCTTTGCAGACTGCAGGCATTGGGGCCTCCGCCCATCTGGTCAACTTCAAGGGCACAGACACGGTCGCCGGCATCGGAGTCATTAAGAAGTACTACGGCACCAAGGACCCTGTGCCAGGCTTCTCAGTGCCTGCTGCAGAGCACAGGTACACATTTGCTGTGGCATATTGAAACTTTGTCCCTGCTTAGAGACAGGATATCTCTCTGTGTGGCCTACATTTCTTTGCTGTAGAGTGTTTCCTGGCTTTTCCAGTGGGCTTAGTGGCACTGTTTCCATTGTGATGTGAGGCGGTAGTTCACCACCCACTTTAATTATTACACCAGTAATATAAGACCTCCCCGTTATGATATGTGTCTGCCAACATGTTCAACACTCCTTTTTTAATGGGATGTGCGAGGAAAGCAGAGAGTTTCGAGCATTGTATTTAGCCCCTGAAGGCTGATAAATTCCTGTGCACAATGTTAATTATCAGCATAAGCCACGTATTCACATATTCCCTGAAAGCACAGGGGCACAGTTGGCACACGGCGGCTCTATTCATCTCCTGTGCTGCCTCTGGTGAGATAGTCCACGTTCGGGCTGAGAGCCAGGCCTGGAAGCAGACTTTTTCACCCACAAGCCAAATTGATTTTCAAAATAAAAAACTTGTTTCAAATAACAAGTTGGTTATCTGCCAGAGCTGTTGATGGAGGGGAATTTATCAGCCAAAGTGAAAAATGTACTCATCATTTGGCTCAGGTTGGTGTTAATTCACTTCCCTGATTAGAGCCTGGTCACCCTCACACTAATTATCTGGTTCATCTCTGTCAGTTTGTGAATGGGACTGTGATTGGCTTAGAGGGGAAGGTTTTGATTGGCTGCTGCTTCCCTGACGCACATGTCCCTCACATGTCTCTGGTGTTGCTTTATGGCACCGATCCATTTATCCTGCTCTCTCTCTCACACACACACACACACACACTCTCTCTCTCTTTTTGTTTCGCTCTCATGCACACGGAGTCACTTCTTCCTTGCCACCAGGGCAGTTACTCCTGCTCCAGCGCACCCTTCTTCCCCGCACCAGTGCATTGTGGGATGGTGGCAGTAGTTGTCATAGTAACCGTTATGTAATGGCCCCCCTCGTCAGAGGGAGGAGTCACAGTGAAATTCCACTTTGATTTTGAAGGAAAGGGATGGTTGGGTGTTTTAGAGCAGAGGTGTGTCACCTTCAGAGCTCTTCCGTTCAAAACTTTGAGTGTCCTCCAATTTTTACACTTTGAAAGAAAAATAATACTTTTCCAAAAATGTGTACAGAAACTTGTATTAAAATAAAAAAAACAGTTTATAGTATTGTCAGTTCTGTAACGCAGTACAATTTGTGTAGTAATAGTATTGAAATATATACCATGTCTGTGTACACTGAACAGGTTTTACAATTCTTTGAGCGTTGCTCCAAAGAAATCAGAAACCAAATTCTAGATACCTCTGTTGTATTGTGGTGGTGGAATCTTATTTAATCTCACAACCCCAGGACATAAAATTCACACTGTCTTCAGGGTCAGATTTGACTGGGGGAAAACTGGAAAGAAGATGTCCTTATTTGGGTGAACTTGGTTGTTCAACACAGAGGGTGCTAATGTGACTGGTCAGGGGAGAGAAAAGACGCAGTGCCCAGAGCTAATCAGGCAACAAAAAGCAAGATCATCATCTTAAACAATGCTATGTGTGGCACACTTGGTATATGAACAGCTATATTTGTAATCTACTGTGACACTGAGCCTGGAGTCTGCAGCCGCCTGCAGCAACTCAAATGCAAATGTTCAGGAGCCAAACTCATTTCATCACACAGTACAAACACCCGCCGCAGGTCTAACATTAATAAACAGGCACAATATTTTGATGCCAAAAAGATTAAACCCCTTCCCAGCTTATGGTGCACCTGTATGTGGGATTTGCGTTTCCCCGTTTATTGGCGTGATACCACAGTTATCGTGACCATCTTCCTTCTAACCATCAACAAATTACAGAGCAGAGAAAGGCAGTCACAACGCTCTACAATCTGCTTTTTAAGGTGGCTTTAACAGACCTGATTTAACATAAAAAGAAAAATGCAATTTGGCCCAGGGTTGCTTTCAATCAAGACTAAAACCTGGAGTGCGCTGCCCCCTTCTGGACGATCTGTGGCATTATCTTTTGATAAATGGCTATTCTCTTGCTCCCATACTCTTGTAGCCAAAGAGATAACTAATGCGAAGTTCCTGCTACTTTTTGGCTTACTTTAAATCTTTCCACCTCTTTTTTTAACTTTCTTATTTTGTTGTACTTTTCCCCCCCTTGTGTCTTGCACAGAAGTTGTCCATGTTGTGTTATAGCTTTGATCAACTACATGGGAAGAGAAATTGTCGTAGGACAAAATAATAATTTCTTTGTCGTTCTCTCTGCAGTACCATCACAGCGTGGGGAAAAGACCATGAAAAAGACGCCTTCGAGCACATCATCAAACAGTTTCCCAACGTGCCCGTATCCATAGTCAGCGACAGCTACGACATCTACAACGCCTGTGAGAAGATCTGGGGAGAAGACCTTCGGGGCCTGATAGAGAAGCGCAGCGCAGATGCTCCGCTGGTCGTTCGGCCGGACTCAGGAAACCCTCTTGATACGGTTTTGAAGGTGTGGTCACGTGCGCGGCTTTCCTTTCAACTAGGATCTTAAAACAAGCCAGGACACTAACTCTCTCTGTACCACCTTCCTCTTCCTGTCCTCAGGTTTTAGAGATCCTGGGTAAGAAGTTTGTTCCAGTGGAGAACTCTAAAGGTTATAAGGTTCTCCCTCCTTACATCAGAGTCATACAAGGAGACGGAGTTGACATCAACACACTGCAAGAGGTACGGACACGTGCTATTTATTGATGATGTGATGTATAAGATGGTAAAAGATTTTCATTGTACATTATGTGCATCAGAAATTACAGAGTGGTACTATTGCATTGTTTTTTACTGTGTGTTTTTCCACAGATAGTGGAGGGTATGAAGCAACACAGGTGGTCCATTGAGAACATTTCCTTTGGGTCCGGAGGGGCTCTGCTCCAGAAACTGACCAGAGATCTGCTCAACTGCTCTTTCAAATGCAGCTACGTGGTCACTAATGGACTGGGGGTGAGTACCAGTTATGTGAATGGAGTTATTGTGTTTCTGTGATCATTTTTGTAACAGTCTGGTGTTTAAATAAGACTAGTTACAGAGCGTTTAGATTGTGGGTAATGTAACAACTCATGGGGGGTTGAGCGTTGCATCACCAATCAACATTAAATCAAGCATTTTGTTTGTTTTAGACGTCCTTTAACTGTTAAACGGGTATGTAACTGTTGACCACAGATGAATAAGTACAGAACAGTACAGTACTTCTTTTTGTCTGCGCGGCGGTTTGTGTAATAGACATGATTTTGAAAAATCCCTTTCCACTTAAATGCAACGTTGTTTTTCTGTGCGAAAAGGTGAACGTGTTCAAGGACCCAGTGGCTGACCCCAACAAGAGGTCAAAGAAAGGTCGCCTGTCTCTGCACCGGACACAGAGCGGAGACTTTGTCACCCTGGAGGAGGGCAAGGGCGACCTCGAGGAGTATGGCGTGGTGAGTTTAAAGCACATAATAGCACACAGACACTTTTGTACAGATGAATGCAAAGCAATTTGTTTTACCAACACTGACCTTGCCTCCTCTCTCACCTTCATTTTCTGTTTTCCTCTGCCCCTCCTTCCCTCCCTTGTCACCTGTTCCTCTGTACTCTTTTCATTTTACCCTCTCTCCCCGTGTTGTTTTTCTAATCGTCTCCAGGACCTGCTGCACACAGTCTTTCAGAACGGGAAGATTGTGAAGACGTACACATTTGATGAAGTCAGAGACAATGCTAAGCTCAAAGAGAGTGAGCTTGAAGAGCTGCTGCACTGAGCGCAGCACTACTGAACCCGCCCCCACCCTCCACCCTAACCCCCAAAACAACCCCTCCTTCCCCCCCCCTTTTAACCCTTCACCTTTTGCCTCCAGCGTCACCTCAGAAAACGGAGGTAGCGTGCACTGCTAATAGATCCCACCCTAAAGCCTGAAACCCCCCCCTCCCGAGGACGTTCCTAAAAACCTGAGAACTCCCTTAAAATAACGGAAATCACCTCAGTTTTTGGAGTAGAGAATTTGGAACTCCCACACCTCTGGTGAACAGCGAAACACCCCATGAGTGTAAAGGGAAAAAGAAAAGAGAGAGAGGAATGACCGAACAGTTTAGTAAAACAGGAACAACAGAGAGGAAGGTCGCGATTACGATGACAAAACGTGCGTTCACCTTCCACGCTGCTGCCGCTCCTGATTGGACTTCAGCAACATTGCATGTAAGTCTCGGTACACACCTCCGCCAACGATCAAGATTGACCTTGAGCCGCTGAATAGGTGTGTGTCTGCAGACTTTTCCATGCAGACACAAAAGCAAATCAGAGATTGTAGGCTTTTTGAAAGAGCTCCGCGGCGGCTGCATGGCGACGTGAACGCCCACGGCGAGTCGCGGCGAGAAAGCCGATGTCAGAAAGAGACAGGAGAATATGAAGCCACACCCCACACCAATGACCCCCCCCCCCGTGTATCGGTGTTTAGAGAAAAAAATATATACATGTCTGAATCTACTTAGCTTTGTCTTTTACGTGAAGGAGAAAATGATGGTTATAGTATATAGCAGGTGCACCGATAACATTGACAAGCAACGGCTAACATGTTGCTTTCTACTTTGGAGATCATGAAACTGTAATTATGGCGATGCTTTTAATCATTAGTTATGGCCTAAATTAAAGAAGGCCAACATGTATCAAGTACTACCTGAATATTTTGTACTCTTTACTCGCCAATAAAATGTTATTGGTGCATCTCTGAAGGTATATAAGTGATCATCTCTTGCCATTATGTTGTCCACAGAGCGTTCATATCATGAAGACACAATTCCACAATTCGTTCAAGGAGGGAGGACCTCAAAGTGGGCGTTTAAATGTTGTTTTTTTTTTATTTCATGAATATATATTAAAAGAATGACAGCATTATTGTCAAGCTCATTTTCTATCAATGATTAAGTGTTCCGTGTCCTGGAAGAAGTCCAAATCTTCCCATGGCTAAGTTGACAAATATTGGATTTGAGTCAAAGTTCCAGATTGGGTCTTCATTGATGGCGAATGCTCTTAAAACAGTCTTTACTGTACAAGACCAAGATTGATGTAAGAAGAAAACTACATCACGAAAATTGTCTTCACTGGAATGAGATGATCTTAATTATGTGTTTATGAAGATACATATGTGGCTCCTGGACAGAAATGTATGTTAAATGTTGATGTGTGTGCTTGGATCCGTGTGTGCGATGGGTTGTGTGGTTTGTGTGCGAGGGGGTGTGTGTACTGACGTTTTTTCCCCTAAAGGATTGCGTAGTATTCCTTTATGCAAACGTACCCGTCGATAAGGGAATAGAGGAACACTCCTTCCTTTTTACCTTTGTCGGCCTTTTATTCTGAAAGGGGGGCGCAGCTTGGTGACAACAGGCACTGATACAGGTTTTTTTTCTTTTTTTTTTTTTCTTTTGGCAATGGTAGGAAAGAGAGGCAATAGGGCAAGATCGGGAATCAGAAATAACTTTACTGACAGCACATGTACCGCCATGCTTTGGCCAGTCGCGGTGTCTCGGGTTATCACTGCTTTTACTCCTTAAAAGCAGGGAAGCTTCAGGAAGCGGTGATTCTTGGGAAAAGGGCATGCGGTACTCTTGGTTTGGGACCTCATTGCCCAGGTATGAATGGGATCTTGCTGATACTGTCTTTGGAGATAATTATCCTTCCCATTCAGAGCTTCTCTAAGGAATTTCACTCCACTGTGTGCGGGTGAGTCACATTGCTGAGTCGACCCTTTCAGAGTGAAAGGATTTTTTCTGTCGTAGAGTTGGAGGCTTTAAAGAGGAGGCTAGGAGCTGGTGACGTCAACAAGAAATTTTTTTTTTTTTTGGTGGAAATGTTCTAGGCTGTGCCTCCACTTAAAATTTTGGCACAATAAAAATGATTTTTTTTTTTGCCATTTGGTTCTAGGAATGGCTATGTCAGTCTGCACTTTGGTGCTGAAATATATTCACACAGCTGTCGGAATAATTTGCCGTGATATTTTGCACCAACATACATGTTCCCCAAAAGTTATATAACTTTTAATCTAAAGCCATCATCAGGTTTAAATTTTAAATGTCTAATCCTTTGGTTTTATGACCAAATACCTGAAAAACTAATGAACATTCCCTCAGCCTCATCTGTATGTTGTTGTGTCACAGAGCTGCTACCATGGACTTTAAACTGTCGGGTATTAGTTTATTCTCTCCCTGCAACACTAACGTTCAGCCATTTTACAGCCAGTACTTCCAACACACACACACATACACACACTCTCCTGGGAGCTGCCCACTGCTACCACAGTGTAAATGTTTGCCACTGCAGCCGCTTCACCGGAGCTATCTTTAGAGCTTTCATTGGACCTTATTCCCTTTCCCCCACGGACGCCGACCCTGCTAGGTTTTCTGTGTTTTTTTTAAGACCTTGAAGAAACCTGTGATGTCACTGACTCCCACACTCCCACTCCTGGCTCAGACCAACCTGCTCAAACACAAGACAAAAGCTGGCAAACAAACCACAGCTCGTCACAACGCTGAAACAATGTCACACCTAGTTTCTTTATTTTCCTTTTGGGTTTGCACTGTCAATATCGTTACCTGTCAAAATAATTTGTTATCCAATTGTTCTGGAGTAACGACACAGTTGTTGTTCATTTTTTATTTTCCAATCATGGGTGCATTTTAGTAAAACTTTGATTTTACTTATTTTGATACTGTCTCAGTTCTATACTCAGAGAAATATTATTTTGTATGACAAAGTTGAGAAAAAAATGCCGAAATATTGCAGTAAATAAACCTTCATTTACAAACGATGCGGCCCATACTGCCTCTCACTTGTACATACAACAACTATCTTACTGAACGCAGCGAGAGCGGGATAGGGAGACGACCACATTTAGTAATAGTATTCTTATTATTTGTTTGTCAGAACAACCGTTTTTGTTGTACCAAACAGAAGAATATCCAAAACGGCTTGACTGAATTGGCAGTGTGACTGTTTTTTTTGTGGACTGTCAAGCTTTTAGCTTCTGGTGTGTGTGTGTGTGGTTGTGTGTGTGTGTGTGTGTGTGTATGTTGTGTGTATGTAGCCTTGCGTGAAATGCCTCTTGATGTAATGGATGAAAAAAAAAACCTGTTTGTGAATGTTGTTGTTTTTTACTCGTATGTTATATGTGGTTGTCCCAAAATCTCTCCCAACACAACTGATATTTTACACAAACATAACTGCTATATTGTCAACAATACATTGATTAAAGATGCCACCTGTCAGTTTGGAAATGGTTGATTTATTTCGCCTGCTTTTGTACTAGGATGGACATCATCATCAGCTATTAATATTGTATCTTCTCTGAGTCCTGTTTCAACAAAAACTACAGTGTACAAAATGGTGTTAGCAACACTTTATTTTATGGCCTGTAAATTTCCTCAAAAATTTGGCAAAATGTAGGAAAAATAAGAGATCTGTTCCAGGTAAAACTCATGGAAAATATTAGTGCTTTAATGTAATCAATTTGAATGGATTATTGGGAACATTTATTTTTCATATTTTGTTGATTTTGTTTAGCTGGGTCTGTCACAATGTTTGCTTGTGCAGCTGACCAGTTTGCTGAACTGACTTAGAGACTCCAGATTAAGTGAGCAGTTAAAGAGACAATAAGGAAAACTCGCTGATGGTCTGTGTTTGTTTATGCGCGGTCATATGGAGGCATCAGTATTAAATTGAGACTGTTTCATAACCAGTTAAAAACTCCTAGTATTAGATTTAATTGAAATGAATACATTGGAAGTGTACTAATTTAACCCTGCTGCTATTTTTCCTATTATTCGTATTAAATTCCATTCTTTCTAGGAACCTTCTTGTAAATTATTCAGAAATGATGAATCTGTAGAAGAAAGTGTTAGTTATATATAAATATATATATAGATTTAGTATCACTTCAGTCTATTGAGGTTGGTGTAATTTAAAGACAACATAAAAACACACTTCTCTATCTGTGTTGTTTTGTAACATGTTTCTGTGCTACAGAGCTGCATACAGACAACCAACAGAATTTCTATGTCTGCTTGGTGTTGGTACGCTTTTTGTTGTGAGACATCCTGGACATTTTTCCTTTCTCACAAAGTCAGCTTTGTTGTTTTTGAGGAGTAAATCTCCGCTCAGTCTCACCACAACACATTAGGTGTAGTATTAGACAGTAACATGTAGCTGTAAATGGGCTCTTTGTGTTTCACTGCAGTGAGAGGGGCTTCGAGAGAGATCCAGTGTGTAACATGAAGGAGGATCTATGGGCAGAAATGTAATATAATATCCATAGGTTTTTATACGTGTATAATCAACTGGAAATGAGAATAGTTGTGTTTTCATTAGCTTAGAATAAGACTAAGATTTTTCACAAGTTCCACGGCCATCGTAGTTTCTCCTACGTGTTTGAAAGATCGATCCACCGCTTATAGATGCCACTACATCCTACACACTTAAGTTTAAGTCCAGCTCCAAAAATACTTCCCACAATGCATCTAAATAGCATCTTTTATTTTACCCTTTCCTGCCTGATGAACATCTTTCCAAGCTAATGCAAGCTTTGTGTTCAAATGTCTCCAGCCCCAAGTCAATGATGACCCAGATGATGTCATCAGGGTTAATTTTGAGACTTTAATGAACTCCTCCAGAACTACAGGAGACATTATGCAACAGTGTTTTACAGGTTTCTGATAAAAGCTTGATCGATATCGACCTGGCCGGTATATCAGCTAAAATTAACTTATCGCAGATATCAGAGATAAGTCAGCACAGAATTGCCAGAGAGATTTCAAAGCAGTGCCTCCATTACAAGGTGTCCACCAGAGAGCACCAGCTGTTCAGATATGCTTATGTCAGACATTGTGGGGACCCTCCCCCACAATGTCAGATGCAACTGCTCTCAGAGATTGTGTTTTTTTTTTTTTCTTTCTTTCTTTGTTGAAAGAATTTTGAGAATCTGTGGTTTTCTCTGGGAGTCATATGACCCCAGTCAGCACTAAAGAGGCGTTGCAGAGTAACTGCAGACTCAGCAAGGAGGAGGCAGCCTGCGTACTCCAGCGGATGGATCCAATGAAAACCGCGTAGGACGCTTTGATGCCTTTTGGTACTTGTGTGGAAGTCTCTGGGTGTTACTGTGCCTGGATCTTCTGAGGGTAATTCGTCGTTTATATTGTAGCTGCATGTATTTTAAATTCTCTTTGTTGTCTTTTCTAATATTATCGTTTGGGAGTTTGAATTCTTTTTTTTTTTTTTTTTTTTGCCAGCCCAGTTGAGGAAAAAACTAAAACTGTCTCGCAACAGTGTGGAAAGCTATAAGATACGCCTTTTCACCCAGCATCCTTATCCTGTAACTAAACACGCATGACGCTTTCTCGCCTCAAGCAAAGCGTTATTTGGCACACTTTTACGCTTCACCCGCGACGTCGCCTGCGTATTTTGCGCATCACCAAGTGGAGCGCTAGTTTTTCAAACTACACTGCAAAAAATACCCACCTTTAACTCGTGATTTTTCCATTCACACTTGTTGCTGAAACCTTTTAAACTGTATTTTTACTAAGTGGAACGATCTCACCTGCCTGGCAGTAAGTGAATTCGGGTCATTTTGCGCAAAGTTGGCTCAAAACTCACTTTAAACAACTTGGGCAGGCTCATTTCTTGCAGCGTTGGCAGTAAAACCACGTCACTCTGTCAGACAACTCCCCTTTTTTCTCCCTGTTGGACCCAACATCCACAGTTTAGGAACAACTGGATAAAGATTTTGGCTCAGAAGCACAATCATGATGACCGGATTTCGGTTGAATTTGTCGCCGCTGAAGGAGCCTCTGGGCTTCGTTAAACTGGTGGAGTGGGTAAGTTAGATGCATATTACTGCATGTGTGTGTGAGAGAGAGATAGAGAAAGGGATAGAGAGAGTGTGTGTGTGTCATACCCAGAGGACAGGGAGGTTCAGTCCTTTTTCTTGGTCCTTGGATTTTCCCTTTTCCCCCTGGTGATTTTCACTCTTGAGAATAATCCCTAAAGTAATCTGTTTTAGATGGAAAAACACACAAAACATGAGCATTACTTGTTCACACATTCATAGTATAATTAAATAAACTTTAGTTCATCTGCAGCTTTGAGGTTTTTACACTTTCAAGACTTAATAAGATGTTTGCACTAATGTAATTTAGTTAATAAAGCTTAAGATGTCAAAGTTGGTAGTGTTTATCATACAAGGATGGCCAAACTGATACCCAACCATATGCTTAAAAGTTTTTCTTTAATACCTTTACTTTACTGTGTTGCCATCTTAAGTTGCATGGAAGGAAAGTGTGTGCTTCTGCTCAGTTGTGTCCACTTCATTCGGATCATTCTGCTGGTTTCAGTGGTCTGCCCTTCAGAGGACACAGTTACAGATTAATGCATCCCTCACCAATAATTTACCTCCGAATAACAGATGGTTGAAACAACTCACGCACTTGAGCACACAGTCTGTGTGTCATGAGAGTACATGCAACAATTCCTTGCAGAAAAGTCCAGCAATCAGTTCTGCTCTACATAACTGGGTCAGAGGAATCCAGTGTGGAGTAATGTAGCTCGGCTACAGCTGTTCTATTTTCTCATAATTCAAACGCACACATACATGGGCTATAGAGCAGCAGTAACACCCAGTCATCTGACAAGGTTGTGTGTGAGTGAGTGTGTGTGTGTTTTTCACTGTGTTGGCCTTATGTAACTCTTATTAACCCAATATAGTTTGTAATTCACAAGGGACTGGATGATAAATTGTGTTCGTATTCACTTATTTAATGTTACGAATATTCTATGTGATGAAAGAGGGATCTCAGCCCACCCAGTAGCGCGATAGTTGAACAACACTGCTTTACTACTTTAATTATTACAATAACTCACTGTTAGGAAGCTATTTTTAGAAAATGAATTATTTGATTGATACTTGAACACAAGTTTTTATTAGGATAGGATAGGATTATTTTACAAATGTATTCCATTGCATTATTGCCAAATTTAATCAATAGCTTGATGGTACATAAGCTACATTCAGGTTACCCATCATACTGTATTCGATCTGTAACACTAATACAGATAAGACAAGGTTTTGCATGCACATTTGTTCATTGCCATGGCTTCATGCTTCATGCCTAATATTAGAGCTGAAATTAAACAAAAAATAATCTGCAGATTTTTTGACAATAGAACAATTGTTCAATTAGTCATTTTTCTACCATAAATACCACTAACACTCCCTCATTTCTGGTTCCCAGTTGTAAAAAGCCACCCTTGGCTTTAGGACACTGTACTGCAATGGGCATTTTATTATTATTTTAATTGTTATTCTGATGTTCTATAGAGACTAAAATGACTAAATAATCAGTAGATTCATAGATAATAAAAAAATATGTGTTAGTGGCAGTCCTACTTCAGGCTATTTATAAGGTTTTTATAACATGTACACTTTTTTTGTGAGACACACTTAACTATTTAATTGTGGTCTACAACAGTGGTTCTCAATATTTTCGCAGTCAAGGACCCCCTAATTGGTCAGTCTGATATTTGATAAATAGTAGTCTTGGGGATCCCTATCTGATAATATTAAGTGATTTAGTTAAACCTATGAACAGAATAGTCCTTCTTATACATTCTGGCATTGGACTAACATATAGTTACATAATAGTGAAATTAAAATTTCTGGGCACCACCAGGATATCCGTCAAGGACCCCTATGTCTCCAGGTTTAGAACCAGTGACCTACAACATAACCTAATCTCTGTCACTCCTCATATTGATTCATGTAGAATAGTGTATATCTTATTTTCAGGCAGCAGCAGTAAATGTCTGTTTGGCACATGAATTTGGGGCGTAAATCTAAAACATAGCAGTTGAGTGGAAACAGTAAGTTGATGATATCATTCTGGAGTTCTGACAGATGGCTCATCACCACTGCTGTTGATGAAATTGGAGGCTATCCAGCAGGTTGCCTTGTCTAAAATCCAACATTTTTGTCTGATGTCCAATCACCCCGTGAACCTCCGAGTAATCTACATGAAAAAGTAGTTTACTTGGCACATGAGTGGCTTGGCCCAAACGCTCATACGTTCCTAGATATTATCACCCACACAGTAGTAAACAGGAAGGAGGGTACGGAATAACAAATGCTACAAGACTGCCCCACTTACTCACCATGTTGAATAATGATGATAAAGCTATTTCTCAATATTTGGACTTGTGGCAATGCCAGGTCTATCTGCCAAAAGATGGAGAGCCAGGTTTCTTGAGCTTCTGGAGGAACCACAGTGACCAAATGGGCACACGCTCCACTGGCTTTTTTTCGGCAGACTGACCAAGACTCATTGACCTCTATGTAAGAATTAAAGGGAACACCAGTGATGAGAAGATATTTCAGATTGATATTCATCAGATTACAGGTCATTCACCCGAGAAGCAGTTTTTTCTCTTTTCATTGTTTGCATCTAGTACAGGAACCGGACACGTAACTTTTGGCACATGTGAGTGGTTTCTGTATGCAAACTGCTTATCCTGTCTCACAGTTTGGTTACAAGTGAAGACAGTTGTGTGGTTTGCAGATGTCTGGGACACCAGCGAAAAAAGCCTGAGGACTTCTTCTGATTCGATCGCCATGTTTGGAGAAGGTGCCACCTGTAGCCTTAATTGGGACTAAATGGTGATATTGGAAACATGACAAAATACCCAAATGTCGGACAGTGTTTGTGCAGTGTAGTATTTATGCTCTGTTTAAAAGTGTACAACATAAACAAAAGAATTCAAATGTCAGTGTGTGTGTGTGTGTGTGTGTGTGTGTTTGGGTCCACGCAATTCGTTACAGTTGTTCATGCTGAGGCTCCATGACCTCGTAGTGGGGAGTGATGGACTCAGTGAAAAAATAAATGTGAGAAAGTAGCTCACCATGGTGTGTAGCCAGAAAAACAGGAAGTGGCAGCCAGTGACATGCTGGAGAAACATCTGGAGAGGGCGCTTTGAGTGTGTGTGGGTGTGTGGTGTGTGTGTGTGTGTGTGTGGGGGGGGGGGTCTTGTGGTGTGAACAAAGAACTAAAAGTTGAGGTGGCCTGTCGTAAAGCATTTTTCAAAGTATAGTATGTTACAGTTGTGCTGATGAAGAGATTTAAGAGTCAGTTAAAAGTGTGTTCTTTTTGAAATGGTTTTGTATTGGTGTGTCCTCCAATTTCCTGTGTGAAATTAAAGATTACCTTTGTCACGCGTGTAATCCCTTCCTGTTCCACCGCAAAACTTGTCTTACTAACATTAAAAAGGGGTTTAACTAGATTATTTTGCTTCACATTTATTTTTGGGGCATCCTTTTTGATGATTTTCTGGTTAAAGAAAGTTGCTCCCTTTTGGTGTCTCTGGGCACATTTAAGCCTATTTATTTGCAGTAGCAAAGGGGAGCAAAAATCATCTTACTTTAAAGCTGCTGTAATCAATATTTTTCCTTAACAGTAGATCAAATGGCTATGTGTAATTTGAAAGAGCACACACATCAATAAACCGACAGGGAATTATCACCCGATTCTGCAGTGCCCCTCAGCTCTATGGAGCATTTTAGCATCTTTGAGCTCATTGTTTTGGTTCACTCAGCTCTCATTAGCAGTGAGTCCAGTGTGTAACATTGAGGAGGATCAGTTGGCAGAAATGTAATTTAATATGCATAACTATGTTTTCTTTAGTGCATATATGTATGTGAATTATCTGTGTCTGCTAGATGTGAAAATAGACACTGCTGTTCATCATCATCATCATCAACTTTTTAAGGTGATATTAGGTCAGTGTTACAGGTTTTTGTGAAGAGCTGGCCAAAAAAAATCAATGAATGCAGGTTAAAGATGTGTTTTGGAAACAGGGATGTTAAAACATGAGTTTCTGGATTCTTCCCTTTGTTTCCAATAATCCTTAACTGCAAGACATACAGTAGCTGAGCTAAAGGCTTAGTTATAGTTTCCTAACCAACGTGATTTAAAAGGTTCAAAATATCTGCTTTGTGATGCCACACAGTTTATTCTGTGGTTTGTTGTTAATCTTTGAATCAGTATTGTAATGTTGTAGCATAGCTGTCTGTTGTACTGGAGGGTTCAGTCAGGATGTAAGATCACAGGCAGAGACATGACGCTATGCATGTTCGAAAATGTGTGAAAACTCTTTAACAGCACATTTTGAGAAGAACAAACTCTTCCTCTGCAGTATATAGTGATTTACAATGCACATTTTCATGTCAATTCATCATCACCAGTGAGGTCTGAGTAAAGTGATATCAGTGAGAGTCTGAATGAGCTCAGTACCCACGAATTACATGATTATCGTTTTGCCTACTGCAGTTTGAGGGTTAAGCTTAGTAGCAGCCACCCTGAAAGAGTTTAGTATGTGTTGGTTTTAAAGGAGAGTATTAGTGTCACATGGCCTACACGCTGAGTCAGATGCTTTCTGCCTCTGCAAGAAGGAATTTAAGAGCTGAATAGCAGCATTAGTGCAGCCATGTAAGCCACAATTGATTGTGAGATAGCAGTTTGGTGATCAAACATGCAAATCGGGCTTGTTAAGGAAACATTTCTTATTGTTTATTCTGTGTGGTGTCACTGGATGACTGCAACAGCAAAGTGTAAAATTAGTACAGAAAATCAAGGGTGTTTTATTTGACTAAACAAAATGAGAAGTGTGATTCAGATTGGATACTTCCATTAGAAAAGCAAAGGACTCGAGATAAATGATCTTGTTAAAATTGTTGAGTAGTGAGTTTTATTTTCAGCTGTTTGTAAGAGTAAAATGCGGGCCATCTGTTGGTCCCTCTGGCTCTCCAGTGCTGACGTTATGTTTTAGACTGCCAGCTTTCTTCTGGGTGTGAAGTTCTTCAAGCTACATTGCCCACATACATACTGAATATTATCCCATCCTCCTTAAAGAAATCCCTAGTATTGTCTTGGTTTCTTGGGTTTTTGATATTGATTTCCCCGAAGCTGAACGAGGTTTTTCTCACATCGCTCTGAACCATTTCCCTAATCGCTCGCTCTCTCTCTTGTCTGTCCAAACAGCTCACAGCCATATTTGCTTTTGGAAGCTGTGGCGGATTCTCAGGGAAGAACATCATATCTCTCTTCTGTGGGGATGGCAGGAATGAAACTCTAGATGCCAACTTTCACTACCCATTTAGGTGAGAATCTCAACAAAATTTGGGGTATTTTTAATGTCAGGCACAGGTTTGAAATGTAAACTTCAAGAGGACCAGCAGCCTACATGATAATACATTCATTATAGAACAGCATTTGAAGGAATAACCATCTAAAAGCAGCAATAATGATGATTTAAACCTGCCATCTTGCTTTGTGACCAGGTTAAGCCAGGTCCCACTCGTCGAGGGAAACACCACTATTTGTAACCACACTGTCACAACAACGCACATGGTGGGAGACTCAGCCTCCTCAGCAGAGTTCTTTGTGGGCATCGCCATAATCTGCTTTCTGTACAGCATGGTGGCTCTGTTGGTGTATTTAGGCTACATGCATGTCTACAAGGACTCTGACTTTGGACCCATTTTCGTGAGTACTGATCTTGCTCCAGTATTAAATCAAGCTGTGAAAGTGCTACAATTTCCTACTAGAATTCGTGGGTCACTCAAAATAAAAGACTCGTAGCTTCTGCCTGCAGAGCTGATGTGTTTGGCCTTGTTTCCAGGACTTTGTGGTCACAGCGATCCTGGTCTTCCTGTGGCTGGTGTGTTCGTCCGCCTGGGCGAAGGGCCTGCAGAATGTGAAGGATGCCACAGACACTGATGGCATCAGCGCCACGCTGGCACTCTGCAAGGGGAGCAACATCACCTGCGAGGTCACAGAGTTCGCCAACATGCGGACGCTCAACATCTCTGTGGTGAGAAAAAATACAAGGCACTTTTGAGGAGATTTTGCTTACATTTGCACTAATCTCATAAAGATCTCCATCCAGACATGTATTAAGACAAACATTGCTTGGAACAGTAATATCTGCCTATTATGTTTGTCCCCATCTACTCCTTTGACCTCATAAAAAATTCCAGATGTCAATATATCCTGCCTGTAGGCCCCGCCCCTTACAATCTGATTTAAGAAGAGAAACTTTCCACTTACAGAAGATGAATGTGAAAACATCCCCCTAGTGTCAAACATACATCATTCTGCACAGTGAAGCTCAAACATCCAACTGTAGGAACAAGAAGAAATAGAGAAATATTTTTGAGGGGGAGGGGGGGTTAAGGATAAACATTAAGCAGCCTGACTCGCAGTCATGAGACTCTGAGCAATAACAATTTCATTTTCCTCAGACAATGTAGTCTGCTCAATAAGTCCAAAGCAAATTTGTTGGAATGAACACAAATGTGACCACGGTTCAAGTCCCTGAAACCGTCCCAATCTGTTTTCTTCTGTTTTGCTGTTCTTCCAGGTGTTTGGCTACCTCAACATGTTTGTGTGGGCGGGCAACGCCTGGTTTGTGTACAAGGAGACCCGTTGGCACTCCCAGAAATTCTCCTCTCAACCAGGACCTGCAAGGCAACAGGTCCCTGCACCCATCTAACATTCAGTAGAGCATAAAGCAACACAAACACACAGTCGCGTACAAATACTCACATACACATACACATCACACATAGGCGGACACAGACAGCCACAATCTGAGCACATGCACACTCACTGTATGACCACATGTGCATGAAGACATTATTTTACACACACACACACACACACACACACACACAAATGCTCTGTGAAGCTAAAGAAGAGAAAACGAAGGATAAATTGACTGAGGGATTTGGAACAATATTGGATTTGGACTTTATCAATGCAGTAGCAGCTGTGTGGGTAGTACACAGACCTGAATTAGCATTTTGTAACCCAAAATGACTTAATTCACGGCATACTTGAACTGAGAGCAGTTCTAAAAAGCAACATAAATTTCCCAAAAGATATCCTCTGAAGGCCTAAGCAACCCCGCAGCAGTCCGAGGCGGGGGGGGGGAGGAGAAAGTGTCATGTGTAGATTAGGCTTTGTTCTTTTTTTTTATTCTTGCCTGTTTCATATACTATAGCAACACCAATGCAAGTAGTATATCAAATCCTTTAAAATCTGCCTTCTTACAACCATTTCTTGATGGTTTCTTATGCTTTAGTAAGCAGATACATGCACAAACAACGACCAAATGTGTTCTTTAAACCTAAGCTTTATAGCAGCCTTATAAGAAGAGAGGTTTCCTTACTTCTCTGGTCCAATATTAGGATATTGGCAAATGTATTCTGCTTAATTATATACTGACGAATGTAAGATACTTTGAACTCATCTCTTTGTCTCTGACAGAAAAGCAACCACAAGAGACAAGATTACATTTTTTAATACCTGCAGCAATAGGGATAATGTGATCAAGGTTGTCAGGGTAACAGAGAGGGTAAAACTGTTGTCTGTAGTGCACTATGACGCATGAAACTCTATACCATATTACCAGTTTTCAGAATTCCATTCATTGTGATTTATTGACGTACAGTATATCACATACATTTAATATTGGCCTTGAAACCGAGCCATGCATATTTTGTATATTTTTTTCATTCTTTCATCCATTTGCTCTCACAGTTAGCCCAGCTGCCCCCCTAGTGGTGGCTAGCTGGTATTGCAATGGCTGGACAAAACTAAATTAGGATTATTAATTAGCAAAACTAGCGTAAAGATGTCCTCTTTTCATGAAGTACACTGATGAGGTGAATCCATATAAACGTCTTGATCCTGCACTGGTTTTCCTCACAGAGGTCGATCTATGCAAGGAGGACAAGGAGGCAGGTTGTTCACTAACTCATACGGTGCTTAATATGCTGTCCTTCAAAGCACTGCGGGAGTGTGAATCTATTTAGAGTACTTGATTGAGAGTTGGCTACTCAGTTAGTTCAGGAAAGTCTTGCTGTGTGAGTGCAGCCGATGTTTGAAATCTTTCAGTTCCTCTGTGTCTGAAGGCTTTGATTTATTTAGTCTCTACTAAGGTACCAGATGAAGGTTGAATCCGTCCTTGATTGTGTCATTAAAAAAAAACAAAAAAAAAAACCTGTTTGTTGTTATCATTTTGAATGTAGTAGTGGCTTTTATCTGAACTTCTTCATTTCATTTTCATTCATTTTTGCATCACTGTTAAACAGAAACAACTCTGCCAAAGCACTATTTTTTTTCTCTTCTCTGTTCAAGCTTATCAGTATCTCTCCATGTGATGCTAAATCATTTATTTCGTTGCAGTTCAAACCACTCCGTCCTGTGTAGTTTTTTTTTTAAATCCTTCGTGAGACACCAAACTTGTGTTGTGTTTTATAAACTGTGTCACCTTTTTGTCTTATTTTTTCACTTTCAGTATATGTAGATGATTATTTGAAGGGCTTTCTTTTTTTGTCTATTGTCTTTTGATATAGGAAAAATGGAAGTGGGATGATGTGAATTGAAACATTTGAACGTGTTTGGTATACTGGTTATGCCTCTGCACTCTTGTAATCATCGTCCAACTAGCCATAGCTTTGTCAATGATTCCTATGCATTTAACCTGCCAAACTGTCTTATTCAAAAGAGACATACATTCACTCTGTGACATGCACAATTTTCAATGTACCTTTGTTTTGTTTTTCAATAAAAAATGAATGATTTTTTTCATTAATCTTTTGTGTCCATCTGCAAATTTGTGTGCACGCTTGGCTGTGAGTGTGTGTCATTTGGAATTTCCCCATTGTGG
>NW_023339652.1:10473428-10485623 GCF_004916995.1 Morone saxatilis | reverse complement strand
TTAAAGGAATATCTTATCTTTTCTGTCATGCCCCCCCGTAGGGAAGCCACACAATTTTCCAAATGTTTACTCAACTTTCACTCCACATTTAGCCCCTGGTCATGTGTAAAGAAGATTTTGTGGTGCCGTACAGGTGGTGCAGGTTTTTATTTTAAATACTAATAACGTTGTTTGGATTCAATTGCTCAGGTGAGGTAAAAACCTTATGGATATAGAGCAGCAAAAAAATAAAAGCGTGAAAGTATTTTGAAGATGTTGACGCGTCCGTGACCCCAAACTGTTATTATGATCCTCGAAGAGACAGAAAAGTAATACTTTGTGTCTCCCGGTTTTGTCCTTTGACCTCCTGATTTGTCCTGTGACCTCAATGATCACTGTGTGGGAAACAAACACAACATTGTGGTTGAGTCATGCTTCGTAGGTTTGTGTGTGTGTGTGTGTGTGTGTGTGTGAGGGAGCGAGAAAAAGAGGAGAGGGAACAGAAAACGAACAGGGAAGTATGCTTGTGTGTGTGAGAGAAACACAGGAAGGATTGCATTCAACCCCAGATTATCATACGAAGTGGACGGGATTTGACCTGATTTGTCATACCAGTGTAAACGAATCAAAGTCATTTCCTCGCCCTCGTTCAAGGGCTGCCATTTCCTCTGAATTTCCACCCTTCTCTGGTTTTCTCACTCTCTGATTCAGATGAAAAAGACAACTTCATGCCATGTCATGTGACCATAGGCGAGTAGCCACTGGATTCTTTAGATCTGTTCAGGTTTTGTAAAAGTTATGGATGTTTTGTGGAATATTTGTTTGTGGTCATGTTGTGTGTGTGTGTGTGTAATTGAACCCCTCATCAGAGATTAGGAGTTGTGTTTTCTGTATATTGTGATCTACCTGACGTTAAGTTTTCTGAAAAGCAGACTATCCATCCTCCATTTAGCCTGACTTTGCACTGGAAGTGCAGGTTCTGTTTCCAGCCACAAGAGGTCAATGTAGTGCCGTGAGCTTGACCTACTGAGCCACTTTAAGAAGCCAAACACCCTGGGACAATTTTTGAGAATTTAATCAATGATGACCTCTAATGAATTCTTATAAATCCATGAAGCAGATGAAACTTCCTCTGCGCTTTTAGTTTGAAAATTCCCTGCACTTCACCGGTCTCAACCTTGCCCAATTTAAAGATTTTTGTTGTTTTATGTAGATATTTTGTTTGCGGTGGTATCTACTGTTCACTATGCACACAATTAAGCATAATAGTAATTCTATTCTCCAGCTGTAACCACTAATAACACCATCATGTTAGATAGCAAGGGAATTTAGTGTTATTTACGGCTCTGACCTCCTCTTTCCAAAATCCATTTACACCCATTACTTACTTTGCAATCTTCCTGGCAAGCACTCGTGGTACTCTAATTTCTTTTAATGAAGCAGAGAGAAGATTTAAATCTAGCTTAGGTACATTTAAAGGTTCAAACACGGGCAAATATTTCCAGCAGGGTGTTCAGTCCTGCCAGGGCCAATATTATACACTTATTTTGACACTTACAAGATGCCCAATTGCCACCATTTTTCATTACAGTGGATAGCAAAGATAACTCGTATATTAAGTGTATATTAAGTAGGTTTTCCTGGTATACTGTGTCATTAGTACTAAGGTCAAAACAGATTGATAATGGAGGTAAGATCTCAACATTTAAAAACGTATCTAGAGATGTTCACACACAGCAATATTCACTAAATAGGATGAGGTTAATATCTTTATTTATATCTATTTTAAATGCCTAGCTTTTGACAGCTGCATTGACACCCCCGTAAGGATAGGTTGCATTATCTTCTGCAATAATATCCCCCTCTTTTTGATAGTATTTAAATGGCGTCTTTGAGTCATGGAGTCAATTCCCATTCAATAATTGACACTTATACTAGATTAGCCAGTGCTATTTAAATAATGTTTTATATTATTATTATTATATATATATATGTATTGTAACCGTCCCACGCTGAAAAGCCAGTGTAGTGTTAATAGGCTTTAGTCTGTACCATATACTACCAATGGTTTGTATCTACACACTGAACTTTTGAACTCGTGAATAAGCTCCCCCTCGCCTGTCGCTCAACCTCTCAACCCTCCGACAAACGCCGAACCGAGCCGAAGCCGGCCGACGACGACGTCAGCATATCTCGTTCTTTCGTTTTTCGCCTGCTGCGTGCGAAGGAGAGAGAGGAAAAAACGGCTCTCAGCAAAGCAACAAGAAGGAAGAGCAATGGCGACACTGGATCGCCAAATACCAAGTCTGGATACCTTCCTTTGCGAGCCTTGGTCTTCCTTCGTCAGTGCGGCTAAATTACGTTTTGTTGACAGTAAGTTCGCACGTCGGTAGCGTTGTTGTTTTTGCGGACAAACTGTCGGGAAGTGCGTGGTCCAACTGTCTGTGATTGAGTTGAGTAAAGCCCCCCTCCACCATGCAGGCAGGGTCTGTCAAAGCGCAGGCAAAGTAACTGTCAAAAAAAAACACTACGAAACGTTAACAGTAACGGCTGTCTTTAACCGTCGGGCACGAAGCCAACCGTTAGAGCGCACAGTTTGTGGCACAGGCGCGTGCAGTAGTGGTAGCGTCAACTGTCCAGCTGTAAGTTTGTTAGCTTCACTCGCCGTAAGGAAGACAGCTCAGGGGCGCTAGCGAGCTAATGCTAACCCCGAGAGCCAGCCTCGTAGGAGCAGCATGGCTCCACGTAAAGTTTGTTGTGAATGCGTGGTTTGTAAGTGGCTTTTTTTATATATATATATATATATATGTGTGTGTGTGTGTTCGTTCAGACGCAGACTCGTCCTTGGATAACAGCGACAGAGAGCTTTGCTGCCCCGGTGAAGAAGTGAAGCTCGGCGAAGAAGGTAAGGAAGTTCAACGCAGTGCATCGTGTGAAGGGGGTTTGTTATGGTTTTGTTTAATGCATGCTCTGCAGCGTTACGGATGCCACACGGTTTCTGTTTTCCACCACTTTACTCATAAAACATGTAAAAAAACAAACCAAAAACCCATTCTTGGATATAATTGATTTTACACGCATGGTTTTAAATACATACTTTAGTTTTAATATGTGCCTTGAAGGGGAAAGACACCACTCGTTATGTGTCTGTATTACAGTGAGTATCCAGTCTATAGGGCTGTAACTAATGATTATTTTCTCCATTAATTGCATTTATTCGACCAAAATATCTTAAAGCTAAATGTATTCTTTTTACTATCATATTTAGCAAACAAAAAAATTATTATTTGAGAAGCAGGAACCAGAGAATAATTGGCATTTTCGCTTTAAAACTTCTTAATTGATTATGAAAATGGGTGCCAGTTGATTTGATGTTGATTGACTCATCAATTAATCAACTAATCTTTACCCTTAGAAAGGCCAAACTGAACAAAAATCAGAGTTGATGAGGATAGCATTGAACAATAACCTATTGC
This sequence comes from Morone saxatilis, assembly GCF_004916995.1. NCBI lineage: Eukaryota > Metazoa > Chordata > Actinopteri > Moronidae > Morone > Morone saxatilis. The sequence goes on along the minus strand of NW_023339652.1, from coordinate 10,482,168 downwards.
TGTTATATTCAATGTATGATGCTGACGTTTTGGGTCTTTTAACATGGATGGGGCAATCAGAAGTGTCTATCATTATATAGTTAGTTAGTTATAGTGCAATGCATATTAACGCAAGTTTAGCCGAGCTGTTGTGTTGTTGTAAATGAATGAATATAGCTGGAGCAGGGGTTCTCAAATGTGCTATTCAGTATTACGTTACCAGAAGTCTAACACAGTAGTACAACTGTCGTTTCATAATCAGTGGATATGGCCTACATTACCAGCAGCATCCCTGTAGAAGCACTTGTACTGCGCTGTACTGCGCGTTTGATACACCAAAGTGTCCTTGTGGTCTGAGCTCGTGTGTGGCTGTAAGTTGTTTGTTGTTTTGTGCAAGATAATATATATCATCTTGTATCATTATATATCGTCGCCTGTGAGTCAGTCAGCGGAGGGTGTTGTGGGGTGGCCCTAAGCGATGAGTGGGTACCTCCAACCCTCAAAGGGACAGAGCCAGAGGAGTTCCTCCACACCTCACCACGTATAAATACCCACAGCACTCGTGCACACTTGAGTCATCCCTGAAAGTTGGAGCGTGCTGCAGCCCTCGTACGGACACACTGACGCACACACACGCAGCCTGGGAAACTCTCTTCCCACTCTCACTGGTCAAATACCGACACCCCCCCACACACACACACACACACACGCTCACATGCCTCATCTTCCTCTCTCAGAGCCAAGCTGAAGCAATGTTTCCAGTATTGCTGATCTGTTGGCAACATGACTCTCAAGGCCTGCTGAGAGTGATATGCACACACACACACACACACACACACACACACACAAGCCTCACAAACACACCGGGAAACGTTTTTAAATGCTTTACTTGTACAAATGTGTATCCAGCAGAAAGTAGTGTGATTCATCGCAGATTTATATATATATATATATATATATTACATGTTTACTCACTTGACACTTCAGTGCACATTTTTAAGACGGTGAGGCCAGGTTGGCACTTACTTGGTGTGTCGCTTCAGGTCATGATTGCTATCTGTGTCTTTCTCTCTCACTCACTTAACTATCGCAGACGTACACACAGCAGGGATGATGACAACTTGCAGCAACTTAGTTGGGCCGGACTGGCATCCACTGTCATCATCTCACTAGAAATAGGCAGGGCTGTAATGCTGCTATTTGTATGTTTACCCAAGTCTTTAGCAGGGATGGGACTCATCAGGAACCGTCGTGTTATTAACTGTGAGATACAGTATGTCATAGCTTTTATTCATTTATCTAGCTACACTGTATTTTCTTTGTAATCTCTTATAGTATTTTATATGTTTTTACCTGCTAGCGTGACCTTGTTATGAAAGGCGCCAACAAATAAACATTTATTATTATTATTATTATTATTATTATACCAAATGTGTTCAGTCGGCATCGAAAACAAAGGAAAATACCACAGTGCGCAGGGTATGGCAGGACATGAGCTGTTGGAAACCTTTGAGAGAGAAAAAAAAACACCTCCGTTATCTGGCAATCTACTCAGAATTAGTCATTAAGTAAACGGGGCACTATTGTCTCCATTCAAATGATTTCAGCTTGAAATTAGTCATATTACCCTGTCAACTCTTGAATACAGCCAAAGAAATCGCTACGTTTCTTGTACGTCTTGCAAATGCTGTAAAGTGAGGTGGATTCGAGATGCATGACACATTACCTTATGAGAGCGTGCCTCGTGGAGGATGCATAAAAGCAAAAACAGTCTACATCAATAACCTCGGATTCATGGCGACTGCTTTGATAAATTGTTAAAGTCATTTTTCAAGGAAAAGTGCCAAACATTGACTAGATCAAGCTTCAGAACTGTTAGGATTTGCTGTTTTTCTTCCTCTTATGTGATAGAAAAAGGCGGAATATCTTTGTGTTTTTGGACCATGAGTCGAAGAAAGACACATTGAAGAATTCACCTTCGGCTCCAGGAAATTGTGACTGTGAAAATGTCTCATTTTTCAATATGAATTGATAATGAAAATAATCCTAAGCTGTAGCCATAAAACCTTTACACATGGTCAGAATTGAAGCATAGTCAGAAATAAAGAGAGTAAATGGATCACATCTTTGTTGCCCCCTGAATAGAGATTGGAGTGGAACGCTCTTGTCCTTGCATAGAAAAGTCAAGTGCCCTTGATGTTATTGTCTTGAGCTCAGATGTTAGATCATAACTGCGGTTTCACCTTTTGTGATCTATCAGTGAAACTCTTTTTGTGGTTTGTTTCATAAATAGCTTCTTGTAATAGTTTTCCTGGCGGCATTTTTCAGCCTGGCTTTTAAACCCCACGAGCAGATGATTCTGACTTTAAAGACGAAATAGTTTGAAACTTAATACAGTTAAAAGTCAAGACTCGATTAAGACTTTGTTGAATAACGTCGAGTTCTTCATCATAGCAGCATATTTGTTCAATTTTATCCTTGTCTGTACAGCTTTATTGCTATTGGTAACGGCTTTACTGAGAAGAAAAAGGTTTGATCCCTTTTGTTTTTTGGGGCGCCAACTGAAAGTCTGACTCTTATTAATAAAAAATTTCAAAAACCTAGAACCGTCTTAAACTCTCCGAGTCTAACCCAGATTTGTGTCTGGGACATTTTTGTTAAAAAATGGAGATAGCAGTTGAGTTTGTAGCCTTGGGTCTGCAACATAAGCAGACTGCTAAGTTTGTTTACTCTTGTCAGACATTTTGGGGCAGTAGCAATAATTATCTGGTGTGCCAGTTCAGAAAACAACTTGAGTTGAAGCTGTGGCCTGTGTCTGCCTCTGTAACTGTTGTAACACAGTGATTACTCAAAAGTGGCTCCTATCGCCAACATTTCCGCTAACTTTGTGTCAGTGATTGCTGTTTCTTTGGTACAGTTGCATTATTACTTTGCTATTAGTCAGCCAAACCGCAGAATTTTAGAGCAGGGTCGAATAAAGTCTTGTTCTCTTTTTCTTCTCATGTTTGATAGTCGCTGCTATTAAACGCTTTTGTTTACCAGGAAGGTCATTTAAGTTGCCTTTCCAAACCCCAGTTCACCAATGGGGAAGCTGATTTACTTACTCTAAATGTAATCAGTGTCCAATGATGTGTTGTTTTAGTAGCTACAAACATGCTTATTCACAAGTGACTGATGTTTTTTGTAGTTCATTTTCTGGCCTGTCAGTCATTTGGCAGCCTGTGGAAGTTGGCTTGAGAGGCACAAACAGTTCAGGCTGCAGAAATAGGCTACGCACTTAGTTTGCATTTGAATTGGCAGATGCAGAGGAAATTGCATTCTTGCTTCTTTTTTTTTTTCTTCTTTTTTTGTTAAAGTACTCCCACTAAAGTCCTTTTCTGTTACTGCAAACCTTGGAATTTGCCAGAAAAGCTAAATTTCCCCCTCATTTTTTGGCTTGGCTTCGCTGATCAGTTTATCAACAAGAAAATGTTCTCATTTCCCACAGAAAACGACCCCTGAACGAAGTGTGGTGGTGCCGATCAACGTTTTTAACAGAAACCCTTTGGCAGGTATAGAGCTAACCTGCAGTCTCTCTGTTTAACTGCCGACAGAAAGTTATCAGTCCCGGCCACTTAACAACCTGCTGACTGCAATGACAATATTTAAATGCTGTTATTCACACCAGCCGCACCTTTCCATTTGTGTTCGTGTTACAGCTCGGACCAGGCTGCTTTCACTTAAGTCAAAACCAAACACTACAGTTTATTTGCTAGTGAGGGAAAGCAGTTTTTGTTCAGCAAACACAGGAATCGGAGACTTTGAATTGTGGCTTAAATCCAGAGGCGTGCTCAGAAATGATGGCCATGGAAAAGGAGTGAGAAATAATCTGCTCTTCTGTACTGACAAGGTGAACTTGGACAAAGCATCTTACTGCTCACCGCTTCAGTGCAGCTGCTCTGCATCCACTTTGGTATTTCTGTCTTGCCCTTAGTTTGATTCAGTCTCATTACTCTTAAGTATTTATTTAACAGCAACCTTCCATCAGTATTAACATAGCTCAAGGGTAATAAAATACATATTCCTACCAGTGATCCTGACGGCCTTAATGTGCCAGTCCTTGACCACTTCATGTATGATTAATGAAGCCGTTCGACATGTTGTATACATACAGTACGTATATAATGTGGCTTTGACCTTGAGTGACCACACACACACACACACACACACACACTGCTTGGCGCTAAGCATGACTGCCGATTCTCCAGTGTTTCTCATTGCAAGCTTTCACAAACAAACACGTTCATACACACCCCACCTCCCCTCAGTGAGTCTGGTTTAAGCCCCGTGCTAATACTATGATTTCTGTCAGCAGAGCTTGTTTGGGTATAGGAAGATTAGGTTCTCAAAGCTCAGCCAAACGAGATAATAGCTATTTTCCATTGGACATATTTGTTTTTCTCTGTATTTCTATTAATCTTCAGTTTCACCCGGAGTGGGTGGGGTATCTCTTGTAACTCCAGGCGCAGTGTTGCTGTATGCTAGCTGGGACACAGTATGCTACTTTGTGTGTGTTTATGTCCGTCTGTTCAGTAATGAAAACACAGATTATCATCTCTGTTCTCAGATGTTCCTTGTTAGTGAGAATTGCAGCAACAGGTGACTCGAATTATCTGAAAATACACCACGTATTTTACCTTAATTCATTTCCTTTTCGTTTGTTCTGCACTGTCTCTGTATTAACATGTGGGACTGGGCTGAGAGCGGGAACAATTTATTGATTCATTCATTAGTTTATTGATGTATTGAATTACTATCTATTTTCTTTTATATCACTGTAACATGGTTACCTTTAGTCGTGTTTTTAAATAATCTATTTGAAAGCATGGGAATATTAATGGGCACATTTTGACTAGTTTTTAACATTTCATAGACAAAATTATTAATTGATTTATCTGGAAATTGTCAGATCAATAATACAAATAATGGTTGCTGCACAAATAAATGAACCACCAGGCACTACTTTGACTGTCCTCATAGGAAGATGCCAACAAAGGTTTTACTGATTAATATTGTTTTTCAGTGTTTGTAATGGACTGTATGAACTGCTAAAGAAAAAGTTTGATAATAAAATGAGCCAATTGGAACTGACCTGTAAGACAGTTTCGCAAAAAACTTCCTCTATTTCTTGAACTCTTAATGCTCCTTTGTCTAAAATGTGTTCTCTAATCTTGATGTCTTTTTCAGAGATGCTTGTCTACAGCCAGTTTCCAGCACTGGAGGATTTTTGTCTTGTTGTCTGCCATGTCTGTAATCAGGTGGTCACTCCTCAGGGCATCCTCGCACACTATGGTAAGATCCCTCGGGCATAGTCGTACACCTCACGAAGACACACACCTCATGGTTTCTTTAGCTGTCTCACAAAGGCGCAGAACAAACATGCTCACGCACACACACTAACACAGAGACAGCCATTCAGATCAATACAATCATTTCTATTTATACCTGCAGGACTCTTGAAAAACATAGCCCCCCTGCAATTTATCCTCCATACAAACAAAAACAAAAGCTTGGTTATGCCTTCTAACATCCAGCAGGCTGAGAAACATTAAATAATATACAGAGTAATGGACCAGACGTAGCATTGTGCATGAGCTTTTTGCCCAGGAAATAAGGATATGGACGAAGCCAACTATGAGAATAACCATTTTCTGCTCTTGAGATAATGTTTTTTAAAGAGGTTGATGTTTTTGATATTCTTGTGCTCATACGCTAAAAAGGCTGCAAAGGTACGCTTCACTGATTTCAAGGCTTTACTGATTTCAAGGCTTTTTCAAGCAGGGTTAAAAAATGTTCAAAAATTAAATTGAAAAAAAGAAAGTTGTAATGTCTTCAACAATGCTTTTAGGAGCCAGTACACAGACACGCACTAAATTTAATAAAATTCAACATTTGTTGGTATGGAGACTGCAGTCATAGGCACAAACCCTATTGATCTAGTTGAGATGTCGCTCGACATTCTTACATTAAACATCGGAAAAGGTGTTAAAGTCTGTGTTCAACTTAGCAAAAGTCTGGGTATTTAATAAGGAAAGGAAAATATGTAGGAAGTAGTGGATGGTATTTGTTGTATAAGTGGTAGCCCCTCACCCCATCCGTCTACCTCTTGTTTGTTTTTGATTGTGGCTCCACCGAGCGCGGTCGCATCTGCCCACGAGCTGCTGCTTCCTTCTGTTGGAGGCACGTGCACCAGCCTGAGCCGTCTGTTTGAGCAGCGGAGAGACACACATGGTTATGCTTAATGAACACACACACGCACACACACACACTCTTCTCCCTGTGAGGAGAGAGGCCAGTGAAGTTGCATGCACACACATTCTCACTTTCTCTTTCTAAGTAGAAAGAGGTCAGTTGTATTGTGAGACACACACACACACACAACACCCACAACACACACCACACACACCCTAGACTCCTGCCAGCGCTGTTTTCCTGCTCTGCCGCCTGCACCTCCCTCCCCCCGCCCCGTGGCAGCGCGTTTCTAAACATTGCGACCACCCCAGCAGAGCCGGGCAACAACCGAAGCCGCGCGCAAGCCTAGTCTAACACACCACACGCACCACACACCCCGATCCGCACCACCCGCACCACACAGGAACGCGTCGGGAATCTCCTGAGGAGCCCGTCGCCTTACTAAACCCACCAAAACTATCCTGCCCAAACAAACGATTACCAGGCAGGACACTTGCGTGGGCCAAGCGAGCCACCCCAAGTCCATGCGACCTCACAGGCAAAAGCTTGCGGTAAGCCACTTTCAGCCTCCCCATTCATCCATTACCGTGGCGGTGTTATCAACTCCACCTGTTCGAGACTGCGCAGGGCAGTGACCCTACGCAGACGTCTCCACCGTCTCACGCAGCCACTTGAGTTGACATTTGACCATTCATCTCTAAAAACTGAAGCATAACACAGCCAAAACTCACTCCGTAGTGACATTGCATGAAAACATCCCCCTGCCTCTGCGGAGTGGATTATCCCAGGAACACTGGCCTGTCAGATATCTATGATGTTTTCATTCATTCCTCCCAATTGTGGCTCATCCCATCAAGTGATCACCTGTAACCCGACCCAAAACAAGCCAGTGCCACGTGTTCCCTGCTGGGCATGTCTACTTAAATGTGTGACCCCGCAGAGACAAATAACACACCAGATACTGTAACTGTGTGAGGGACACATCGAGTGACACATAGCTTATGACATACGGGCATGACAACACTGAAACCATCCCACACACCACAAGAAGAAAGAGGGAGAGAGAGGAAGACACGCATCAGGAGGAGCAGGACTCCGAAGTAAAACAGACCAGATTAATAGAGACAGCACACAAGCATGTGTAATCACAAGTAAGCCAGACTGAGTAGATACTAGAAACTAACAATACCACTATGATCATAAGATGCTCAAGAGTAACCATAACAAGATTTACCATCAAGACCATGCTACACAATATATTAGAGGAGTTGTATATATTAAATCCCTATCTAAGAAAAAAGAGGCACGCAAGTAGTATCATAGTTAAGGGAGCCCTCCAGAAGGGATGTACAAAAATAAATACCTCACCACTGGCAAATGATTCACCACAGCTACACCACAATCCGGATGAAGTATGTAAAACACAATCCCACACCACCCAATATGATTAAAGCACAAATGAAACACCAGAGTTGAATCCCACAACAACCACGGAGAAGGAGACAGAGATTACCCGCCGCCCACTCTGGTCTGCTTACAAGCTGCGCTTACAACGATCGGGGGACAGAGCCGGATTCGGCCACTTCTTTCCTACACAACCCAACTTCCGGCAGGGAGGCCTCGGGGTAACATTCTACAAGGAGAGAGAAGAGAGAGAAGGAATAAATATAAATATGAAGACCCAAATGCCACAATACAAAACAAACTGACGATAAATAACTCGATTAACAAAAAAAACCAAAGAGAAACCACAACATAATGGCAAAAAGTACAAAAAAAACAGTACAAATTACCCACACACAAAAAACAAAAAAACATTAAACATCATAAACAGAACCAGAAGAATAACATAGAGCAACGAAATGAGATTCAACCAAGCAGGTCAAAGCTTGAGAAGCAAAACTGGCCCGTGTATATCAACAACCCCGGAGCCCCACCGATCACCCTGTAGCACGCCAACCCCCTCGCTCCTCTGGCGGTGGTGCAGTGTACTCTGTAGGCCTCCCAGTCGTTGATTCAATGCACAGGTCACGGTATTTTTTTTTTGTTTTTTTATTTGTTTTCTCATTTATAGAGCGCAGATCCACCCCCGCTCGACACACACACACAGACCAATACACAAGGCGCATGCGCTGGAAGTATAAAACTGCTCCTGTCGCGGTCCCACAACATCTAACAGTGAGCCAAGCCCACAGGAACAAATGGCACGAACTCTGTGGCATATACCAGCTGAACCCCATGAGGAAATGAGCAACCAACGGGCCCAGGAAAGATCTGAATAAAAACATCATAAGAACATAATCCTGACAGCGGCCAGTTCCTGGAGGTAACCGCCACTCAGTCAGCAGAACGGTCAGCGGGCAGCATCTTCCATGCAATGACACGGAGTATTTGTATCAAATGCTTGCATACTTTACGCGAATAATCCAACCAAGTCACACTCAAGTGCCGGCACGGCCAGGAGCACTTGTATCGGTCACTGCACTACAGTGTAAACGATATAACACAAAGTGATGAATACTGACTGAAT
>NW_023339652.1:10469101-10473328 GCF_004916995.1 Morone saxatilis | reverse complement strand
CCACAGAGAAGAGATGGGTTTTAAGAAGACAGACAGAGAAGAGGCCTGTTTAAAAGAGAAAAATGTGCAAAGAAAGAGTTTTTATTGCTTGTGTGAGTGAACCTCAAAGCTTACTATGGACAGACCAGAGATGTATTATTTTAGTAATTAGTTAGTAGTTTGAAAATGATTGAAACTTAAAATATTTAAGTGTTTTATCAGGGCTGAGTATGATTAGTATGAGTTTGTTTCTAAGAGCATTTTATATGCTGGCGCAGTTGGGGCCCTGAACACCACGACGAGCTAGAGAATGTGTGCAAGTCACGCTTTTGAAGCTGCGTTTGCGGGTAAACGAGCGCTCCACGCCGTGTTCAGAACTGTCAGTGTGCTCCTTCCAGTTTTCTACTACGACTCCCACTCCACTCTTTCAGCCCGTCTCCCCTGCTGGTGGCCTGCTGCGTGTGAGTAAGTCGAGTGCGCGATGAAGGGGTCGTGCTGTTGGTGGGAGTGTCTGTCTCTCTCTCTCTCTCTACTCGCCTTCCAACCTTTTTCTCTGTAGTGGTGGATTAATTGAGCTCTCCGAGGCAGGTAAAAAGAAATCGACCGTTTCCTTTCGGTTTCGTTTCACTCCTAACTTAACTCAAGTGTTTGGGGCTGCTCGAGGTTTCCGTGTCAGAGGTTGTTGTTGTGTTAAAGTATGCGTGTCTGGGCTGCGGTGTAGTCGTACATTTCACATGTTTGTCTGTTGTTGGAAACTTTTGCCCTTAACCACAGAAGCTCTGCTTAGTTTCGGTTACTGGTGTTGGTGCTCATTCCAGTGTTGGGTTATTGTTATTGCGGCTCGGCTGAGTGTGAACCATTAGCTGAGGGTCGGGCCAGTTAAAAGGCCAGCAGCTACTACAGAGGTGGTTTCTTTGCACTTATGTTCGTATGGTGTTTGGAAAAGCAAAGTGGTATCAGAATGTTTTTCACCTAACCTCAGGACCAAAAGGAGAAGACGTGACCTTTTATATACATACAGAGGAAGATACATAAACAGGTAATAGTTGAAGGCCTGGCCTACTGACTAATAACAAACTTGGTGTTGTTCGTATGGCTCCACAAATACTGACACCCTAATATGTGCATATTATGTCCATAATAGTAACTGAAAGTTCACTTTTTGACCCAACACGACTGAAGTTCCTGCTCTCACAGTTGCTATTCCTGCCTGCTGTTCACCTGGAAGACTTGCTTGGCAGAAAAGCGTGTTGCATTGCTATGACAACCTGCGTGAGAAGTCTCAGCTGTGGCATAACAGTGCAGTGTTTTTAATGTGGTGATTTTTAATATTTATTGCACATTTCTTCGGATTGTGATGCATTTGAAAACAGTGTAATTCATGTAAAAGTTGCCTCACTCTTACGTGGGCAAATGTTATGAGAAATGTCCAACTACACTCTGCCCCGTTGCCTTTGACGCAGCGCTTCTTGACAACCTTAATGACCGAGAATCTTCATAAACACTTCTGTTAATTTCCTCGTATCTGTTTCTCTCTCACTCTCTCCTCTCTCAATGTAAACAAACCCAGCTGAGCTCCGAGAGCCTCCGCTTCCTCATCAGGCATTGGCTCCACCCGCAGGATGAATCGGCAGCCAATCGGCAACCAGCTGGGCTCTCAGCATTGCCATAACGACAGGCAGGCAGGAGAGCGTAGTAGTGAGGGTGCCCTTGTGGTCGAGTGGCTTAGTGACCTTGCCTGGGCAGCCGTCCATGCATTGTAAATCAGTACGGTTAGCTTCCAACCGGCTCCTTACACACAGGATGAGGTGTGTGACAAACACCAATATCTGAGTCTGCTTTGGTGGGAAATTAGTTGTTGTTCAGTCATTATGTCTTACTGTGTATACAGGTACATTTTTTGTTAGCCAACAATTTAAGCTGACTGTAATTTTTAATTTTTTGTTTTAATTTTACTGTTATAAATCTATAGTTACTTAATCAATACCTTAACTGTTATTCTTGTATATTGCTGAATTTCCCTCAAATTGTCATTTTTTGTCTTGGAACATGCAGCATTTAAAAAAAATATTGTATTATATATTCAAATGAACCAGAATCTCAGTAAAACAAAACATGCACCCACAAAGTCACAAGTACGGGCTGTATTTGATTTTATTTGGTTTGGCCAAATAACCACAAGGGCACATCTGATGTATTTCTTCAGATTTATTATTTACCCTACCTCCTGCCTGGGAAAAAAACAAACTGCTGAAATCGGGATATAAAAAAAAACACATACAGAAAAAGTTCACACATGCACAGTTTTCCCAGTCCATCCTACAGTACAACTCCTTGAATTATACAGTTGAGTTGACTGAAATGGTGTGAAATAATGTGTGATTTAACGTGTGAAATTGTTACTGTTGTAGCTGCATACCTGCAAATGTAGCTCTGGACTTTGATCCTGCTACTCTGAATACAGCTGCCTCTGCTTCCCCTGGCCTATTTACACACCTGCCATACACACACGCACACACACACACACAAAGACACACATATTTTCACTAAAACAAATGATACTCTTACGAAGTATTCTCTTATATACATACTGCACAACAAGACGCACTCTAGTGTGCATTCAAAATGCATATAGCTTGTACCCTGGACAAAAACACCTATAGACTTGCAGTGTTCTCAACATGAGAGAGATCATACACACGCACATACCTGTTATACTTATGCATGCAATAGCTAATCTCTTATATACACACAGACACACTTTGTACACACATTGTACACACACTCTCCCTCAGTCACCTGCAGCACACTTTCGTGTAGTCTGAGCAAACACACAGTCGGTCAGTCTGTCTGCTTTGCCCTTTTGTTCCAAGGTGCTACTGTTAGTAGACTACTACTACACACATTAACCGGGTTGTACAACATTGTCTGTCACACACACACACACACACACACAGAGAATCCCTTCTACTGCTTACTGAGCAAAGCATGACCTCAGCTGTACACTACTCCGGTCTACTTACTTGGTATTGTGATGGGGGGGGGGGTGCAACAAGAGATTTGTACTGGTGAGTTGCCTTCAGGTGCAAGGTTGCTTGCTTAGGAACCTTTTCCCAGTCACCCTGGATGAGGAGGAGAGGTACTTCTATGTCCTGTAACTGCGCTCCCCTGCTGTGATAGTTGTACAACAGGTTTTTGGGGAAATCTCTTGTCTGTCACCTCGCTGGTCCAACAGCCTCCACATTGCCTGGCTGCTTCCGTCTTTCATCTCTAATTTTGTGCTGTCATACCTCCGCCATATGACGCTGTGCAATATGACCAAAACTGAATTTGCCAATATAGTTCTTTTCATATCCAGATAACAATGTATTTAATGATATGGCACATTTTCTTTAAATTCAATCTAAATAGGTTAGGTAAAATCACATTTTATAATGACAAATTATATTTTTCTATTACATTTTCACTGTACTTTTGTGGCTCTCATCCATAGACACTCTCCGTGCTGTTTGGCATGGTTCTTGCGTAGGTGATAGAAGAGGTTAGTGTTGTTTGAGTCTGTTGTGGAGGCCGGTCTTTGCATTCCTTCCGTACTTTGCATAATTTGCAAATTACGTTTTTTTTCTGGTCCGTGTTAAACTTTTCAAACCACATAAGAGATAACAATTTATTTGTCATTGTAGGCATGCAATGCCCATGTGAGTCGCCCCTCTTTTAGGTACGAGCTCCTCGTTTTGTCTTGGCTTGGACTCCTTCTCCTGTTCAGAATTACCCCGTTCTGTGACACCTTTACTGTCTCCCCGTGCTTGTTTGTTTACTTCATGCAGACTTCCTGCCTGCATCCATGCCGAGTAACGCAGTCCAAATTATGACAAATATTGCCGTAACGAGTAGCATAATCGGCTGTAGTAACCCCCAGGTGGCCGCGGCTCAGTGGCCTGGCCACTTAATTTCTTTTTTGCCCAGTCAGCAGTTGGGTCTGAGTTGCTCTATTCACGTATTTTGGCCCAGCAGAGAGCACATCCCTAACAACCTTCACCTCTGGTGTTTATCAATAGTGAGCCTTGATGGGATAAACCAGTAGCAAAGCCCATTAGAGGGAAAAGCGCATACTCATGGAACGAGAGTGATGATTGTGCATGGATGTGCATTATTCATTTTCAACAGTATATGTGTGTGTGTGCTGTTTCCCAGGTAAATAATAATGACTCAGACACAAAGACAAACTTTGAACATTATATGATATTA
>NW_023339652.1:10464622-10469001 GCF_004916995.1 Morone saxatilis | reverse complement strand
AACTTTGAACATTATATGATATTACACCTTTATAGACCTAAATGTCACATTTAAAATTAAACTGCTCTTGTACTGTGTGTGCAGTGTTTCCCCCACCTCCTCTCTGTTCTATTTATGACATGTTCACCCCTCTGTTTTTATTCAGGTAGCTGGGGTGTAGTTTCCCTGTGAGACAGTCAGAGAGAGACAGACAGTCCTGGATCACACCCCCTCATTCCCTCCCCACCCTTCTCCCACAGAGACATGCATAGCAAAAACCGTAAGTGTGAGCTCCTCTCCTCCCCTACTGCCCCTACCACAAGTGATTTATTCCCCTCTACGTTTATATCTGTGTCTCACCATCCTTTCAATTGTGTATTCTAATCAGATCTGGGTCAAATGGTGTTTATAATTGTTGCTCTTGTTTGAACTTCATATAATAACAGATTGGTGGAGTTTATCACACGAGGACACTTCAGATGGTGTCAAGCAAGTTGCTAATTAGCGAAAAGTGCACGTAATTGATTTGTAAATACTTCATTCTTTTTGTGGAAAGGTTCTGGCACAGATTTGTCTCTCCTGTGTTACAACACAGCCATCTGGCACCTAAGCAGGGTATTAGAAAAAAAAAAAAAAGAAGAAGAAAAAAAAGAAACCACATTGCACTACACTCTGATGCAAATCAGATCCAGAAAAGTCCCCACGACACATGTAGCGTTGGAGAGTGTCTTGATCTGTTTGGTGTGTTTTTGTGTGTGTCATTACATCGACGTGACCTTACAAATTAGATCATGCTCTCTGCTTCTTTATTGACTCGTTTCAGAGAAGCGCCACGTTTCCCCCATTCCCTCCAGGAGCCCCCTGGTCGCCATGAAGCCTAAAGCACCTGCAGTGGCCCCCGCTGTGGCTCCCAGTCCTGGGGACACGCTGGCCTTCAGGGTCCCTAAAGATTACCCTCACTCGCGCTTCAGCAAGGCACCACTTGCTGTCTACCCACCAAAGGGGGCACGGAACAAGACATGGTGGGCACATACTTCTGTTTCTTCCTCACAGCGTTATAAAGTGCTGCTTTTGTAGTACGATGCTTTAACTACCCTTTTCCCCTCTTCAGTGTATCCCTTCCAGTCGTAAGCCTGGAGAAGATGCCCTGCCTCAACCGAGCCGACTCTGCGTCACACGTGCGCCTCACCTCCTCCTCTTCCTCTCCTACTCCCTCCTCCCTCAAACTTCCATCCCTCACTCCCCCAGCCTCCCACCGGTCCAGCGAGAAGCTCACGAACGGTCGCGGAGCAAGCGGACCGTCCACGCCACGCTCCACCATATCTCCCTCCTCTCTGGACAGACGCCCCAGTCCGGCACGCTCTCCGCTGGACAGACGGCCGTCATCGACACCTTCTCCTTCTCCGCTGGATCGGAAACCCTCCCCGGCACCTTCCCCTTCTCACCGAGCCGGTGCTCTGCCGTCATCGTCGGCGCCATCGGAGAAGAAGCCCCAAAATGGAACTAAGGCTTCCTCCAGGCCGCAGAAAAGACTCTCAGGTCAGTCCCGACGTTGCTTGTTTTCTGTATTCACCCAGGTGAAACCCTTGCGTGTGCATGCTTCACAGAGACACTCATTAATCTTCAGAGCTTCACACAGGCCCACAATCCTCTACTGCAGACTAATGGGAGGCAGTTGGAGGGAGGAGATTGTTGTTGTTGAAGTTCTGGAAAACATTTAATCATTTAATCATTTTCCTGTCCGGTTTATGGTCCAATCAACGTAAAGGTCAGAAAGCTGGTTCTGTAACTGTTGGGCTACACAGTTCCTGAACTGGAAGAGTTAATATTTCTCTTTGCTCCATAAATGACTGCCTTAAGCTTTACGCAAGAACTCCTACATAAATATACATGCATATGTTCTCACATGTTTGCACACTCAGTGTTTCTCATCTCCAGATCCTTTGGAAAGCTTCCATCCTGAATGTTTGGCTGCAGACAGGACAGTGTTGGGTTGAGACTGTGGGTTTTGGAAAGGGAGCAATGCCTCCCTATAGTTTGTAATGTCTTTCTCACTCTTGTTTTCTCCGTCCTCTCACTATTGTCTCGATCCTTCTCACTTCTTAAATGAGCATCGATGCACACAAGTTGAAGTAAGAGAAGCGAAAACACGCACAGCACTGAAATTATAAAGATTTGCGACGCTTGCTTCAGGCTCTGGATATCGGTGTCGTGTCTCTCTGTTCAGCTTCTCCTCTTCCTCCTCTGTTCCTTTCTCTCTCAGTTCTCTCGGTTTGTGCTGCAGTCTCGCTGTGCTCCCAGCCTCTGATTTACACCCTCTAATTCACGAGCTCCCGCTGCCAGAAAGCTGCTTGTCTTCTTGAGAGATTTCCCCCACCTCCTGCGTGTCTATATTTTTTTTCATCCTCTCACTCTCCACCTCCTGCCTCGACCTCCTCGTTTCTCTCTCACACGCTCCTACTCTGGCCTCATTTTTTTTTTTTCCTTTCATACACACTCCTTTTTTACTGTTTGCTTATTCTTATCATCTTCTTTCTTACTCATTTTGTTCCTTTTGCCTTTATGTGTCGCTTCCCTTTCTCATCAGCGACTTTCATCGGCTGTCTTAACACTACCCATCTCTCTCTGTCGCTCTCTCTTTCTCTATCTCTCTCAACTTCCTTTTTAGGTTTGTGTGAACTTGTGAGCGAGCGTGTGAGTTTGTTTATGTCTTAAGCGCGCGTTTGTATGTTTGCTGCTGTCGTGCGTTTGCGTGCGCTTTTCTGTCCACCCGTATCCATCCGTCCTGTCTCATACTGCAAACAGAAAAAGATTACAGGGATTATAGGAAAGGCCAGCACTAGATTACAGCCCTCTGACAGTAACACTCTTTAAGATAACCTGCTGACCGGAGGTTGTTGTTGGCCGGCTACTTTGTGTAGGGCAACAAAGGTCTCTCTGTGTTCCTGAGCAATGCTTTTGGTATTGGTATCAGCATAGAAAAATCACTTAAATTTCAACTACTTAGTTATAACATTCACTGTAGTTTCAAGAAAAAAGAAAAGTTTTTTTGTGTATATAAAAAGAAAGTTTCATTTGTTTACAACTTTCATAAATTTTTATATTTCTGATCATGATTTGAGAACACTTTGTTCACCATCTGCTCAGATGAAAGGATTTGGTAACAACTGTACACACGATGCAGCTTTCCAGTATTATATGGTAAGCAGCAATAACAATCAGCAAGTTTAAACCAATAATATGGTTTAACCGTATTATCTAAAACACGTTTTTGAAAGAGAAGATGAAGGTGAATGTTAAAAGTAATTGCCCAAACAATTCAAAAACATCAATTAGGTTTGGCAGAGGTACTTCAGAAAGTGTATGAACTGTTTGAGATGATATAGTTAAACTGAGGATTAGTTTAAAAATCTGTGAGGCCATTATGATCGCTCTTGTTGCTGTCTTATTGGATGTTGGGGATTGAGCAGGTACAGACAGGTTGCAGGTTTTTAAAAAAGGTGGACAACTGACTTAGATCTAACTAAATTACATTGTTCTTTTTGCATTGTTTACTAGTTAAAACTCTGCTAATCTGCTTCTTCAGGACTATGTGGATGTAGTTCAATCAGATTTGACCAAAACTGTGTCCATGTGGGATCCCAATACTCACAGTAAAGAGCTGATTGGTTGTAAGAATGCTCAATGTTTGCCTGAGGATTACCATCACATAAAACATATTTTGACATAAGAAGAGCTCTTTACTGTAACCATCGGAGACTTTGGCTGAAAAGTGACACATTCTTAAAATTGAAGGGGTTACATGTCATCATCAAAGTGCACTTTCCTCTCAGATTCAACTCATTAGAGCAGGAGAGATTTTCCTGGGCTGCCAGTCACAGTTGACTCTTGTCATGCTGCCAGTACGTCCTGTCAAGAATAATTTGTCACAGCATGCGAAGATCTGTTTATCTGTTTGAGACTGAAAGCATTGCTAATAATGTCACACGGAATAGTACTATCAGACTACAGTAGTCTTAGACCATGACTGAATGACTGAATGAACAAAGGAATATGAATAGACAAATGTCAGCTGTCTCAAAAGAGACAAATTAATGCACTTGTGTTACTGGGAGGCTCCCACTCCCAGCAAATGTGATTTGATACTTGAAGGGAGGGAGGGAGGGAGGGAGGGAGGGAAGAAATAACTGAACGACAGCCTTTAGTACTAGTCTAACGTGTGTGTTTGGGTGTGTGTATTTACTTGTTTTTACAGGGAGAGTGTTTGATCCTAACAAGCACTGTGGAGTCCAGGACCCCGAGACTAAACGGCCCTGCACGCGGTCTCTCACCTGCAAGGTAACACACACACAGACACACACACAGACACACACACACACAGACACACCGTCACCTGTAAT
>NW_023339652.1:10463783-10464522 GCF_004916995.1 Morone saxatilis | reverse complement strand
CACACACACACACAGACACACCGTCACCTGTAATTTCTGTGGAGACAATGATAGTTTCTGACCCTTCTCCCTGCATCCTGTCTCAGGCCGTCTGACCAGCCTTGTTTGTTTATGAGAGTAATAATATTGAACATTGCTACTGTAGGACTCCAACCACAGCTATGCCCCTGTCTGCCGCCCTGCCTGTCTCTGGGATACGGCTGCACTTCCCATTTCTCCGTTAATGTGGGGTAGCAGTTCTGAAGCATTATAGGGCCTACACTTCCCTTGATGGGGTAATTATAGATGTTGGATGAGGCTACAACATCTTTCAGCAGTAAAACTCTTATTTTACTGCCCTTTAATTACTTCTAGCAAGCTTTACTAATCACTTCAAACTGGTTATTAAGTAATTAAAGATGTATCAGGCCAGTGTGTTGATGTTTTTTCGAGTGTTTGGGGAGAATAATATTGTCTACATCTCATTTATACCGGCAGTCCCCATAAATATGACAATTTGAAGAGTGGGACCTGGGCCCTGTTTCCCAAAAGCATCCTATGATTGTAATATCCATCTTATGAACCTTGTTAAGCTTAAGAGATGTTTCCCAGAAGCACTGATTTGATGAGACTTTGAGCACCGTAAGAGGCTCCTGAACCTGTAATAGAAACCAAAAGCTCCATGTTTCATTACCAGTGATCCTTTCTTTTAGTGATGTTTCAGGTTAAGTTTGTAATGATTTTTCACACACACACACAC
>NW_023339652.1:10463533-10463728 GCF_004916995.1 Morone saxatilis | reverse complement strand
ACACACACACACACACATAAATTGATGAATTGATTTGCACAAAGGTTCTTCCAGCTTCTGTTGTCATCATCCTCTCCTACTTCTTTGCTAATATATCAACCTTGTCTTTCTGAAATGTCTCTTTCCTTTTTCCTATCTTCTCTTTATTTTTGCATCTTTCATTTTTATTTATGCCGGGCATTTTATTTTTGGCTT
>NW_023339652.1:10456467-10463328 GCF_004916995.1 Morone saxatilis | reverse complement strand
TCTCTCCCATTTCCTGTCATCTCTCCTCTGTCTATAATAAAAGTGTAAAATGCACTTGCTTTAAATCTCATGTAAAATTTAAGAAGTGCCCCTTTATATTTGCCCGTCCTGTTGTTATTCAGCAGCCACGACATTTAGGATTTTATAAGATGCATCTTCCAGGCCTTAAATCATTTGAAGACGCCCTTACTTTCAATGTGAGTACAGGAAACATTTGTCCTTCTATTTGGGCTATTTGAAAACCAAATGTTTGATGGCTGGTTACCTTCCAGAGTAGTTGGAAGGGTAGACAAGCTGACCATGCACTGGCAATATTTACCTATGTTAGTCTGGTGTGACACAGGCAGCAGCATGGTGCAGTGATTATGGAAACTTTCCTGAAACCAGAGAGTCATGATTCAAGCCCCTCTGAGTGCAACCATCAGCCACGCTGAAGTATGTTTTGGCTGCACTCTGAATTCTTCACAGATCAATACTTTCATTAACAAAGTCTCTCTGGAAATAACCTAATACCTGTGCTTGGTGCTTAGTATCTCACAGAAAAAAAAAAAAGCTATTAACCTTTTTGTGTGTTTTTTGTCTTCTACAGACTCACTCCTTAACACACCGCCGGGCCGTCCCCGGCCGAAGGAAACATTTTGACATCCTCCTGGCCGAACACAAGGGGCGGCCGAAGGAGGGAGCAAAGGAGAAGGAGAAAGATAAGGACGGAACGCAGGGAGGGAAGGAGGGTAGCAGCCAGAGTATCATTTCACAAGAGGCCGCGTGTCCCAGCAAGCCTCACTGCCCAAATGGACGACCCCTGTCTACGCTGAAGCTACGGCTGGCAAATGCACACATACCCAGGTAGGACGGTGGACACACATAGTAAATGTAAAAATGTTATGTCATTTTAAAAACCTGATTCTTCCCCCCTATTTTTGCCTTCACACATTTAGAACATTCTAATTTTGATATAAAAGCTAAGGCTAAAGCTAAATTTAAGCTCAAGTTGTAAGTGTTCGTATAGACATTACTTTAGACAAGAGAGAGAACATTCGTACAAAACTGACGACATGCTAGAACAGGTGAAAAGTATGCGTTAAATGCTCATGCAAGTGTGAGTGGCGTATAAAAGCAGTTAGGTAGAGAGTATCTATTTCGCTTTTCTCTATTTGTTGACATTTATGTTGCCTTATATTTATCCCAAGTAACCAAAAACTTCAAACAGTGAAATCAATCGTATTTTTTTGTAATTCTATTTCTTAACATAAGTCGAGTTTTTAAGTTTGACCTGTACTTTTCTGACAAAACATTGGACATTTGGGTATTTACTTTGGATACTTTTGCACACAATATACCCAGTGATTTAAGTTTTTAGTTCAGTAATGAGTGACTTTTACTTGGAATTTGTCAGGAATTTATTTTTACTTTTACCTCAATATGACTTTTAATGCTTTTTCACCTCAGTGGAGTTCAACTGTGCTAGGCCGAGACATACATAAGACATCCTTGTCTGTTCGTGTTTTTTCCACCAGGGGATGCTGTAAACAAGAGTGGACAAACAATAGTAAAAGTGACACAAGAAACTCATTTCCTCTTTCTATTTAGAAGATCATCCTATGTTCGAACAAGGAAGTTAGGGGTGACGTTGTCAGTATAGCAAACATGCTAGTGCAGATATAACATGAGTTGTTGTGTCTTTCACTTTTCACCCCTTTCCTTTCCCCCCCTTCTTTCACTCTTTTCTTTTTATAATTTATCATTTCTTTCCGTTCTTCCCCTCTTCCCCATTACTCTTCTGTTTTCTTCTATCACTTATTTCTCTTTCACTTCCTCTCTCTTTGCTTCTCCATACTACTAACTAAACATTTATTCACCCCATCTCTATTTCTGACATGTGCACTCCAGGGTTCCAGGCTCCAACACCTCCACCTCCAGTCCTCTGCCTCCAGCACCGGCCCCTGCCCCGGCCCCTAACCCCGAGCCGTCTCCCCACAGTTGGGTGACGGCAGCGGGAGACGGCAGCCGGCTTTCCAGTGACGAGGGAGACGCAGAGACTCCAGACTACCCTGACAGACCTGCCTTTCACTTCTCCAATCACCACCCGCAGCCTTTAGGGGTAAATACTATGACTACTAATGCTGCACTAACAGACGTTTTTAAAATCCCATAACCTTGGGGCATTAAATACCCATTCTCACAAGTTTGAGGCAATATTTCCCATTTTTACCCCACAGGGTCTGCTTTTATATGCAGTTTAGAAGAGTTATTTTTGTCTTATCGAGTGTTTTGAGTGAAAAAAAAAGAGGTAAGGGTTCTGTGTGAATTTGTTGAATTGAGCCATGGCCAAGATGTTACTATATATTATATGGGTCATTTACATTAAAATGTCTGTGCTTTCTGCAGTTTCATAAGAAAACACTGACTCTTTTCCTGCTAAACTGACCACCTCAGTGCATATGTATACCCTATGTCTGAAAACATAGCATTAACAGTGAAGCTGTTCATGTTGAGAATCTGTGGCGAAACCCACAAGCTTATCAGATGAAGGATCAATGACTCCATTTCCTTTCTTAATTATCATATACATTATGCTGTACACTGTCAGTAAACCAGTGACATTAAAGATTTGAAGGCTCATTGTGAAGTCTTCTCTTAAAAATTAAAACAAGGCTTTGATTTGGTTTTGTTGTCTTAGCTTAAGAGAAGGTTGAGTTTACTGCTTTTTTTAGATGTTTGAACTCAAGTTCTTGAGTAGATTTTTGTTTTTCTCAATTTTTAGGCCATCTTTCACATCAGTCAGTGTTAATTAGGCATTTTTCTGTCTCCTCTATGCGCTACCTGGGTCATCAGTTTTTTGATGCCTCTTTCACTCCACATCCTGCTCTGCCTACCCACCTCTTACTTCCTCCCCCTTTCACTCTTTTTTTTTTTTGTTTTTCTCTGCATCCTCTTCATTAACCTGCCTGTCTTGTTCTCTTTTTACTACTCTGTGTACCTCTATCTCATGTGCATTCTTCTCTTCTCCCTTCTCCCATCAACACCTCTCTCCATGCCTAACCTTATGTCCCTTCTGTCCCAATCCCCTTTTACCCTCCCTCCAGTGTTGCGTATTCAGCAGCAGGCTCATGGGACGGGGTCACTATGTGTTCGACAGGCGATGGGACAGGATGAGGCTGGCGCTCCAGAACATGGTGGAGAAACACCTTAACTCTCAGATGTGGAGGTGAGTGTACATCCACTTTTTCACATGAAAGTCAATGTATAAATGCATGCAACACACGTGAAATTCATTTCCAACTACTGTATCTACTCAGGAGTGACTGTGTGAACCCCTGTTTTGATTACACCTATGAATCAAACATTCAGGCTGAGTAAATGTGAGAGGAAGTGACTTATGCGAGTCTTTTTTTTATGACGGAAAGAGAAACACAATTAAGTGGGTATACGGGAAGTGTTTTTAATGTCACGTGAAAATGTAATCAAACAAGAAGCTAGTTCATTTAAGGTTATAGGTTAGCAGAGAGAACAACATAAATCCAAAGAGAGAAAAAGATGCATGCGTGTGTTGATTGAAGAAATAAAAGAATATGTTGGAAAGGAATCGTGTTTGAGTTTTAAATCATATATATAGATATAGATAAAATCAATGGAGGAGCAACAGTAGCTAATAGGATGCTAAGATTATGCAAAATATTTTACTTCATGAAAACACCAAAAAAACATAATTCAGTAAAATACAACATATTGATTATGACTTAAGTTTTAGTGCTCTGAATCTGCTGTATATTGGAAAGAAAGCAGCTGTATTGGTGCATTTCTCATTCGTTTCAGGAAGGTGCCTCTGGCTTCTGAGAGCCTCCTCTCCCTCTCCTCCTCCGGTACCTCCCCCGTCACTTCACAACAGACTCCCTCTCCTACATCCATCACTTCTCCTCTCCTCTCCTCCCCCTCCAACTCCCTCTCCTACACCGCCACATTTCCTCAGTCCGCATCCATGGTGTTCAGCATTCGAGACGCTACACAGCCCGTCGCCCCAGTTTCTGCACTGGGTAAAGCCCGTAACGGCACGCATAAAGCCAGCCGCCCATCCAAAGACATGGAGGACTCAGTAGTGGGATCCAAGAAGAGAAAAAACTCTTCCTACTCCTCCTCCACATCCTTTTCTTCTTCTTCCTTGTTTTCGACTGTGGATAATCACAAAAGGAATGGCAGCAGCTATCATCCAACATTACAAGGTTCAGGGGGGGCTGCAGCAACCCCAGCCAGGAAAAAGGGACTCGGGCGTGGGGGAAGCGGGTTTTGGAGCAGCGGAGAGGACTGGCTATCCAGAACCGATGGGTCTGAAAGCCACAACTCACAAAACAGGTGGGTGCAGGGATGTTTAAAGTTTTGGCAGGATTAAATCCACCTGACATATTCACAGTTCCTTCTGAAATGTGTCTTCTTGAGAGGATACTGGAGAGGATCTGCTCCCTCATTACAGGTCCCTCTATACAAGAGCATCAGTTTAATGTGTTCAGCAAAATGTCCTCAAATAAAACACTATTGTCTTTATTGGTCTGACAGGAAGTTTTAATTGTCACCAGGGCTGCAAACAACACAAAACAGGCTCAGCACACAGTGTACAGCATGAAGAGAAACACACAAGAGGGTGATTTATTAAAAGTAGAGCAGTGTGTAAACAGAGAGGACAGTGCCAGCAGTCCAGAGGCTGTGATGACAGGTGCTTGGCTTTCCTCTAAAAGATGCAGCACTGTAAAACCTGCTGTGATGATTTTATACC
The DNA here is from genome assembly GCF_004916995.1 of Morone saxatilis. Classification (NCBI taxonomy): domain Eukaryota; kingdom Metazoa; phylum Chordata; class Actinopteri; family Moronidae; genus Morone; species Morone saxatilis. The sequence goes on along the minus strand of NW_023339652.1, from coordinate 10,458,560 downwards.
AGCCCAAATAGACCCTACTGTACAGTGAAAACTCAGCTGGAGCTCACTATATATCACTAATGGCAATTTCCCTCCTCTTCTGGACCTCTCCAGTCGCGAACTTGGCACGACCAGTATACCCTACTCGCCCAACAGGGAGCCTGCCTCCACCCCCCATCAGCCCTTGGCTTCCCCCTCCGGACCCTTGGCTTATGGGGGAGGAGCAGAGGGGAGGAAAAGGAGGAGTCCTAGCTCTTACAGAGGGAAGGCCAGTAAGCTGAGCAGGCCGGGTGGGTTGGAGAGCCTCTTTGGGAATGGGAGCGACAGCGGGGGAATACTGGCATCGGGGCCCGAGTCCCCGAGACAGGTAGGTGTTACATAATGTCTCTCACATCTTCACATCTGTTGTGAAAATCTTACCTTCTCCTCACTGGCCTCTGAGCTTTTAACCACATCTAATGATCTTCATCAGGGATTCAAGTATGGAACCCAACATGATAACAGAGACATGGGTCATGATGAACTCGATCTGTTAAAGAAGACTCATAGATGTGGTTGAAAGCTTTGAAAAATTATAGCTTGAACGTGCCAATTATTTGTTGTTTCTGAGGGTAAACATCAACAACTATACACTGCTGAGACGAGGAGAGCCAGCGTGTTTAGCAATGCTAGCAGTATCCATGGATGGTCGGTTGGTTCCACCACTTTGGTCCAGTTTGAAATATCTCAACAGCTATTGGATGCATTGTTATAAAACTTGGTTTAGACATTCATGGTCCTTAGAAGATGAATCCTTCTAACTTTGGTGATCCTCTGACTTTACCTCTGCTGCCACCATCAGGTCAAAGTTTTACCTGTCCACTACTTCATTTTATGACCAGATACTGAACCTTCAAAACTATTGACATTCCCGTCCGCCTCAGCTGTACTTTGTGTTTAGTGATAATTAGCTAATGTTAGCATGCTAACATGCTACATAAGATGGTGAACATGGTAAACTTTATACCTGCTTATCAGCATGTTAACATTGTCATTGTGAGCATTAGTGGTATGTTGACATTCACACTTAGCTCAAAGCACAGCTGTGCCTAAGTATAGTAGTAGCTGTTAGTATGGCTGTAGACTCTGAGCCCTTGTTAATCACCTGGATCCTCGTGGACCATAGCATACTTGCACATTCGCAAGGTCCACGAGGGTCCAGGAGGGTCCAGGAGATGTGAATTCTGTCATCAGAGGGTGCACACACAGGCTACTACAATGTAGAGAACATGCTCTCTAAGCAGACTCCAGAAAATAGTGTATTTGTGTAATTCTGGCCAGCAATCCCATATTATAACAGATACGATGAATCATGGAGGTATTAAAAATATTATACAAACTGGCATTCTGTATTATCGTCAGTTCTCTTAGAAAACCAAGCCTTCATTAATTTTCTGTTTTTCAGAAATGTTAAAAGCTGCTTTACACACACTCATGATTGAACTAATAATAAATGAAAGCCACTTCTGCCTTCCTCTCCCTGCAGGCCAAGTTGCATCACTGACAGAACCCTGTTTCATGGACTGAATGTTGGGCAGCTGTGCAGGCCACCACCGTTTGTGACCTTCGAACCTCACCACTCTTCCACTGATGGCACCAATCAGACTGCTTCTTCTCTGCGATGTCACCCCTATTTACCCAATGACAGTTGAGTTCACCCGCTGTGACATCGCAGGCTCGGCAGTCTTTGCCCACACAGTTGACTAGCAGTCATTTTCACTCTCCGCCTCTAATTATGGAGCGTTTTGATGGAGAGCTGCTGTGCATCACTCTGCTCGTGGTCTTTTTTTTCAGACAGTGGAATCCAAAAACTTATCCTCTGAAAAGGGAATTTGCCTCACCAAGTTTTCAAGGCACTGTTAATAATACCATCACTGTATAATTTTTGGAGAGACAATCAGATTATTTTCTGGTTGTTCTGACCATTTTCCTGGTTGCTGTGTCAGGTCAGCTGACAAGGACAGAGGTGTGTGATTGTTTTTGGGAGTAAGATGGTTGAAGGACCTACTGATACGACTACTGTAGGACTCAGCCTTCAGCTGTGCCACCCCAAGTGCCCCACCCCCCTTTCCCCC
>NW_023339652.1:10455383-10456442 GCF_004916995.1 Morone saxatilis | reverse complement strand
ACACACACACACCACACACACAACAACAGACACACACACACACACACCACACACACACACAACACACACACACAGCACTAGACCCAATGGCTCTGGAAGATAAAACTGTTAAAAATATATATATTTTGAACCATCGAAAGATAGAAAAGGGTGGAACCACAGCAAACAGGAAGGGGGCCCGTTATGAAAAATCAACCAGGGGCCTGGTTTCACAGATCACTTTGTTCATTACCACATGACTGCAGATGGCACTGGGCACACCTTATTAGAAATTGAGAAAACTGGGAGAAACGTCAACTGACATTTGACGGCAAGTGACAAGATCTAAAGAGAAAAAGTCAAAACCATGTCTGTACCAACAACTGAGCCACTCCATGGTAACTGAGAAACTCCTCGCGATTAAGGTTGTAGCCAATTACAAAAACTACTAAATTCAGCAAGGATTGTATGTAGTTTTTCACACGAGAAACTACGGTTGATGGAAATGGACGAGCTGCTCATCACTGCAAAAAAAAAATTAAAATAAAAAGTATTGAAGGCAGTGACGGACAGCCTAAGACAAAATAGGAAGAAAAATAACCTATAAATCTTTGAAAAACCTCCAGAAATCAAAAGCCAGATCAAGATGCCTTCACTTACTTCTCAGCCGCAGCCATCAAGTTTGGTATCATTTCCTCTCTCTGGTGGCTCAGTAGTTCACTGCACTGGATATGCAGCATAGTCATTCCCATGAGTCTGTATCTACAAGATGCACACGTACATAATCAGGCGTAGAAAAGAGACAACATTTAAATTTAAAGGGAAATCTCATGACTGAATCATATATTTTGTTTAGCAGCAAACTACCACAGCTTCCAAAGTGACCCAAACATGGTTAAATCTAACTGAGGATGTCATATTGTGTAAATGTTAAATTCATCAAATGTGAGGGGGATTTCCTTGATTAAAAGTGGTATTGTGGATGCAATAATATGTCCACAAAAATGGGGAAAAACCTTCAGAACCCTGTTTATTTATCCGGTGTTGCTGATAAAGCTAAAGTAATTGAAAGCATTTTGA
>NW_023339652.1:10451769-10455365 GCF_004916995.1 Morone saxatilis | reverse complement strand
CCCCCCGCCCCACCTGGTACTTGCTAACCGCTTCAGTGGGAATAATTCCTAGGATTCGTTTTTTTTGTTTTTGTTTTTTTGTTTTGGGGTTTTTTGTCTCAAAAGCGTCTAAGCACTAATGATGAATGAATTGTACATAATCAGTTGTATCTGTGTTACGCTTTTTTCCCAAGTGCTTCCCATGATGACACTTTATTCATCAGCGTGTGAGATCGTCTAACAGCTCTTTTCAGTTTAGTGGTAGCGGCTCGGTGGTCTTTATTATACTGTAGATACACATGCTTTATCAGTTAACTGGTTAACACACCTACGATTACATTATAAACAAATCTTTTGGGTTTTTTCCCTACAGTTTTCTCTGTTTAACGGGACAGATGTACTAGTATGTAGATGTTTTATGTTGGTTTAATTGCTGAAAACCATGGTTCAGGAGTGATGTCAAGATTTTATTCCCTGCTCTCCACACCTGTATCCACAGATCAAACATGACGATCTTGGCGCTAGGATGTTTTTGGGAAATGCCACCCTGACTTACTGTTTACAGTAACAGAAATGGGAAGTTAGAGCCTGCTGCAGCTAAAATTTAAGACAAAAGCTCATGGATGTTGATTTCAGAGCAGTTGTTGAAGTTTATGGAGGTATTAACAGTTTTTTAAAAGAAAACCATCCCCCCTCCTTCCTTTTTTTGCACTTTGTCATAATGCCCAGATCTTTAATCAACTTCTATTTATATAAATATTTGAGATATAAAAAAAAAAAAAAAATCTATATATATTTGTAAAAGTGTTTCTGGCAACTACAGTTAAAGAAGATGAAGAGTATATTTGTGGTGAGTTGGCGCCTAAACCAGCACACTTGTTGTTTGTTGTATCTGATTCAAACTGTGTTGAATGTCTGAAGAAATGCCTTGTAAGCTGGGGTTTGTTCAACCTCACTGCAGTCGGATCAGAAAATGGATTTCCCATCAAAACAACTGGACTGCTGGACACTTGCTGTAAAAAAAACAAAACAAAAAAAAAAGGTCTTATATCCAAGCTTTTATTAAATGATTGAAAGTGCATGTGTGTTATTTGTAAAGCAAACATGCAGCTTTTGGATTGGCAGGGAAGTCCCACTGATGATCAATGTTTGTTTTGTGAATTTGACTTGTCATTTTTGCAACTATCTGTCAAATGTTTTCAAATGATATTGTGTTATTGGCAAAGAGCAAACGAGTCTTCTGTGGCTGTCACAAAGGAGCTTCAGTTGTCTATTTTGTGTTTCACCAGATGCATCTATAATTGCCATTTTCATTGTTTCATTGAACTGTGAAGGCCTGCTTCCATGCCAAAATGTGAAAGTAGTTATGCCGACTTTTGTTTTAAGGATTTGTATTTCTTAGCATCTTGGTAAGTGGCAAGTGACGGTGATGCTGGGCAATCGGTCCACTAGTTCTATTCAGAAATATCTCAACAACTATTGGATGAAGAGGATCGATCCTGTGGTGATCCCCCGACCTTTCCCCTAAGTGCCACCAGCAGGTTCACGCTTTTGGCTTTTCCTGAAAAAAATGTCAGGTTGGACAACACATACAGTTTCCTTAAGGGATCCCTTTTTTATCAGTAAACTGACGACCCTTGACTAAGTTAGATATTGAATGGGTATCTCATATTATATTCAATAACTAACAGTACAGAACAACTGATGAACTGTATAATGAACCCAAATACTGAACGCAATAGCTGCAGGAAGTTTATGTAGAATGAGCAGTTTGGATAATTTTTGAGCAGACCATTTCCTGTGAATATTGCATCAGTCTTCTAATGCAATTCTGTCTGTATGATGTTTGTTTTTTAACATCATACTTAATTATTAGGCTGCTTTTTTTGACAGATTCGTGTTTGTCCTTGACACTTGTTGTCCTATGAACTCTGGTTGTTTTAAGTGCGTACTTTTCTAATGCAGAGAGCGACGGCTCCATGAATATAGCTTGTGTTCAGGTCTTTACCGTACCCTCGAAGATGTCTTTAAGTATAAATCTTAAAGAATAATCTACACTAAAAATAATTCCATTCAGTTTAACCTCTAGTGTGGGTCGGGACCCTCAGGTTGGGAACCAGTGGTATAAGGTATCGAATTACAACATGACATGTTATTAACTTGTGTTTCGGTGCAATCTAACCAGATCCTTCTCAATTGAGGAAGGAAAGATGATCTTTGAAGCTTCTTCTCCACAGCAGGATGACTTGCCAGGTTTTAAGGTCCACCTGTAAAGGCTGATAACACAAAGGCACTATTTGTTCTCTTGACACTAAAGCTCAGCAGGCAGCAAATCACCTATGTTGGCAAGGAAATGAAATGAAAAGCTAATTTTGTGGGGCCCATAATTAAGTGCATAACAAGTGATCTTTGGGGAGTCCCTGTTGGTGCTTGTAGTTGGAGCTAAGCTAATTTTTTATTCCACCCTTTATCATTTATTAAACGCTGCCTATTAGGAAGAAATTCAGTCTTTTAATCACAGGACATGGGTCCACACTCTTGTCCTGGCACACATTCAATGTATTTGGAGAATGATGTTGAATCCCAGACCAGACCCCCCTTTGGCAATGTAGCCGTCCCTAAACTTTGACCTCCAAGCAAGACGGTGAGAGAATTTCCCTTTGGTGGCTGACTCTTTCATGGTGCAACTTCAACGCTGTCTTTGATCATCTGATCTCGACAGATCAAATGGGAAGCCATCATAAAACTTTAACTCCGATTATTCTGTGGTGCCATTTCACAGCCCATCTCTTTATAGCACTGATTTTATGTTATTGTTCACAGAGAAAAGTGGGCTACTGAGACGTCATCTCTCCGCTAGCCGGTCATTCAACAAAATCCCCACCTGGCCTGAGAAAGGACACTGTCGGCAGTAATCAGACATTTGCTCAGCGCTGAGTATTCGCTCTGCTGTAGGTTTTTTTTTTGTACTTGAGTTTACCTTTGAAGCTTTACAAAAGGAAAGAGGTCAGGGAAATGTGAATAATGCATTTTCTTATGATACTAACAACTGTTAGTAACACATTTCTTCTCTTTATCTTCATTTACAGGCCAAAGCAATGTGGTAAACTCAAACAATGCCCTTTTTCATCCAATGCACGTGATCAATTTGGTATCCACTTTGTTTTTTTACAGTTTTGCTGCATCTTTTCTAAATCAAAAACCTCAACATGGCAGTTTCTGTCTAGTGGTAGAGCTCACAGATCATTTGTGACTAATTGACTAAAGGGAAAAATCAATTATATTGAACATCAACCTTAAAACGGGCTGATTTTGATCATTCTACTGATTAAATAAACGTTGATATATATTGTAACGCAAGCCTTATTAACCCGGCGACATTTCCTTCCAACTACGTTTCATGTTCATTAAATTGCCTTGAAAAGGGAGCGCAGCATTTTCCTCAGTCCGTATCATCAACCCTGCAAAGATGGCGATCGGTCATTGTCCATTAAACCATTTAAATGTACATTAAAATAAAAAAAAAGGAATGTATTTTAGTAACCTGATTTTATATCAAGGAATTTAAAAACTAACACCAAACACTTCTAGCATGATTTATATTCAGTTGATTTTGA
>NW_023339652.1:10425805-10451744 GCF_004916995.1 Morone saxatilis | reverse complement strand
TGAGAATTGTCTGTTCAGCCTTTGCAACTAAGTGCCTCTTGCCAGTGTTGTGGAGAACAGCTAATTTGTCCTCAAGTCTGAGTCAGATGTGACTGTAGACCCCCAGAGAGTGGTGACTGAGTTAAAAAAAACACACAAAGACCATGAAGAGAGTGCAACTGACTACAAAACGATAGAAACATGTCCCCACATTACCCCGTGTTAGCACTATAATATTCCTAACGAACCAAGACTTTTACTTTTAAAACTTTTACTGAACAGCGTCCACTGTCCCCACAAGAAACATTATGGGATCATCGTAAATGTAACAGAACCACAGATATAAAGGAGTCAGTTAGTGAACTGACTCAATTAATATGGATTACTCGCTAACATTAGCAGCCATAAGACTAGTGGTCATACTGTACTAGACCAAGTAAGGCTATAGCAACAAAAGCTCTTTGTGTATACCACTGAGTAAGACTGTGTTTTATTGCTTATAAATTAAAGTTTAAATTTCCTTCTGAAAATTAGTTTTTTAACTGAGTCTGCCGTTCAGAAGTCTGTCAGATATACAGTATATTCCGATTCAAAAATCTGAATATGACCCATGACAGCAGCTGTCGTGACAACTCTCTTAACCTTCTTAGCAACAATATGGATGTAATGATCACAGTCTTCAAACTCAAATGTTGATGTTTTCCTCTGGGGTATGAGAGTTTAGGCTGGGTGTCATGTGAAAATTATCAATAGTAGGCTTTGAACTTCGGCCGTTTGATTGATTTTACAGCAACAGTGAAGTCGTCCATAAAGGTCCTGTAGGTCGAGTGAGTTTAAGACGCCCCTTTGGCCTTTTTCATGGTAATTCTCTTATCTGAGAAAATAAGACGGCATGTGACAAAGGTCAGAAAGAAACAGAATCTCATTTGGCAGAGAGGGAAGTTAAAGTTAAATTACACATAAAAACTTGAAAGCAAAGGGACACTGTGGCCAAAACACACAACACTGCGTGATCAGACTCCCTCCAACGTTTGCATCTGAGGCTGGAGAGTTTATGAGAGTTGTTGTTGTTTTTTTTTCCACAAAAGGAGCTGCTGCATTATTTTTTCATGATGACTGTTCTTGCACGGCTATATTGCTCATATGCCTACAGCATTTTCCAAACATCATTTTTCTCTTAGGAGGAATGGTTCAGCCTAAAATACACTGTATAGATTGTATCCTCTTACTATTATGTTGTGCAGTGCTTTTTTTTAAAAGGGGTTACGTATGTGTAAAGTCTGTAAAACCCAGCTTTTGGCAAACATTCTGATCCAGTTGCTGTAGTTACATGTACAGACGGCTCTACTGCCATCTATTACTGCTCTCCAGACAAATCGCTACATCCAATTAGATTTATTTGAGCATGACATCCAGCAGGCATTTTCTACCCGCTGCTTTCCTCCACGCTCTCTACATTAATGGACTGAAATGACAGACCGAAAACACATTCCCAGCAACATTGACACCTTGTGGTCAGTTACCTCTAACACGACCCCGAATCTCATCAGCCACATATCAGATCAAAAGCACTCGGGGAAAGTAAATGCAGTGCAGAGCAAATGACGCTAACCTCAAAGTGAGGGACTGCTCTTATTTAGTCTTCATTTATTCCGATACTCCTGCTGGGATGAACAATTACTGCGCAGGTCGTCTGCTGAATTCATAATCATAGGCAGCTTCCAGGGATATCAGATACTCACATATCCAAGGAAGTATTAGAAACTGTGCAAATAGACTTCAATTTTCAGCAATCTGGTAAGAAAGTTGAGCACAAATTTGATTACGGTGAATGTTTGTTTCTCAATCACAATATTTGCTCTCATATGGAAGCCTAAATAGGGAAAAACTAGAGAAGATTTCATCAGTCCAATCCCCCACACCTCCCCTCCACCCAAAAAAAGGCCCACTTGTGGCCCATGCTATAATTATAAACAGGCTATTTAAATTAGCAGCGTAAATTAATTATTTTTCATGCACAAAAAGTGTCCAAACATGTCACTAGGTGGTGTGATAAATGCAGCCTGCATGTAATTGAGAAGATAAAAGCTCTCGGGCTCTATTCGGCGATGTCCATGAATGCCGAGGAGTTTCTCCCCCCATTGCAAACAGCATTCTTATGATAATGGAATAATGCTGGTGCTTTAGTTAATTGTGTATAGGCGATAGTGGTGGGCACCTTTTGTTGAGAGCTCTCGTGAGCCTAAAGGAAAGAGCTGGCAGGGATTATAACTCTTATAGAACTTCTCAAATTCCCCCAACACATTGCATTCAATGTGTTGAGTGTTTTTCTTTATTTGATTTGAGATATTTGCAGTGTGTATTCAGGAGACCATTTTGTGTATCATTATATCTATCAAATATTTGTCAAGTGCTGCCTAACCTGGTGGCTAAATGAAATATTTTCATGAATAGCTCAAGATGTTGGCAGAAAGAGAAGGCTCCTTTATAGCTAGTGTAACACTTCAGTTTGTTCACAATGTCATCTTGTTCGGGGTGAAGTAAGATAGCAGCTTACTTTTCATATATACTTGAATTCAATCTCTCAACTGTAGGGTTCCAGTTCCAGTTTAATGGGGATATCTGCTCTGTTTACATTTTTTTAAACCACTTACCTGCTACAGTTTTCTCATTAAAATGAGTTATCAGAATCAGAATTTGGTTTATTGCCAAGTAGGTTTTTACGCCTACGAGGAATGTGACCTGGTGCAGTTGGTGCATAAAATATACAAATACAAATATACAATTATTCAAATCACACAAAAATCACAATTACCAGGGAGGGTAATTAACTGGTTTCTGACGGCATCTCACCATCATATCCGGTTAACGACTCCCTGCATTCTTGAATCACAATCGATAAGCCCGTGTCCAGGATTACCAAAACAAATAGCATATAGAAGTATAAGAAAAAGGTAATTACACTGAGGATACACGATAAAAAGTACTATAAGACAAAGACAGTAAGAATAATGTGTTATATCCTACAGACAGTGGCAACCTTTGGCTGTTAAAGTACTGGTAACAACTACTACACTATATTATGCTCAAGTAGTACATAATTACATGTACTACTTCTACTACACTGTAGGCCTAATACTATACTTACTATTGACTGACAACTGCATCTGTAGTGCTTGTGTGACAGCTTACTTCAATTATATGAACAGCAAAGAAAACAACCTATTGCTTCTATAACACAGCATTGCGCTAATGGACTAATAAAGTTTTATGAAATATATTATTTGACCATAGACCCTTACTTACAAAACTTTTAATGAATCTCTGTGTGACTACTCTCATAGCATTTGAACAAATGTGTCACTTTTTGTGTCAAAAATAAATAAATAACCCCATATCCTCATAGAAATACCTCCTCTCTGTCACCACCCCACCTCCATAAACTCACCTCCATAAACTCACCTTATATATATATATATTTATATGTATTTATATGTAAAATGTTTTTAACCAGCTGCTCCTAATTAACTTTAACATTTTTCCATTAAGCACAGAACAGGTGAGTCAGTTGAGCTAACACATGAGCTAACTAACTTTAACCTAATATCTTGTTTGCTCAGGAGCTTGTTTTTGCTTTAACTATTAAATATTGTTATGTTTTGTGTGTTTGACAAAAAAAAATGTCATTTCTTTAATCTTTCTTCAATCTTTCAGGTTTCTGCTCAACAACAATCCGGACACAAGGTAAAAAGTTTGCTACATTAGCATGAACTTGCAGACAGTATTGTGTCCCGCAGTTATTAATGTTATAAGTTATTGTTATTATATCTAAAACACTAGCTGAACTGCCACCTCTCACTGTAGCTTATGTTACATTAACGTTATATTCTCCGAGTTGTTTCTCGGCTGTTGTCTTAAGCTAGCTAGTTTTAAACTTATTTAGGTTTAATTTATCCCACACCTGTCGTTTTATTAAGAATATAAAGAAAAAACCTCTTCGTTTGTGGTTTTTTATAAGCAGGTTAAACGTAGGGGAAGTTATAGTGAGTGGAAACCAATAAGCTCCAGATATTTATTTGACATAATTATGAATTTAAGGTTAGCTAACTTGCTCCTGTTGCAGCTCAATGGCGTTAGCTACTTTTAGCATAGTGGCTAAATCAATAAAATGACGTATTCTTGTTATTATTTATACTATTTTATCACCACCTCGGCAAACAATATAAAATATGTAAAATATGTTTATGAAGGCTTCTGTGTTTGTTAACAGGGGGCAGCTGTGTGATACCGTGAACCTTAAACAACATGAACTAACAAACTAATAATAAATGGTATTCTGTCGATTATTGATTGATTGGCTCTTAGGAGGATTGTAAATTAGACTGAAACCACTTGAATCAGCACTGTGACCTGATGAAGTTATCATCAGTAAGTGCCAGTGTTTTGTTAAAAGGTGGGGGGGGGGTTCATTAACACACATTCCCACATACTCGTTTGCACAGTGCAGGAAGTCACTGAACAACCATTAAACTATTAAATATCATATGTTTTAATGATTTGATCTAAACAGGACTTGAAGATCTTTAACCAAACATGCTGTACTTATAACAAATATAATGGAAGTGAATTCGAGTTAGTTTACTCCTCTAATTGTTTCTCTGCTGAATGTCTCAAGTGTTTTATTTAATTGCTGCCATATAAAGTATTTTAAAGTTTTTATTTGAAGTCTTCAGTTTTTGGGGAGGGTGTGTCCACTCCTTCTTTACTTTGCGTTTGAGTCGTGGAGTCTTGTGGAGAGCTGTGGGTCCTCAAACAGGGCTGCGCGTTTTGGGGGACCAATCGGCGCTACAACCGTGGCCTCTGGTTAAAAGGTGGAAAATTATACAACTTTTATTAATTCAAAGAGGTCAAGGCGTTCCTTTTTTTCGCAATGTCGCCCCGAAGTGCCCGCATTTCCAGCTGAAATTGGACGTAGAGGGTGCACCTTTGCGCAGAGGCTGGTTTAATGCTGAGAGGCTCCTCTGGGTGCACAAAGGCAGCGGCTCGCAGACCAACTTGTTCAGAGTGAGCCGGGGACGCTGGGAGGCGAAATAAACAATCTCCGGACTCGAAGTAGCCACAGCCGCGCAGTTTTACCTCTTCAAAACACACTATCACACCACCCATCCAACAAATACAAGGTAGGTATTTGTTTTTGATGCGTTTCAGGAGGATTGGAGGGCTGCGGAGCGGGTTAAACCTCCTTCGCTTTGGCTTCCCGAGCATGGTTGTTTTTGCAGAAAATGGCGTCATCGCCCTCTTGTTTCTGCCTGGCCGCGGCGGGGAGAGGAATAGTTTCAGAGAGTTGTAGCAGCCTTCACACGCAGCGTTTCGCCCCTCAAAGAGGAAATCACCTGCCGCAATGTGTTTTATTCAATAGTGAATCGTCAAAATGCGAGTTAGTTCGTGGTTTCGCTCGGTAGAAGGACGCGCAAAGATGGAAGGGTCACCGGTCCTGTGCGCCAAGCTGCTTCTTGGAAAAGGTGGCACGGAGCCGCAAAACGCAGCGTTTTACATTCATAATAATGACATCCTCGCCGGCTCTAGGCTAATCCAAACGGCCGAGGATGGTTTAGTGTTATTACCAGGGTGGTGATGGACGTATTTATGGGAGTACTGCACCTTGCCTTTGTGTGTATTTTATTCGGGTTAGCTCGTTTTTACGCCGCACTCCCCTGCCATGCTGCAATCGTTATGAGGGGCCTCTCTTTTACGGCTTGAAAGGTGCATTTTGTACTTGGCTTTCCCTTTGATCAAGTCAAGCTGCCCCTTTGTTGCTCAAAATAGTGGCGTTTTTCGGCTGACAATATAACCGTGTAAAAAGAGATTTTCGGGGATAATGGGGGGCGATGCAAATCGTGCCATGAGAACGGCGACTGCCCTGCGCCCTGGTTCGCCGCTGGCCAGACGAGGACCGCCTGAATGAGATAAAAATAAAAAGTCTTTTGGACGAATCACATAGTTTGCACAAAACTGGGGAAGTCCGGCGCTGCGCAATGATTGTGCTGCTGCTTTGCGCAGAGCACAGTGGCAGCTGCTGTAACCGCCGCCACCATTTCGCCGCGATATTTTTTGTGTGTGTTGGCCAACCTTTTGTAAATAGTTGGGGGACTCTTGGATAAAAGAGCACAATAGTATTCATGCGGGCCCTTTATGGCCTGTGAATGCGGTCCTAAGTCCCACTCCGGCTGTCCTGTCTTTCCCCGTCAGCTACGTGCATGCGTCCTAGCACTGGCCACCACACATCCACCATAGCGAGGCCACTCGGTTCCCTGTGTATACGCTCTGCTTGGTTCCTCCTGTGACCAAAAGTCGAGCACGGATCGTGTGCGGACTGTTGTGGTACAGGCCATCGCGATCAACTCGAAACAACGACAAAACATCAGTCACGGAGACTGCACATCGCTCGCTCCGTGCACATTTTTATTAAGTTTCCTGAGTTATGCAACCGCATCCCCGTAGAGCGAACTGCTCATCCGCCTTTATTTACTCGTCACCCACCATCGGATGGATATTTCTGTGTGTGATATCTGGAGAATTGGACCAGTCCCCGTGGCGACGACACTGTTTGAGGAAGATATGTCATTTGCAAATCACCCAGTGCCATTTGCGTCACAGCCCGCGGCCTCGCACGCCCATGGGGGGCGATGGAGTTGCAAATGGAGACTGTGTGTGTGTGTGTGCTGACGCTGCCCCAGCTGAAAGGGAACCAATCGACACGGACCCGGGCGGCAACAACCGCCGTGCGCTTCCACTCTCCAGTAGTGCACCGACTTGGGATTGTGTATCAACACGGAAGATCGCGCCGTTTATTCGGGATGGTTAGGTTTCCTTCGCCCTGCCTGGGATGCGTAAGTGGATGCGTACACACACTGGTTAAGCCTGCTTTAGGGCTCGACAGGCCAGCCGGAGAGGAGTATATCCGTCCGGTCCTTCCCTCATGGTGCTCGGTGCATGTGGCTATTGTGGAGTCGCTCATGTGTGGATAAATGTCTTTCCACTGGATCGTGATGATATGACCGTAAAACCTTTATTAACAGCGCAGAGAATAAAGCTGGATGGGGATTCGGACACTGGATACACACCCGCGTCGATTTTGTTACATCCATAGCGCGCCACGCGTTTCTGGTATGGAGATGAGCAGGGCGTTTTTACCCAGGAACGTTTTATTTGTTGCTGTTGCGCTTTTGGGCGCTGCGCATGGTTTCATCCACCAGAGCTCAGAGAACTTATTCACGAGGCAGAAAGTCCTGAAATTGTCAAACTAGAAAGTGTAGATTTAGTCAGCGTGGGAATCTTTCATAGGAGCTTGTGCTGTGTGGGAAAGATGTACTTATTGTATCAGTTATACCGGGTGATTGGTGACATGCTGATACCATAACATGACATCTAGTGATAGGATCCAATGTGATCAGCATCTAAATATAAAAGACTTTAAGGTAATATATCTAAATATTATAATATGTTAAACTGCAGCAATGTGGGGATATTACAATATGTTAGACAATTAAAATAGTGCTAATATATAGCATTTGTTTCTGCAAATTGATTAAATTAGTAATATTGTCTGATCTTGTCTAAATATGTTTTATGTGGCTAAGCTTAACCTATAAGTTGCATGTAATTTGTTTAAATTTAGATGACAGCGTCCACTTCCTGTGCTCTTTTAAAACGGCCACAGATGCAGTCGGGTAGCGTATCAAGTATTGTTACAGGGGCAAGTCGAGAAGTAGAAAATGCTACCTGCACCCTGGAAAGATGGTCCCTAAGGTAGAGATTCACCTCAGAAGGCCTGAGTCAGGCAGCCCTGCCACTATGAACTATTTTTATCTGCGATAATTTAAGGTTCCAGGTTCATTCGTGCAACTTTGAATCTGCATGTGGCTGTATATGATCAACTGACTGCAAAGTTACTTTGCATTGCATGTTGATCAATAACCTGTCTCAGTCTAAGCTCAGATATAGAGATGGTTCTACTGTACATGTGTTGTAAAGGTAATTAATCAGCTCAGATTAGGCCCATCAATATCACCCTGTCTGAAGTCTGTAACACAGTACATGAGTAGTAAAGATGGCCAGTCTAACCTTGAAGAGGAATATGAACAGATAACTAGGACATGAGTGTAGATAACAAAGTGGGTTATATGGAACTAAAATAAAATGGAAAGAAAGATGAAGTTGGCAGAATTGCCCCGCTTATTTAAAATAGTTTTATGTTTGTTGATCCACATGTTATATATTGTTTGCATTCATCCCGTTTCCCAGTATTATGACTGCCTCAGCTGGCCTTCCATCATCTCATGAGATTTGGGTTTATAGCAACCTGAGATTAGTCTTCCCCTATTAGAACAGCAGCCAAAACTGCCTGCCTGTCTTCCCTGATAAAGTTTCCAGGTATCATTGCTTTTTTTTTTTTTTTACCAGCGTGGCTGTTTGTTGACGGCAACAGTTCAGTGATGTCACTGTATGATTCAGTCAGTTTAATGATGTAGTGCTGCGTTCACTCACTGAGTCACCTCATCAAACCAATGTGCAAGTTAAGTCACTGAGCAAACCCATAAACTTGTAACCTGTCAGTCAGGCAAACAGAGCGACAGACGTTATGATATCCAGTCAGGCAGCCAGTCGGTAAGTAAGTTCAGCTACAGTCGTTCTACAGTTAGTCCCGATGCCTGCAAGCCAGGAAGCTGCAGTCAGATATTTTGAGAGCCCACAAATCAGATATTAAGTACACCAGTCTAACCTAAACAGTTGTCTTGCTGTGTCAGTGGTGAAGGTGAACACTGTGAGTTTCCAGCACAGCTCAACCTGTCAACAGCTACTTTCTGCCCATTGTGACAGACATGCACCAGTAAGTTGGAGAAGATCTTTTTAGTAGTGCTTTTTGGATATCCCTGGAATTGCTGCTTCTTTTTTTTGTCATTACCATATGCAGTGTTTAAATATATACTTATGTGTGATTTTTAGAGGCTTGATTTTAAAGATCATAGGCTGTGCATATCCGCACCTGGACTGAAAATGCCCATTATGCACCTCCCACGGCTATATTTATTTAAATCTGTGTCCACGTTCCTTTTCCACACTCTGCTGCTGCATCTCTTTATGTTGCTCATGTGCTGTGTGCCTGCTTTGATTCTGGACCACACAATGTACTGCGCAGAATTTCCTTTTATATCTGCTGTTTGAAAATCCAATAGCAAATTTAGCCAAATCCTGGCGTTTGATACCCGCTGTCCTGCCACCAAGTGTGTTCTGGTTTGATTGGGTGAGGAAAGTTAACACAGAAAAACAAGTGGAGCTCATTACAGGCCCTTAAATTTAAGTCTAGTTAACTTTGTTGAGCGATGAAATCTAAGGTAAAACTGAAATTTTCTGTCTGGGAGGCAATATTTCTATAATTTGGTAATATATGAGCGTATGTGTGTGTACTTTGTCTGTTTGTGTCTGTGCCCCTCTCAGGTATTTCCCCATTTGCAACTAAATCTGTGCAGGGAATGGTTGGCCACAGTGATTTATGTTGGGAGTTTTCCGAATAAAGCATCACATGTTTATGGGCACATGTTCATTAATGTTGTCGCACAGGACATTACAGCCACTGGCAGTAAGATTAGACAAGCACAGGGGAACTCTGTCAGTAGGCCACATCATAGTTCCCATCCTATCTTGTGGTCAGGTGGTATTACTGGTGTCTGCCAGCAGTCAGCATCATGTCAGTTAGTGTGGAGTCCCTCCATTAGGAGGAAGTCCTGTCAGACCGCCTCCACACAGCCATCGGAAATAACAGAGAAGGCAGTGGTAGTTGCAGGCAGGCACACATCTGAAGGCTCTAGAACCACACACACAGTTAAACACATACATAACATACATTATATACGTGCACGCTCTTACATGATGAATTATGACAGGCTGAAGTTTCTTTATCGTGTAGAAATCAGAGAAGCTTAGGCATCACAGAGGAGAAGTTCTGCTCTTCTGACATGGATTTACCTCCTTTGTTGCTCCTGAGAGGCCAAATGAGGATTTTCCTCCTAAAATAAGAGATGTTCCCAAAAGGGAAATGCTTTGACAAATTGATTTCTGGCTGGTATAAACAAAATTCACTATGGATTATCACTGGAGATGGAACATATTTGCTTGTAAAATATGTAACGGAAAAGATATCATGAGGTGTAAATGTGTAATATTATGCAAAGGTTGCAGCAAAGGTTAGTGTGTGAAAATAAAGTTTGAAATGTGTCAGGACCATTGAAGTTTTACATTGGGAAATTCTAGATTATGTTAGATGGCTACTGATGGAGTGAGTCCTGAAGATGTGTCAATTACAAGGTAGTGGTGGATTTGTTCAGGGTTATAACTGTATAGCAGAGGAGGAGTTTATGTCTAATTGTTTAGCCAAAAAGTGGTAAGTTCTTAGGATTGTCAGTCTCAGAAGAACCTCAGGCGTTACGGTCACATCTTGCCCATTCATTAGGCAACAGAGGCTCATATTATTCATCTTTTTCTGCAGTATTAGCCTTTTTTTTCCAGCATTACCCAGATCATCAACAGTTGTTTATCAAGTACTGCTCTAAGGGGAAAGGAAGAAAACGCTATTTTCAAATCAGTTTTTTTTCCCCTCATTGATCTTTTTAAATGGCTTTCAGTTTGTGTAGTGCAGGCAATCATTTTATTTCTCACATTTCCACAGCACATCATGGGATGTGTTGTTTCTTAAAATCAAAGGTCGGGACACCAATGAACACTGCTTTCCAAAGATTTACCACCAAAACAATAGTAAGTTTAACTTTGGAGTTAAATATGCTTTTAGTTAATGTAGAATAGTTTGACATTTTCAAAGAAATAGAATAAAACGTATCTGTCAGCATTACAATTGGGGTTCTGAACCATGGATGCCAACAATCGCTTTGAGCCCAGGACATATTTTACTCTCGTTACCTGAGTCAGAACAGGAGTCACTACTTCACAACCACGTCTGTTGCCACGGAAACGGGAGAGTCCCTCGTCTTTGTGTGTGCAAGTGTTATTGGCACGTGTGTGTGACTGGATGTGTTTGTTTTAGACCTTTCTGTAGTACATAAAGCCTCTTCAGAAGTGAGTTGAGAGAGTGTTGTATATGCTCTCGGACGGTTGTCCACACTGGGCCTTTTAAGCCTCGGTCAGCTCGGCAGACGGCTGCCTGTCAGGTTTTTATGAAACACTCCTCAACAAAGTAATTAAGCTGCAGCCGGTCTTCAGTCGGGATGTGCAACCTTCTTCTTGGTGCCGTGGCACACTCAAATGAGGCTCAGAATCCCAAGACAAACCGAGCTGTTGATTACTATATAAAATGCTACTGTAGATGTGAATGAAGGCAGTCAGTTAGTGCAAGAACCACTTGTATAAACAGATGTGTTCTTAAATGGCACATACAAGTGATTTGAGAGAATTTGTGACATTCACCAGTTTTCTTTTAGATATGAACAAAATTCCAGTGGTCCAGACCCGTTGTACAAGTCAAGTACAGGCTTGTACAACTAGCCAAAACTAATATCCTATTTTTTATATCAACACTGCGGCTTTCCAATGTACTCTCTTTTTAGATGTAATATTTTTTTTTGTGCCATATTTTGGCAGAGCAGCTTATAAATACATTGCACAAGTTGAGGAAAGTTCCCTCCAGTATCATCCTCTGTTGCACCTGACAGTGTAAATCACCTGCTGTTTGCTATAAAGTTGTCTCATCTAATATCTGTGATTGTCACATGACCACCTTTCATATTAGTCATGGACCACTTTGCTTTAGAAAGCAAAACTTCTTGTAGCCTGAACAATTCCCTCTTTATGTCTGTATAGTGCTGCTCCAATGACACATTGTTTTGCTTTAGTATTAATTATTTCTAATTACAGTAAATAGGAAATATTCTGAACAACAAAGTGGTTTCTGACAGCCGGACTTGGAGCTCAGCAGTGTGAAGGGTCTTCTTACTGTTAGTTAGTTGTTGTTATTTACTCTTTAGTCATATTTTTGTTGCTAATGCTAATTGTCAAATCTCACAAACACACATCTACTCATGAAAAGGTGACAATCATCAGACTGAGATGAACAATGTATGGCTAGGGACATGAAAAGAGAATGGTTCCAGTCGAGAGAAAACTTAAAATCAC
The DNA here is from genome assembly GCF_004916995.1 of Morone saxatilis. Lineage (NCBI taxonomy): Eukaryota > Metazoa > Chordata > Actinopteri > Moronidae > Morone > Morone saxatilis. Next base: position 10,439,582 of record NW_023339652.1, on the reverse strand, counting down.
TGTAACTTTCTCTACATGGTATTCTGTGCTTTTTCCGCACAGAAAATTGATGAAGAATCTGTAAGCGAGACCTGTCCAATAAGCAGAAATGATAATGTTATTGGTATCATCCCTCCTATGGCTCATTTGGTGAATAAACAGGAATAGGAATATGTTCTTGCATGAGGCTCATTCTGTAAAAGCTCAGTTTTACCGTGACGCTCACTAATGCACAGATGTCAAGCTGAATAGGAGTAAGCAGGTATCCTATATATTTTTCCTGTACCTGCTTACTTGTCTTCAGGTTGACAGGGTGCTTGAGAGTTTCCCAGAATGCATGGGGTGAAATGCTGACCCTCAACAGGTCATCCGGGGCTACAGATAGCTAACAAGCTAACACATAATAGAGCAGTATTTTCACCCAAGCTCACACTTGCAACTAAAACCAATGTAGAGTTTTCTGTAGAGCAGTCTGAAGACTGTGGAGGGAAAATCACAGCATGGGATCACGCTAACTACACACAGATTTACCCACAGAGGTTTTTAGTTTTTGAGAAGAGGGATAAATCCACTTGAGTTTGAATGTTATCATCTTATCATCAGTTATTTATGTATTATACCAACTAAAATGAACATTATTTTAAAAAAATCAAGGAATACAACCTTTAAATGTGGTTGTTTCCTGACTTGTTGTAGATGTAGTTGGTAGGGTAGACAGACTTTCCGGTCAAAGTCCTAATTTCCTATTATAGTTAATGGCTAGTGTTAATCTCCCTTCCTGATATAAATAGAACCTGGAAAGGTGCATAATGCATCAATATGCCTCTTAATTTTGCTAGAATATAAATAATGTTCTATCTAATAGCTCTGTTTGAAATTAATTGTGTCTTCATTACAGTTAAACCTCAACAAGGCAAACCTGTGCTCAGAAATGGTTCAGTAATGAAGTCCCCAAATCACACTCCACCTATAGCATATCTCCCACGCTTTCACTGTGTACACATCATTTCATGCAACTGTGCACTGTTTGTAGTGCGAGGTGTCAGCTCCTGCTGAAGCCTGTGTAGGATACACAGTGTATAGAAGCCGAATTAGCACAGAATATCTACTAAATTAATGTAGTGTGACACACGCATTACCCACATTTGTTTGGGACTGGTACTGCATTCCACTCCTGACAGACTGACGTTCCCCTGTCTACTCCCCTTCAAATGAGCCTCAACTCCAGTGGTGTTTATCTGTTATGTAACAGCTACACCACTGCAAGTAGCCTCTCCTGTCCTGATATCGCACAGTTCATAATTAGTTGGTCCATCCTCACTACTAAACGCAGATTGTTTGATGTGTCCGGCCTGAATTTGAAAGATAATGCGTGGTTGTTACAGAGGTTTGGAAGTCTGGAAACGCCTTTTTAAAGTCTGATTGTAACCCTGACACTTGAACACAGTGTGCACTGGTCAGACACATCACCGTGGACAGTCCGTCTGTTTTCTGACTGCAGTCTGGGAAAATCTTATCATCTGTAGTTAGAGCTAGTCACCCATGGAAAACAGCTCATAGTGTATTTGACAGTGGTGTGCATAGGTCTGTGTGTTTTCATATTCATCCAAGATTTAAAAAAATCACTGCTAATATTAGACATAAATATTGCTGTTTCAACTTGATAGACATAATGCATTTTGCATGTAGTTGCAAATTCTCAATGTTGTCAGTAATAACTGTCGAGCATGAAGTATTATGATCTACCTCATGACTAAATATCATGTTGAACTCTGACTGCAGCCATCCGATCCAGTCAACAGAGTGTATTGAAAACTCGGGATTGAAATGTAGTAACCATGTCTTCTTCACATTCAACTTTAAGCAATGTCTAGTCCTTCAAGTGACTTTACTGAAACCGATGTGTGACCCATGGTTTGGTGCTGATTCACTGCTCCCAAAGCACAGGTGCACAAGTGTTTTTTGTTTTTAATTCCATGCAAAAACTCTTGTTAATCACGGGGATCCCTCTGTGGAGGACCATACCTGCATGATAACATGATTTACACAGCTGCTACCCTGCAAAGTATTTCATTTCCCATTACAAGGCCATAAGAGCAGTCTGACCTTTGTCTTTCATGTACACAGTGGCTTCATGTTGACATTGTTCTGGCAGATAATTAAGTTAGTCAAGTTGTATAGTTGTTGTTTTGAATTGTAATCGTCTCACTTGCTCCTGGTTGCCGGAGCTACTTCAATCACTAGGCGGAACTACATATGTGTGCATGCCTTAGTGAAACAGTATAGCGAAATCCCATCCTTTGTATTGAGACATACGTCGTGTTGGGGCAACCCCTCTGTGGCCCCTTGTGTGTGTTGCTCCGTGTCATGCTTTTTGGAGACCTCACCAGACTACAAAACTTTTCAACTGGAAAAACATTTCCAGTCCAAGCTTTGTCTCCCTCTGCTGGAGTTTCAGTGGAAAAACAAGCCTGCCCAAGCTGTGTATGCCTGTGCATGTAATGATGACACTGGCTGTATCATGGAAGCATCTGAGGTGCGCACCACACTTACCTTTCCCTGTCATGTAACTTCACTGTAGGTGTTGAACTTCAAAAAGACATGTCTCCATTTCCGTCCCCATAGTTATACAGCACAAGCATTATTTTTTAGTTATTAGTCCATGTATTTACTACTTTTGGATAGTTTACCATAAAATAACAGAATTAACTAATGTATGTTGACCCCAGGCTTAGAAGAGATGGGATTTTATTCAGAGAGAAATACTTTTCCTTTTTTACATCCTGCTCAGTTGGTTGGTGTTTTGCTGCCTGCTCGTTACAGTTTTCCATAAGTCTGTGACACCAGTGTCCCACGCTGCATTAAGCACCTGTCAGTTGCAGCCCATCTCATTAGCCCACCATTTGACTCCTGGAACATTTAAAGCTTATCCGCTAATTTTGACGTCCAGAGTTATCCGTTGCTTGGCTCGATTTGATGACAGCTAATGCTGGACTGTTGCTAGTAGGTATGAGAGAGGATAACAAATTGGAAAGCAAATGAGGCTGTTCAGTATGCCACAGTGCAGCTAATGCATATTTTGAAGCAGTGGAATTCAGCACTAGTGTGGTGTCAGGTGCATGTGGCTGAGTTGGACTGACCTGTTTTAACGTAGACCGCCACTAGAGGGCAACATATGCAACAACACATGTTCTTTCACCATTGATGCTGTCATAGAAATAAAATATAATGAAATAAAGCACGCGTGTTTTAGTTGACGCTCTCGTCAACCTAAATAAGTGGAGTTTTGTACATCACTTTGCATATGAAGACTGTGGGGTTGTTCCAAGGTGTTAATTTATTGCCCAGCAGGGAATACAATATAATGAAAACTGGTCAAAATATTCATCCTGACACATACTCTAATATGCCAGAAATGAGGAGAATATCCGTTGATCCCAACTCACAGTACGCATTTCAGAGGCAGGTTCCCAACAATTCCCAGTAGAAGGCCTTTGTGTACTTCATATACATGTGTGTATGTATGTATGTATGTATGTATGTTGACTACAGCAGTAGTTATTTGCATACAATTACTTGTTATAAAATGTTTTATAATGCAGAGCAACATATATATATATATATATATATATGCAGTAACAGTGTTCCTGACACTGTAAGGTGCTCTGTTGAAACCATACAGCCATTAGCATACGCTATGTTAGGAAGGCCAATGTACTGATTTTAAATGCACACAGGGGTAGTGTTCCTCATACAGACTAATGCTGCAGGTAACATGGGTTTAATTGTCCTGCCAGCAATATGACGAGCAGCCAAATTAGCATTGTGGGAAACCATTACTGTGACCTTAAAATATTCAATTCTGTTTTATATTTAGATCCTGTTTGTCGCTCGGTAGTTTCTAAGCACTCTACAGCCAGTAAACACACACAGAGCCATTATGTTGACTGTGTGTTTTCTAATGCATTAAACATGCTTTCACAAGAAATCTCTGCACTGAAATGTGTTGTTTGGCAACAGAAGTCGATTTTTGTTGTTTATTCTAATGATCAATATAATTTGCCAACTTTAATTAATTTGATCTTTTTGAATAAAGAAGGATCTGGTTGGTCTATTTGTGGATGTCAGAACATAATAGTCTAAAAACAGAAAATGATAACATGTACGGTAAGCACTGTATTTTAATTGCATTGTGATAGTTACGAGTATAGTGGTTAGAAAATGAACACATATCTGTTAGCATTTCCATTGCATTGTCCTCTTTTCCTCAAATGTTTAAGTATCAATGATGCAGCAGGCGGTAGTGCAGCCACATGTAACGCACACTTAATAACAGTTCTTAGCAAAAGTTTAGTTGTTGCAAGGTAACAGGTGGCTATTAGGTGTGAATCAATGTAAATAAACATGAAGACAGTGCTAGGATGAGACATGAGAAGCGTCTGTAATTTCTTATCCTTAGCCTTTCCCTGGCTCATGTAGAGTGTTGTTGCAGGTTACAGGTGTGTGCTGGTAGTGAACGTGTGGTGCCACAGGCCAGTCTTGGCAGCATGGTGAAGGCCCAGAAGTCCACTGGGAGGAAGAGCTCTCACTGTCACCGCAGACAGGTACTGGAAAAAAAAAAGACAGCAATGTCTAGATGTTATTGTCCAGCCTCACACCTTTCACTGTCAGATTGTGCAAAACACACTTCTTTAATGTTAAGACCCAGCCCGACCCCCACAACTATCATGTAATGGTCAAATTTGACCATGTGTGTCCGTGGAGAAGAATTAATTTGATGCTTGGCTGACGAGTATACGGTATAGGCCACTAACACATTGTAAATTACTGCAAAGGCACCTTCTGAATGTCTTTATCCTGGTTTACCAGACACTCTTACAGACACACTTTACTCTCTATTAGCATATGTGACAGCCAAACTTTACATTTATCACAATAGGTGCTCAGTTTCCTGGAGACTGATTAAATTTAGTCAAGGTCTGTTTTATTCCAGAACTAGACTTAATCCCAACCCTGTATTATGCCTGTGTGTTTGATTCTTTGTTTATTCATGTCTAACACTTTTTGTTGTGCACAGGGAAATTACAGCATGCCCTCTTTATTTCATAGCCTTTACCTCCACGAGGGACATACAGTTTGTGCTCAGACACCAGGCAATACAATGAAACTCATTGTATTGCGATAAATTCACTTATTCGTATTCTAGGAAGCACCACAGAGACAGCAGTTGCTCATTTAATGCGAGCGCTTTGTTCAGAAATGATCTTCATTACAGTCTGGGATCATGATTAAACTAACGGAGAGGATCATATCATATATTGATGTAAGGAATATTCCTATTTTTATGGATGTGGGAAATAAATCATGTTCAGTAATCAGTCATAAACAGTATAATCCACTCTCTGTATTCCAGTTAGTAGTTTTATTAAACAGTAAGTGACTAGTCCACCTCCTCCGATCAGTCCCCTTTCTCATGCTTCCCATTTACCGCTTTGTCAATGAAACATAATGATAATTGATTGATTGAATTCATATGCTACCTAAATGGTGGGGCTCCCTGGTGTTTCATTACCTGGCCACTGGGCAGTCAAGATTTTGATGTTTTATTTTCTTGCCATAGAAGTTTTACATTTTGATGAAAATGTTATTTTTTTGTTTTTTTTTTCATCTCTTTACTCAGATTGATTGTGTTCATTGGCTGTAAGGAGTTAGGTGCATTGTACTGCACATATGGCTTCACTGAGCATGTGTAACATACTGTAGAGCTATTGTGTGGTCATTTGGTTATGCTGTGGTGTGTGTGTGTGTGTGTGTGTGTGTGTGTGTGTGTGTATGTGTGTGTACTGGTGACATGGTGTCCAAGTGGCCCACTTGTCCTGTGGTGATGTTCTGTAATGTGCCTGAACGGTGGGAGTCATTTATCCCTCTTCAAGGGCAGCGGGGACACAAGGAGTGAGAGAGACCGACAGACAGAGAGAGAAAATGAGGATAAATTGGTGGGTGGGAGAGGAGAAAAGATTGGGGACTTAAAAAGAGAAAGGAGGTCTGGTCAAGAGACACAGCTACACACACACAGATAGATGTATGTGTGCACACTGATGGGTTGGTGTGGAGTCACTTATCTGCTGAAGGGTGGCTGTGTGCGACAAGGTTAATGTCCACCTACAAAATCCCTGGACACTTCTGGAGACATGACAGCCACAGAGACACACACACACACACACACACACACACATACTCTATCTCTCTCTCTCTCTCTCAACTGCTGTGACTCCTCATTCTGCCTAAAATATGCAACAACAAATTTTGTTTGTGATGGACATGCTTTCCTCTGTTGGATTTAAGCCATGATCATGTTTAATTTACAAGATTGCGTGTGTGTGTGTGTGTGTGGGTAACACTTTTCTTGTTTGTTCCCTATAATCTGACCCCTAAACTTCACAATGCAAAGTAGATGCTGGCAAAATCTAAAATCAACATATGGTTAAAGTAATTTGATTGTTAGTGTATTTCTTTAAGTCATTATGTATTGAATTTTAACACTTCTGACGTTGGTGCCATCCAGTGGTAATATGAAGAAAGACACTCAGATTATTGGACTGAAAGCAACACACTCATATTTTTTACATTTACACATTGTGGCTTTACTTACTCGTTTTATATTTGTGTCATTTTTCTGTTGCTCATGCTTTTCTGGTTTTCTGGTTTTGGTCCCCCAGAGCGGTGGTCAGGCGGCGATGGAGGAAGGCCAGCTCCAGTCAGACACCCAGCCTCCACCACAGGAAGCAACCCCAGAAGGAGACCAGCCTTGTGATCAAGCCCAACTCCAGACCCTCGCTTCAGCTGAGGCACCGTCGGGGAACTTGGACCCGGAGGAATCTCCGATAGACGTCCAAGAAAAGGACGACGCTTCTGCCCAGGCCAAGCCTCTGTGGAAGCCCATTCCGCCTCTGCTGCCTGAAAACCAAACTGAGACCAGGGACCAGAGCTGCCAGACCGAGGAGCGGCTTCAGCAGACCGGCGCCGGCAGCCATGGTCATAACACAGGTGGGTTAGGTTTTCTTCCCTCTGCACTTCCTGCTGCTTTGATTCATCCACCCCCAGGCTACAACTGTCTGTCAGCCTGTGTAGCTTCACTGCCAGAGCATCGCAGTGTGGCTGGCTGTGTAAATAGAATCAAATGGTGTGTCCTCGCAGGGAAAAAAATGGAAACCGAAAGAAGCCTGTTACAATTCTGAAAGGGGGGGGTGAGAACTGCATGTTGTTCTAGGTTAAATAAATCTAGCTGCTGGGTGCTAATCACAGTTTCAAATTAGGCTTCTAATGATGCTTTACATTCTCACAGTTTCTCTCTGTTGTCCCTAAACATTACAATATTAGTCCAGAATCCCTCAGCCAGAGGAATGAGCCATTTAGCAACATGCTAAAGCAAAGGCTAACTAACAAAATGAACACTAAAGCAACATAAACATGGCTTCCTTACAGCTTCAGAGTTGAAGTCGGGTTACGGACAGTCGATAACCGTATCAATCCATCGTTGAGCGTGAATCTTCGTTACTGGCCTGTTATTAGCCCTTGTTACTCCGTAGCAGTCCGTAGTAAAATGCACACTCACGTTACCATAAAAGAAAACCTTCATCCACTCAGCTCCTCTGTCCTATGAGGCTGCGGGCTGATGTAGAGATTTTTGCTGGTTATTTGACATTGTGTCAATTAGTTTGGAGCTGAGTAAATGTTCAGTAAGTTAAGCCCTGCAGTCTCCAGTCCAAGTTGAAGTTGAAGGTGTTTTGACTTGTGTTTTTGACTGTTTTGATTATTAAAACAGAACTACATTTATTTTCATACATAATGAAGGTTACTTCTAACAATATAGCTTAGGTCAATATATATTATGTCTTCATGTTGTGCCTCCTGACCCCAGATAACAGACTAAGAAGCTTTTCTCCTAATTAAAGTAACAATAGCGATTGTCCGAGCAGTGAGAATCTGGTTGGACGACAGCATATTGACCAAACAACTGACCCACCGACCAGAAGGTGTCAGCCCTAGTTTACTCTCACTGTGTAAGTGACAGTGTGTGTGGAGGGCATTAAAGGAACAGACACAGGCCATTAACTGAGTAGGAAATTGTTCCAAACAAACGATATAACCTAAACCCACCTTTAAAATAGGATTAAAACGTTATACATGCTGACATGTTTGCTTGTTTCCTTCCTTCCTTTTGGCTTGGCTGCCCACAATCCTTAGCTTTCCTCCTTCCATCATTGCTTTCTGAACCGAGGTAGATGTCTTGATTCAGATGTGAATCCTGCTACTGTGAGTTCATTTCTAACTGTGCTGCTGAGAGTTTCCCCACTCATAGTAAAAGGAAGCTGTTTACTTCAACAGACGTTTCTGATTGGTTGATCTTTGACCCTGTTGCAGAGGGGTGTGGAGGTCAGCGGGTCACTGACCCGCCCTGCTGGGATTATATAGCAGCTTGCCTGGGAGAGGTGTGGGGGGATGGGGATGAGGAAAACACATTCTGTCACACATTAATACATAATCTCCATCTCTCTCTGTCACACCCGCTTACACAGTTGTCATTCACATTTCTAGCTCTTTCTGTCGGCATCTTTCAGGGTGTGTCAGCCTGTCTGCTGGTCTTTTTGTCTTCTGTCTGTCTCTCATTCACCAACACACCCACATACACGTTGCCATGTTGCACTACTTACCCTGTAGTATCGGTTTATGTGCTTGTCTATGTGCATTCAAGCAAGTGTGAGGCCAACAAGGCTTTAATGCATGTCTCCACTTGTAGTCTTGTTGTCTGATCAGAAGTAGCATAATCTCAGCTAGAACAAAACCTACAAAAAGTGTGAAATTTTGTCTGGTTAAATAGCAAAACAGACAAAAATCATTTTATATGTTGCCATGAATGAACAAAACACAGCATTGTCCTCTGATTGACAGTGGTGCATCTTAACTAACCAGAAATAGTGCTTTTCAGCCTGTAATTGAAGTTCATACTTCAAAGCCGAACAAACAGTGGACATTTGTCACAGCTGGAAACACTGACAATATTTTATTTAAAGCTTTGTCCCAGACATCGCTGTTACAAAATGTTCTTTTTGTTGCAGCACCTTCTTTCACATCAATATGATGTGAGAAATTAAGTTTAAGTGTTTGAGGTGATTACAGGGTCTGTGTTGATGTTTGTGAGTGTAATTGGTCTGCTTTTTGTGGCTGTTCAGCCCTCTGTTTGTATGCCCATCTCCATGAAAAGTTAAGATGGTATTGATGGAAAAATGAAGTTGCTGAAATTAAAATGCATGGAAACGGGTAGAATGAGAGCACTTTATCTCTCCACTATCCATCTCAGTAGCCCATTGTGGGTCATGGAGCCACAGTCAGCTTGCATCAATAATGCAGGAACCCAAGCCCCACTCCTGCTATTTTATATTTAATGTTTTATACAAAGGAAAAATAAACGTGTTTGTTTGAGATCAATAAGTAAAAAAAAATAACACCCTAAAGACATATTTGTTTTGTTTTTTTGTAGAACTACGTGTTTTGTACTTTGAGTCATTTGTGGTGTTTGTTCTCTGCAGTATTTTAATCAGGATTGTTAATGATTTGACAGAAAGCAAGCCATAAAAGACTGATTACATTTTGAAGTTAAAATACATCTCTGACCTAAATAATATAATTGCACATACATATTTTTGTTTTAGACATTTAACTGATGTCGTCATTGGCTAGCATGGGCTGCAGTGAGTGGAATAGTGAGATGTTTTAATTTAATAAAGCTTTGAAGCAACCAGAAGTATGAAGGACATAAGGTGATTTCTGCAGTGTCCTTGCAGTATTATTGTAGTACACAAACGATAAAAGTTATGAAGTGACAAAGAAATTGTAAAAGCAGGTCAGTAAATCAAACAAAACATTAAATCCCTACTAGCACCAGGATTGCTGTTCTCCAGCTGACCCTTCACTCCCTGGTGACTGAAGTCGAGCAAAAGCAAAAAACATTTTCCAATACACATCAATACATTTCCTCCTGGTCACGTTCCCGTTTCGACTGATAAAGTGGCTCTGTGTGATACCCAAGCTGAAGTATCAGATGCTGCACTGGCTCTGAACACAGTTGGACTAAGCAGAAAAATTTGCCACCAGCATGCCTCTGCTCCCCCACTGCATGTTTGCCAATATTCCCATTTGAGCCGTTGTCCTCTGGACAAGCATCACCGCAAGATTGAGTTAGTGAGAAATGTTTTCTGTTCCTCTTTGAACGTCTGAGCCCTGTACTTCCCTTCTCATCACATCTTCGATAAAACTAAGGAATGAGGGATATATTTAATGATATACTGAAATTGGATAGAAAAGATAGATGACCTGCTTTCTCATAGTTGTCCTTTAGTGTGTGTCTATGTGTGTGTGTGTGTGTGTGCGAGGAGGTAATGAGGTCAGAGTGAATCACTGTCCCATACAGACCTCATTGTCTGACTGTGATTGCACATATCTTTTAAGCACGCCGCAATATACTTTGCGTCTTACCAGGTCCCCGGAATTCACAGGTGATGGTGCATTTCTCAAAGACTGTCACACTCTCTGCGTAATTATATGCTCACTTTGATAAGACGTCCTCTGTCTCTCTCGCTCGCTAGGTTTCTGTGTGGAGCCTGGAGATCCACCTCTGCTCCAGCAGCCTCTGCAGACCTCCAAGTCTGGGATTCAGCAGATAATTGAATGCTTCCGTTCAGGTTTGTGTCTTTGTGTCTTCTTATTATCCATTCACTTATTTATTATTATTTATGATGTGCACCTGTGTCTGTGTTTTTAGCCAAATATTTAAGACTGAAGATAAGAAGATGAAGATAAAAATAAAAGAATGTGTTCGATGCTGACCAATTGTTATTATAAAATAATGTTGCCAGCACTTCCTCTAGTGGATTCAAGCTTTCCAGTGGTTAGTTGCCGTGGAGTATTTAATGTAAAACAATAGCGGGAAATACTTCCTTTGCATTAACACAGAAGCAGACTTTTAGCTATTAGCTTCAATAGATCAATTTCCTTATGCAAAAGCTATCTAAGTATGCAAAGCAGAACGTAGCACTTTTACAACTGCTGCTTTTTCCCTTGTTGCCTACACACATGTTCTGAGGCAGCTGCACTGAGTTAAGCACAGCAACCAAAGCTCATTGAAGGGTTGAGACTGTCACTGGTCGGCACAGCTCCCAGACAGGAAGGGCCATAATGTCATAGGGCCAGCGCGGTTATCCCCTGCTGTTGTGGTATGCGATCATGCCACAACACCGAAGTTGCATCTTTACTAAGCCAGTGGCAAAAGAGCAATAGATGAATCTGAATGAGGATGAAGTGACATGTGAGAGGATGCAACAGTGTGTGTGTGTGTGTGAGTGTGAGACAGCAAGTTGTGCAGGTACTGACATCTGTGTGAGTCACCATAACAGCGTTCAGCCAGTGATTTTGCATGAAACGTGTGTATGTGTGCAAGCCCACAAGTGTGAGTAAAATGTCCCACAGAGCCAACAATACATGCTGTTACTTAGACAGAGCCAGAGGAGTACAAATTACTTTTGTATAAATATGAGTCAGATATCCAACAAAGCACTGAATACTTCCATATGGTAAAATTGTAATTAAATTGAAGATATGAGTCAGCATGCTGACAAAGTACAGGAGATGACGACATTGACGGAAAAGTAGCACTTGATACAAAGGCAATCATCATCTGAGCCCTTTTAAAGGTCAATGAGATTTTTACTGGGATGTGGCAAATTAAGCTCATACAGAGTGGAATTTGTTTTTTTTCTTTTTTCCTTGTGTTCTTAAAAATATTGATGATCATATACATTTTTTATACATTTCTGCATGTTGAAAACAAATGTTGTTGTTTTTTGACAATTTGTACTTTGTAGCCTAAATCTGGGTTCGACACCAGTATACAACACAGCAGATTCCTTTCTAACAATTACAAGACAAGTATAAATAAATTTAGATTGTTTACGATTGTACACACTCCATAGAAAGAGCATGATCTATAATGGCAAAGGTAACCTGCTTTATAGTGCTCCCTTTCTCTTTCTAACACTACCATGATTATGGGTTTGTTCATATATTACAAGATACTGTACGTAAGATGCCCACTGGCAGCCAAAAGATACTGTCTCTATATGTCTTTATAATTCTCCCTTAAATCACTGGAAGTAATCCCCACTGCTTTTCTTTGGCTTGCAGGCACCAGCCAGCTGAAACACATGCTGCTGAGGGAAGTGGACACCATCTTCGAGTGTAAACTGTGCCGCAGTCTATTCAGAGGTCTGCCCAACCTCATCACACATAAAGAGTACTACTGCCTATCACGGCTGCCTGAACCCGACGGTTAGTGACACGACACATTAGCATGCAGACACGCACGCATGTAAACATGTCAGGAATACACATTTATGAATTGAGCCGCATTCTCAAAGTCCTGAAATCATAGCACAAAAAACCTACCGGAGAAAGAAAACACGAGTGCCCATTAACTCAATAATAAAATCAATAGGAGGTAAAACACAAACTTCAAGAGCCAGGGACAGAGCTTTTGTGTATGTTGTGGACATGCAAATGCAAACTTGTACAAATCACCCAGACGAACAGAGACTCCCTCAACAAATCAGGGATTAAACTGACTTGCACCCAAACACACCTAGTTCAGTTAACACAAAAACCTATGCACAGAATCATTGATTGCTTCAGCGTCTCTTATGACTTCTCCACAGTTTGCTTTCACATTCTGACACTCCAAGGTTTCTTCTCTTTCACACCATCTGTCTCCTACTCATTATCCCCCCATTATCTGTCTGCACACGGTGCTCTTTCCACACACATTCACACAAACTTGTTCAATCCATCAATCATTTTTCTCACCGAAAGTGCAGTTTCTCTTCTACTCTCCTCTCATATCACTCAGGAAATTGACTTTGATCTCTCAACATTGTGTTTTATCTACTTCTCATTAGTCACAGTATGTATCCGTGTCTCTATTCTTCGCTCTTTAGAAGTGGTATGAGAATCAGGGAAAGGAGAACGCCTAGGAGACTGTTCAAGTAGTTTCTGTTACTTAACTCTCCTCTCATCTCCTCCTAAAACAGAAATCAATCTCAACACAAACGGTCAATTATATTTTCTTCAGTTTTACCCACTGTAATGATCGCTGTCGTAAAAAAAGAACTTTGTTTCATCACACTATCCTTTTTGTCTGTCTGTGCTCTTAATGAAGTTGTTCCTTGCACCAGTGACTTAATTTTTCTCAATCAAGAGTCCATTACAATTGACTGAAAGTGTATCACATTGTTATTTTGATAAATGACTTAATTTGTATCTGTTTTGTTACCATTGACACACTGGGCAATAAGTGTTTAGTTACTGGATAAACAGAATGGTTTTCTTTGAAACACTCCATTTTTCACCATCTAGTCGTGACAGTGGAGCTATATAGTCTCCAGTCATGATTTGTGGGCCATTTTTAAAGGGCCTAAAATTCAATTCCTCTCCTTCTGTCTTCTCTTTATCTCCTGTTGTAAAGTATTTTATGAAAGAAACTTGCTCATTTACTAAAAGGGGAATATCCACATATTTTCGCCTTTAGAGAGGCAAAATAATTGTGTTAACTGTAAAAGAAAGCTCTGTGGGAATAAAAATAAGTGCCAAACCAAAAGTGCATGAACAGGAAATGTTTTGCAGGGCGCCCCATGTACCAAGGCTGAGTCCTTGCTGCAGCGGCCCAGGGTTCGAATCCGACCTGCGGCCC